>NC_090927.1:655327517-655996759 GCF_040938575.1 Ambystoma mexicanum | reverse complement strand
CAACAATTGACAAACAACAAACTGTCAGCTGTTGTCACTGCCCCCACAGGTTTAGCTGCCAACAACATAGGTGGTGTTACATTACACCGATTACTACTATTTAAATTGGACTATTATAAACTTTCTGCAGAAGCTGCAATGGAATTACACAGAGTATTGAAACAAATGAAAATGCTACTAATAGATGAAGTGAGCCTGGTCTCCAACCTGATGTTAGCTTTCATTCACCTCAGATTACAAGAAGTACTCAAAAAACAGACTATGAAGAGCTCTTTGCAGGAAAACACATTATTGTTTTTGGAGATCTGCTTCAATTAACACCAGTAAAAGGTGAGCCTATTTTTAAAACATTAGGACACAAACTCTGCCGTAAAACTGTTGGCAGCATTGGAAATGTCAATCTTTGGCAACATTTCCAATGCAGAGAATTAACAGAAAATATGCGGCAATCTGCAGATCTCACTTATGCCAACATTTAAAAAAGTATCAGAGTTGGTATACTTTCTAAAGAAGCAGAAGCAATATTGAAAACCCGGCACATTAATGCACTTTATGGTGATAATGCATGTGCTACAGATGTTATGGAACAATTAGCCCACAAAAATGTCAATTGTATGGCCTTAATGCCAACTCTTGCAAGCTGTTTCAAATTCAATGAAATCATGCAACCAATCATGGAAATTAGCACCACAAACAAACTAGATGTACATGGTATGACACTACCCATGTGTGACCAAGCCACAGCAAGACTAAATAGTTTAGAAAAATCAATCTCAAATACAGCAGGCTTAGAAAAGATATTAAAATTATCCTTAAATTGCAGAGTAATGCTTAAACGCAACCTTGACGTGGACCAAGGACTAGTTAATGGAGCACTGGGTACAGTTGTTGGCTTTCAAACATACCCACGCAACAACAAAATTCAGTTTGTCAATATACTCTTTGACAAACTTTCAGAAGTAAAAAGGATAGGACGCTCAACAGCTAGATTCCTTCTCTTCAAAGATATGTATGTAGGCAGAGAACAATTTTCTCTAACTCTTGCATACGCAGTCACGATTCATAAATCACAAGGTCTTACTCTAGACAAGCAATGATAGATATTGGTAACACAGTCTTTAAAGAAGGCATGAGCTATGTAGCACTATCACGCTTACGTACACTTGACGGTCTATTTCTAATCAACTTTGATGCAAGTAAAATAAACGCTGATATTCCTTGCATTTTAGAATACAATAGACTTCGCTCACTATACACCCCCCACCTAAACACATATTCTGTTCCACAAAAAGTAAAACGTTATAAAAGAAAAATAAATCAAACAGAAATGCAACAGGATGTCACTGCAAATCCTCCAAAGAGAGTAAAAGAAACTAATACTTCATCAAGTACCTCAAGCAAAAAATAATGAATTAGGGAAAGTAAACCAGGTACTTCTTTAAAGAAGGAAGACAAACTCCAAAAAAAACAGTTAGATACAATTTGGACAGCGTCCTCAGGACACGCCCATCCCCAACAGTCCGGGGAATGTTCGTAGGGGGTGCCCTGAGGACGCTGTCCGTATTGTTTGTTGTCAAGTTGAATGTGTTTTAAGAACACTCGCTGTGTCCTGAAATGTTCGCAAATACACAAAATGGGGGTGTTCTGAAGACGTTGTGGAACACTCGCTGTGTCCTGAAATGTTCGCAAATATGAATGGGGGGTTGTGGCTGGCAAGTTGAATGTGTTCTAAGAACACTTGCGGTGTCCTGAAATGTTCACAAATAAACAAAATGGGGGTGTCCTGAGGACGCTGTCCGTATTGTTCTCTGTCAAGTTGAATGTGTTCTAAGAACACTCGCGGTGTCCTGAAATGTTCGCAAATAAACAAGATGGTGGTGTTCTGAAGACGCTTCTAAGAACACTCGCGGTGTCCGGGGAATGTTCGTAGGGGGTGTCCTGAGGGCGCTGTCCGTATTGTTCTCTGTCAAGTTGAATGTGTTCTAAGAACACTCGCCGTGTCCTGAAATGTTCGCAAATACACAAAATAGGGGTGTTCTGAAGACGTGGTCGAACACTTGCTGTGTCCTGAAATGTTCGCAAATATGAATGGGGGTTGTGGCTGGCAAGTTGAATGTGTTCTAAGAACACTTGCGGTGTCCTGAAATGTTCACAAATAAACAAAATGGGGGTGTTCTGAAGACGCTTCTAAGAACACTCGCGGTGTCCGGGGAATGTTCATAGGGGGTGTCCTGAGGGCGCTGTCCGTATTGTTCTCTGTCAAGTTGAATGTGTTCTAAGAACACTCGCCGTGTCCTGAAATGTTCGCAAATACACAAAATAGGGGTGTTCTGAAGACGTGGTCGAACACTCGCTGTGTCCTGAAATGTTCGCAAATATGAATGGGGGTTGTGGCTGGCAAGTTGAATGTGTTCTAAGAACACTTGTGGTGTCCTGAAATGTTCACAAATAAACAAAATGGGGGTGTTCTGAAGACGTTTCTAAGAACACTCGCGGTGTCCGGGGAATGTTCGTTGGGGGTGTCCTGAGGACGCTGTCCGTATTGTTCTCTGTCAAGTTGAATGTGTTCTAAGAACACTCGCGGTGTCCGGAAATGTTCGCAAATAAACAAGATGGTGGTGTTCTGAAGACGCTTCTAAGAACACTCGCCGTGTCCGGGGAATGTTCGTAGGGGGTGTCCTGAGGACGCTGTCCGTATTGTTCTCTGTCAAGTTGAATGTGTTCTAAGAACACTTGCCGTGTCCTGAAATGTTCGCAAATACACAAAATGGGGGTGTTCTGAAGACGTTGTCGAACACTCGCTGTGTCCTGAAATATTGGCAAATATGAATGAGGGTTGTGGCTGGCAAGTTGAATATGTTCTAAGAACTCTTGCGGTGTTCTGAAATGTTCGCAAATAAACAAAATGGGGGTGTCCTGAGGACGCTGTCCGTATTGTTCTCTGTCAAGTTGAATGTGTTCTAAGAACACTGGCGGTGTCCTGAAATGTTCGCAAATAAACAATATGGTGGTGTTCTGAAGACGCTTCTAAGAACACTTGCGGTGTCCTGAAATGTTCGCAAATAAACAAATGGGGGTGTCCTGAGGACGCTGTCCGTATTGTTCTCTGTCAAGTTGAATGTGTTCTAAGAACACTCGCGGTGTCCTGAAATGTTCGCAAATAAACAAATGGGGGTGTTCTGAAGACGTTTCTAAGAACACTCGCGGTGTCCTGGAATGTTCGTAGGGGGTGTCCTGAAGGCGTAGTCCGTATTGTTCGCTGGCAAGCTGAATGTGTTCTAAGAACACTTGCAGTGTCCTGAAATGTTCGCAAATAAACAAAATGGGGGTGTCCTGAGGACGCTGTCCGTATTGCTCTTTGTCAAGTTGAATGTGTTCTAAGAACTCTCGCGTTGTTCTGAAATGTTCGTAGGGGGTGTCCTGAAGATGCCGTTCGTATTGTTCGATGGCAAGTTGAATGTGTTCTTAGAACACTCATGGTGTCCTGAAATGTTCGCAAATAAACGAAATGGGGGTATTCTGAGGCCACTGTCCGTATTGTTTGTTGTCAAGTTGAAAGTGTTCTAAGAACTATCGCGTTGTTCTGAAATGTTCGTAGGGGGTGTCCTGAAAACGCTGCCATATTGTTCACTGGCAAGTTGAAAGTGTTCTAAGAACACTCATAATGTCCACAGACATTAAATGTTTCCTTAGACCATAGTTGAAATGTTTGACTCTATGGATGTGTCCATTTGGCGATGCACCCAAGACTCTATGCCCTGGCAACAACCACCGCAGCATATCACATTCATATTTGCTTATAACTTTGGGTGAAAATCAAATGTATAAGGAACAAAGGTATTAGATACTTTGGATGTGATATGCTGCTATGGTTCTCCTTATTATTGTATACTTACTGTTTGGTCTAGTAACCGGAGTACATGTATTTCTTGTTAATTTCTGTGATAAAAGATAATAGCATGTTGGTATTAGCATTTTGTAATGACTTATTACATTGTAGTATCAACATACTTTTTTTTTTTGGACCCTCATATTTAGTAGATTACAAATCAGAGTACTGTGCAATTTGCTCAGTTTCTGTATTTGTTGCTAAAATCATTGGGTCTGTGGGAGAAAAAAAAAATCCATGTTGGATTAATAAAAAATCTTTTTCTGTTATGCTACAGTTTATTTGTTTGTTTGTTTTCAGAGTTCACTTGTTGTTTCTGGCTAATGCTTTATACTTTGGCTTGTTGCATTTTTTTGGAGCAGTAACATATTATTTATTTGTTTGGATATTATACAATTTTGGAGCAGTTAGATACCAATTGGCATATTCTAACTGTGTATTTTCTGGTCTAATTTAGTGGTATTAATTTATCTGATTAGTTGTTGTAGAATCTTTGAGCAGTTAGATAGCTTTTGGAGTATTCTAACAGTTTATATTTTTCTAACACAAGTTTACTTAGGGTTTAAATACAGTTTAGTTATCGAATTTTGGTTTTAAGACATCAAATAAGCGTTTGTAAGATTCCTGGTAATATCTGCTTTAGAGTAATGGTACTATCATTACATTCAAACCATCCACATTTCTTTTTTATATATGCAGTGTAGTGTCCTGAATTGGTTGTGGCTCCTGCGTGGTAGATTATACTTATTGTTGTGAAGGTTTTCTTACCAAGTGATATTTGACCATGTGTGAATCCAGTCAGCTTGCAGTTGTTTTTGGTACCATCTGCATTGTAACGTAAAAGCATTAGTATTATGTATTTACTATGTGTTTGTATTATTAACGTGGAGCGATTATCTGAATTGCAGGTAGAGCATAATCTACCATGGTTTGCATTTTGTACAAGTGCTGAAATGGAATGCATTCACAATTTGGTATTGATATATATATGAAGCGTTCATTGGGGATTTCTTCTTGTGTCACATTGTTGCAGAGAGTGCATGTATGTTTCCATATGTATGAAATCTGAAAGATTTCATTTATAGGTATGTTTTTGTTTTCCAGTACTTTTAGTAAGTACATTAGAAATTATTGTGGATCTTCCTGTGAGTTTATAGTGAATTTCACCATTCCAGCACAGTAGTCCATTTGTTGTCTTATTCCATAAACACTATACGTGTTGTCAGGTTTGTTTGCTGCATTTCTGTGAAGTACTAACATTTGAAAACACAATGGGTCTGTACTGTGTAAGTAAATGTTGTCAACAATTGGTGGTAATTGAAATAGAATATTCATTGCTACATTTGTGTAGCAACTTACACCAACTATATTTGAGAATTTAAATGGTCCAGGTAGTTCTGTATCTAACTGCTTTTTTTGGAGTTTGTCTTCCTTCTTTAAAGAAGTACCTGGTTTACTTTCCCTAATTGATTCTTTTTTGCTTGTGGTACTTGATGAAGTATTAGTTTCTTTTACTCTCTTTGGAGGATTTGCAGTGACATCCTGTTGCATTTCTGTTTGATTTGTTTTTCTTTTATAACGTTTTACTTTTTGTGGAACAGAATATGTGTTTAGGTGGGGGTGTATAGTGAGCGAAGTCTATTGTATTCTAAAATGCAAGGAATATCAGCGTTTATTTTATTTGCATCAAAGTTGATTGGAAATAGACTGTCAAGTGTACATAAGCGTGATAGTGCTACGTAGCTCATGCCTTCTTTAAAGACTGTGTTACCCATATCTATCATTGCTTTGTCTAGGGTAAGACCTTGTGATTTATGAATCGTGACTGTGTATGCAAGAGTTAGAGAAAATTGTTCTCTGCGTACATACATATCTTTGAATAGAAGGAATCTAGCTGTTGAGAGTCCTATCCTTTTTACTTCTGAAAGTTTGTCAAAGAGTATATTGACAAACTGAATTTTGTTGTCACGTGGGTATGTTTGAAAGCCAACAACTGTACCCAGTGCTCCATTAACTAGTCCTTGGTCCACGTCAAGGTTACGTTTAGGCATTACTCTGCAATTTAAGGATAATTTTAATATCTTTTCTAAGCTTGCTGTGTTTGAGATTGATTTTTCTAAACTATTTAGTCTTGTTGTGGCTTGGTCACACATGGGTAGTGTCATACCATGTACATCTAGTTTGTCTGTGGCGCTAATTTCCAATGTTTGGTTGCATTTCTTTACTTAGCATGATTTCATTGAATTTGAAACAGCTTGCAAGAGTTGGCATTAAGGCCATACAATTGACATTTTTGTGGGCTAATTGTTCCATAACATCAGTTGCACCTGCATTGTCACCATAAAGTGCATGTATGTGCCGGTTTTTCAATACAACTTGTGCTTCTTGCGATAATACACAAACACAAATTCTTTTAAAGATGTTGGCATAAGTCAGATTTGCAGATTGCCGCATGTTCTCAGTTAATTCTCTATATTCAAAATGTTGCCAAAGGTTAACATTACCTATGCTACCAACAGTTTTCCGGCAGAGTTTGTGGTCTAAGGTTTAAAAACCGGTTCACCTTTCACTGGTGTCAATTGTAGAAGATCTCCGAAAACAATAATGTGTTTCCCTGCAAAGAGTTCTTCATTGTTACTTTTAAGTACTTCTTGCAATCTGAGATGAATCAAAGCCAACATTAGGTTGGAGACCATGCTCACTTCATCTATTAGTCATATTTTCATTTGTTTCAATACTCTGTGTAATTCCATTGCAGCTTCTGCAGAAAGTTTGTAGTAATCTAATTTATTTTGATGCTCTACTGGAAGCAGGAGTAATCGGTGTAAAGTGACACCGCCTATGTTGTAGGCAGCTAGACCTGTGGGGGCTGTTACAACAGCTGGCAGTTTGTTGTTTGTCAATTGTTGAAGGAACATGCTGATGATTTTGATTAAGAATGTTTTCCCTGATCCAGCTTCACCACTGACGTACAGCAGTATAGGTTTGTAATTTTGGCAGGTACATTCTTTATTTTCGTGTTGTACACCATGTACAATTTGTTTTGTTACATCTTCAAAAATGTTGCGCTGATGGTTGCTAAGTTTTGCTTGTTGTACAGTTAAGTCTTCTGTATCTTCTTGATACTGATACATGGTGTTTTCTATTTCTGCCATAGCTACTTCAGCCTCATTTGCTATTAGTGGTTGTCCTAGTGGTTCTTGACTTCCTGTTACAGAAGGTTGACTACTGTCGGAAGAGTCCTTATCTAGTTGGGCCTGAAGTTCTTCTTCCTGTTGCTGCTCATTGTGTAACATTGTTTTGTACTGTGTAAAGTTCACATTGGTGATAGCGCTTTCATTTGCTTTGAAAGCATCTTCATAGCAGTCATAGTTATCTAGTATGTCTTCCTCTTTTCTCCATGGTTTGAAAAGTTGAAACAGAGACATGTAATATAGTTCTTTCTGTTGAGAATTTTTTTATGACAATTTTACATGATTAATTAAGCTTCGTTTGGTTAGTTTCACTAATCTCCCTTCACAATCGGTCACACTATATCTACGTTTACTTTCATCGGGTTTTACATTATTTTTGTATGCAAAGTTTTGAGCTATGTGGTATAGACACATGCTTTCCATAGTGCTACTCCTGTTTGGATAGTATGTGTCCAGTAAATTGTTTTTCAGAATGTCTTGGCTGTTGGGATCATTTCTGGCAATTGTTCCTTTGTCCTCATATGATTTTAGCACTCTTTTTCTAGATTTTGCAGGACCAAGACTGAACCATACTATGTTGTCTGATTTTCCATACAAAACAGTACCGGTTAAACGATCTGCTGCTTCATAGGTGCCACATTCTCTATGAGAGATCATTTTTATGTCTAGGCTGTACAATTTCTGTGATAATGTTTTGTCTGATGCTAGGTCATCCCAGAGGTCTTGAAGCTCTGTTTTTTCTGCTTTTGTTAAGTAGGCTGTAACATATCGTGCAACAGCAGTGGAATTGTCTGCAATGTACTACACATCTATGTTTGCATTCCATAAGTGGGCAATGATTGCATTGTAATCATTGATACATTTTGATTCTTCCCTTCTTTTTATGTAATACATGTTCTTAGGTGATTTACCTTTAACACTATGTCGAACTGAAGACATGAAGTTGTTTACTTCACCTGTTTCTGTAACTGGTCTAGGGAAACCAAAGCAACATTTAGTGTAGTATTTACCTTTGTTTTTGTATTTGCGGTGACAATATTTGCCACCTTTGTGTCTTTGAAATTGTAAAATCTGCCCATGCAGCTCACTATGTGTCTGTTGAGAAGGGATTTCACAAGTGACATATTTTTGGATAAACTTTCGGTGCACCTTTGATCCATAACAGCATGTGAATATCTGGTGCTCCTCTCGCTTGATATTCTTTTCTTCAAAAGAAGTGCTGCACTTCTCCAAGGGGAGAAACAATTTTATTGCAAATAAAGTGTAGCATGGCAATAAAACGATGATGGAAATATCTTGATCCATTAACTGGATCTAGAGAGCAAAGTTCTCCAGGTGTTAATATATATATGTTGTTTTTGTTGCTGTTTGCTATGCATAAGAACTCATGTAAATCTTCCCATGCATATTCGGCACAACTTAGCGTAACAAACCAAGTTGGTGGTCCTAGGTTTCTGATCCTACAACGCACGTCTCCGTGCCATCGGAACCAGTATTCCTTTGTACCACGCATGTTTGCAAACACATTTTTTATACTTGATTGTAAAACCTCATCTTTTTCCTGTACTTTTTGTATTAACTGCGTAGCTGACATATTTTGAAAGTGGGTATCAGATTTAAGAATGTGTGCAACTCAGTAACATAGTGTTGCTAATTCACTTTCATAGAGTAGGTGGAATATGTATTCCACATTTTGTCTTAATCTGGGATCTTGCGAATACATTTGTAATGAACGGTATTCTGATGCCCCAATCTGAGTGGGTCTATCATCGTATCTTCCACCTTTGCCAGTAGAAAATAGCAGTGGAAAAGCAAGTGCTTCTATACTTTTTTCCCATATACTCATTGGTGACCCTTTGGTTTGGAGCATTTGGTAAGTTTCTAGTGCATGATCTATGCTTTCATTGGAATGCAATGGATGAATTGTGTAATGGTCCAAAAGAGTGGATACTGTAGCAGGATCCAGAAGTTCATATTGTCCAGTTTCTGATGGCTCTTGAATTATTTCAGTTGTTTCCCTTAAGCTTTCATCACTATTTATTTCCTTGTAGTATTCATTATTGTCTTTTAGATATTGCAATGCTTGTCTAACTTTGTGTAAATCCACTAATTGTTGCCAATTTATTTTGTCCTTTGTTGGTACTCCATTTACCAAGACTATTAAAGAATGCTCTATTGAACGTTCCACTCCTAGAGTGTGTACATTTTCCGTTAGATCAAATGGCAAAATAAACTACTTTGCCACAAATGCCTTTCACCAATTCAGGTAATTTTGCTGTTTTTGGATGAAGGCGTATAATTGCCTGAAATGGGTGAACTGTTTGAATTATTATCCTCTCATACAAATTGAGCTGCTGCAGGATTTTTGGTAATGGAAACAATTCCACGTTATTTGTAATAGCACGTGAAGGAGTGTGGTTGTTGTCTAATTTTGTAGTACAGTAACTCCAACATAATAGGCATTCAGTTAGTTCATATTTGTTTTCTGCTAAAAGGTAGAGAGCTAATTCAAACCATTTAGAATCTTCATTCTCTTCTATTTTGTATGCTATGTCCACATTTTTTCTGTTCCTTTTGTAAAACGTTCTGCAGCAACACACACCTACATGGTTTGGTACTTCAGCCGATGACCTTTTGAATTTTACTATTTCTTTTCTGTATGTGTGTAATAGAAGGTTGCTATGTGCAGAATTGTTGCTACTATATTCTAAAACTAAGTGGCTCTAACTCCCAAAATACTTTCTCTGAATACGGTCAATTTCTTTGTGTAAGTATTTGGGTGTACCATGCACAAGAGTGGTATTTAAGTTGCCTAATTCTGAAGCTGGACTTTTTGCATAGTATATTTTATACACTAGATTCTGTTCACTGGAATGATATGTTGATATCCTTTTGATATCATGGAAGGTGCTTTTGCAAATAGGCCCAGAAATGCCGGCTAATGAATGTCCTTTTAGTCCTGTGTATTTCCGCAATGGACAAATATCCATATTTTGCAGCACTTTCATTTTACTTTTCTCTTTACCTTTTACATATTGTTCAAGGAACTGACGTAAAGATTTGAACGCTTTGTTTGGAATGGTACACATTGGTGTGCACGGCCATTTGTATAATGCACGGTGTGGTTCTGCTGAATCGAGAGGTAATTCCGAGTTTTCAGGGAATACATTTGTAAGCAGTGTTTCTTGTTCTATGATGGTAGTTTTGATTTTCTCATACCCTCGTCCACTGCTATGGATGGCAATTGTGTTTGTTTGATTTTGTTTGTATGCTTCTTCATTAAAATATGGCTCTGTGGTTGTTGTGTGACTCCATTCACCACCACAAACATGTAAGAAATTATTTTTGTTCACATTCCGTTTATTGCTCAGTTTCTTTTGTAGTTTAGTTTTGTTAGTGCTGTCATCCTATTTAACACGAATATAAACAACTTCCTTTTGAGAAGGATTGCACTGTCCATGAGACCTTCTAGTATTAACTTTCTACGGGGTGAGGATGATTTCGGTCCTCTTCTTAGTAGATTCTGAAGGACACTGTGACAAAACATTTTTGATAAAATACTTTTTTTACTATGCGTTCCTGTTACACTATCAAGATTATTCGGAGCATTGTTATCTGTACTGGTAGTAATTTTTTTGACAACATTTTTGTGTTTTGTGACACATTTTGATGGAGGAGGTAAAGTTTCAGTAGTTGAGACTACCTTTGTTTTGCTGGTTTGTTCCAACATTCTTTACAAACTCTACAACAGGTGGATGCTTCCAATGGGCACTTTTATTTTTATTTGCTCTACTTTTGCGTTCCTTTCTACGGAGTTGCTTTTTGGTAGGCATTCTTTGGTGTCTGTTGAAAAAAAGGTATACTTTGGTCTGTTGTCCAATGTCTGTGTGCTGTGTGCATGTGTGCATGAGTCTGATGGGGAAGGTCTTTGTCATGACGTGTCGATGTGCATTGGACTCTTGCAAGGCTACTTTATTGTTTCTATACTACTACAATGTGCTTCAGATGAGAGTACAATGTGGCCTACTTGTGATGAAAACCATTATTAATTAACAAAATGCCATAAACTTGCAACAGCAACTTCTTTTCTAAATCTAACCTTCTAAGGATTACGTATGTTATTTGAGTTCCAAACACACAGGGATTTGTGAGCCATTCTGCCTGTTATTCGTTGTTCAATAAATGCATATTTGTACGTAGAATGTTATAGAAATCAATGTTTGCTTTGGTGCCCAAAATACACAAATAACCCACACATCCTCTTTGAGGAGTAGTTACAATATAAAGGTAGTACTGTACTTACTTTTTTTCGCAAAATAACCAGGTTTCTTCGGGTATGTCGTCTGCAGTGTTGATGCTGTTGATTCTCAGGAGAGTCTTCACTGCGGTGCAAAAAAACAAAATCAATTACTTAGTGTTTTTACAGCAGTGATGATACTGCACACATTAATTGTGCCACAATAACATTGATTCAAGCAATGCAGATTCTTTCAAAGCAGATGGTGTTGCGCTATCTTCTTTGGGAAATGCGATGTTCTTTTGGAACGTAAGGCTTGCTTTAGAGAAGGTTCTGTAATGGTTGTAGGAGTAAATCAAGGACAAAAAAATACAAAATAATAAATACAATAACAGATGTCTGTTCGGTATCTGGCCAAAAATAAAAGAAATGGCTCTTTTCAGGGCCCATCTTAAAGGGGAAAAAGGGGAATGACACTTTAATGTACCGTCGTCACGCTCTGATCCTATACATGTCCGCGAACATGGCGGTACTTCGCAGCAAGCGCATATCACCAACGGGGATTCAGGGGTGGAGACGCATGCAAATGAGAATGAGTGGAACTAGGGATTGGTCCATAAAGTTCAGTAGGTGTGTTCTGAACGGCGCACTTTAGCAAGACTGTCTTCTCCCTGACAGGGCACCACACAGCCATGGCTTTCCATGCTTGAAAACAGATTATCTGGATTTTGGGAGACTCATGGATACATTTGTTGAAGGTGCATGCAGAAAGCTGCAGTTTATCTGCAAATCTCGGATTTCCTCATGTGGAGGTGCACTGGCATGGCGTGCGTGGCATGAGGTGGCTGGACTTGGTACCTCTCTGTGTTACTTTACTGACAGAGCGTCCTCCAGATATATTTATCATTCACTGCGGAGGAAACAGTTTGGGCCATGTCTCTGGAATTTCTTTGCAATTTGCAATGAAGGAAGGACTTGCGAAGCTCATGGACATGTTTCCAAATTGTCATCTACTTTTTTCCCGTATTGCACAAAGACAAATATGGCTGCATTCTTCTGCTTTTGGTCCACAAATGGAGATAGCGAGACACAATGTGAATAAGGCTGTCTGTGCCTTTCTAAGAGATGTTGGCATGTCCTCCTTCCAAAATGAAAATATTTTGTTTCGCAGCTCTTTCATTTTGCGCAGAGATTGAGTCCACCTCACATATGCTGGCAATCAGATTTTTCTTCACAATGTACAAAATGCATTGCAACCTCTTTTGAATTCACACTAACCTATCTGACAATCCGTTTTTTCCAATCCACAGTTTTTGACCCACACAACACACCACCGAAAGGCTCTTTTCAGAGCCACCACTTACTCTCAGCGTCCACTTCATTGTGTTTGCTCCGCTTGCACCCTCCCTTTTTTCTCCCACGACTGTCCACAAACTTTTCCACCACTCCGCGGGGGTCTATGACCATCACTTCATAGTTCTATCTTTAAACTGAGAAAGGCGGCTCTGAAGAGAGCCTTTGCAGTCATTTTTGTTGTTTTCACGTTTATTGCTTCACAGCACACGACACACTAGGAGAAGAGGCCAACGGGGGGTAATGAAGGGACACCAGCCACGGGAATAAGAAAGGGCAAGGTAACAGAGAAAGATATAGGGTGAGCTTTATTTAGGTAAGGAGCAGATCTTCTGGTGCTCTGCGACCGTAGCCTCAAAAGCACTTCGAAAACTCTTCCCCCTGCAGAGTACTGCGTCACAATAATTACACACTATTGTCACCTTTGAAAGTTAAGAGTCAACAGCATTGCGAATGGCTTGTGAGGCAGCTGGAGGGAGGCGCTCCCCCACAGGAGTGTCTCTTGTGGTGGGAGGATCGGACAAGGAGGATGCTGCGGAGGAACTCACGACTACGCTCTTCACATGGCACCACCTTGCGTATGTCCGCATTGTGGAACGAAGTGAGGTGTCGCTTCATGGTTGCCGTACCAAAGCTATACGAACCAACTCTCCCGCGACTCAGCATCACCTCTCACTGGTTACACTTCACCAGGTTCGCACATGCTTTTGGTACGTTCCCATAAATGGAAAACAACCGCCACACCCACGACTCCCGGCGAGTGCTCCTACTGCTGAGTTCATCCACTTCATTCTGTTCCTCTTCTTCTTCCTCGCTCTCTACATCCTCACCCATATATCTCTCTGCAGGCTCTTGGGGAGGTGGTGGTGGTGGTGGCGGGTTTGGGCGTGGTGCAGAGGCTAATGAACCAACAGCAGCCATGGAAACCATACCGATTAGTTTCCTTTTGGTCACTACAGCAGTAAAGGCAGTACACCTCAATCTGCTTCAGCTAGAAGGAAAATTAAGATGCGCTCAGGGGTGTGGCCATTTGTAGGGATGGAAGGGTGTGCCTCGTGACTATCTTCATCACTGCAAAGCAGTACAAAAATTTTACACATCAAGTCCTCTGGTCAGCTATTGAAATTATATTTTTACACTCTACAATACTTTGCCTTGTGTCTACAATTTCTTTTGGACTGTTGCGGAAGCACACAAACTGCGCAAATTAGTCCACACGCTCAGCGTGGGTGCGGACACATGATGACGTCCTGAACACCTCCGCTCCAGAAATGGGAGTCCGCTGGATAGCAAATGTAGAGTACCAAATGTGCGCATGCGTGCAAGTGTCCTACGGACAGTGTTTAGGTTCTCAAACAGTTTCAAAGTGCGACACAAGTGAGACGGTCAGTTAGGGACATGCGCGATGTCCGCTATACTTACGGTTGTACTGCGCATGTGCATACATGATATGTTCACTGTACGGACAGTTCCAGTGTCCTTAGGACAACTCCATTTTGTTTGCCTACGAACTTGCCGGCCACCGCGCCTGTTCTACGGACGGCACCATTTTGGCTGCGCCCGATAAGTACAGGTATACTGTCCTTCACACACTCCCATTTTGCTTATTTACAGCCATCCCGGACATCTGGTGTGTTCTACGAACATGTTTCATCTTGTTTACAAGCGGTACAGTGAGGTATAATGTCCTTAGGATGCCCCTTTCTGTTTATGTACACACAACTTCAACAGATGGTGCGGTCAAACTTCAAGTCCATCTTACTTCACATTAGTAAGTGTAGGTGCACTGCCTTTACAGCACCCACATTCCATTCCTTATGGATAGGTCGAACAGGCGCGCTGTTCGCGAACATTTTACCTCTTTTAAAAAAAAATAATGTTTTTACTCACTCTCTTTCACTACAACTACTGTACAAAAACATTCCAAACACACACACACACACACACTTCATTCCGGAGAAATAGCGGGGGAAGCGGACACTGACACAAATATGGGGGAATTAGGATTCAACACGGGCTAGTTATGAGGAGAAGATTTGTGAGAGCAAGAAGGGATTGATATTTCGTCAAAACGTCTATTTTCATCTTCAAGGTTTGGGGATGGTTCACTAGGGAATGGAGAGGCGGGGCAAGTACAGGTGGGGCAATGGTAACAAACTTTTCCTCTCACACAGTCCTCCACAAACTCCCATAAACTTTTTAAAATTCTCGTTCAATATGTCAATTTTTGCTCAATCCTTTTTATCCTATCTTCTTCTGTTTCATTTGTTGCCCTTTCTTCTTTTCTTTCCTGGTCTGTTACAAAAAAATATACATATGTTAAATGCCTATAAAATACTGGTCATTATTTTGCATATGCAGAGCAATGCGTACCATTAATGTCGCTGTCTTCAGACATTTCCCCATGCGGAAAATACTCCTCCAGCCACTCCAAAGTACTAGCCATTTCTGAGTTAAAAGAACAGAAATAAATTATTATTTCTGCACCACATACCCAAACAAAAAAAATGGCCTCCACTCACTCTTTTGATGTAATGTCCCTTCTTCCTACTGCGTCCGTCCACTGTTGTTCCAGGATGCCAACTTTCTGTGAAGTGATTAGGATGGAGGCATCCTTTTATTTTTATGGTACCATCCATTTCATTCTACATGCTTATTAAATGTGTCCTTTTCTTTTCACATCTGCAGGTTTCCATATTTACTTATTACTACTTACAATATCTGTATGTCCTTCTTCTATGTTGTACACTTTTTGTGTAAGACACTAGTACATTTTCAGATACCCCCCGCCTCTTTGGGTAATGTTGATCCTGTCCGTCCCGTCCACAAACAGTTGCTCAGTCCATCCCTTTCTATCATCAATAGGGAGAGGGTTCTGTATGTTCGATGTTAAATGTATATCAAGTACGTACATTATACTACATATCTCCCAAAATCACATCATCACAGTGTACATTCCACACAACACCTTCTTTGACACACTGTCATGATTAAGTTTCCATTCCACAATCCTGTACAATTCACTACAAAAAAAACTTTGTTGAGGGGACGTTATGGTTAAGTTGCCCTCCCAAAAACCTGTAAAATTCACTACAAAAAAAACTTTGTTGAGGGGACGTTATGGTTAAGTTTCCCTCCCAAAAACCTGTAAAATTCACTACAAAAAAAACTTTGTTGAGGGGACGTTATGGTTAAGTTGCCCTACCAAAAACCTGTGCAGTTCACAAAAAAATAATGTCAACCTCCCCTTTCTGGTTCAAATTAAAACCTAAAACCCCCTGAAATTCGACAGTTATGGTAACCTAAGCCCCCAAGCCTGCCACTGCCCCTGTGCACTGCTACCACTAACACCCAGACCATGAAAGATGTCATCTCAAATGTCACTGATGACATCACTGACAACATCACATGTTTAGTCCCTTTGTTTTCTTTCCCTGCTGTATATATATAGGTACATTCAGTAAAAAAACTTTGTTAAAGGAATGTTATACTTCACAGCGGAACCAAAAAACACTGCTCATTCCCCCATTATGGTAAGCTAAGCAACCATAACTTGCACCATCTACGCACATTGCTAAGACTAACTCCCAGGACATCAAAGATGACATCACAAACATCATTGATGACATCACTCATGACATCACATGTCTGCCTCACTTATTTTTGTGCATTGAAACAGGGATTCTTATTGTAATGTTGATAAAAAAGTGTCAAGGATCATTGGAATAAATATCATAAGCCGGTCAAGTGGCACAGCGAGTAGAGCGCTCGCTTTGACATCCATGCAGAGCCTGCTAACGCAGGTACGAATCCCGGCAAGGCCAAACTCAGCCTTTCATCCTTCTGAGGTCGATAAATGAGCACCACACACCGTGGGTAATAATAAGCAGCGCTCAGATACCTGAGGATTCGTAGCGCTATATAACTGCCAAATTAATTAAATTATTATTATGAGGTACGTAGTGCATTAAGCAATGCATTGATACAAATAGCATTTTGTTATGAAGTTCTTTCCAGTATACTAAGCTATTCATGTAGAAACATAGGCATTGTGTGCAGCATACATGATGGAGGTGCAATATTAATAATCTTGCCATGTTGATTAGTAAAATGATAAATGCTTTCTTATTGCAGTTTTGCGGACAGTGAAACATTTAATAAGTAGCTAATAAAACTCACTTACTAGATAATTGCATTATTGCAAACAAAACACAAACAGACAACAACACATACAAATATGAACATATACAGGGAAAATGAAGTAAACAAACAAACAGCAGTATTACGAGACAATCTTCATAACCTAACTGATTATCTTCATGCACAGAAATGATTGCTCTGCTTCAAAACTACTAATTTCCTATGTAAAACTGACAAAATCTCTGCTCACACATCACACCCAGTAAACCTTCTTGACCAATCCCTTGCACTGCTAAATCTCATTTGCATGCCTCTCAACCTGAAAATTCCCGTATGTAATCTAATATACGCTGTCTGTGGACAACAACAGTGTCCGTGGACAAATCGGAAAATCTGAGCATGTGGAATTAAAATTTAAATAGTGTGCCCCATTTCCCCTTCGAGGTTGGCTCTATAAAGAAACTTTTTTGGGGGGGGGGGGTTTGCAGCTGCTTCAGAAACACCTTTTATTTTTATTTTTTTATTTTTTTTTCCTTATTTTCCTGCAAACATCTCCACATAGCTTCTCCAAAGCAATCCTTAGGTTCCAAAACAGCATGGTATTTCCCATAAAAGATAACAGACATGCCATCTTCTTTAAAGTAATCAACATTACCAGAGTCAATGTTGTCATTGTTGCAAAAGAACATGCCAGCTCTAGTCATAAAAGCAAACATGCCTCGGTTGATTAACCACCTAGCACCATTTTGCTGAAGACAAAAAACAGAAATATTGTCCCATATTGCCCTTGTTATCAAACCAGAAAAAATTATCTTGCCATTTGGAAGTAGTTTCATTACTGCTTGAACCAAGTTTTGCAGATCTTCCACCAAAGTAGGAACACTAACATAACCCAAATGCAAGGCACCAGGGTACAGGACAACCACATGTGGACTGTTAACCCTAGCCATATCTTGACAAACTTCTACCATTGCCTGCAAATTGAAACCAGGCACAGTGCTCCACACGACCTCCACTCCTTTTACATCAACATAGTTTCACAGATTCCTACACCCCTATTTCATGCTCGGAAGCCCCGGATGTGGCATGCTCTGTCCACGGACAGCTTCGGTGTTCGCGGAGCGCCTAACACTAGGACAGCCCTTCTACCATTTCCACTTCTCTCTCTGCACCATTCCCTTATTGGCTACTGTTAAGCAGTCACACAACCATCCACCAATCACATCCAAGAACTCTACATCTAACTCCATCATCACAATTCAGCACTTTAGATGTATGATCGCTCTGAGTACAATTGGGCTGTGACTGCAAAGCACCTACAACAAGTACTAGTAAACTCTTCAATGTTTCTACTTGCAGATTCATGTACATCCACGTGCATGAACACAAAATACAGGTATGAATATTTTCTGCACAGTGCATGTACAACTCTTGTATAAATGCATATAAACAGAGTAACTGCTGCTTACGCTGTGTAACCTGTAAAACAAGCTTACTGTTGTTTCTCCCATCTGCTATGATCAAGTGTCACTTGCAAAGTTGTCTGCTCACCAAATTTTTATTTACCCATATCATTAACTGCAATATGCAAACTGTCATTTTCTTCATTCATTCTATCATTTGTGTAACCACAGCCACCTATTTATGCACATTTCAACCAAAATAGCATTTAATGTAGCATAGTGCATAGGCTGTGCATACAATTTCCTTTCTATACAGTCTGCATATGTGACATACATTCTAACATTTCAACCTCCTTTACAAATAATTCTAATAGTAATCAGACACAACACACACATCTATCTTACAAAGTGTCATTTCATGTTAATAGATGGGAGAAATAACAGTATAATTGTGGAAAAAGGCTTTCTAGTGTGTTATAAAATGACGCACAACCAGGATGAGTGCATGCATCTTTATTTATGCACACAGATAGCCAATATCATTTGAAAGGCTCCCAGCTGAAACAACACAAATGACTCTACAACTGTTCTTCCAATCTAGACAGCTCTCTCATTCCAGCTGGTTGCCGATTCCATTCTAGAATTTACAACAACATTCAACTGTGCACAGATGTAGTCATCTCTATCACATCATCTACAAATATGTACAGTGTTTTAAAGCAAGACATACAACATCTCCCCCTTCCCTTCAGTCTGCAACGCAAGCACCAGATCCTTCCTTGCAACTCTAACTTTATTTCAGACTCTCCCATCCCCAAGCGCCCAGTACTTTGGTAATCACTTACTGAGTAATAAGCTGCTGACCCCATCAAATCCTTCCGCTTTATTTCCCACACCTTCACAAATGCATACATTGCATACTTTTCCATATAGTTCCTGCCATGTACCCTGTAAAAATAGCAAACAAACCATACAATTACTTCTTCTATCTCCTAACATTGAATAACACCGCCATAAGAAGCGAGTGTGCTCTGTGCGCTTACTATTGTACTAATTTCTAAAGCATTTCTAAAGCACATTCAACTAACAGATTGTAAATAAAATATACATAATGCACATAGGTAAAGGAAAGTGCATGTACATGGTATTACTGCAAAATCAAAGAAATCCATGCCTACATTAACAACAGTGCTATTAACACACAATTGAAGTGAAGACCACTGCCCGAAAAATCAGCAGCATCTGAAGTACGAACGAGAACGCAGAAGAAACCTAATCTTTCCATCCAAAAAAGTAAGTGCATTACTGCCATAATGTTCTAACTGTTACTCAAACACTGTAGAATTCTTGAATTCTATAGCAAACAATTGTATTAACCATGCAACATTAGATTCAGTATTAGTGCTTCCAGGCACCAGCTCCATACTTTGTATTGTAATCTGAAACCAGTATAGTAACACACAAATACAAGAATAACCTTCCCAACCTGATGTAGCAGCCCATTGCACAATCACTCACCTCTACATACATCTTTACCATCATATTCAGACACTCATGCACAAACCACACATGCACTGCACAAGACACCAACTAACACTTTCTTTTTTTCTCCAACAGACCCCAAAGAATGCCTACCAAAAAGCAACTTGGTAGAAAGCAATGCAAAAGTAAACAAAATCAAACTAAAGCTCTCCAAAATAAGCATCCACCTGTAGTAGAATTGTACAAAAAGTTCAAACAGAACAGCTAATACAGTCATTAAGGGAAACAAAACAAGCTTCCAGTACAGAAACCTTGCCTCTGCTTTCAAAATGTTAAACAAAACAGAAAGTGATTAACAAGACTGCAGCTCCCACTAGTGCTAACACTGCACCTATAATTCTTGATGTAGTGGCAAGTAAGCATACCAAAGAAATAATTTTACAAATAATGTTAAATCACAGAGTCCTTCAGAACCTTATAAAAACAGGAAAGAAATCACACACAACTCTTAAAACCTACCTTAGAAAAATAATCTTACAAGCTCTCATAGACAGTGTAATCCTTCTCAAAAGAAAATGATTTATTTTAGTTTTAAACAGAATGAAACCACTAACAAAACTAAGTACTAAACTACAAAAAAGACTTCTCAATGAACGGAATATCAACAAAAATAGCTTCACAAACATTTGTGGAGGTGAATCGAGTCCCACCAGAGCACAGAACCATATTTCAATGAAGAAGCATACAAACAAAATCAAATAAATGCAATTGCCATAGATAGCAGTGGATGAGGGTATGAAAAACATAATAGTACCATTATGGAACAAGAAACGCTGCTCACACAAATATCCCCAGAAAACTCAGTATCAACTATACATTCCACTGAACCAATACGTCCAGTCTACAAATGGCCGTGCACATCAATGTGTAACATTGCCAAAAAATCTTTCAAATCTTTACACCAGTTCCTCAATCAGTATGTGAAAGGCAAAGACAAATTTAAAATGAAACTACTACAAAATATGGACTCCTGTCCAGTGCGCAAATACACAGGACTACAAGGACATTCATTAGCCTGCATTTCTGGACCTATTTGCAAAAGCACTTTCCATCATATCAAAATGATATGAACACATCATTCAACTATAATAAAGCTGGTCCATAAACTGTACTATGCCAAAATTCATGCTTTAGCACTAGCCAATTTAAATAACAATCTTCTACATGGTACAGCCAAGCAACTACTCAAAGAATAGAGCATATCCATATTTTGGAACTGAAAGCCACTTACAAAATGCAAGGTTTACAACAGACTAGCAACAACTGTACAGATGGCAACCTTCTATTATGCAAATACAAAAAAGTAATACTAACCTTCACAAGTACATCTGCTGAAGTACCAAACCATTTGTATGTGTGTTGCCGCAGGACTTTTTTTTTTTTTAAAAAACACACAAACTGTAGACATAACGTACAAAATGGAAGACAATGAAGATCAAAATGGTTCCAATTAGCTCACTATCTTATAGCAGAAAAAAATATGAAATTACTGACCCCTTAATAATTTGCAGTTACTGCACTGAAAACCTTGACAACAACCAAACACCTTCACGTGCTATCACAAATAACTTGGAATTATTCCCATTCCCAAAACCCCTGCAACAACTCAACTTATATGAGAGCATCATAATTCAAACAGTGCACCCATTTAAAGCAAGAATGCACCTTCAACCAAAAACAGCAACACTACCTCCCTCTGAAAGGCATTCGTGGCAAAGTAGTTTATTTGCCATTAGATCTCAAAGAAAATGTACACACTCTGGGAGTGCAACGTCCAATAGATCAATCTTTAATTATCTTAGTAAATGGCTTACCTACAAAAGACAAAAGAATTCGGCAACAACTCGAGGACTTACATAAAGTTAGACAAGTCCTGCAATATCTAAAAGACAACAATGAATACTACAAAGAAATTAATATTGAAGAAAACCTGCGGGAAACCACTGAAATAATTCAATAGTCATCAGAAACTGGTCAATTTCAACTTCTAGATCTTGCTACAGAATCCAATATTTTAGACCATGATGCAATTCATCCATTACACTCTAAAGATACCATAGATGATGCACTGGAAATGTACCAAATGCGACAAGCGAAAGGATTTCCAATCAGCATATGGGAAAAAAGTATAGAAGCACATGACTTTCCTCTACTCTTTCCTACTGGAAAAGGAGGAAGGTACGATGATAGACCCACACAAAAAACAGCATCAGAATACCGCTCTATACGAATGTATTCTGAAGACCCCAGATTCAGACAAAACATGGAATACATATTCCACCTTCTCTTTGAAAGTAAACTAGCAACACTATGCTACGGAGTTGCACACACATTGAAATCAGGTACTCATTTTCAAAATATGTCAGCTACGGAATTAATACAAAAAGTGCAAGAAAAAGATGAGATTTTACAGTCAAGCATTACAAATCTTTTAGCAAACATGCGTGGTACAAAAGAATACTGGTTCTGACATCACAGAGATGTACCCTTATGATAAAAAACCTTGGCCACCCACTTGGTTTGTGACATTAAGTTGTGCAGAATATGCATGGAAAGATTTGCACGATTTCCTACGCATAGCAAACAAAAATGCAAAACAAACATAGATATAAAAACACCAGGAAACTTTGCTCTGTAGATCCTGTAAATGTATCAAGATGTTTGCATCATCGCTTCATTGCTATGCTACACTTCATTTGTAATACAACCGTTACTCCCCTCAGAGAAGTGCAACACTTCTTTTGGAGAAAAGAATACCAAGCCAGAGGAGCACCACACATCCACATGCTTTTGTGGATTAAAGATGCTCCTAAATTTGGTCAGGACATCTTGCAGGACATTTTGCATTTCATCCAAAAATATGTCACTTGTGGAATCCCTTCACAAACAACACATGGTGATCTTCATGCACAAATTGTACAATTTCAAAGACACATATGAGGGAAATATTATCGCCGCAACCATTAAAACAAAGGGAAATACTACACCAAATGCCTCTTTGGTTTCCCTAGACCAGTTCCAACAACAAGTAAACAACTTCATGTCTTCAGTTAAACACAGTGTCAAAGGTAAATCACCTAAGAACACAAATTACATAAAAATAACAGAAGAATCAAAATACATAAATGATTACAATGCAATCATTGCCCTCCTATGGAATGTAAACAAAGATGTGCAGTACATTGCAGACAATTCCACTGCAGTTGCACAATATGTCACAGCCTACTTAACCAAAGCAGAGAAAACAGAGCTTTGGGACCTCTGGGATGACATATCATCTGACAAAACACTATCACAGAAATTGTACAGTTTAGACATAAAAAATGCTCTCTATTACAGAATGTGGCTGCTATGTCATTGCTATGCGATTGTCATACTGCCTTGAATGGAAAATCTGAAAATATAGTATGGCTAAGTCTTGGTCCTGCTAAATCTAGAAAAAGAGTTCTCAAATTATATGAGGACATAGAAACAATAGCCAAACATGATCCCAACAGCCAAGACATTTTGAAAAACAATTTACTAAACACATACTATCCAAACAGGAGAACCACTTTGGAAACTATGTGTCTATACCACGTAGCCCAAAACTTCACATGCAAAAATAATATTAAACCAGATGAAAAGAAAGGTAGATACAGAGTAGCAAATTGTGAAGGCAGGTTAGTGAAACTTATTAAACAAAGCTTAATTAATCATAATCAATTGTCATTAAAAACTCCTCAACTTAAAGAACTGTATTACATGTCCCTGCTACAACTTTTTAAACCATGGAGAAAGTAAGAAGAATTACTAGATACCTATGACTCGTATGAAGACACTTTCAAAGCAAATGAAAGCACTATAACAGATGTAAACTTTTCACAGTACCAAAAAATGTTAAACAATGAACAGCAACACGAAGAAGAACACCTGGCCCAACTAGATGTGGACACTCCTGACAGTAGTCAACCTTCTGTAACAGGAAGCCAAGAACCACTTGGACAGCCACTAATAGCAAATGAGGCAGAATTAGCCATAACAGAAGTAGAAAACACCATGTGTCAGTATGAGCAATCTACAGAAGACTTTGCTGTACTGAAATCACAACTAAACAATGAGCAGCGTAGCATTTTCCAAGAAGTTACAAAACAAATTGAACATGGTGTGCAACATGAAAATAAAAACTGTACCTGCCAAGACTGCAAACCTATATTGCTATACGTGAGTGGTCAAGCTGGTTCAGGCAAAACATTCTTAATCAAAATCATCAGCAAGTTCCTCCAACAATTGACAAACAACAAACTCTCAGCTGTTGTAACTGCCCCCACAGGTTTATCTGCCTACAACATAGGCAGTGTCACTTTACACCGATTACTACATCTTCCAGTAGAACAGCAAAACAAATTAGACTATTACAACTTTC
The DNA here is from genome assembly GCF_040938575.1 of Ambystoma mexicanum. Taxonomy (NCBI): domain Eukaryota; kingdom Metazoa; phylum Chordata; class Amphibia; order Caudata; family Ambystomatidae; genus Ambystoma; species Ambystoma mexicanum. The sequence goes on along the minus strand of NC_090927.1, from coordinate 655,972,596 downwards.
TACAGAAGCTCCAATGGAACTATGCAGAGTTTTCAAACAAATGAAAATGCTGCTAATAGATGAGGTGAGCATGGTCTCCAACCTAATGTTGGTTTTGATTCACCTCAGATTACAAGAGGTCCTCAAAACAAACTAGGAAATGCTTTTTGGAGGAAAACACATTATTGTTTTCAGAGATCTTCTTCAATTAACACCAGTAAAAAGTGAGCCTATTTTTAAAACCTTAGGGCACAAACTGTGTCATAGAACTCTTGGCAGCATATGAAATGTCAACCTTTGGCAACATTTCCAATACAGAGAATGAACTGAAAATATGCAACAGTCTGCAGACCTCACATACGCCAACATTTAAAAAAAATATTAGAGTTGGTGTACTATCTCAAGAAGCACAATCTATATTAAAAACCAGGCACATCCATGCACTCTATGACCATAACTCATGTGCTACTGATGTCATGGAACAATTAGCACACACAAATGTCAATTGCATGTTCTTGATGGCAACTCTTACAAGCTGTTCAAAATTTAATAAAACAATGTTAAAAAAAGAAATGCAACCAATAATTCGAATTGGCTCCACAGATAAACTGGACGTACATGGTATGACACTACCGATGTGTCAACAAGCTACAACAAGGCTAAACACCTTGGAAAAAGTATATCTCTAACACAGCTGGTTTGGAGAAAATATTAAAATTATCTTTAAACTGTAGAGTAAATCTTAAACGTAACCTTGACATGGACCAAGGACTAGTTAATGGAGCACTTGGTGCAGTTGTTGGCTTTCGAACATACCCACTAGACAACAACATTCAATTTGTCAATATCCTCTTTGACAAACTATCCGAAGTTAAAAGGATAGGATGCTCAACAGCCCGCTTCCTTCTTTTCAAATTCTTTTCAAATACATGTATGTACACAGAGAACAATTTTCTCTAACTGTAGCATACGCAGTCACCATTCACAAATCACAAGGTCTGTAAAGACCGCAGCATAACACACCCATAGACGCAAACACCTAGCAAATGACCACAATCCAAAAACATAATACATCCACCTTAAAACCTATCCATTTCAATTAACATTCTAAAAAATAATTACAACCAACGCACAAACTCTTCAATACATACCCTCTTCACCCAATGCTCTTCTACCAACCCGAAACCAACATCATACTAAAGTAAAATAGCCAGTAGTCCACCCAGTGTTTAGTATGTCCCCGGACATCCGCAGTGACCGCGGACACCGCAAGCACATCACAACCTTCTCCCACCTAAACAAATACAGCATTTGACCGATCTCTTACTCCCCCACCCTCTCCAAGCACTCATACACACCAACAAACTCACCAAAATTGGATTTATGCTCACTTCCACGCCATGCTGTCTGCGGATGTCCGCAGATCCAATATAGCGGACGCATCGAAACAATGTGACGCCCCTTACAGCTCATCCCAACCAATCAGAGAACATGTTGCGTGTTCGCAGACATGATGCAAGCCGATCAACCAATCGATGTCCTGTCCGTGGAGAAAACAGGGAAGTATGTCCGTGGAGCGGACATGGATATCACCAATCTTTTGAGACCTAGTTTTTGGTAATTTAAAAAAAAAACTACTGGACGGATTTTCACCAAATTTACAAAAGCACGCTTTTGTGACCAAGCCGCTGCTCCTGCTACAAATTTGGTGAAAATCCATTCAGCAGTTTGGGCTGTAGGCACGACAGAAATGTTTTCTCCATTTAGTCTATGCAAAAAAAGACAGTTTGAAACCCCCCCTATAACTTTGACCCCTGGACCAAACCTCAGCAAACTTTGCACCAAAATTTGCAGAGTGGGCCATATACTTTTTTTGCAAAGTTTGGTGAGGATACGTCCACAGGGATCGAAATTATAAGCAGCCCAAAAAGTGCTCTTCCTATGGGTTTAGCAACTTAACCATAACTAGATGGCCACTACCGTAGGCCATGTAATATATATATATTTATGCTGACCTTCTGTGATCACTGCAATTTGAAAATTACTGTTGCAAGGATTTCCATGTTCAGATTTTGTGCATTTGCCAAGGTCGGTTAACAACTGCTTTCAACAGAGGTAGGCCCAAATCATGGTTTCTAGTGGCATTTCTCACAAATTGAAATTGAGGCTTCAATGACCATTGTCATGGTAATGCAAGTCTGGTTCCCTTCAAGCATGGGTGCTCTCCAGCAGTTTATGACTCAGAGCCATAACAAAAAACATGCCTGATCTAACATCTAGACTTTGAGGCTCGTGGAATGTGATCTAATCTCAAACAAGGTCCCTCTTGACATCACACCAACACATGGCATGGGGGGTAGGTTTAAGGACGGAGCTAATATGCCTTTGTATAAATTGGGATACATGCTTTTCATCATGTAATATCCATAATATCATCCCAAAATATTCATGTGCAGATTTTTGGAAAAGCTGTCCGCAAGTCACATCTTGTGAGACAAAAACGATTTTTGTGACACCTACACAACCCAAGTTATTTAGGAAAATATTATAGGACATTCTTGGTGTGACTGAGAAATATGAAAAATTGAGAAAACATTAAAAAGGTAATCAATCTTCTGCCCACCAAGCACCAATTTTTTTTAACAAATATAGTTGGGGCAGAAATGAGCGAAAACCCATACCTTTGCCATTGAATAACCTACAAACTTCTAGATAGGATCATTTGATTCACAAAACAATATAATATCTAAAAAGGTTGTCATGTGTGTCAAAAGATGATGAGGAATGGCATTTGTCATGCAGCAGAATTTCCATGTGCAAAACCCAGACCTAGCCCACTGTCTCCATTAGATGATTGATGGGGTATCCTCCCCTGGCTTCTCAAATCAATCCCCCATTCTCTGGACCTACCAGCTTGCAGAGGAGTAGGGAACCCTTGACCACTGACCTATCAGTTGTGTGAGAAGGATGACACTTCAGTGATGTAACTTGTCTTATAAATAGGCTACTCCATATCAAATGAGGACTCTCCCTGAAAATCTTGAGCTTTGCAGCTGCCAAATTTTGAACCATCTTTGCAGAATTGTGCCTAATTTGGGCGTAAAAGCCAGGACCTGCAGAAGGACTTTTTTAGAGGAGAGACAGAGGCCTTGACTGACCCCTTGATGGTCCCTGCAGCGAAGCCCAGGCACCCCTTGAAGTCCATCAGGCCCTTTTCTATTAAGTATACACTTCCTCAGCAATAGATTCAGTACAACATATATATTTCAGCATTTACATAGAGATTCCCCATGGTAAACCCCCTATCCCATTATTTGTGAAAGTCAGTCATTTTCCTATTGAAAAGTATTTTTTTTGTCTGTGCATTGTGGTAACTCTCCCATTGACAAATCTTTTATTCACCAGTGCATTTAAGTCATTTTTCCTGTTTAACAAAAATCATCTCGCATTTGCCTGCTGATTGTAGTCCTTTTTCCACTTGAAAAGCCCTTTGTTTGCCTGCATATTGAAGTCATTTTCCTGTGGAAAAATCATTTGTATGTCTGTGCATTTCGCCATTTCCCATTTAAGAATTTCCAGTATCTGTGTAGATCCCTAGTATTTTGCTTAATAAATCAATTAATTCCCACATTATTTCAGGGGATAGGGACAGTTAGCATTCAAAACTAGCTATCCCTTCCCTGTGTCTTGCAAGTCTTTACAAGTATAAAATATTCCCCAAGAAGCCATTCCATTCAGAGCTGAAAAACCAATTCTTCCATGTGTTAAAGGGTGTTTACAAAAAAATTTGCCTCTTTAGTATTAAACTCAACCCGTTGTTCCTATTTTGAGTAATCCCTTTGGCCCCTGTCAGTTTAACTAAAAAACAATTTAACTATGTGAATTCCCCATTGTCTTAAGCGTGGGTGTGCTTTGCAGCCTCAGCAAAACAAGGGTGATTTCCATTTTCGTTTTTCTAAAAATGTCTTTTAACCTTTGAAAAGTCGTTTTTCCAGAGTAGTCCCCTTCCCCTATCATATTCTCAATGCAGATTTTGAATTGCATTTCTTTCGTTTTTCATTGAACAGTGAATACCTTTCATGCCTAGCCCCAGCAAAACTAGTGTGATTGCCATTTTCGTTTTTCTAAACATTTCACTTTGCCTGTTTAAACCCATTTTTCCTAGTTTATGTCTCTTTCCCTACTGCACCCTGATCACGGATTTTGAATTGCAGTCCCTTTTACTGTTTTCATTTTTTCATGTTTTGCATGTATTCAAATTGAATTTCCTATGTGTGCTAGCTAGTCTGTTTTGAAGCCCTATTTTTCTTCTAGTGTAAGCAGCCGAAGTGCCCTTGTGTGCTGTCCCGTACCAGTAGTATTAAATCATTGAAAACCCATTTTTCATTGTACTCCAAAACAAAATGTCCCCCCTCTTTACTGGTTCCCCATCTTGTGTCTGTGGGCACCACTGCAAAATCAATGTGTTCAATATTTTCTTACCCCTGCCACCGCCTTCTATTCGAAGTGATTCAATCCAATTGTTGTTTGAGGGGTGGAGTATCACAGGGGGGAGTGCTTAACCTTCATGCAATCATTTGAGAAGAATTGTTTTGTCTTGCTTTTCATAAAACAAAATAGGAGTGGCATCCCTTAACCTGGTTACTTTCTAGAAGTGTGTGCATTTGTGTTGCCAGAACTTTAGTGGCTGCTGTCATCTATTTGTTCTGATTCAATATTAAAATAATAAATGAATAAAGTATTCATTGAGAACACACCGGCCTGGTTCCTGGTTTATTGTGATAAGGGGTGCTGGTGGAGGTTGTGTGCGAGACAGGTTGGAGGCCTCCTTAAAAAAAGAATGTGGTTGTAATAAATAAAATTGTTATATTGTGCGCCACGTTGAGAGCAGGTGCTGCATAATGTATTGTGGCACTGTATCACGTGACACTGTGCCAAGACACAGAATCAGGGACCACATTATGTAGTCAGTTTTCTGTTTTCCAGGACCTCCATTCTGACTGCCCATTGTCACCACAAAGACACTGCAACTGTACTGCCCCTCAGCTTCACATTGGAGTATGGTAAAATGCAGCTGGGTATTCATCATATACTACCAAGTAAAAAACCCAACCATTCACCACAGCACGACCATTGCATTATCACGTTGGCAATTTCCATCAAAATGTGCATTCTATAATTAAAACTTAATATGTTTTTGGGCAATGACACTGCCCAATGGTCATTAAATTGCAGCATTGGTTGCTAATTTGACACTAGTTAATATAAATATTCCTTTCTCACAACGGGAATGGGCCATCATAAAATTAAACCTCACCCTCCCCCATAAACAAAGTCTCTGAAGGTAGCCCCTCCTCTAAAACGTAATGCCTTATCCCCCATGACTTCCGCTACAAAGTGTCAGTTTAGTTGCGCCCCTGATCTCCTTCCACTGGCACAAGCGTGGTCAAATGTTATTGGAAGATAAGTGTCTTAAGGTTGCCAAGATTGACAATAACATATTAATGTGCTGACCGAATCTGAAATGACTTACATGTCTTAGAACGGTAAATAAAAAAAAGGACTGTTTTCTTTAAATGACAAAACATCAGTAGTATGCAATGTTTGCTTTTCACGCCAGACAAAAAGCATGCTGATGAGTTCAAATTTCTTAGGTGCAATTCAACATGGTACATATTGCTCTTAATACTGGAGTGGCACGATTCTGAGGCCTGCTTTCTGCACCATGTGTTTCCTTTCCACGATTTCCTAGAATAGACCCAGTTTGCAGAAAGTGTTTCTGAGTGGCGCGCTCGGATGCAGAGAGCAAGCACTTCTGCAATGCAGCGCATTCAGCGTCGCAGCAATTAAAATCCCTCTTTCATAAAGCGTGCATTTCACAGGTCTTTGAAATGAACCATTCTCTTTCATCACTCAGGGCTGTGGATCGGTGAACGTCATCCGACTGTCAATAATAACTTCTTCTTTATCAGACAAATCACCCAGCGAGCTGGCAGGTCCAGTGAGTAACACCAGCCAAATAACAGGATATTAATAGGCAGCGTATTCGGCGACTGGCCCCTCAGTCTCTCTGTTTCTTGCTGTGGAAGAAACGTGATTGAAAGCTTTGAAGCTCAGCTAAGCACAATGCGTGCATTTAATGATTACATAACGTTCACCAATTATTTCCCTCAGACCAATGCCTTTATTAATTTAATGACTTTAAAAAGTACTGTATGGTTTCAAAATATATAACATTTTATGTCTAAAAGTATGTTCCTTGCTTTGTTCGCTACTAAAATATCCAGTACTTCAAAAAGCTGTGACATTTGAAGTTGAAGACTGTACCTACCTATATTGCGATCCTATACACTCTACCCCTCACCTCCTTTAAATGTCCGCCATCTGCCATCCCGTGCCTAGCACCCTTCAATCCTTGCATGCATCCTTCTCCCTTTTGTCCTCCAACCCATACTAGGCATCCCCCACCCACGCACCCTTCCATCCATATCTCCACCCATCTGTCTCAAACACGCACTCAGATCATCCATCACCCACCCTTCATTCATCCAATTATCCTTCCTTCTCTCCAACTGATTGCCAAAATGTGATTGTGGCAGCCCTGATTCCTTTTGCTTTGCAGTATGGCACTACTCGCTGTGCCAGCTGGTGATCGTTTGCTTTGCCGTGCTTTACATTCTGTGGATTGCAGAGCGAATTTTAAGGTCTTCTGCCTTGACTTGAAATGCAGAAATGGGCTCGCTCTGTCCTATGTTGCAGAGAAAATGTCACTCTACAGTCCAAACCTGGGGTCATCATAAGGTTGTAGGTATCCAGCCCTTGATTCCTGGGGGGAAACCAGCAAACTCCCTACTGTCAGTGGAAAGGGCAGTAAATCCCCATTCAATGGAGTCCCATAGGACCCCATGGAAGGGATTGCTGGTATTTTGCCGGTGGGGGCCTGATTTACCTGCAGATCCTGGTTGGAGGTAAATTAGTGACCCCCCACCAGCAAACGTGTGGTTTGCTGGTCTGTGAAAAGTGCCGGTCACAAAATTACCAGCACTTTTCCCCATCCGGCAAACTTACAATGACCCAGTCTTCCGATCAGCTGACAACCACATTTGAGAAATACCCTGTTCCAAATTTAAGTGGAGGGGATAAAGGTTTTGTAGCACAGGGTCACCTATTTTGGAGTTCCTTTCCCTTGGAAATTGATTCTTTGGGCCTAATTTGTAAAGCTTTTTTCAATTGGGTTTACCCATTGTAAAACACTTTTGTAAATCAAGGTTTTTGTCTTATTTAGGAAGTAATGACTTTTTTATTTTTTCAAGTAGCTCTATTATTTACCTTTATGGTTTCATCTTCATGGTTCTGCTCTTTTGCTCTAATGCTAGGTGGCCTTTTCCCCTCAGGCAAAGTGACAATTTAGTTTGCAGTGGTGCACGTTACAAATATGAAAAATGCACACATGTTTCCAATGAAGATTCTCAGGAGATGTTTGTGAGCATCCCAGATTATAAACTGTTACATTCATGGTACCTGATTTACAAAGAAGCCTAACATTGGAGTAACTTCAAATTGCTCCTGTGCAAATGCAGTCCACAAAGATTTGCTCAAATGATCTTAAAGATGCTTCATGAATCACCATATTTTCTCCAGTTTTGGCTTTGTGGCCCTGGTATAAACCAGAGATGCTCAGAGCTATCTCATCATTTGCTCCACTGTGTGTTTACCTGTAAAGGGTTCAGAGGGGCAGGCAAGGGAATATGCGTATTGGTTTTCTGACATATATCACATGTCTGAATGAAGTTCTTTATAGCACCAGGGATACCTGGGAAGAAAAACCTCCGACTGATATGTGCCTAGGTCTTAGATTGTCCTAAGTGTCCCCCTGTCAAATGAGAGCGTGCAATCTCTAGCACGATATTACGATGAGTTTTGGGGATTACTGAGTTTTACCTAAACCTTCTGTGGAGGTCTCCTTTCTGTACAGTAATCTCTGCTTTAGGAAGAAAAAGGGACTTCCCTTCTCTAATCCGTCCCCTTCAGCAATTACCTGCAGGACAAACTCTGTGATTGCTGGATCATTTTGCTTAGTGAAGGCTAGATCAGGAAGGATGGTAGGTTCTTTTCTCCTCTTCGCCTCAGTGGTAGATAGTTCATCAGATTCCCCAAAGCCTATGATACCTTGCTCAGTTTTATCGAATTAATTCTCTATAAAACAGGGAAATAGAGCCCTTTCGAGAATTCCATGTGCAATGTTGTCCCCATGATGTACTGTGTCGGAGAACCTGTATGTCTCCCCACAAATTGGGATCTATGACACCAGCTAAGACATCCAGACTGAACTTCCAGGCCACATTTTGGAGCCAATCATATATAACACCCAGGAGGGAGTATTAGGACTAAGTCTGTGGGAATTATTCCTCTTTTCCCTGATGGGATAGTAGCTTCTCTGCTGTTACAGATACCAAATCCTATAGATTATTTCATGGTGATAGAGGGCTCTGAGGCTCTATGACTAAGCTTTTGGAATTTTAGGGTTCCCCAATTTTTCTCAATTGAGTCGTATCCACTCCTGACACCATATATAAGGAAGGCATGGTATTAAACAGTAAGACAGACACAAGTGATCACAGCTCAAGGGTGTTTATTGAAATCCAATTGGGTTTGAAAAATGCTTACCTAATCCTAAATCTAAAGATGAGAGCAAGCAACGACCATCAAATAATAATAATGCATTCCTAGTAGTGTCTTGTCAAAATAAAATAGCCTATACTAATAAACCTATTGCCAATCCTTACCTCTAAATTCATATAGTGCAGGAAATAATGTTATGCAAAAGAAAAAGTGTTCAAGAAATGATATGTCAGGATCTCTGAGACGTTGACTACCCTTCACCACGTTTTCAGCATGGAACAAGGTGGCGCACTGGAGCTTAGTATAATCTCTGGCTTCTTTAGCATGATTATGCACTTCAAATCTCAGTATCAGGGCATTCTGTATCAAAGACTCTTTGCCATTCAAAGTCTCTTACTTCAGAGGTCCTGATGCGACAAACATTCAAATGTTCTTTTCTCCTCAGGATTCTCATGTACAACTTCTTGGGTGATTTTCGATTGACCCCGGTCCCGCCTCTGCTGGATTCAGACCCACTTTAACAAAAATATTTCAATTGATCTCCCTCTGTCGGGCTTGGACCAAATCCATGTACTTTTCTAAACTTTCGCTACTTCATTGACATTGAAGACTTTTGACTGTGCGCAGGATTTGACTTGACTTGTCACAGGACCACTTCAATTCACATTCATTCTCTTTCAATTGAGCTCCCTCTGCTGGGCTCAGACCAACTTTAACTACCTTTATCACTTCTCAGCTGGGTATCTTACAGAGACCTTCAATTGAGCACCCAAGCGTTGCTGGACCACTTTGTCAAAGGTATTGTAGCTTGCTTTAAAGTTCAATCACTCATCAGCAGTTCAACTTCACTTTCACTTCTTATCACCTGCATTGTTAACAATGTTTGTTCCAGTGCTCACCATACAATGTTGCTGCTTGCAACCTTGGCTTCAACACAGACCTGTCTTGTATTGGCCTCCCCAACTCACTGGCTGTGTTGATTTTGATGACACTGTTTGGTTCTTGGAGCCAAGAACAGTACCACAGCACAGTACCACAGCAGCTGGTGCCTTTTCCCGCCTTGATTATTAATGCAGGAGGGCCCTGGGTACCTCCGACACACAATACATAATTCTTCAGCCTGGTTTCCTGGTTTTACGCTTTCTGCTCTTGAGGTCTTGTGAAAGTAACAGTTCGTTGTCAAAAAAGGTAAGGGAAAATTCCCCTTTGTGACCCCCTTCTGTTTTGTCATTTTTCGCCCCTCGTTAAACTGCCATCTTGGAATTGCTGTTTCCTCGTGTGCATTGCCTCGCTAAGAGTGTGCTCTCGTGCTCCGTGTTTTATCCGTGTGGGGAAGGGTAATGGAAGTCAGGTGTGTGTGATGGTCAGTAATTGCCTGACATCCCCTGACCATTGTATTGGGACACGTCAGGTATACTTCTCTCATTGCAGTCTGTCCGTGAGAAAGTGTTTGTGTTGTGAATGTTCCTAAATATCGTAATAGGTAGGATGGGGTAAAGGTGTTACAAGAAGGCGATACCGTCTCTCACAATCCCACTCCCCGAAGACCCCTCACCCAGGTGTTCCTCCCGCACTGGTCCAACCCCAGGAAATGGATCCAAAAGCAATTTCCGTGTCCTGGCGACCTGGATGACAGATCCTCGGCGACTGGTGGGTGAGACATCTTCTGGTTTCTCACAGCAGGTAACAATTTCCCTGTGATGAATTGACTTTGGCTAAGCAGGAGTACAAGGATGAGTAGAGGGATGCAAAAGTACCTACTCCACCCTCACACTTCTACAAACCAAAAGCCAACACAATCATGAAGGAAAAACAGGCAAACCTAAGAGATGTACCTCCTTTGCCCTTTTGTGGTAACCAGGGTGGAGGGAAGGCTATAAATCCAAGAGGGGTGTGAATGTGATTTAGTAGCGACTCAAGCAGTGACATATAACTATTTAAAATAAAGGACTGTCCAATCAAGGTTCTATGAAAATATGTATACTTTAATTACAAAATATACAATAGTAACCAAATAGAAAATACTACAAAAACACACCCCTGTAGAAAGAACACAGAATCAGCAAAGATAGCAAGATGTATTCAGCACTCTGAGTAAGGAATCAGGGGTGAAATGCAAGTGAAAGCCACAATATACTTTATAAGGATATTTCTAGGGTGCTAAAAGGATCAACATGACCTTACTAGTCTCTAGAGCCCACAAATGGACCAAGGAGGCAGTTAGCAGTCAATAATACCTTGTTTCATGTTCTTGGTGGCTCTACAGCATTAAACTAGGCTTTGAGCTGTTGCGTGAACTGTTCCGGCCAGGTCTGGGTGCTGCTAATCATGTTGAACCAAGTGGTGAGCTAGCATTGAGTTGGGGGCAAATCCGGGAGCTTAGAGCATTTTGAAAGCAACATTATAGCAATAAAGGCACATCAGGATCAGTTCAGGGTCAAGCTGGTTCGAGTCCTAGTTGCACATTCTGAGTAAGGGGATTGAGTTACATGCCCATGGTTTGAATCGAGTGTCAGCAACATTTCAAAGCAGTGATCCTGATGCTCTGGTGTGCAGTTTGACCAAGTGGCAGTTTGAGGTTGAACCAGGTTGTGTCATTAGTATAACTACTAGTTCTAGTCAGCGAATGACACTCCAGCCGTTTGAGTCTGGGTCCAGCAATAATCAGTTGATTCAAGTCAAGCAGGTGATGTGGTCTGCAAGGCATGATGCAGCATCAGACTGATTCCAGATGCAAGCATACTGTTTCAAAGAGTTTGGGGCGTGCCAAAGACACCACCGGTGTGTCCTGTGGTTTGCGATGCAAACTCTGTTCAAAGCAGTTTGACTGATCCAATACGATGAAAACAGATACCCTGGCTGCCTTGGCTCTAAAGGTGTTGGGAATACCAATGCAGGGATTACAGGAGCAGATTGGTCCTTTGGCTACAAACATGGGGAGGCTGGCACTCATCTGCAGGGTTCCTTCAACATGTTTAGTTCCTGGATACCATTATGGCTGGCAGAGAGGCAGGTCTTCAACCAACCGCAGTTCCCCCCCACAGGTCACTGGGGATGGATGTTTATGGGACAGAACTTCCCTCTGTCTTAGACACTCAGTCATCACCTCCCTGATGGAGGATTTCAGAAAGTTCAGCTCGTCCAACAGAGGTCCACTGAATTATTCCTTATTTGTCAAAAAGTGAATCCAAGAAGGAGTGTGAGACCCTGCCTTTTAAAAGCAAAAGCCAACAGGTGATTTCACTAAAACCACCATACATTAAGGGTCCATTCCCTGTTCTTAGAATAACTGGACTTTGCCATCTAACATCACACCCAAAATGCTTTTTGCTATAGGAAGAGGAGGTAGGAAAGATAGACGCTGAAAGAAACAAGATGGTGGAACCCTCCTCCAGCTGTAAAGAGCTCATTATGTGTACACTAACCCTGCCACCTTGCCTTCTCTATAGAATCATAGGATATAGATAAGCAGCACACTGGTGTTAGGCCACTCTTGTTTTGAATGGGTGTGACCTTTAATTCTGTTGTGATATTAGAAGGCAAAGTCCACTTGCTCCAATCAGCTGGTTACTTTTAACTTGGAAAGAAGGGGTTGCCCTTGCTAAAACAAGACCTACATCTCTGCCAGCCACACAGTTGCCCAGGGCCTCATTGTGTTGAAGAACCAATGAAGGTGTGTGACAGACTCCCCCGGCTTTTGGAGACCAAACATAGGACCCATCTTGTCCCTGAGACCCTGGAATGTGACTCACAGCTCTGGAGAGATAGGGCAGTTATGATTATTGCAATTTTGCTGTTGCGCTGCTGCAAGCTGTGATTCAATCATGCTCGACAGTTCGAACCAGCAGGCCTCTCCAGAGCTACCTTTGGCACTCACTGATCTTCGAACCGCTGTCTTGTACGTTCAATCCTATTTGCAGCTGCACTGTGCCATCTGAAAGCATGTTGTTTCCTCAGCTCAAGCATCCATCTGCACTGCTCGAACCGCTGTTCAAACCTCCAGCTTCTTTGTCGACAACGTGTCACTGATGAAACTGACCTTGCTGTTCTTCCTGACCTGCGTCCTTTGAGCACCAACATCGAATTTGCCTGTGCATCTTGTCACCAGCCCATCTGCCCTTGAACCTCACACACTGAACCAACACTGCTGATCTCCACGATCCACATTGCTTGAATAATGTTTAACCCACAGCCATCTTCGTTTTGACCCGCTTTGACAACTTCTTGTGTCTGGAGCAAAGCGATTGCTGCATTTCAAACCGCATCCAACCTCTGAACAGAATTGAGAAGCCTTGTTCACCGTAGTTGAACGGACAAGACATTGCAAGAGTTATTATTGCCTGCTAACTGCCACCCTGGCCCATTGTCTAGGTCACACAAATCCCTTTTTGCAAATGACGAACATATCCTTTTTGAACATCGTGTTTTTATCACCTTTTCTCTCCCTGTCTCATTACCCAGCAGGCTTCATCTTGTTATTGTGCATATTCTGTTATTTCTACAGGGGCAGGTTTTTGTAGTGTTTTCCATTTAGTTATTAATGTACATGGTGTGTTTAATGAAAGTGTATATATTTTTATAGCACCTCGATTGGACATTCCTTCATTTGGGACTGTTATACTTTGCTGTTATGTGGAGCTGCTGAACCACTTTCACACCCCTCCTGAGAGTATAGCCGTCCCTCGGCCCATGTTTCCACAAAGGTTGAAGACATTATATCTCTTAACTGTGCCTGTTATACCTTTATTATTGTGTTGGCGCTTGGTTTGTAGAAGTGTGAGGGCTGAGTGGACGCTTTAGCCTCTAATCATCCTTGTTCTCCAGCAGGGCAGAATTCACTTCGAAACACTCTCATTGCATTTGCTTGTTAAGTACTTATAAGAATTATTTGTTGTTTTAGTTCAGTATTTATGTCGTGAGATGTAGCACTAGCATAGTGGGGGGAGGGGTCATTCAAAGGAAATAAGAAGTCAGATTTGCTAAGCATGATATATTATATTTGTTCACGCATTGTATGTTTCACAGACTCCAGTGCCAGTTCTTTTTAAATTGTGACACTGTTTATTGGACACCAAATTTTAACATAAGGTATTTTGTTTGCACAGGAGACCTGATTGACACATAAAACTATCCCGGCGGATTCACCTGGTGTGAGTAAGATGTTTTAACAAAGAGCAAAACAGCATGCGGTCTTAATAGCTTCCACTGTCCCTCCTAATTCATGAAAACATGTACATTTGTTAACAATCTTACTATCAAAAGTCTATCAATTTTCATGACATTTTCATTCACAAATGTATGGTATAAAATTGATATCTTTAATTCCTGTTTCTACTTATTGAAGAACACACTTTTATTATTTTGACATGGTTTAAAAAATGGCTTTCACAAAAAGAGTTGCAAACTTTAAAAGTAATACATTTACACGTTATAAGCTGATGGCAGCGTGCGATTCTCACACAACAGAGGACAATATTTGTTTTAGCTTAATCCATTCAAGAAACTGGGAACATCACATGTGATTAATGAGTTTTGAATGAATCCTTCACATCCGCTGAGGCTCTCAGCCCATTCCACGTGGATCAATTGCGTATTCATTATCTCAGTGTTTGCCAGGGTGCTTTTACTTCCATTGTTCCTCGTCTCCGTGCGTGGACACATTTCTCTTTACCATTTGTATTGCTCGTTTGACTAAAGAAGGAGCTCGGTCCTTTCATTAAAACCTTTTCAGTAAAATAGTATTGAGAAATATAAAGCTGCTGACATGATCACGAACTCAGTACACTGTCAAATAAGACGGGTAGATGCCTCACAGAAATTACCAACCCGCGCGGCTTCTTTTGTAATTGTAGTTCATTTGAGTTTTCACAGCAGATTGGGCCTCTGTAGGAATTTTCCTCCTATTTAGGATATATGTGTAGCTGCCACGCCATTGTTTTGTAGAGTGCTCAATGGCTCCTATTGTTAACATGTTCAGTGATTGAAAACTCTGCACATCCCCTTGGATACGAAAGTTACAGCGATACATTCATTATTATGCACTGCAGAGAGATCAGAGACGCTTGACCTGCACTGTTTACTGAGATATCCTGATGGTAGCCAGTGGTGCCCCCAGACAATTTTCATAGGCGTGGCCTGATGAGGTAACTGGGGTGCCACATCAAAACAAACACATAACCGGCAGGCGGGCCAGTGGGGGGTGGGGTGACAGCGTTTTTATAAGGGAGGCTTGCCCTCTTGGTGGCGCCTCTGCGGGAAGCTGGTAAACTTTTAATCTGCTGACCACTCTGGTGGAAGGTATTTTGGCAGTTACTTGTGAGAGAAAATGAGTCCCGGGACTCAGTAATACCATCCAGCCTTTTTGTGGAACATAGCAAATGTAGGTGGGATGTACCAAATACTCGTTTATATAAAAGGTGAGAATAACACAGTCCACACAAGCGTTTTGTTGTAATAACATGTGCATGTTGATGGGGTGATGTCAGAGCTTCTGGTGTCTGGAATTTTGGGGTTTCCAAGTTCTAAAGGGACGGTTGGGCCTTGAGTGTGAGAGGCTGGCTGGATGGGTGTGTGGAATCCTGTGTCCTACTTTTGTACTTGTGTCTCTGTCTATCTTCCTATCCTGCTGTCTCATGAACCCTCAATTAATACTGGACCAAGGACAATAAACAATATTGTAATTTACGTGGGTTAGTTAGTTGTTGCTCGTTACGGGCAAGGGTATGCTTGTGTGTGGCAGTCCTGAAGTCCTCAGGGGCAGCTCAGGGCAGGTGGCTGTGCATTTTTCTTTTGTTGCTCTTTGTGGTTTTCTTGTCGGTTCTTAGTTGGTTTTGATGGGAAGCTTTTGTGCCCTTTTTTTATGTTGGTGGGTGTTTGTTTTCAAGATTTTGCATGTGTGTGAGGACAGAGTGGAGTTATAGCTGATTGATAGCAGAGTGATAGCTGAGTAGTGTGCGGCGTGATAGCAGAGTGATAGCTGAGCATTGTGCAGTATCCGGCCATTTTCATAGGGTCTGGGACTTGGCTTGGTGAAAGGTTGCCCCATTTGTTTTCCATTGTACTTTTGTTTTGCCCATACAGTTCGCCACTTTGTGGGAAAGGTTGAGATGTGTGTTGTATGTGCTTTAGGTAATTTTAGCTCTGTGGGTCCTCGCTTCATTGCATGTGTTGTGGTTTGTGTAAGCTGTAGTTTAGGGAGAAGTGTTGTAATGACACATGCCTGTTGATGGGGTGATGTCAGAGCTTCTGGTGTCTGGAATGTAGGGGTTTCCAAGTTCTGAAGGGATGGTTGGGACTTCAGTGAGAGAGGCTGGCTGGAGTGCTCTGGGGAATCGAGTGTCCTACGTTTGTACTTGTGTCTCTGTCTATCTACCTATCCTGCTGTCTCATGAACCCTGAATGAGTACTCGACCAAGGACAATAAAGAATTTTGTAACTTACCATAAGGAGGAAGCCCCCGATCTTTTGCATTTCCGCTTAAAACAGAGGGAACCAGCAGTTTAGTGTACAGCTCAATCCATTTACATCCCATTTTAAAAATTGAGCTTTAAAACGTCCACACACAGATGCCTGACCTTTCCACAGAGATATGTAAAAGTGAATTAGATCTTGCCTTGGGGAGTAAAACAAATGAGTACCCGGCGAGGGTCAATCAGAATGTTACAGACAATCTGATTGTCCCTCGCCCGGTCCATACCCCACGCAGAATCCCTCAAACCTTTAGCTTCTTCACATCCCCAGCAGGGGGAGTGGCAGCTCCTCAGCCAATGAGGAAGCTCGGAACAGTGTAATCCCCGTTTTGATCCTCCGCAGGGCTGGAGGCTGCCATCCTCCCCTGCCGGGGATTCAGGTAAGTGTTTTTTACGCCCGTCCCCCCAAACACCCAAACAATACCCTCCCCGCCCTCACAACCCCACTCATCTTCTTTTTCTTCGGTTTTCAAGAGCAAACATGCTGGGAACATATCTGTCACCTGGTAATCCGCTCCCTCTGGCCGCCATGGAAAGGGAAAATGGGCTCTGTTTTCCCTTTCCCGGTGGCCATTTTTTAAAACATTTTCTTTTTCTTTTTCTGTTCTGAAATGCTGCAGCATTTCGGAACAGAAAAAGAATGCTATTAGTACCCCGGTCTTGCGGGCCGGGGTACTAATAGCAATAAACCCTGAGTCGCAGGCCATTACTGAGTCAGGTAAGGCCCCGGGGCCTTGGTTAACTATGGGCTCTGGGGTCTTCATTAACTATGGGCCCCGGGGCATTACCTGACTCGATAATGGCCCTGCGGCTTGGGGATTATTGCGTAATGAATGCACATTCCACGTGTTTTGGCAGCCCGATTCAACAAACATTTTGAGATAGCAAGGGAATTTGCAGCAGGGAAAATGAACAAACTGTGGCTGGGGCAAATTACGTGAATGCACAAATAGTGAAAAGGGCCATTTGTGACCTCACATTATAATTGGTTTATTTAAAATATTATGAAACTTTGGTAGACTAGAACAGAAGTACCTATACATGCAGAAGTACCGTACTCAGTCCCCTCCTCCTAAACACAGAAGAATATTTTTCTTATTAAGACTGGGCACACTTCCTACCCTAATGGTTACTGGAGCGTGGAAGGGCATTAAGAAAGAAAAAATAGCTTGTAGTTCATGTAAAAGTGAATCAGCACTTGAAACCAACAAGCATGTGTTAACATCTTGTTATGTATTAACACCGTGGTATATTCAAAGATTATGCAAGTTGGAACAGAATCCGGAGGGTATGAGCACAGAGACCTTTTGGTCCTGGAGCCTGTCTGGTATTAACGAACGTTTCATTGACTCTAGCCATAACCATTTTGTGGTATAGAATTGAGAAGCTCTTGAATGAGAAGTGAAGTTAATAGAGAAATCATTGCGGTATATATAGCACACTATTGTTCGTGCACCACAGCATAAATCATTGAGGAAATGCTTTAGCAACAACTAGAGTAACACGACATCAATCATTTTTAAAGTGTATATGTTATTAGAAGCTGCATATAAATGATTTCTAAAGTTTAACTTAGATTTTATGGTTGAATGTGTTGAGATTGGAGGATACATTTTTATATTACGAGGTATATACTAATTTTAGAACACATTGGTATCATCAGGTGAAGCTTTTTTAAATTATGTTTTATATGTAAAAATCTAAATGTGTGAAAAAGTTGTATGAACTGAAGCACAAAAAATAAACAATAATGCAAACAAGCACTTGCAGGGTCAATAGGAGTGGCCTGGAAAGTGTAGATGGTGCAATGTTTTTGTAAAACCCCCCAGGGAAGAAAGCACCACCACCCACTACGTTTGCCAAGCCAGAACTATTGGCTTTGCCACTGCTTATCATTGTAGATTTTGTGAGGCATTGCCATCTGGCAAGGGTGCAAAGCCCTGGCTTGTTTTATTTTTATTACGCAAAATGATTTGGCGTGATTCCTTTTCCGAAGGTGTAATCTGCTAACAAGATCCCCCTTTATCGAAACTCCATTCCAAAGCATAGTGAAAGCATAGTGAAAGCATAGTGAACTTCTGCCCTGCTGCATCAGTAGCATGCTGCGCAGCACCAGCTCTGCTCAAAGCACAGACCAGGTTCAAAGGTCACAAAATGCCTACTCAACTGCCGCAGTGGCAGCAAAGTCACTGCCACACAGGGGCACATTTAAGACATGCCCTATGATCAGGAGTACCCCAAGCTGGTGGCATGGTATGATATGATATTATATGATATGGCATTTATAACGTGCCTATACACAAGTGTATCAAGGCATGACGAGGCAAGGGAGGGGGAACAAAGGGAGGACAGACAACGATCCTACTAGGCCAGTTGTCATTCAGATTGTGCAAGTGCATGGGATCGGGAAGGGGAAAAGGTGTGGGGGGCAGTGCAGTACATGGGAATAGAATAATAACAATAAGTAAAGTAATGGCCAGTGGTGGCTAGTGCAAGTTAAGTGCAAACATCAGGTGTCAAGTGCTGGTAGTGGGACTGTAGGGATACAGAAACAGTCTCTGAGTGCATGGGCTGCCAGGCAGGCAGTGCTGTGGTGTGCGACTGGTGAGGGAGGGACCTGGGCCCGAGATCAGAGAGTGGCCAGGTAACCAGTGCAGTTACTGTTTCAACCAGGAGGTCAGCAGGGGAGAGGAAGTAAGAAAGCAGAAGCAAAGAGAAAGGTTTTGAGGTGCTTCCGGAACCAGAGATGGTTCTCCTCAAGTTTCAGGGAGGTGGGAGGCTGTTCCAGAGGGAGGCCCCAGCCGAAGAAAGAGATCTACCACCAACTCATTGCTTGGAGAAGCGACTGACCCTGAGAGAGTAGGAGACAGATGAACCAAGAGATCGAGAAGGAAGATATTGCCGAAGAGAGAGTTGAAGATATTGAGGCCCCAGGCCCCAGAAGGCCTTGTGGACAAAGCAAAGGGTTTTGAAATTTATCCTCGCAGCCACTGGGAGCCAGTGCAGAGATTACAGTCCTTGAGAGATATGATCCCTGGGCTTGAGGCCAAGGACAAGTCTCGCAGTCCTGTTTTGGATGAGTTGCAGAGGGCGGAGAGTAGAGGCAAGCAGATTTAGAAAGAGGCTGTTGCAGTAGTCCAGCCTAGAGACAACCAGAGCTCTGGAGACAGTGAGCTTCTGGAGGAAGGAGAGGAAAGGAAGAATACCTCTGAGGAGGTGGAGTTGGTAGCGTGACTTCTTAGAGACGTCAAAGATGTGAGGAGAGAAGGAGAGTTTGGAGTCGAAGATGACGCAGGTGGGAGCAGGAAGAGGGCCAATAGAGGTCCCCAGAGAGTGACAGGAAAGGAGGAAGCAGGTGTGTCGATGAGGAGATGGTCATCTCTAAGAATGAGCTATGCCTGAGTTTAGGCATGATGCATGGCAATACATATGATCATGGCCACCACATTCCAAATGATATTGCACATGTGTTGACGCCTGTGTGTCAGCTCTTCTGTGGAAGGGGATGTGTATTCAGGTGAGATGGACCGATACTGCGCATAAGAAAGGATAGAAACCCAGAGGACACAGCCTCTTTCTGAGGGCTGGAAAACGCATCCCCAGAGACAGCTGCATAGCATGCAGCTGTCCTCGGACCAAGTATCAAAGGAGCACTCAGGTGCTGCATATCTAAAGGTCTGTGTTGTCAATAGGAGGTAAGGGGTGCGAGTAGCTTAGTCAGGAGTTCTCTGCACAATGAAAGAATCCTTCTACCATCTTGTTTCTCACTGTCTCCCTTTCCCTTTCCTTTATCCTCCACTTCCTCTGGAGCATAGCACTTTAGGGGCAAGATCAACAGGGCAAAGTCCACTCCAGCCAGGAGCAGGGATTTGTCCCCTAAAACATGCTAGCTTCAGACCAATCACCTGAGTACTTTGATATTGATATTTTATTTGTATTGCACTCATGCACAATTGTTTCAAAGCACAACAAGGCAAGTGAGGGGAACAATGGAGAAAACAATGATCTTACTAGGCCCAGTAACATTGAGAATGTGCAATTGCATGGGAGAGGGAAAGGGGAAAGTGCAAGGAGGTGGGGAGAAAGTGGAATGTGCTGAGCAAAGAAATAAAAATGAATAAATAATACATAAATAATAATAAAGGCAACACACAGTGGTATTGCAGCCAGCAAGTGGTGAATGCTGGGTTTAAGGCAACAAACAAGGTGTGTCTGATAAATGCAGAAAAATGGGGGGGAGCTGTAGGGTTACAGATACAGCCCCCATTGAAAGGGAATTGCCAGGAGGCAATGTGGGTGGGTGGCAGGGTGGGGAGGTACCTGGGCCCGAAAGTCAAAGGGTAACAAGGTGCACGATGCCGAGACAGAACAGATCAGCAGGGTAGAAGACGAGCGAAGACAGAAGCAAAGAGGAAGGTCTTGAGGTGCTTCCGGAACTGGAGATGGTTCTGCTCAAGTTTCAGAGTGGCAGGGAAGCTGTTGCAGATGGAGGCCCCAGCCGAAGAAAGAGATCTACCCCCAACTTGTTTTTTTGAAAAATGACTGACCGTGAGGGAGTTAGTGGGTGGAGCAGCACTTGTGCCTTTAAAAGAAGGAGTCATACACCCGTTCAGTGGATTCCCTCAGTTCCTCAAAGATCCTTTAAGGCCGAAGAGACATTCTGAAGATTCTCATTTAGACTTCTTTTGGGACAGTTTGTACTGCCTAGAGCCCTCAGACTGAGGTGAAAAAGAAGCTGTCCAAGGTAGACGGAAGATATGTCCCTTATCAACTCCCAGGCAACATCGGGAGTGGCCAGTGCTGTGGACCAGGACCAACCATTCGGAAATGGTACATATAACATATAACATCCTCAACTAACATAAAAAACATTACACTTGTGTGTCTACTTTACTTTAATATCTTGTTAAATTCATAACCTTTGTAGTACCCATTTAAACATTTGAAGGGTGGATTTACTAAGCTAAATAAGTAGCTTAAAGAAGAGTAAAATTACTAAGCTAAATATAGTGTAAAAAGAAAACAAATACTTATGCTCTTACTTAAGCTACTTATTTAGCTTAGTAAATAAATTCCACATATATATTTGTATGGGGATGATTTACTATGCTCCAAAAATAGTGTGAGTAAAACTAAATTTACTACTTATTTAGCTTAGTAAATCAGCCTTGTGTGTATGTTAAACAGTACATAGAACTTAATTAACGTACAGCTTGTAAAACTGTTTGATTAAACTACTATATGCAGTAATTGAACATAATCTTGTAATAGGTCAATTATTAATTTTAACATTTTACATATTACTGATTTTACACCAACAACATATGTTACTAAGTACTTGCCACATGAGTGCCTTTGACATCTTTTCACCTTGTTATGTAGATCAGCATTCACATGCTGAGCAAGAATGGAGCAGGTAACATATTTCTCTTTAAAATCCATCACACAGCCATCACTTGCTTGACTAACAATTATTGCACTTACTTACCAAAAAGGGGAGCATCTTTAATCCACAGCAGCATATGTATATGGGAAGCTCCCACATGCCTGGTATTCTTTCCTCCAAAATAAGTGTTCAACATTGGCTAGTGGACCATGGTTTTATTACATGTAAAGGGTAACGTAGCTTAGAAATCGGCCATGAAGCAATCCTGATACACTTACATGGTCCATAGAACACAATTCCCCGGGTGTCATGTGTTCTATGTTTTCTTTTTGTGGATTAATTTCATGAATTCACCGTACTCAGCACAACTTAAAATTACAAACCAAGTTGGAGTACCCACATTTCTGATCATGCACCTAACCACTGAGTATCTTCTAAACCAATATTCCTTTGTTTCTCTCATTGTGAGAAGGATATTAGTAATAGTGTCTACTGAAATGTCATTGTTTTCTTTTACCTGTTGCAGCATCTCACATGCATAGACATTTTGAAATCTAGTTCCGGTCTGAAATTTATGAGCAACAGCATAGCATCGTGTTGAAAATTCACCTTCATACAATAAGTGAAAAATATATTCAACATTAGCGCAGAATCGGGAATCTTCGGAATACATTCGTGTAGAATTATATTCTGAAGAAGAAACTGGAACCTTCCAATTATCCAATCCGCCTCCTTCTCCAGTAGGAAAAAGCATAGGGAAACAACAAGCGTCTAAAGTTTTTTGCCAGCCACTGTTGCATCTTTTGTTGCTTTCAATTGGTATAATTCTTAACTGTGGCCCTTCCACAGAGCCCTCAAAACCTGTTGTTTGCCTAGACCTACTATAGTGCACCACCGCTGAAACTAGGTAACAACTCTGCAGCCAGAGAATGCAACAGAACCCTATCTCTCAGCAATGTAAATGTCTATGATGACTATGACTGAGCTTATTTATACTCTATGCTCCTTCCATGGGCCACATGTAACTGGTTTCCACAAGTGCCCTGATGCCTGACGGTTTGTGTGCGCTATAAAAATGTAATAAATGAAATAATGACTTCACATGAGTGTACAGGATGAATAATGCAATGTTCATAGAAACTATTCCCTTCTCAGAGGGCGCTAGAGAGCCGTCCAAGATGGCGGCCTCCCTGTGAGCTCCACGGAGCTCCCTCAGAAATCCTGACGAATCGAGGCATCTGCGCTGGGCATTGTGTATGCAGCCACCCCCAGTTTGTAGCCAAAGCGATTCTGAACAAAACGAAGTACTTCTTTCGTCGTAATTCGGATGCTGGGTCCAGATTCCTCAGCGACGAGAAACCCTCCCCCTCCCCGGTCCGAGTGGAGCGCCGGCGCGGGCTAGACGCGAGGCAGTCGGAGACAGAGCGGGCCCGGAGGGGGACGGCCTGAGCGGCCGAAAGCGGTGGGACATCCGGCAGAATCTCGGAGGAGCCGTCCTGAACGAACCCCGAAGATCAGGTACGCGCGCCCCCGTGCGCCCCCGTCCATACTCCCCGGGGTGAATTTCAGCCTGTGTGAAGGCGCGGGGCGCGGGAAACCGCAAGCCGGGGTCCGCGTGAACCCCCAACGTACGGGCCAGCCGAGAACCAGCAGTAGATAGCGCTTGGACCCGGCGTCACTCCCGCTTCCACTATACCCTATCACAAAGGGAAACATCAGGAGAGAAACCCCATCCGAGATAGCGCAACGGAGGCGCGGATCAACCGGGACCCCGGACCTACCTCCGGTGCCCTGTAGGACCCCCGCTACACAAGCGCCAATGGCGGCCTCAAAGAAAATGGACAGAGCTCAAAAGAAGCTAAACTTTGAGGGCAGCTCCGTGACCAAACCAACCACCTCAAATGGCAGAGCGCTATCTCCCATCCAAGACGAGGAGGAGGCCCACGGGTTCGACATCAGGGAAATTCTCCTAGAACTGAAAGCCGGAATTGGCGGTCTTGGGAGCAAACTCGACACCCTCTCCTCTAAGGTTGATCTGCTCCAGCACCGGTTAGACAAACACGCCGATAGACTTGACACAGTCGAGCAGAGGGTGTCGGACCTCGACGACGGAGCAGCGGCCCTGACTTCCAGAGTGGCCTCCCTAGAAGGGCAAATGAAAGCGGTAAACGCAAAGAATGAAGACTTGGAGGGCCGCTCCCGACGCAACAACATCAGGATCGTTGGAGCTAGGGAACAACAACTCAACACAAAGATGGAGGACTACATTGAGAAGTTATGCGTAGACCTTTTCGGCACAGACATCCTGTCCAAACTGTTTGTTGTGGAGAGAGCCCACCGAATTCCCAACACCAGACCGATCCCGGGGGCTAATCCTCGCCCAATCATAGCGAGAGTGCTCAACTACAAAGACCGGGACGCCATCCTACGGGCGGCCAGGGAGAAAGGCGATCTTCAGTACGACGGTGATAAAATCCAATTTTTCCCGGATTTCTCCCAGGCGGTCCAAGCGCAAAGAAGATCGTACACGGCAGTAAAGCGCAGGCTTCAAGAGAACCAGATACAATACGCCATGCTCTACCCTGCCAAACTCCGAATCCAACATGAGGGGACGACCCAGTTTTTCAACTCTCCGGAAGAGACGAGCGATTATCTGGACCGCTCGGGCTGCAGACCCGCCTCCTCCAACGGAAGGCCTCAAAGGGGAGAGAGACCGAGAAGAAATCCACCATAAATTTTGCCTACAAGGTACCTAATGGGAGGGCTAGTGTCTGCATGGCTGACAAGGAGAGACCACCGCAGACCACTATTGTATCCGGGGAAGGGAGCTAGCCCTCTCTTGGAGGGCCACTTGCGCCCCGAGCACAGCAATGCAAGTTGTTTCGTTACTATGGGACTGTTTACCACGGGCCTGTTGGGGGTTGCCCGTGCATGGGAGGGAAGTTAATTCAGTAATACCGCCTCAACCCACATACCCCCGATCCACGACAGCCACGCGAGGAACTATGTACCTACAAATCGCCAAGTCTTCCTGGCTCCTTCTCCGAAAGCGACTCCAGCTAACTCCGCGGGCCCCGGCCCGACAGGATTACACTGATCCGTTCAGATGGCAGCGACAACGTTGAGAATCGCCACCTGGAATATACGCGGCGGCAACCAGCCTACGAAAATGAGGAGAATCCTTCAATATCTGCGGAGACACAAAATCAACATAGCGATACTCCAGGAGACTCATCTACTACCCTCGTCGGAACAGCGCTGGGCCAGATCATGGGGATGCCACCGGTACTTCTCGTCCTACTCATCGTTCGCCAGAGGCGTGGCGATCCTGATCGATAAGAGGACCAATTTCAGCCTCATCGAGTCAAAGAAGGACACCGAAGGAAGGGCCCTACTGGTGAAAGGAATAATCGCTGGAAAGGAAGTGGTGGTGGTCAACTCTTACGCTCCAAACACAGATGGACACGATAACTTTAACTGGATAATGTCCCATCTAGCCACGACCGACGCGTCGACTGTGGTGTGGGGGGGCGACCTCAACACCGCGCTCGACCCCAGGCTCGACAGGTCCCACAACACTTCAGGAAACCCGTCCAAAGCAAGTACTCAGGTTCGAGAGATTTGTCAGGCCTTCAATCTTTCCGACATGTGGAGAAGACACAACCGAGACAGGAGAGACTATACCTTCCGATCAGCTGTGCACAACACCAGTTCTAGAATCGATTATATCCTGGCGTCCTCCCACAGCCCTTTCAGGTGGGACGCGTGCCAGATCCTACCAAGGTCCTATTCCGACCATTCGATGGTGGTATTGGAGGCCACCCTAGCGGGCACAGCAGTGCCAGGCCTCAACTGGAGGTTTAAACCCGGTTCACTCACAGACGCAGTGTTTGCAGCAGAACTGCGGCAAGAAATACTCTCCTTCATAGACACCAACCAAAACTCGGTTGACTCCGCAGGCACCATTTGGGAAACATTCAAGTGCTTTGTCAGAGGAATCTGCCTGACCAAAGAAAACGGGACACTAAAAATGATCCGAAGGGAACTGTCCAACATAGAGGACCGTTTAAAGGAATTGGAACAGAATCTCCTCAACACCCCCGATCCATGCACGCAAGCCAAGCTTAAGCAAGAACTCTTGAAATTTAAGGAGACAGCGGACCGCGAACTGAAGTTCATGGGTCGTAGACAGCAGATCAGGCAGTACGGTGAGGGGCAAAAACCAGGTGCACTGCTGGCCCGACTACTATCGATAGACAGAGTCCCACCTCATATTGAATATGTCACAGATGCGCAAGGACAGATAGTCTACACGGAGGAGGGGATCTCCAACACCTTCCGGGAATTCTATCAAGACCTGTACAGCTCAAAAGGAACATCAGACCCCGAAGCGATACAAGAATACCTGAATGACACAGAACTGTATTGGGTAAGCCAAGACTTGCGCGAACCCCTGAACGCGCCCATCTCACTGGAAGAAATCCGGATGGCAATCAAATCCCTACCTAATATCAAAGCACCCGGCCCCGATGGGCTCAACGGCGAGTTCTACAAGGCGCACATGGACATAGTGGCCCCCCTCCTCTTGCAGGTCTACGAAGAGGCGGTGGGTCGAGGAGCACTTCCCCCCACGACGCGTGAAGCCAACGTGATGATGCTGCATAAACCCGGAAAACCTACAGAGAGCTGCGCCTCGTATAGACCGATCTCTCTGATCAACCTGGACAACAAAATCCTGGCCAAAATCCTGGCGGCCAGACTGCTCCCTCTGATGCCAGCACTAGTGCTGGGTGACCAGGCCGGGTTCATCCCGGGGCGTAGCACAACGTTCGGCATAAGGAGGCTGTTTGGCGTCATCGAGGCCCTAGACTCGACACAGCAGGCGATAGCAGTACTGCTGGACGCCGAGAAGGCGTTTGACTCTGTAGAGTGGCCTTTCATGTTCGCGACACTGAAGCAGATGGGTCTGGGCAACTTCTTCCTGAAGCTAGTAGCTCTGCTTTACAATAATCCACGCTCGTACATCACACTCGGGAACACTAAATCATCGGGGATCACATTGGAACGCGGGACGAGACAGGGTTGCCCTCTTTCGGCCCTTATCTTCGCCCTGGTGATGGAACCCCTAGCCTCGAGGCTACGGGCCGAGCAGTTAGAGCGAGGGTTAAAACTGGGTCCTCACAGGCTAATCGTCTCCCTATACGCGGACGATGTCATGCTGTTCATTAGCGACCCCCAAGTCAACCTCAACCCCGTAATGCGAGAGGTGATAAAATTCGGGTTAATGTCAGGGCTCAAAACCAACCACTCCAAATCGATAGTATTCCCCCTGACTCCGTGCACCTCAGAGTTCGCCGACGACCATGGGTTCCAATGGGAAACCTCGAAAGTGCGCTACTTGGGGATCAAGATGTCACGTAACCATCACGAGATATTTAGAGATAATTACGGAACCGCACTGCAGCTATTACTTGAACGTATTCAGAGATGGAAATCACTCCCATTGACGCTGTGGGGCAGGACCTCACTGACGAAAATGGTTATTCTCCCCAAACTCTTATATCTCTTCACAAATATCCCGCTACTTCTCCCCAAGTCCTTTCTGTCAAAGATCAAGAGCACGATCCTAGAGTTAATATGGGCGGGGAAACCTGCTCGGGTGGCTTACGACACACTCACTTTACCTATAGCGAAGGGAGGTCTGGCGCTCCCAGATATAGAGAAATATTACTGGGAGGCTCAGGCTCAATTCCTGAGCCACTGGTACTCAATCCACTATGTAAGACCACATGTGCAAGTGGAAAGAGCCCTGGCCTCCCCCGATTTACTATCCGCAGTCATAATCAGCCACATCCCTGTGCCGCATAAGACACTGAACACGGTCCTGTCTACATATGCGATATGGAAGAAGATCGCCAGTGCGTGTGGAGTGGCTGTACGATTCTCCCCCATACTACCTATAAAATTTATCCCCGGTATCCCTCTCACGAACGAAAAGGTATTCCTGCTATGGGTAGACAAAATAGGAGTAAAAACGCTAGGAGACCTCTTCCCAGAGGGCACCTTTCTGACCACCCAAATGGCCAAGGACAAGGGAGGGAACACATCCTTGGACGTCTTTCTCTATTTCAGACTCCGTCACGCCCTGCAGGAGCTATTCCCCTCATTCCCTAAACAACCCCCCACGTGGGAGCTGCTACATAACACAATATTAGCACAGGGAGAGGGCAGACTGGTGTCAACTCTGTACAAAACCCTGGTGAGTGACACGAGGAAGCTCCTACCTAAAGTGCAACACAGGTGGGAATCGGTTTTGCAGGAACCAATCAGTGAGGAAGACTGGGCCTACATTCTGCGACAAACTCAAAAAGTGGCGCTAAATTCTCGCTACAAACTGATCCATTTCAATTTTGTACACCAAACATATTACACACCCGCCAAAAAACACAGGCACCACCCAGAGGCGTCGGCCCAGTGTGAGAGATGCGTTTGTCCCAACGCCGACTTTCTTCATCTGGCATGGGTCTGCCCCGGTATCCAGCAATTCTGGTCCACCGTTATACAAACAACATCCGAGATTATAGGAGAGCAGATGACCCCCCTGCCGCTGGGCCCGCTTCTTGGCCTCACAAGACATCTGCAGCCATCGTCACGCAAGCTGGCGGCACTCCTCATGGTGCTAGCACGAAGGAGAATAGCCATGTCGTGGGGCAGGGGCCCACTCCCTAGGGTAGCTGACTGGGAAAAGGATATAACTTATTGCCAAGATATGGACACTGAATTTATTCGTACACTACCTTTACACGCACGCCCTCCTGATATCTGGGGACCATATATCACCTACCTGATGAACAAATCTGTTACTTCGGACCCTGATAATCCAAACACCCAGAACTCAGGTCCGTAAGAGGGAGGAGCGGGAAGACAAGGAGAGAAAACGTCCATGCGACTAAGGCAATGAGTAGAAACTCTCAAAGATACTGTGGATACGGGGGATGGGGGGCGGTGGGGTGGGGGAATTGTTGTGGGATATTGCATTCAGCAGCTCCCTGTTGGAGCCATGCCTACCGGTTATTGTAAAATATAAATAAAGTTTGGAAAAAAAAAAAAAATAGAAACTATTCCCTTCTGTAACAGTTAGATGTTGGAACTGACCTTCATTGCTTTTGCTTGTAGACTCAACATCAAGCATACATTAGTCTGGTACAGTCAGACTGGCTTTGTACAAATCATTGTGCTCCAGTAAAAATAAATTAAGTGTCTTTCACCGTTCCAATATCTATAAGCAGTTGCCAAACGTTCTTATCTTTTGTGGCAACACCATTTACTAAAACAAATAAAGAATCTGCAATATCACGCTTCAGTCGTAGAGTGTTCATATTTTCTTGCAAATTGACAGGTACACAAGGTTGCATCTCACACCTTGCAATAATTATTGTTTAGGCAGTTTAGGCATCTTTGTTTGCAATCTAAGAATAACATGCAAAGGATGAATAGTTTGCAATGCAATCACTTCAAACATGCTCACATTTTGAAGCACAAAAGGCATATTGGGCCCTAACATGTAATTCAAAACCCTTCTAGGAGGAATGCTTTCTCTGTTATGAAGCATAGGATCATTATTTCCACTTTCCTGTCAGAGTTTCATCTACATACACATAGGGGGTCATTACGAGGTTGGAGGTAGCTAGTGCCATGGCTACCCCCTTACCGCATTCCGGGTCCGTGTTCCCGGAATGGGGACTTACCAGGTCATTCCGACCTTTGCAGGACCGGTAAGTCCCCATTCCGGGAACCATTCCCCATTTGAGCCCCCATAGGGCTCAATGGGAAGGCGGCAATAACGGTACCGCAAATTGCGGTACCGTTATTGACCCCGGTGTCCCTTAGCGGGTCCAGTCCTTAACGCCTGCTAAAAGCAGGCATTCAGGAAGGACCCACAAAGGGAACTCGTAGTAGGGCGCAAAGGGATTACCGGCACCGGTGTCATTACCGGTGCCCGGTATCCCTTTGCGCCCTACTTGTAATGAGGCCCATAATCTTTTAAATGCATTGTTTTTATCATTTGAAGTTTAGAAAGTACACTTTCTAGAGTTCCAGCCACAAGTGTCTGATTTAAAAGTGCAAGGGACATATATGGTGTTTAGCACTGATACAATTCATCCAGAAGGTATCTCAATTTAGTATGATGTGCAGCTTGCATCTGTATATGATGAAACTGTCTCTTATATCTGCTTTTATCAAGACAAGCTAGAGAATGCCCAGAAGACATGTTTTCTCATGAGCTGTACAGTCATCTATTCTCAGCAACATATTCATCTGTCTTTGAATATTATAATTTGTGTGCAAAACTTGCAAAAATCTCTTTAAGACTTTAAGATTTTACAAGAAAACTTATCACGATTGCACTAATAATTACATGTCCATGCCTCACTTTGTTTTGTAGGTTTTATTGCAGACTGTCTTAAACGTTCTACTTCTATACTGACTGTCTTTGGGGATTTCTTCTTTGTCAGAAATCACACCATTTTGTACTTCATAGCTACGTCCACTCTCACCAATGGCAAGGTTTACATTCCTTTGTTGAATGTAACTCTCCTAATTTAAAACTCTTTCTGTTTGAGAAGTGTGTTTCCCCTCTCTGCCATACGCTTCACAAAAGTTGTCACTTGTAAGTACATGAACTGGTTGTATCTTTCTGTAGAATGTCGTAGTTACATTAATTAACTTGTTACGTTTGTTCAATACAAAATGAACAATTTTCTTTTCATAAGGAAAGCTTTTCTAATTGTTCCTTCTACTTTTTTCTTTTCCAAAAATTACTTCACATCATATCTAGATTTTGATTTCAGACTTCTCCAAAGATTTGCAAAGACTCGAGAGTGCAACATTTTTCTACATATATCTTTATACCTCGCTTTTCTTTCTTTTCTAGTAAAAACCTTTTGTTTTTTATTAACTGTAAACGTTATTGATACATTTTTCATGTTATCACTTTCACTTGGAATATGCTGGGTTCCATTGATTTGTTTAGTAGGCATATGTCCCGTCTGAATTTGGACATTTTCAAAACTAATATCACTTACAGGCATGGATGTATTGTCACTGATATCAATTTGTACAGAATTTGTAACATGACCTTTAAGAATTGTATATTAAAACATGACTTGCCTGCAAACAATCCTTTCTCCTGGCACAATCTTCAATCTTCAAGCCTCTAAGTAGGCATAGTTCAGCAATGCTGTAAATAAACAAATATAATTCCTACATACACAATTAATATTCTAAAATAAAAAAGAAAACATAAAAACAAGTTTAACATTCCGTAAATACATAACAGTACAAGGAAAAAAGATAGCATGGGTGCATAGAAAGGAACGCACATGCAGATAGAATACATGCTGAGGATAATAACAGTGGAAGTAGGGTTTTTGGGTGGGTATACAGACAATTCCTACATGCTTTATCTGGTTGTTAAGATGGATTTCTGAACTCTGACCTGGAGGGGCAGAGGTTCAGAAGGCCAGCCTAGTTTCTTGGAACAGGGTAACCTCTGGACAAGCCAGACCAATCAGGGTAGCGATGGCGGTGGTCAAAAACTAAGTCTCAAGAGGGGTGTGCATGACTGAAAGACCTCAATGAGCTCACAAAGCAGGGACACTTACAAATTACTCCAGACAGGTGATATATAAAAAATATAGACACATTTATTACAAGGCCTTTGTAACATCGACATAGCAAAGAATCACAATAATACTAAAGTAAACCAACACATCACAATCAATACAATATATATACAAGACCGAGGGGTCTAAGGAGTTAGGAGCACGAAATATGTAAACCACCTAGATGGGGAGGAAAACAGGCAGTTCAAGTAATCATTAGACCCAGTTCGACATCAGAAATACACCTAACTAAGAGGCAGTCCAAGCCCTACGAAGAGAGGAGCCTTATGCTCAATACTACAAGCACGTGCTTGTGCCAATGGACAAAATAGGGTCTCTTCAAGGGTCTCTGACAGTTCAGGAAGGTGGATGAAGCGATGAAGAACAAGTCCCCACTACTCAAGCAAGACCTCCGTTTGCAGGAAGAGGCAGGGTGAGACTGTGGGATGGATCAGCCATTTTGCAACAGCGGTAGAAAAGAAATGGGTTCCTGCACTAGGGGCCACCGGTTGGGGTATGGACTACTCACCGGTCCCTGACGCAGGCAGACCCAGACTTCGCCAGTTCAGTTCACGTTGCTGGCAGGTTCGGATGCGACAATCAGGACGTCTCGACACCGTGTAGATTCCGCGGTAGCAGGATTCAGGGTCGAGGGAGTCACAAATGCAGTGAACGTGCACAGGTTGTTACCACAGCAGGGCAACCCGGCAACCGCCTTTACTCTGGTCTGGGTGCACTCGTCTCACTTCAGACCTGGGAATGCCAAGTGTACGAAATTCGGTGTGAGGGTGCCGTGGAGACAGAGCTAGCAGTAAGCCAAGTTTCGAGGGCTTCCCCAAAACAGTGGCGGTGACAGAGCAAACGTCCCGTATAATCTAGTAAGCCCACTGGTTGGCCCATGGACACTTCCGAAGAGGCTTACTTGCAGGGTTTGATGAAGGTGCCGTGAATAGTTGGTCCCACTATTCCAATGGGTTGAAGCGCCTTTGCAGACCTTCTAGGACGATCAGATGCAGAGGGGTCTTGCAGGACGACAGCGGGCTCAGGGTGTCATACTTTCCAGTGGGTCACCAGCGGTTCCTTGACTCGGCTTCTTGTTGCAGGATACTTGGCTCCTTATCCCTTGTTCGGTGTGAACTCAGTAGATCGACATGGTAGTGGTGGTTTCGGCCTCCTCTTATCCAAAGTTCCCTTCGCGCCAAAACGGAGAGGACCCAATGGGAGATCTGCTCACCAAAACTCACTCCATACGTGGACCAATCACGGAACACGGTGGTCCCAGGCATTCAGGACACTCCAGACTCTCTGGCACCCAGGATGTGTATTGGGAACAGACATCCCAGCCCACATCCTGGAGGCACACACACAAGGCATGCAGAAGCCAGCAAAAGCTTTGGGTTTTGCAGGAAAATGCATGACCAAATGAGGACTGACCCATGTCGGCTCGACCTGGGGAAGGTGAAGGGGCAAAATGGCCAAAGGGCAGGACAAAGAACCGCGTGGCATGGACATTTTGGAGCCAGGCCACCTATTCGTGCCAAACGTGGTAAGCGCGGATGACATGGCAAAAAAGGGTTCAAAACATAAGATAAACGATAGCTGCCACCAGTCCCGTCCGTGACACACCTGCACAGTTCATAATAAGTCCAGCGAGAGTTTCTCGGGCCCAAGAGTACGGTAAAGTAAGTTACATTGCACTTTTGTTACCTGTTGCACAAAAGCTGCAGCACGAGTGAAAGGACTAAGGGAAACAAAGTCTCCCAGTACTGACTGTCTAAAAGGCATGTCAGTTTCCCCATAAGAATTGAGCGAAAGGCCAGAGGAGTGCGGCTGAGGGCTGTGCTTCTCTGGCAAAGTTTAGATCAGGGTGTAAAACAGCAGCAAAAAGTTTGGGGTTTGACACATGGAGGGAAAATTACATTCAAATATGAAATCTTTCCTAACAGTTATGTTAAAGGAATAGTGTGCTCAAAAATATTATTGTCCTGAGCATTCGGGCATTTTGTTTTAAGGCAACTGTGATCGATCGTAAAAACATTTCCTATGCACCATACCTTAGTTTTTCTCACTTTTACACATGCAAAATCAGGCAGCAGGCGTGGCCATCTTGTACTAATCTTATCCGTTGCCGCATTGCCCTAAGGTGAACTGCCCTCGCAGCACTAAATCATATCCCCCGCCCCTCAGGCTGACATCACTATTCCTAGCGATATTGTCCACCTATTTTCATGACGTTAGTGTGCAGCATAGCCAAACACACCCAATCATCACCTTTGTCTTAACGTTATTTGATGCAGAACCCAGAATATCAACACACACATCCTCTCACAGCACAGCGGGTCCCAAATCAGAATAGAATACACTATTTATAAAGGAAACACCAATACTGTGCAATTTATAATGTGCTTTTATTACACAATAAATGCTGTGAGGACATCCGCCAATTTCCATTTTCAACCAAATATTTTATTTCGTTGTGTTCAGACATCACATCTTTATCATGAGGCACAAGGTGTTTCTTTTGGTAGAAGAAGCGCATTAGACACACCTGGAATCGCAAGGCTTTGGCATCAGCTTCTTGCTAGACCACCGTAAATGATGTCAGGTTGCTCCAAGTGGCTGGTACCGCCAAACGGCATATCGGTCCCGGGCGATCGTCCCACAAAAGATTAATTGGGTTCCAGCCATTTAGGTTTATCTGCCAGTGCCTGTTGAAGAAGCCTGCACTGGGTATCTGGAATCAATGACATTCCCAGAAAGGAAGGATGTAGCTGTGTAGAAAAAATAACATATATATATTTCAGTAGTCGTCTTTATTCAAATGTATCCATTTACCCTTTAATTTTGCACTGGGTGAAACCTAATAATGAACACAAACCAGAAACAATGGAAACACAGAGAAAACAATGTGGAGAGTTGGAGTCTAGGATGTGCTTCAGAGGTTAGTGCTGTGGAGTACGTTTAGCTTGCAATGGGATGTGGATGCGGAAGCTGATGGAAGAACAACACATACACAGAATTATAACAGAATATTACCAACAAACTTGGCGTTTGTGGAACCTGGGGGAACTCGAACGTGGACTCCATGTATTTCCGTGCTGGACTGCCCATGTGCCTGGGATGTAACGCAGAGTGTCTGCTTCATAAAATGAAATTACATGTTCCTTTGGCCAGTTTTGAAATGGTGAACCTTATCATTTTTGCAGGTATTAAACACCTTCTGTCATTCAATCCATAGC
Source organism: Ambystoma mexicanum (assembly GCF_040938575.1). NCBI lineage: Eukaryota > Metazoa > Chordata > Amphibia > Caudata > Ambystomatidae > Ambystoma > Ambystoma mexicanum. Next base: position 655,938,236 of record NC_090927.1, on the reverse strand, counting down.
AAATCCTCCCTTTCTTCCAAGGACGAACAATAATAGAACCTTCTTAGGAGCGCATATGTTAAGTTTCCTTTTGGTGAAGGAAAGCCACAAATCAAAAACATACTGTACAGGATGCGTCGGTGTGAACAGCCCAAAAATAAACAAATTGTTTGCTGGCATCCACCAATGACGCTCTATTGTGAATACTTTTTTACTCATCTATATTGATAGCGATTTAGTTATTTTAGGACAACAGTTCCGGTTAGAGTCCTCCCCATTGTCACGTCTGCATGCAATCTGTTTTTGCAGAGGAATGTGATCTGCAGATAACGTGAGACACTGACAAGTCATTAATCCAAGTGCCCTTCCATCTCCACTGAACTTCCCATGCACTAACAAATGTTGGAGGAGTGGCGGTATATCCCGCCCCCCTACACCATTCTCGTACCGGGCAAATGACGTATAAGCTAATCTCCACCCCTCCTGTACCTATTTGCATCACCGATGTTTCATATAAGTGTATTAATGCTGTACTAATGTGTATACTTTGAAATCCATTGTGTGTCCTTCCAAACGCCATTTTTTTCTAGGCCCTCTGCCGCTCTGGCAAAATGTTCACTCTCCCTCTCCCAGCGACTCACACAGCCAGCCCCTGCCACCTCTGTCCGTTGTCTGTTCAGCGCCTCTCCTGTTCTCACAGAAATGCAGCTATTAATTTTTGCAAGTAGCGAGTATCGAGCCCAGACAAAATGTGCTCATCCTAGAATGCGAGACCAAGGCCTGTTCCAACCTTAGTGCCCCATCCATCTCTGCTGACCGACTCATGCCATCTCGAACCCCTTCCTGCCAGGCCACGGTCCCCTGAACTCATGCCCCCTAGTCACTTTGAACACATCTGGTCCCCAGACCCTACCCCCGCAACACCTCCAATTCACCTACCATATTCCTAATCTAGAGTGGTCATATATTTCAGCAACACTAACACCTATCGCCACTGTGTTTGACATCGTAAGACTCCAAAGGCCGATAATCAAAGATCAGTCCTTCTGATAAGGCAACCGAAAGAAACAACCCCTAACACATGCCCCCATAAAAATATAGGTCAGCATGCACCTATTTCACACCAACAGCCCCCTTTCAATCAGTGTTTTGCTTACATTCATTATTTCTTGCATGCCAAGTTTGTTATTTAGCTTAGGGCTCATTCCTTAGTGGCACGCGTGTTTATTCTGTCTATTTGGACACATGCATGCTAAGGCAACTGCAGACCCCCCAGTTGCTTGCATGCTGATATCCTTCTGACCCTCCCGTGCCCTGCTCAGTGAAGGACCTACAAGAGCTGGCCGAAAGGTGGAAGGGGAAAACACAGAGTTACACTGTATGGCATCCTCCAGCAGGCACTTCTTGAAAAAAATAATTTAAAAAGAGGATACATTGGAAAAGATAATTTGGACGCTTAATACTTCTTAATACTTTCAAGTTAAATAGATTTCCATTTGTCATGTACAATGTACAAACATTGTGGAACATACACACTGCTGCTAATCATTTATACCGGGAAATCAACTATTCAACGAGGTTCGATTTTGGTTGATAGGGCTCGTTTGCAATGTATTGTGGCAATATGTGTGTCCTAGGAACAAAATCAGGATCGATTCCGTGAGTATGTTATGTTATGGTATGTTATGGCATACACCAAAGGCATCTTGGCGCTCTGGGGTAGCAGGTGATAAAATAGTACTAGAGGAGAACTGTCTTCTGAGTGCGTCTGAAGGCCAGATGATAACAGTAGCACAGAGAGCCAAAGGAAGATGGTTGCATACTTTGGCTGCGGCCACCGAGAAAGAACGGCCACCAGTTCGAGCGCATTTGAAGCGGGGAACCAGAAGAAGTAGCGCAGTCTGGGAGCGCAGGGAGCGGGTAGGCACATAGTGGACACATTTCTCCAACAAATACTCTGCTCCAGCCTTATAAAAGGCCCGGTGAACAAGGCACATAGATTTAAATAAGATCCGTTGTTAAATAGGGAGCCAGTGTAGTTGTCACAGGAGGGGGGCCATATGCGAGCATGCCAGGCAGGCACAGTATTGCATGCGCCACAGCATTTTGAAGAATTTGGATCTGATTGAGCAAATAGTGCGGTTGGCCGTAGTACAGAGTTGCAATCATCCACTGTACTAAGAACCAGTGCTCCAACCACTGGGGCATGAAGATGGCCCAGGGTGAAGGGAAGAACCTTTCTCAGAGTGCACAGTTTGAATTGGCTGGCTTTGAAGATGGCGCCCACTTGCTCAGTCATCATCAGAGAGGATGAAAACTTAACTGCCAGATTTCTCACCTTAAGAGAAGGTAGGGGGAACGTGCCAAGAGACGTGGGCCAGAAGTCCGGGATCCAGTAGTTAAGGGGGTATTCGTCCCTACCACCAGGACTTCTGTTTTACTACCATTAAGCTTGAGAGAATTGCTAGCCATCCAAGCACCTAAGCCTTCAAGGCAGTTCCTAAAACCGGCTGCAGTGTCAGACCAGGTGAGATCCAGACATACAAGGATCTGCATGTCATCTGCATAGGAATATAATCGAAAACCGTGAGATAGGATGAGAAGAAGAAGTGGACGGATGTAGATATTAAAAAGAATGGGAGACAGAGCAGACCCTTGTGGAACTCCACAGAACAGTGTGACTGATTGTGAGCATTAGGGAGGCAGGAAAATGGATTGAGACTGATCAGTCAGAAAATCTGTGAACCAGTTTAGCACCTGGCCCCCCAAACCCACGTCTGACAAACGGGATGCATGGCCAACACAATCAAAATGAGATCTTTCACAAAATCAAATTCCATTTAATTCCATTTCCAGGTATATCAGCTTGGCAACCCATTTTTTGCTTTGTTTTGCAAAGGCCATTGTGTAACGAAGCATTCCAAAGTTTCCTGCAGTTCTCGATTGTTCTCTGCCTACATCCTCATTATGCGGTAATACGGCTAGTAATGTTCGATATTGCATACCATCTATGCCGAAATGCAACCTCTTGGGCCTGTACTATAGGCACATATTGTGGAACACCTCCAAATCTCTGGTGTGACAGAATTCTTCTCAAGAGCTTTGTGTGGAGGTGAAGATGGAACCAACCACTTCTTCTTGCATTCCTGTTCCTCCGATAAAGGTCCATGGTCCAGAAAATGTTGGTTTTCTGTCCATGAGTGAATGTTGGAACAGTGGTGCATCAATGAGTGTCATTTTTCAAGCAGAATTTCCACAGACCCATCACAAGTTTTGGAGTTCCACCAAATATGGTTGCTGAAAGACTGGGACCACTGTATAATATTTACAGAAGCCTTTTTTACCTGCGGCTGTGATTTTTTTATTGATTGATTTGGCAACGTGCCATACATCAAATTGATGGCAAATGTTTGGAAACTGCTCTCACATGGTCTTGGCTACTGAAACATGTTTGTCAGTGGCTATGAGGTCTATTTGCATTCCCCTAGATTGAAGATGTTCGAGGGATTTTATGAAACCATGTTTCTCCATGGCCACTGAGGATTTACATTTGGGCACCTGCACGAACTCCAGGCTCACAATTTGTTTAGTTTCCATGTCCTGAAAGAGGTATTTGCAGTACTTTGCTGAAAATCTTGGGCTGTCATACTGTCACTGTCCATCGCCAGTTACAAATCAAATCGGTCAAACTAGACAAACTGAAGTCGAGTTATTTGCACACAAATTGGAGAAACCATCCACTTCGTTTGTTTATTGGGTGGACCTTTTTCTGCGGGTGTAGATTGTGTCATGTGGTCAGCGATGAATTCAAAATCATCTTCATTATATTCAGTTTCATCTTCATCTTGTCGAGTTCTCACATTGTAGCAATGGTCCAACAACACTTTGCTGGCTTCCCCAGTCACATTCAGTAAATTTTCTTGCCATTGGACATTAGCAAATCAAGTCGGCTTATTGACTGCACCACGCTACGCCTCAAAAAGTAGTTGCTCCATGGTGAAATCTGTTTGGCAAGCAGCATATTTGGGTTTTTTTGTTGTCTGTGTCTTTATACTACTTTTCCTGCTGGGCCTCTAGGAGATGGGTTGTAAAAACATTTTCAATGTAAATCACACATACAGAAGATAGCACTTTAAATAAAAAAACATGTTATGAAGAAAACACCAGCCCAAAACACTTCTAGAAAACAATGTATTTATTTTGTATTTACCCTTGTTTTCTTGATTTTCTGTGAAACCATGGTCTTCTCTGTAATGACCGCACCAGCAAGCTGGTCCACCACCTCTGATCCATGTACCTCCTCTTCTAATTCCCGACCTTGGATACTTTCTTTGAATAGAACATTGATTAAAAATAAGTCAAACGTTTTTGAAATTTAAATCTTTCATCGCACACATCGGTTACATACCCTCGTAAACAGTGTACGTCATTTAGTCAAAATATACATTTTTACATTTTGAATTTCACCTGATTGATGGCAAGAGTACTCGATCAGGGATCACCGTGCAAAACATACTGATTGTAATGTTGCCCTCAAACATTTAGCAATGTATTCTGCATTACGGAGAAATTGTAGCATTAGAACTGAAATTATAAAATTTTGAAACACTGCGCATTTATAAGAATGTCACTGTCTAATAGTATCCTATGTAGGATTTACTTTCTTTCATTCAAGGGAACTCTCAGTACGCATATCTCATACTCTGGACCAGCTCCAAAGGATGATGTAATTGTAGTTGAAGTACCAGCAAACCCCCTATAACAATGACAATGGTACATATAAAGAGAAACTCTTAAATGACACAAAGGGTAAAAAACCGACAGGATACATAAACAATTTCATATTAATTGGAATTCCAAGCATAATACATTCTCGTAATTGAAAAGTGAAATAAAATTACCTTATAGGCGCTAGAAGTTGTTGTTGACTCCGGAAGAGAAATGGACGCAGAATCTTGCTCCGTCATTTTCAGTGCATTGTCATGAATTGGTAAAAGGGAAAATTAGATTTGCATTAGATGTTTGGGAAGATCCAATTCTTGATAATATAAACTTCTGCAAGTCTGTAGGGCTCACCGTAGGTATACTGGACGTGTCAGTGGTGTCGTCACTTGCAAGGGTCTGTGCCCCCCCAGTATGCTCTCCAAAAAATAAGGACATGTCAAGCACACAATTACGAAAATATTATGCTTCTTTTGAAGGGCACTATAGCATTGTTTGCTATGGTCATAATTACTTTTTATGATGCTCCAAAAATCAGGGACAGATGTGTAGTAAAAGTGGGATAGTTAAAAAGTAATACAATCTGATAAATATGCAATTCATCATCTGGGATTCACCTGAGGCAGCGTGCGCATTAATGAGTTTAGAATTGCATTTCCAAGCAATTTATGAGACTTTCTGAGTCAATGCATTTTTGTGTACTGCGATTGTTCGTACATATCTGGGATAAAGTGCAGGCTGCAGATACAGAATCGATTGGCCCTCGAGTCTCCCAAGACACCCTGGACTCTACTTTCAAGCTCGTCCATTGGAAATCCACAATGTCAAACCCATTCTTTTATTAATTCAATATTCATCAGGAATTTATGCATAATAGTTAGTGCCCATACATTTGACATGGCTCCTAGATCGGCAACCGAAAACCATACAAGCAGGCATTCCCCAAATCGCGAGAGATGTATTGAATTGTCAGACTACATTCATTTGGCAGTGATAGATCAAAGTATGACAATATAGGAGACAAACATGAAATGTTAGTGGCCTAAGTGACATCACATCTAAAGTACACTTACTCGTTACTTGGATTGCGAGGGCGAACTGTTGCACGAAGTTCGTGCATAAGCACCATCATAATCCTCAACACAGACCTTGTGAGGCAAGCTGCCCTGAAGTCATGCAGCTCGGTAATGCATAGCAGCCGTGCCTCGTCTTCCAATATGTAGGCCAAGCATATACAGTTTTATTTGCAGCAACAGTTCTCCTCCTCAGTTGGCATAACCTAGCACCAATTGCAGGTACACCAGGTGGAGACGTCTTCCATGTGACAAGGCTCTGGCTCAGGATACAGTGATTCGTCCTCCCAACTGCCCCATAGTTTCCACATCTTTCTCTTTCAACTAATTCTGCCTCGGAATACTCTGGCTCCTACTGGTAGGGCTGTATTGGTGCCATTATATGACAAAATTGAAAGTAATGCTAGTACTAGTATCTGTTCGCAGGCTACGAGCAACGAAGATAGCTGAACAGAGCAGAACATGTCACAGGATATACAATAAAAGACAGTGAAACGATTGAAAAAGCAACTCTGATGTTGTCTGATGAGAAGCGGTCTGTGTATACTTATTGAATAAAGTGGCGTCCTGCCATTTCCATGGAGACACGTCATTAGCTGGCGCACAGAGAACCTTGATACGAGACGTGGATTTGCATTGTGAAATGGGCTGTACGCGTCTAGTGATGTCAGCTTCAGGGGTGGGGGATATGATTTGGTGCTGCAAGGGCAGTTCAATTTAGGGCGATGAGGCAATGGATGAGATTAGCACAAGATGGCTGCACCCACTGCTTGATTTCGCATGTGTAAAAGTGAGAAAAACTATGGTAAGGTGCATAGGAAATGTTTTTACGATCGATCACAGATTGCTTTAAACCACATGCTCGAACACTTGGGACAATAACACTTTTGAGCGCACTATTCCTTTAATGTAAGTTTTAGTGCTGCTACCCCAAATGTTACTGTTGTCTGAGTGATGAAAAATGTTGCTCTAACCCTGCACAAAACTTACAAGATTCCTACATAAAAGGTATTGAACTCCTTTGTAAGGCAAATCCCTAAATCGAATAATAAAAATCAATCCACTGAGCCAAAAAATAATGCACCAAAAGTGAGAAAAACAAAGGTTTATCACACACACAGCTTAGACTGGGGAATTATTATAAATGCATTAAACATAGCTTCAGAAAATTGTTGCATTTATAATAAGTATCAGAAGAGAAATGCTTATATGATATGATATGATATTTTTTATTTATACTGTCCTTTTGCTGACATTTGTTGTTACGATGGATTTGTTTTGGCAAAAAAACTCATTTAAGTGTATATGGGGTGGGCAATGGTATAAAATGGGTGGGGTTGTGGTTGGGGTAATAACATAGAGAAGTGGAGGGTTTTTGGGGACCCCCCAAATTAAAAAAAATGCATTTCAATTTGTTTTTTCAATGGATTTATGTCTGCAAAAAATCCATCGAAAATATGAACGTCAGTAAAATGACATTGAACCAGAGAAATGACAGCAAATGTTACAGGTTATTCACAAATCCCCAGCCTGTGATTGAACATCATAATTCGTACTATAGGTGAATCTATACCGATCAAGTGGCACAGCGAGTAGAGTGCTCGCTTTGACATCCGTGCAGAGCCTGCTAATGCAGGTTCGAATCCCGGTGGGGCCAAACTCAGCCTTTCATCCTTCTGAGATCAATATATGAGCGCCACACACCGTGAGTAATAATAAGCAGCGCTCAGATACCTGAGGGTTTGTAGCGCTATATAAATGCCAAATTATTATTATTATTATACAATACCTAGCCTTAATGGCTGATTCTAGCCTTGTGACCATGGCAAGAGAACAGTTTATTAAGTAATTGACATTGAGCTCATCCTACTTCCCATGATGCTGATTGGATGCTATGTTTTATACTCTGTATCCTCTAGACGTAATATTTCAATGGTTGTTCCAGGAGTATTTCTGGAGTGATTGACTTAATACAATTCAATCAAACCCTGTGTGAGATGTGATGGGGTGACAACAACATCATAATTTACATCTTCTTCCCAAAGACCTCATCGGTTGCTACCATCTTACCGTTCACATCATTGTACACTGTTTATAGCCAGTTCAATATTGTGACTCGTCATTGGAAACATTTCTCACTTCTCCTTCCTTTCTCATTGTTTGTGTATGATTTCATGTGCTCTGTCATTGACCTTATGATCTGGGGGCTTTGGTGCGTGCAAACTTCATTCTCTTGCAATGATATGAATATATGTATACAGCTTCCAATATTATAAATATACTCCTCACTAATGTTGTGTATGTGCTTTTGGAGTTGTTCATAGGTTTCCGGGAAAGTCATTGGTACCTAATCAATTGCACTCTATGTTCAATGATATTTTGTATGTTTCCTTCCTATCTTAGCAATTGGCTCACTTTCAGTGAGGTGGTTCCTACAGAGGGCAGTGTTGCTCCTTGGTCATTCTTCCTGGACATGTACACTCTGCTCTGCTCATTGTTTCATCCTTGCCCAATTGTGACCTTCATTGTGATATAGTTTGATGTACTGACTAGGAACATAAATTGCTATATATCTTTTAGACACAGGCTTGGGAACTTGGGTGAGCTGTGGTGTCTCAGCCAATCCTTTTGCAATATTTGTCACTTCGTTTTTGGGGTTTGTGACTTCTTTGTTGCTTTTGCATGACCTCACTACCGAAATGCAGGCTTGAGATTGCGCTCGCCCACGTGCCTTGACCAATCACTGCACGGCATTCAATCTTGCTGTGTAAAGTTACAGCTTTGTGTATGTGTGCTTCTTTGTGAGGGCTTGGCTGATATTCTCTGTTGAAGAGATCATGATTTTTATGCTTCTAGGATGGCTGAATCTGTCTTGAGGCCTACTTGATTTATTCATACAATTTGTGTAAAAGTTCACTATTATTTGCTATCATTGTGAGTGCCCCTAATGGTTTCCTGACTAATGTTAAATACTACTATACTTATAAGGATATGTGGCTATGCTCAAGTATAAGGTTTGCACTTTATGGCTTACTTGGCCCTCTGGGATACTGCTTATTGAAGCACAGTTATTAGCACATGTTGGGTCTATACTGGGACTTCTGCATGCATGGGGCTGCTTTCATTATGATGTGCATTTCTTCAAAGGGACTATTGAAGATTATATTTTCATGCACGTTGGGAACGTTGGATGTAGTCCGCAACACCTTTTTCACCCCTAACTAAAATGCCATCTTTAAAACTGCTTAGAGCCTTCCTACAACCCTTCTATTTCACATAAGCATACCATGCTCATTCAATCTCTTGTATATGATAAATACTTCCATTTAAATGGCTAATCCTTACAAAGTGTATCTTGACATAAGGTTACCTTACACCAGTGTACCCCACACAGTTGTTTTCTATTTGAGGTAAGATCTTAAAGCAGTTAGCATATTCTATATAAAGAGAGAAGGCAGAACCAAGGCCGTACTGCATCTGTTGAATGTGTACTGAGATTGCACTGTTGAGGCCTGCAGTGTGCCTATTTATAATGCAGCAATTCACACTTGGAAAACCATATGGTGACTCTTTTACATAAAGGAAGACTCCATTACTGAGCCTAATCCTATGTTCTTTATATGTACAGGTTTAACTGCTAGGACCAATGATTCAACAACTGTGGCTTATGCTTACAGAAAGTGAGTAGAGGGAAAGTTACACTACACCAATACAGGTTGCAGGGCTCTGTTCCACTTCATAGAATATCTTAATTGTAAGGGCAATAGTGACTTCTTCTGTGAGTGAGGACCTTACAATACTGTATTCCATACTGTTATATTAGTGATAGAAACATGTATCTCTACTGGCCATGTTAATGTGCACTATTTATTCAAACTTGCTCTAATGAGTCCAATTCAGTTCCTAATATATTTGGGTAAATATTGTTCTAATGAAGCCTATTGTGACCTATGCTATTAGGGAAGCTCATCTTAACCTCTTATGTGTTTGTTTGTGTGAAAAACTGAGGAGCATAGTTCTACATATACAAAGTGTACATTACTGTGGTACATGCTTAGTCTGGTTGTAGGGTTAAAGAACATTAAAATACTGCTACTCACAATCTCCCTATTCAGTGTATGATAAAGAATCTTACTCTGCTACCCACCAAACTCAGAAGATTCCAACTTAAAAAGAATGTAACTCCCTTTTCACGTTTTACCAGAAGAGCAGTTTTAACACTTGTAAGGGCCATACTGCAACTATTCTATTTCACAAAAGCTTACACAGGTGATTGCATCAATTCTATATGTGAATGCTTCCCTTTCTATGCCCTATAATGAAAACGCCTCTATTAGGAGAAGGTTTCCTTTCACCACTGTACCTCACAATGCTCTTTTGGATTTTAGGGAACATCTTAAACACAGTGCCTATTCTACATCACAAGACTGAGCAAAATCAAGCCCATTCAGCAACCGTTAAATGTGGATTGCACTGCTTCAGCTCATAATGTACTTGTTTTTCATGAGACAATTGGCACTAGGAAAACCATTCTGTGACTCTTTTTCATAATAAGAGATTCCACTACTGAAGTCATTCTCATACTCTTTATGTGTGCAAGTTTACTGCTAGGGCCAATGTTACATACATTATATTCAGTAAAAAAAACTTTGTTAAAGGGACGTTATGGTTAAGTTGCACTACTAAAAACATATCAAATTCAGTAAAAAAAGTTGTTAAAGGGACGTTATGGTTAAGTTGCGCTACTAAAAAACCTATGAAATTTAATGAAAAAACTTTGATAAAGGGACCTTATGGTTCCAAGTAAAACCAAAAAAAACCTTGAAATTCGCCATTTATGGTAAACTAAGCAACCATAACTTGCGCCACCACCGTGCACTGCTAAGACTAACACCCAGGACATCAAAGATGACATCACAAAGTTTGGTGTGGATTCGTCCAGGGGGAGCGGATGTTATAAGCCGCCCAAAAAGTGCTCTTCCTATGGAAACAGCAATTTAACCATAACGTGGCCGTGTAATGTGAGGGAAGTGTGTATGGCTGAGGTGCATACTGCAACCATTCTAAATAATGAATGCTTCCACTTGTGTGCCTCTTGCTTACAGAAACTGAGTAGAATGACTATTGCATTACACCAATACAGGCTACATGACTCTTATCCAGTTCACTGAATATTTTAATGCTAAGTGCAACAGTGACATCTTCTATGAGAGAGGACTTTACAGTACCATACACCATAATGTCATATTGGTGATGGAAACATTAATTTCTACTACCCATGTTGTTGTGCACTTTGTATAAATACTTGTTCTACTGAGTCTAATTCAGTACCTAATATATTTGGGTAAATGTTGTTCTAATAAAGCTTCTTGTAACCTACGCTATTGAAGAAGCTCCTCTTAACCTCTTATGTCTTTGTATATGAACAACTGAGAAGCTTAGTTCTTCTATATATGCAAATCTTACATTACTGTGGTACATGCTTTGTCTAGTTTTAGGATTAATGAAAATTAAAATACTGCTACTCACAGTGTCCTTATTCAAGTGCATGGCCCCAATGCTGTACTCTGAAGACCAGAAGCTACCTCAACACTGGCAAGCAACACAGCTACCGCAGAACCATCAACTTCCACCACTTCACCACCATCAACCTACTCCACCAGGCCCCAACTGCCGGCACTGGATCTTGATGATTGCAAAGTTATGTGTAAACAGTGCCACAGTTGCACGATGGTGCAAGATGCTACCCTAGATGTCTTGGCACAGGCTGTTTTGGAACACCAGGCCCACTGACCCGACTAGGATTTCTTTTTTTAAGTGGAATTTTGTTTACCCCCTTTTTGAAAAACTTACAGACAAAACTCCCAAAAATATATATTTTTTAAAGTTACATTTTTTGTTACCAATTGTTAAATGTGTAAATCCAAATATTCTTCCCATCCTTGCTCCAGCCTCCTCCTTCCCTCTCCCCCAAATTGACTCTTTTCAGATCCAACCAAAAGTAACAAAAATAGACAAAATAAAACACAAACTTCACTAAAAAATCACATCTTAGGTTGCCTTTAGTTATGCAGTTTGTGTTGCTAAAATGTGTTCCCCACAATTTTTGTTGATAGCCGTGGATATGGGGTAATTTGCTTTTTTTTTTCTTGCTGCAGCAATCACAAACCCATTTGGGCCTGTGGATAGCCACACATAGGTGTGCCACACTACAATTGATTATGTCGTAGCCGTATTACGATCTCCAGTCATTGCTGAAATTATCTGCACCTCAAATATCACCATCTAATTGGGCAATGCGGTACCCGCGGTTATGGATTAAAGTTTAAAAATATATATATTCAATGAAAAAACGTAGTTAAAGGGACAATATGGTTAAGTTGCACTAATAAAAAGCTATCAAATTCATGGAAAGAATGTTGTTAAATGGACGTTATGGTTACAAGTAAAAAAAACAAGTAGTTCACCCGTTATGGTAAGCTATGCAACCATAACTCATGCCACTGCCATGCACTGCTGGGTATGCAAGTCATGGTTGAATTACCTAGGGCATGAGTCTCGACCATGACCACAGCCTCACGAAACCATCCTTGTTATCCACTGCACCTACACTGCATCCTAGTTCAGTGTCCACTATACCCTCATAATGTGACCAATGGCCAGTGCCCATGGCTTACAGAAATGGCCAGTCCCCAATAAGCAAATCAGGGTAGATATGTGTCCTTGTCGAGGGCCATGCCCTTTTGTACTTACATTTTTATACTTTCCAACAACAAAAAAAACACAGGACACATTTGCAATAGCATGCTTTCAGGTCCTTGTTAAAGCTCCTTGTGCAGGTTTCCTGCAATCGCGTCCAGCACTTTAGGTTGTACATGTGACCAGAATTCCCATTCAAAACTAGGGCTTCAGCCATGCTGCATGCACCAATAAGCTAATCAAAGTAGACAATTCTTCTTGACGAGGGCCAGGTCCACTGCCCGATACCAAAGTAATATCACTAGTTTGTGTACTTACATTCTGACACTTTGGAAAAAAATAAAAAAAGACAGATTTGCAAAAGCATGCTTTCAGGTCCTTGCTGACGCTTCACGCGTAGGTCTGTTGTAATCCGGTCCAGCACTTTTTTTTCCCTGTTGAAACCTAGGGCTTCGGCCATGCCGCATGCCCCAAGTAGCAAATCAGAGTACACATGTGGTCTTGCTCTTGTACCTACTTTTTGCCCTTTTAAAAAATAAATAACTGCTGGATGGATTTACACCAAATTGACAAAAGCACACTTTCAGGACCAAGTTGCCATTCCCTGCGCCATTTTAGTAGAATACATCCAGCGGTTTGGTCTGTGGCCATGAGCATGTTTTTTCCATTGTGTCTATGAGTATTTTTAAAAGGTTTGGGACTGCCTTCTAACTTTACTCCCTTGACAAAACTGCACCAAACTTCGCATACTCATTTGGAGCTTGCCAGATACTTTTTCTGCAAAGTTTGGTGAGCATTCGTCAAACAGCGCCAAAGTTACAAGATACCCAAAAAGTGCTCTTCCAATGAGTTAAGCATCTTAACCATAACTACACGACTGCTACCGTAGGCCGTGTAATTTTTACATATTTATGTATGTATTCAGTACTCCTGCTACTTAAAATAAATGCTTGTCCATTAAATAACTAATTATAAATGACCAAAATTCTTTTGGGCCTAAAAAGAAAAATTACTTTGCCTATTTTTGCCCCGTTTATTAATGATGTGGGGGGAGACTCCCTGCATCCCCCACTTCCGCCTACCTTAACTTATACCCATATGCCACCCCCACTTATTTTTTATTAAAAACATAAAAGTATTTTTGTATTCAATTTATTTCTACGGATACCAAAATAAATAGAGTGCAATAGATGATGGCAGTATGATGCAGTATCATGACTACATTCTGTGGCAAAAGTATGAATAGCATTCAACATGGTGGAGATAACCTGCAAAGAAATAGAGAAAATTTAAGTTGAATATATGACATGTGCATACACTGGAAGCAGGCTGAGTTGGTGGTGGTAGGCAGACTAAGTTAAAATGAGTAGATGGATTCATATTATGTAATTGTTCTTTGTTTAGCAATGCAGCTAATATATGTCCAGCAGTTTTTGTCTTTGGGAGCACCATTGGGCTCTATAATCTTCCTTTAGAAAGGTTAGAACACCCTCCCAGTCTATTGCATATTGTGGTAGCTGCTTAGTAATTGTGTAGGAGTCCCATTCTAGTCCCATAGCTTGCGGTAGAGTAGGAATGAATGTTCCTTTCCGGCGCTGTGTGATGAGCAGAATTGCAGCAATCGTAAGCATTGTCCAGGCTTTTTGTTCCCTTCCAGGCTCTCCCTCACCTACTTCCCCTCCCAGCTCCACCAGGGTGCCCCACGGTGCCTCCCTCACCTCCTTTCCAAAGATAAAGGCTTGAGACTCTTGAACCTCCTGCCTGAATGATTTAAGTTATACGCAATTCCACCATATGTGGGCACAGGTACCCTCCCCCCACATCTCCTCAATCACTCCTGCGAAGCCCCTGGGTCGATTCTATGCAGTCACTCCGGTGTATAATGCCACTTGAATACCCGTTTGTACCAAACCTCTTGGAGTTGGGACGCCCTGGTTACCTTTGGGATCCTCCGCCACATCTTTTCCCTGACCTCCCTGTCCAACTCTTCATCCTCTCACAACTACCCATTTATGGTCAGGCCAGCTAAGGGGTGGCCTCGTCCAGGATCTTGTACATGCCTGATATCATTAGCCTTCAGCCCATCATGCAGCGTTATAACATTTTCAAATGGGGTGAGTTGACAAGTCGCCGCCAACTTAATTGCTAGATTCTGTAACCAATGCCGTAACTGAGAGTACAGCAGCCTTCAGTTCTCCAATTCAAATAGTTGCTTGCATTCAAAAAATGACCATAGAGTGGGGTCCTGGAACATATCCCTTAGAACCCAGCACCCTCCTCTTTGCCTGCATCTGATCGCGCCCCCTCTGTTCCTGTTGAGAAATCTGGGTAATTGCCTATTTGTGTGAATGGGTACAGGAAGGATGTGTTAGCGCTCTGCCTTGCCAGCCTATCCCATGTGTCCGCCTTTAATCTAGTTATTTTGCTCACGTACAGGTGGTTGGCCAGTGTTGATGTGGCATCCAGAGTACTTCCCTCAAATCATGTCTTGCCACCAACCTATCTATTTCTACCCACTGCTTCTCCTCCTGCCCCATAAACCACTTCCTTATAATACACAACTTATAATTGAAAGTTTGGGAGAGCAAACCCACCTGCTTTCTTCAGGGCTGTCAACAGGGACATGCTCATCCGTGGCTTCCTGTTCTCACAAATTAAAGTTGCGCGTGACTTTTCCTAACTCCCACAAGAAGGCCTTAGGGACCTCCAGTGGGATTGCCTGGAAGAGATAGAGCAGTCTTGGCAGGGATACCATTTTCTTCGCGGCTATCCTCCCTAACAACACAATCCATAAGTTCCTCCATTTTTGGAGGTCTGCTTTGATAGCTGCTAACATAGATTGATAGTTTGCCGCATATTTTCCGCACACCACCTGGTAAGGAGGGGGGTCATCTAAATGCTCAGGAACTTTATTCCCTTGGGACTCCATATGTATTGGGATGTTTCCTTTAGGTCTGCTGCTTCCCTGCCCTTGACCATAAGGTTTAACAGTTCCGATTTGGTCAAATTTATTTTAAGGCCCGAGACCTCCCCAAAGTTCTCTAGGTCACCCATGCACGATCTCAGCGACTCATCCGGGTTTGTCAGTGTAAGGAGCATGTTGTCTGCTAACACAACTACCTTGTGATTAACACCTCCAAATGGGATGCTGCGTATCCTCCCCATACTCTGGATTGTAGACAACAGTGATTCCAGGTATATTGCGCACAGCAGTGGCACAGAGGGCAGCCCTTCTTGGTTCCTCTATGTAGTCTGATCTCTTTACACATTGTCCCATTGACAAGTAGGTGTGCCACTGGATCCCTATAATTAGACCAGACCAGGCACAAGAAGTCTACCCCAGCCCCATTTTTCCCATAACCATGAAAAGAAAGATCCACTGCACTCGGACAAATGCCTTTTCGGCATCTAAGGATAAGACGATTGAGGGAGTCGATGTTTTGTGTGCCCTGCCTATTAGGTGAGCATGAGTCTGATGTTGTCAAACATCTGCCTCCCCTGTACAAATCCCAATTGGTTTGGCTGTATCAATCCTCGTAGGTGTTTCTCAATCCTCATAGCCAATATTTTTGTATACATTTTGGCATCCACGTGTATCATGGAAATATGCCTGTTTGTCGTGCAATGGATGTGATCTTTATTAGGTTTAGGGAGAAGGATACATTTCACTTCCTCAACTGATCTCGAGATTTTACCTGCATCCCTGAAATGGTTGAATAGGCTTGTCAAATGCAGGGCTAGCGTCTCTCCGAGCACCTTATAGAATGCAACTGTGAAGCCGTCTGGCTCCAGTGCTTTGTTCGGCTGGAGAGCTGCTATCAATCTCCCTACCTCCTATAGTGTTATCTCTTGTCCCATCTCCTTCTGACCTCTTCACCCACCGTTGGTAAATCCAGCCCCTCCATAAATGTAATTTGCCTATTTTCACTTGGTCCCTGGTCTTCGTAGTATGCCACAAAGCAGTCTTGTATTTCCCCAGTGAGGGAGTGACATGATGCCTGGTCGTCTATTATAGCCTCTATTTTCTTACTTCCTGTTGCCAACACAGTAACAGGAGAGCATCCGCTTTATTTATTTTCACATAGTACTTTTGGCGTACCAATAGCAGTGCTCTCTTTGCCTTCTTGGTCCTAAAGACGATAGGGTGGCCCACTGCTTGCCGGCACGTCCTTGTTGCCCTCCTCGAGGGCATGGCAACTGCTTATCACCTGCTCTCCTGCTCTCCTCCACCTCCTTTTCCAGCTGCGATTCAAGCTGTCTCAGTTGTTTCTATCTTTAAACCTTAACCGCAATGGCTTCCCCCTGCACCGTGGTCTTAAACGTGTCCCATCTGAGACTCTCCCTGCATCCTCCCTTTTGTTTGCTTCAAAAAAGGCCTTAATCTTCCCCTCAAATTCTCCCCTCGCCACCAGGTCCTGCAACAACTCCCCCAGCATTCTGCAGCCCCAGACCTCAGGGTTGCAGCTCTGTAGGTGCAGTACCATAGTGACTATCGCATGGTCTCTTATTACCAGTGACCCCATTTCTAGGAGCCGGGCCGACATCCACACATAATTGATGCAGGTCTGAGTGCCATGCATTCTAGAGAAGAAAGTAAATCCCTCTTCATCCACCTTACTCCTCTCCACACATCTTTCAGACCCATGTCCTCGAACCTCCCCCGTTTTACTGCAGAAGACACCGCCCCCCCGGGTGTTACCCCCTGAGCTTTGTGCTTTCTGTCTAGTCCTCATTTCCAGGCCAGGTTTAAGTCCCACATTAGAAGGATGTGCCCTTCCGCAATGCCCTCCAGCGTATTTAACAATTCCCTTAGGAAGACCTCTTGTCCTGCGTTCGGGGCGTATAATGATGGCAATGTTTAAGCAGCTCCCATGTAGTCCATGACCACTATTATGAACCTCCCCCTTTATCCGCCTTGATTCCCCCTTGTCTGTAAGTCCACCCTGTTGTGAAACGCAAGAGCTACTCCACACGCCTTGGTCAGGCCAGTTTCAATCTAACCTGATCTTGTCTTATAAAATGTGCTTCCTGCAGGGCCAGAATGCCAGGGTCCAACTTCATGGTCAACTGCTCCAGCCTTTTCCTCTTAATCGGGGAGTTCAGGTCCCTTCATTTTCGTTAGTGTTGCCCACTCGAACTTAGGTCCTCTCCCCTGCTCCTTACCCTCCCTGCCCACTCAAGCCTCCCATTCTCTCTCTGACCTGTAGCCCCACTCTTCCTTTCAGCCCCTTCTTGCCAACTTCCCTTCCCACCACTGACACCCTCCCCATCCCCTTGACCCTGACCCCTCCCTAACTCCCCCTGATCCCCCATCCACCTCCCTCAACCCCTGAGCCCTAGGCCCCCCCTTCCAAACCTCTCCCAGGGTTCCAACATCCTATCTGATGCCAAGGTGGAGTCACTTATTCCGTTCCGGTCCCCTTAAGATCAGCCAAGTTTCTCATCCACCACCCCCAAAGCCCCTTTACCTGGATATGCCGTTGAGCTGTCTGTCAACCCTCCCCCCCATTTTCCCCTCACCTCTTCCCCTGCTTGTGGGCGCGGGCCTCACAAGGTAGGTTTCCTCCGACAAACTTCTCCTGCCATTGACCATTCCCATGGTCTTGGTCTTGTTCGATTCTTCTGCTGAGTGGATGGTTCCCTCAACTGTTAAAGGTCCATCCCATTCTGGGCTGTTGTTATGCACCTTTGCACCCCCTCCCATTCAAATAGGAAGCCATAGAGGAATGTCCATTTATGTTGAACTCCTTTCCGGGAAAGCTCCCTTATCACTGGGCCCATATGTAATCTTATGAGAAGTGTGGTGCCTGCGAGGTCCTGGTACAGCAATATGGTAGTGTTGTTGTATCGCACCAACTCCTTTGTCTGTGCTGCCCTAAGCACTGCTTCCTTTTATGCATATCAGGGGACGGCTGCCAGCACATCTCTTGGCTTCCCTGCAGTACCCCTTTTCACCCTACCAGCCCTTTGAACTCTGTCCAGCTCAATATTCTCAGGGGTCATGTCTCACAGAATGTCTGTAAATATCTTGCTGACTTTCCTCCTCCGACGGCTTTCGAGAAATTCTTTATCCTTATATTTATTCTTCTAGACCGGTTCTCCATGTCCTCAATTTGGACCTCAAGATTGTGTGTGGCCACATTGAGATGCCCAATAGCCTCACCTTGTGCTGTGGTGTTCTTGTCAACCTCCCAGAGACCCTTCTTGAGAAGGTCAGTCCTTTCCCCCAGGTGGTCAATTTCCTACCTAATTTCAGACAAGGCCGAGTTGAGATCTTGCCTCATTAGCTGAAATTGCTCTTGGAATGTCCTTGTGAGGGATGTTTGGAGGTTCATGAGATCATCATGGATAGCCAGTCATGAGACAGTCTCTGTCCCTGCAGGCCCTGTTTGGGCCATGGGCTTTTCCATGTTCCTGCTTGGATTTGCAGGCCCTCTTGCCTCACTTGGGGTCTCCGACAGGGTGGTGATTGTACCCCCCTTATCACACGCTCCAGGGGCCTGCTTTGCAGCCTTTGCTTTGGCCTTTTACATCCACCTGCATGGAGCGATTCTGGTTAAGGCCAGACCCGCCTCCTTACACCCACAAGTCCACTCTCCTGCATGCCTCAAGTACACACGGACTACCGTGTCTGTGCTCTCCGCTCCTTCCAAGGAGTGTTCCTTCTCCTGGGCCTTGTTACTGCTCCCAAAGGATGCCTCTGTTGAGATTTGAATGTCCCTGCTGGTTTCCACCTTCCTTCTGCCCGTGGGCCCTCTCACTGTGTCTCGGGTACCCCCGGGTTTCCAACGCAGTCCAAGATAGCCTCCACCTCCATGGCATTGTTCCTTGCCGATATAGTATGTCCCTTGTTGGGCATCTCATTGCTTCAGTGCTCCTCACCTCTACTGCCTGCTTGATTGAGCACCAGTTCTGCAACTTCTTAGTCCCTTGGGGTCCGTTAGCCTCCCAGGTCCTGCCTGTAGTTCTGTTCACTTAGGACCCTCCTAAGGGGGTGGACCACCCACCTGTGCCAACCAAGGGTGGGGTGGGAAGGGTGTTCTCACCCTTTAAGGCTCTTTTATAATGGGCCCCCTCACAGGCCTCTCGTTCCCCCCGGTTGTGATGTTAAAATCGTTCCCACCAGGACCTCTATCCCGGGTCCGGGCTTCCCCACTACTGACCTCCTCTACATTAATTTTCTGCAGGGGAGGCTCTCCTCCAAGCCCTGTTAGGCTAAGCCTCAGCTTGCGAGTTGCCTGCAATGGTGTCAGCTTGGCCGCTCCACTGCCGCTCTGTGTCCTTCAGGTTTGCTGGGTCAGCCTGGTGTGATGCTCCCACTGTTGTCAGTGCCAGTCTTCTCCTCCTAAGTTAGTCTGCCGAGGGGCGCTGACCACCTGGGTTCCCCTTCCGGGCCATGTGTGCACCTATTCCTGCCCACTGCTCAGTGCGGTTTGCCTGTCTCTTTGCAGCTTCGTCCATTGGGAGCGGGGGCATCTGATCTCCTCCATCTGATCTGATCTCCTCTCTGCCCCAAGTCGCCTCCTCCTCCTCTTCTCTCGGGCCCATGGCAGGATTCCACTGCTGCTTTTCGGGGCTCAAAACATGTCAGGCTCCTTTCTCGCCAGCCTTCCCACGGTCCACCAGGTGGCCCAGAAACCTGCAGTTTGCTTTCCGGCTCCTATCTGGAGCTTCTCAAGGATTTCTGGGGTGGTGAACTTCAAGAAAATGTCAAATAAACCTTTCAATATGTAAACATTTACTGACCCTTAATTTCACATCACCACACACTCAGCATGTGTAAAGTGTGAGTTCTGCAATCAAAATGAGAAAAGTGGACAAAATGGTGGCCTTTATCCTTTCCAAAATAAATACCACAAAAAGAGGAGTAGATCATTTTCTCTTCAAACTATCACAAACAAGTACACAAGTTCAACAGTAACACAAACCAATTACAAACACTGAAACACATAGGACACTTTTTCCTCAAACCATTTTTGATTGCAGCAGCTATTCAAATGTGGCTATAGAAATCATCTTGAAGCTGCAGTAACATAGACATTTTTTACTAACTCAAAACAAACCTTGCCAACCTTTAAAAGTTCAAATACGACAAGGTCAAACCTGAGGACATAGAATCAGAAAAACAAGTAAAATGGTGTGCTCTAACATCCACAAAATCATATGATGTCGTCAATGACATTTGTGATGTCATCTTTGATGTCCTGGGTGTTAATCTTAGCAGTGGTGGCGTGAGTTATGGTTGCTTAGCTTACCATAACTGGCGAATTTCAAGGGTTTTTCGGTTTTACTTTGAACCAAAATGTCCAGTTAACAAAGTTTTTTTTGGTGAATTTCATAAGGTTTTTAGTAGCACAACTTAACCATAACGTCCCTTTATTAAAGTTCTTTTTACTAAAGTTCATCAGTTTCTAGTAGTGGCGCATAACCATAATGTAAAGTAACATCTGATTTCATTGCACACCTTGCAGAGAATGCCACATGACCATATGCTGGCACACAGCACAGTGACGTGTCCGAGAATCCGTACACACTTAACAATAAGAGGTATGCCTCGTGGACAGTGTGGAAATACATTTTTTACTGATGTAGGAACTTCAACCTTTAACATTTCCCTTGCACAGCTCCAACACTTATTCATAGTCAGCCATTAACAATGTAGTACACAGCACATAGTTTTAGCAAAAGTACTATTTATCTGAAAACGACATGAGCTAAGGCCATCCCTCCTGCCCAAGAAACAGTACCACTGCTGTAATGAAGGAGCATGAGAAACACTGCCCCTACCTTACAAATAACACATGCACATTTTCTCCCGTCCACCTACACCCCCATATTACTGTTTGGTGCCTCTTTGCTCATTTCCGTCCGCAACTTTCCTTCTTAGCTTTCCTTCCAAAAAATAACCCATCCGTAAACAAAGTAAATGTTCTTTTAAGAACCACCTTTCACAGTTTAAAAAGATATTAAAAAAAAAAATCCAGGGACTGGAACGGTGAATAAAGGGCCAGCAGGCCAAGTTATCAGGCCAATCGAAGCGAGAATGCATAACGCAATCTCTGGATCATTACCCCCCCTTCCATTGACATTTTAAAGAAATTTTAGCGTTGAACATGGATGAATCTAGTGATAGCATACAAACGCCGAAAATCTGCACTCTCCATAAGTAAAAAAAAAAAATGACAACTACACAGAAAGATAGTACCTCAGTTAGATTGCCAAAATTATTGTTCTGGTAATAAAAAATTAAAACTCATTCCGATGTAGAGTCGTCAAAATTAAACTTACACGATATTTACCGTCTCCATTGTCTTCATTAAACTCAGATAGCAATGTACTTGCAGCAAAGATTTTTCTTGAACTAATATTACATGTGTCTTACAAACGTTTTGAATACATAACCTTATCAAATTTTATTTTTTCCAAACTTTCACTCCCTGCATTCTTACTGAATTTTCCCTTTCGCTCAAGGTCAAAAAACAATTGACCCTTATGGGTTCAGTTGGATGTGTGGGCCTACTGAGCTTGCAACCAAAAAATCAAAGCAAGTGACCTTCACTCAGAAAGAAAATACATTCTGACTTTGCAACAACATATCTGAATGCATTCATGAGAACTGCTACTTCCATACACTTGCAGACCCGCTGTTTCCATCAAACAGTGCACGTGGCTGCCTCAGATTTCAAACTCGAGGATGCCAGTTTGACTGCAAAATTATTTTAAATACATTGTAACACAGACGCAGTAAATCTTTGCCTGTACTTAATGGACACTATATAGAGCAACAACTTCCAATTTACCGTATGACTTTGGTGACAAGAAAACATCACTTTTTGACTTCTTGCTGCCACATCCCCTCCCAGCCTCATTAACCTTCACATTCCGAAACAGTATTTCATAAATTTAACAAGTGCAATGATGTGTTGTTTTATATGTGTTAGCGGCGATGTCCGCGTACACCAAAACGCGAACGAAAGATGGTAGGCGCAGCAAAAGAATCTGATGCACTTCACGCTGTTCAACATCCAATCATTGAAGGCGTCACATGTCCGTGGACATGACGCTATGGATTAGCCAATCGGTATCTTGTCCGCGGAGTGAACAGGGAAGTGTGTCCGCAGAGAGGACATAGATAGCACACATTTTTTGAGACCTACTTTTTGATTGTTTAAAAAAAAACTACTGGACGGATTGGCACCAATTTTGCAAAAGCACACTTTCCGGACCAAGCTCCTGCCGCAAATTTGGTGAAAATCCGTCCAGCGGTTTGGGCTGTAGGCATGCGCAGAGTTTTTCCCCCATTCAGCTATGGGAAAAAAGACATTTTGGGACCCCCCTATAACTTTCCCCCCCCTAGACCAAACGTCACCAAACTTTGCAAAAAAAATCACAGTGGCCCATATACTTTTTTCTTTGCAAAGTTTGGTGTGGATTCGTCCAGGGGGAGCAGAGTTATAAGCCGCCCAAAAAGTGCTCTTCCTATGGAAACAGCAACTTAACCATAACTCATCCCAGCCTCATTAACCCTCACCTTCCGAAACAGCATTTCATAAGTTTAACAAGTGCAATGATGTGTTGTTTTATATGTGTAAACGGCGATGTCCACGTACACCAAAACACAAATGAAAGATGGTGGGCGCAGCGAAAGAATCTGATGCACTTCATGCTGTTCAACATCCAATCATTGAAGGCGTCACATGTCGGCAGACATGACGCTACGGATTAGCCAATTGGTATCTTGTCCCCGGAGTGAACAGGGAAGTATGTCAGCGGAGCAGACATAGATATCACTAATTTTTTGAGGCCTACTTTTTTATTGTTTAAAAAAGAACTACTGGACGGATTGACACCAAATTTAGAAAAACACACTTTCGGGACCAAGCTCCTGCTGCAAATTTGGTGAAAATCCGTCCAGCGGTTTGGGCTATAGGCGTGCGCAAAGTTTTTCCCCCATTCATTCTATGGGAAAAAAGATGCTTTGGGACCCCCCTATAACTTTCCCCCCCCCTGGACCAAACATCACCAAACTTTGCAAAAAAATTCACAGTGGCCCATATACTTTTTTTTGCAAAGTTTGGTGTGGATTTGTCCAGGGGGAGCGGAGCTATAAGCCGCCCAAAAAGTGCTCTTCCCATGGAAACAGCAACTTAACCATAACTACGCGGCCACTACCGTGGCCGTGTAATTCAGTAAAAAAACATTGTTAAAGGGACGTTATGGGACGTTATGGTTAAGTTGCACTACTAAAAACCTATGAAATTCAGTAAAATAACTTTGTTAAAGGGACGTTTACCCTCCTATTTAGTAGTTTACAAACCAGTGTACTATGCAATTTGCTCAGTTTCTGTGTTTGTTGCTTAAATCATTGGGTCTGTGGGAAAAAAAAATCCATGTTGGATTAAAAGAAATCCTTTTTTTGTTATTATACAGTACATTTCTTTCTTTGTTTTCAGTGTTTACTTGTTGTTTCTGGCTAATGTTCTATCTGTTGACTTGCTGCAGATTGTTAGATACCTGTTTTCGAATTGTAACTGGTTATAGTTTTTTATTTATATTCTCAAGTTGCTAATCTATCTGTTGGGTTGTTGCAGATTCTTGGGGCAGTCAGCCACATGTTGGCGTGTTCTAACTGTTTATTTCTTCTTATATTTTAGTGGTATTGGTTTATCTGTTTGGTTGTTGCAGAATTTTGGGACAGTTAGATACCTGTTGGCATATTGTAGCTGTTTATAGTTTTCTAATTGAAGTTTTATTAATGTTTATGCACAGATTAGTTATTGGTGGTATTGATTTATTTGTTTGGTTTTTGCAAAATCTTGGAGCAGTAAGATACCTGTTGGGGTATTCTAACTGGTTATAGTTTTCTAATTGACGTTTTATTAATATTTATGCACAGATTAGTTATTAAATTTTGGTTTTAAGAATATTAAATAAGCATTTATAAGATTTGCTGGTAATCTTTGCTTTAGATTTATGGTATTATCATTACATTCAAACCATCCATAATTCTTTTTTATATATGCAGTGTAGTGACCTGCATTGGTAGAGTATACCTATTGTTGTGAAGGTTTTCTTACCAAGTGATGCTTGACCATGTGTGAATCCAGTCAG
Source organism: Ambystoma mexicanum (assembly GCF_040938575.1). Taxonomy (NCBI): domain Eukaryota; kingdom Metazoa; phylum Chordata; class Amphibia; order Caudata; family Ambystomatidae; genus Ambystoma; species Ambystoma mexicanum. The sequence goes on along the minus strand of NC_090927.1, from coordinate 655,913,652 downwards.
CTTGCAGTTGTTTTTGGTACCAGCTGCATTGTAACGTAAAAGCATTAGTATTAAGTATTTACTATGTGTTTGTATTTGTAAGGTGGAGCGATTATCTGAATTGCAGGTACTACATAATCTGCATGGTTTGCATTTTGTACAAGTTGCTGAAATGGAATGGATTCACAGTTAGGTATTGATACATACACGAAGCATTCATTAGGGATTTGTTCCTGTGCCACATTGTTGCAGAGAGTGCATGTATGTTTCCACATGTATGAAATCTGGAAAATGTCATTTATAGGTATGTTTTTGTTTTCCAGTACTTGTAGTAAGTACATTGGAAATTATTGTGGATCTTCTTGTGAGTTTATAGTGAATTTCACCATTCCAGCACAGTAGTCTAATTCTTGTCTTATTCCATGAATACTATATGTGTTGTCAGGATTGTTGCTTGCTTTTCTATGAAGGACTAACATTTGCAAACACAATTGGTCTGTATTTTCTAAGTAAATGTTGTCAACAATTGGTGGCAATTGAAATACAATATGTATTGCTACATTTGCGTAGCAATTTACACCAGTTATATTTGAAAATTTGAATGGACAGGATAGTTCTCTGTCCAAGTTATTTCTTCGGTGTGTATTGATTCTTTCAAGAAGTACCTGAGTTACTTTGAATAGTACATTTTTCTTTGGTTGTAGTAATTGATGAAGTTTTAGCTTCTTTTACTCTCTTTGGAGGATTCGCAGTGAGATCCTGTTGCATTTCTGTTTGAAGTAGTTTTGTTTTACAACGTTTTGCTTTTTTTGGAACAGTATAGGTTTTTAGATGGGGGTGTATAGTGAAAGTAGTCTATTGTATTCTAAAATGCAAGAAATATCAGCGTTTACTTTACTTGCATCAACGTTCATTAGAAATAGACGGTCAAGTGTACGTAAGCGTGATAGTGCTACGTAGCTCATGCCTTCTTTAAAGACTGTGTTCCCAATATCTATGAAAGCTTTATCTAGAGTAAGACCTTGGCCCTCATTACGACCCTGGCGGAAATCGAAAAACGATGGCGGAAATGCAATACCGCCATCGAATACCGCTCGGTGCGATTATGACCCGTCACCGTAAAGTACGATGCCATCAGCGACACCGTAGTGAACGCCAACGCAAACTGCACCAAGTACGCGCACGCGCGCCATGCAAAACCGTAATTACCACCATGGCGCAACGGTACGCGAATGCTGACCCTAGCGGACATTCACTTAACGCCATCAAGCATGGCGGAAAGTACCATTCCGCCATGGTGAGAATTACGGCATCGTGAACCAACCGTAAATGGCCCTACTGAGTGCCTGTACACCACTCCCTGCCCACATTGCACAACACCTCGTAGGTGCAATGAAGTTACACAATGCAACCAGTGAAATGTACAAGTCACCCATGCATGCCAACGAACAAATGAATGTAGGGGCTCCAAGTGCCTTGTGAGTGGCCATCCATATTTGGCATGGCACCATTGCCGTACTGATGCAGCACAGGCACGTGAAGGTTCAAGTACAGCAATATGAACTGAAACATGAGACAAAACAACAACAGGCCTCCATCGCTTGACACCAGTGTAAGGCAACATTCAAAGCAGTATCCTGAGGGAGACTGCACCAGCCCTGTACCCTTGCCAGTAACCAAACCAACCATCAGCATAAGCATGTACCACACAAGTTGGCAGAGTGACTGAGCAGCCAGGCTCATCTCAAGAGGGGCCAATGGGAGCTGCAGGGCACAGATGGCACGAATACAGAAGCTATTCCAATGGACATGACCTCAGTCTCCCTCCAAGAAACGCACGCAAACACAGGCACCTGTGACCAGCCATTTACTGATAATCACATCATTCCACCAATCCACCTGGCTGACCGGCATCTGTTACACAAAAGCTAATCCCCCGCCCCTGAGCATGACATCATTAAAACAGTCATAATGGCAGGCCCCATCCCTGACCTTACTGGGCTTCGTAGGCAAACGCGGCCAGTACAGTACCACGCAACTATACTCAGAAGCCGGAACCCAATGCAGATCTCCTCACAATACACTGCTCCACAAATAGGAATATGCTACATTACTTGCAAAGAATAACGCTACACGGTTGAAATCAGAATCAAATTTTAATGCACATCAAAATCACCAAGCCCATACAGCTATTAGGTCATAAACTCCAAAATATTTTTCATTACTGTGGGCTGCATCCGCAATAAATGACCAGCTTCTTCTTGTGTGACGCCCTGTTCCTTCATGGTACACAGGGGCTACATTCACGTTCAAAAAGGCAACATGGAAGCGCCGAGAACCGCAGGGCCGTCCCATTAGGTAGGCACTAGTCCAGCTGAAAGGCTGATATGTAGCTCCTAGCCACTAGTACTGCGTAAGGGCATGTGGCCCATTGGCGATCGTCCCATAAGATCGTAATGGTGCTCCACTGATTAACTCGAAGCAGCAGGTGTCGGGAGTAAAAGCCATCTGCAGGAGTGGCATACAGATGGCAGCGGCAAAAGGGGAGGAGATACCTGTCACCCAAATTAAATGAAAAAGAATAGCATGGGCATCAGAACTTCATTTGTATTACTCACTTCAATGATCACACTAAATCCACAGCCATATGCATGCTAGCCCACTCAAAAGGATTATTTCCACCCAAAAATCACTTGCGAATCATAACTATATAAATCGAGGTGAAAACACTATTACAAACGAGTGTTTGTGTGCATGCGTCTGTTAAGACAGAATCCATTAGATGGGATTCGTAACGTGCATAGACACAAGTGTTTGAAGGCGCGTCGAGACAGGGAGGGTTCAACAAGGGCAGATAGACGATGGTCCCACTATGGCAGCTCTGCATCACATAGCGCAGGGGAAGGGGATAGATCCCGAAAAGCCATGTACATGGCAAACTCTCAATTAAATCATCTGTCCATGCATCCATACATCATTCCCTCATCCCGGTATAAAAACGCCTGATTATTTACTCACATCACATTTGAAACTTCCATTGAGTCTGTGCGTAATGCAGTCTGCAAAATCCACTGTGCTCCAGCCCGGAATTCTAGTGTTGTGAAGTAACATGTATTTGGGAACGTCCTGCCTTATCGTCCACTACGCTATTGCGCATCCCATACTATTCATATCAATCATTGCATTCTCGCCATGGCCCCTGTCCCAAGGACATTAAACAATAGAACGTTATATTTGCAGTCAGACCTGTGGGCGTCTCCTCGCCGCTAGCTGAAAACCGAAAGCGTTGTCCTTCGAATTCCTCATTTGCAACATCACGTCGATAAGGCATCTGTGACCGCTTGAAATCACAAATTCATCCATGTAGTGCGGCAGTGTGTGAAAATGGCAACTGGCTTCACTCACAAATGGGACGCCCTGCCCGTCGGTGAACCTCGGTACAGTGCTGCATGAGGGTCCACCGTTAATCGAGTACTACATTCCACTGACCCTTCACAAATTTGTTCGCGACTGCAAAGATAGTATGTGAAACAATGGGACCATAGCAGAATGAACATATAAACCAATATTTCACTGCCATCGGGATTAAATACATGATTGTAATAGCAAGATGCCATGCGTCACATTGCAGCGTTGTGTGCGGGACGTGCTCGCCCAAAGGGGATTGCAGCTGGCACAGGTGGAATGAATCACCACAGGTGGAGGCTATACAGCCTGAAAACACATAAATTGCACACCCAACCCCCCTCCCACAACCACACCCACTCCAAAATGCTACCGGCAGGACTAGCGATGTTGGCCCTGGGGGACCTGATAGCACTGCAAGTACTACAACTTCAAGAAGAAGACGAACACTAACTACTACAACAACCGGCCGCACAGAGGAGACGCAGGAGGAGGAGGAGGGCAAGGCAGGGCCAGCAAGGCCCACCAGCACAGCCACTACCACCACGCAGGAAGCCCGCAATCCCACGCCTCCGAGCTCATCCGTTCAACCTCACTGCTGAGCAGATCCACACCCTCTACCGTTTGGACGGGGACACCATAACCGCCATTGTGAACATGACACACGCTGACCTTGTCAGCATGATAGATAGCCCAACCGCCATCCCACCCCTACTGAAGGTGGTGTCTGTACTCCACTTCCTGGCCACAGGCACCTACCAGCACACAGTCGGACAGTTGCATGGCATTTCACAGCCACTATTGTCACGGACAGTATCGCAAGTGCTCGATGCCCTCCTGAAGCACGCAGACGACTACATCTCTTTACCACGCTCGGAGCAGGAGATTACAAACACAAAAGTTGGATTCCATGCACTGGCCGGCATACCGGGTTGCATTGGTGCCATCGACTGCACCCATGTGGAATTGGTTGTCCCACATGCCATGGAGGCCCAGTACCGCAACCGGAAACAATATCATTCTCTTAATGTACAGATGGTGTGTGACTCCAACAGGATCTTTACACATTGTTGTGCCCGATTTCCTGGATCAACCCATGATTCTATGGTCTTGAGGAACTCTACAATACCACGCTACATGGAGCGACACGCAGGGAACAGATCCTGGCTACTCGGTGAGTCTCATTTCATGCATGATAATGTGGGGTATGTGATGCGGCAATGACCTGGCAGGAAGGGGGGGGGATGCGTACGTAGCAATGTCATTCCACAAACATCGTTTATTGTCCACATACAGGTGATGCCGGGTATCCACTGAAGAGATGGCTCCTTACACCACTCCGGAACCCACAGAACCAGCATGAGGAGGACTACAACCATGCCCACTCACGTACCCGTGTAGTCATTGAACAGGCATTCGGCCTACTAAAGGCTCGTTTCCGCTGCCTCAGCAGGTCTGGCGGGGCACTCCTGTACTGCCATGAGAAGGTTGCAAAGATGGTCATGGCATGTGTCATGCTACACAACATGTGCGTACGTAGAAATGTGCCCATGCCCCCTGACGCAGAACTGCAAGCACCTGAAGATGGTCATGATGAGGGTGGGGATGTGGCAGCACCTCAAGGAGTCCGCGAGGCACAGGAGGCCCGTGAAATTCGTCAGAATATCATAGATTCATGCTTCTAGCACTCACGCCTGGTGGCTGATACATGGACACGGGACTTGTGGCACTGTGTGTGTCTGGAACATGCACAATGTGGACTGTACGCCAATAAAGGCCTCGTACACAAAGATCAATGGCCACACATCTCATTGGGTGATTATGTAATGTTTATAGCATATGTGAAATTATATTACACACCCCATCGACCCGCCACCCAAGAAAGCCCAACACCCCCCCTCCACCCTCCTACCTCCCCCCCGAACACCAGTGTCCAAAGATGCTCATTGTCAGTGGGCAGACGCTATTGCAAGCCCCCTCTCCGGGTATCAGGGGCACCCCTGCCTGTGGAGCGCAGGTTCCTCCCAGATCTACGTTGGGGGCTGCCCTGGACGGAACTTGCAACGGATGATGTCTCTGCCTGCTCACGTCCATGCATGTCCCTAAGGGTTTGTGAGAGCTCAGTGAGCACACGGCGCACAGCGGCAAGTTCACCACATACGTCTTTGGACGTTGCATGCAGTTCCCTCCTCAGGCTCTCGGTGCTTCTCTCCATTTGTACCCTTAGTGTCTCTGTACTTCTCTCCATTTGTGCCCTAAGTGTCTCAGTAGATGTTTCTATGACTGCCTTAGAACCCCCACATTCATCAGCATGATCCTTGAGGAGCGTGGCCAGTTGCTGCTGTTGCACGATCACCTGGTCGAGGGACTGTTGCCTCTGCTGGGCCATGGCCATTTGCGGTGGTGTCACAGAGGGGCTGATCACCTCATGTTGCCTTGCCACAGGGCTTGTGGGGGATGGCCAGTCGTCGTCTTGTGGGTGCCCCTGCGTGGTATCCTCATGGTGTACGGGATGAAACAAACAGGGGGATTGAGACAGGTCATGGATGGGTCCTACATCGACAGCACCGTTTTCTGTGTCGGAGCATGCTGCCATTAATGCAGTGTCACCTATTGTGCTGCTGCCACCAGAAGCAGTGCCTTCTGTGGCATCCATTGGGGGGACCTGTGGTGCTGCTGTTGTGGGCATGCTGGCTGCTGGGGTGCCTGTTGAAGTCCCCTCCTGTGTGCTGCCACTTGATTTGTGCTGCTGCCGTGTCTTGATCCGTGCAGCTGAGGTGGAGGGTCTTTGGCCGTTGGTCTTGGCCCTCTTTGCAGGTGTGCTGGTAGGGGTGTCCTGGAGCTCGTCGTTTGAATCGGACCCTGTGGTGGAGTAAAGGAGGGCGAGCGTTATTTATGGGTCTGTGGAAATTGGAATGGCAATGTATCACATGCATTGGGGTGGTACCTGAGGGTGATTTGGGTCAGGGCCTTGGAGGTGGTTTCATTTTTGTGTGGATTGAGGATGCAGTTGTTTTGCAGCCTGCCGTTAGAGTGTGCATGCTGCACGTGTAGAGGGTGTTTTTAGGATTTTTAATTATTTATGTATTTAATGTGATTTTTAAAGTGCGCTATCAGGCCAATGTATGTGGACGTTCTCCTGGACATGTGTTTCTGTTGCACTATGTGGACACATGGTACTTCACATGATTGGACATTGTGGATTTAGCATTGTTTTATTTGGCCCACCTACCTGATTCTTCGGATGTCTGCACTCCTTTCTCCATCCCTCCGACTCCCTCTATACTCTCCATTCCAATGGTGGAGGCACAGATTTCTTCCCAGGGGGTCAACTTGATGGGTGATTCCGATCCTCCCCCGGTAGCTGTGGCAATGTTACGGTTGGCTGATAGTATGCTCCGTACGCGTATCCGCAAGTCGTCCCATCGCTTTCTGCATTGCTGTGGGTTGCGGGGTGCGGTCCCCACCGCACTTACCCGCTGTGCCACCAGGGCCCATATGGCCTTCTTGTTTGCAAGTGCCGTCCTGGTCATTTGCGTCGAGAAGACGACGGCAGCATTCTCCTGGAGGGTCTTTGTGAGCACGGTGAGTTCCTCATGGGAGAAGTGGACCTGCCGCTTGCGGTCGCACGCTTTTTTAGCAACTTTTCCCATTTTGATTGTTTTAACTAGGGTGGCTAATGGGTTGGGATTCTGATCTTATAGGTGTACGGCGTGCTGTTTCCCGTTCCGGCCCCATGTTTTTACTTCCGTTTCCGTATATTTACGGTCACCGTATTTTGCGATTACCGCTCATTACGGTGACCGCTATGATGGGTGGCGGAATTGCACCTAGGGCGCCGTACGACGGCGGTGAGGGGCGTTTTGGGGACATTTCCGCCATCGCGGACTTTGCACTTCCGCCATGGCGTAATGCTTGTGCCCGATGGGTCGGAATTAGCCGCACTTTACTCCATCGTGCAATGGCGGAAACGCTATTTACGCTATGGCGGTCAGGTCAGTTACTTTCCGCCAGGGTCGTAATGAGGGCCCTTGTGATTTGTGAATGGTGACTGCATATGCTAGAGTTAGAGAAAATTGTTCTCTGCATACATACATGTCTTTGAAAAGAAGGAATCGAGCTGTTGAGCGTCCTATCCTTTTTACTTCTGATAGTTTGTCAAAGAGAATATTGACAAACTGAATGTTGTTGTCATGTGTGTATGTTTGAAAGCCAACAACTGTACCAATTTCTCCATTAACTAGTCCTTGCTCCACGTCAAGGTTATGTTCAAGCATTACTCTACAGTTTAAAGATAATTTTAGTATTTTCTCCAAACCAGCTGTGTTGGAGATAGAATTTTCCAAGGTATTTAGTCTTGTTGTGGCTTGTTGACACATGGGTAGTGTCATAACATATATGTCCAGTTTGTCTGTGGAGCAAATTTCAATTATTGGTTGCATTTCTTTTTTCAACATTGTTTCATTGAATTTGGAAAAGCTTGCAAGAGTTGGCATCCAGGACATACAATTGACATTTTTGTGTGCTAATTGTTCCATGACCTCAGTTATGGCCATAAAGTGCATGGATGTGCCGGGTTTTTAATATTGCTTGTGCTTCTTGAGATAGTACACCAACTCTAATACTTTTTTTAAATGTTGGTGTAGGAGAGGTCTGCAGACTGGCGCATGTTTTCTGTTAATTCTCTGTTTAGGAAATGTTGCCAAACGTTAACATTTCCTATGCTGCAACAGTTTTACGCAGAGTTTGTGTGCTAAGGTTTTAAAAATAGGTTCACCTTTCACTGGTGTCAATTGAAGAAGATCTCTAAAAACAATAATGTGTTTTCCTCCAAAAAGCTCTTCGTAGTTTGTTTTGAGTACTTCTTGTAATCTGAGGTGAATCAAAGCCAACATTATGTTGGAGACCATGCTCACTTCATCTATTAGTAGCATTTTCATTTGTTTTAAAACTCTGCATAGTTCCATTGCAGCTGCTGTATGAAGTTTGTAATATTGTAATTTGTTTTGGTGTTCTACTGGAAGGAGTAGTAATCGGTGTAAAGTGACACCGCCTATGTTGTAGGCAGCTAATCCTGCGGGGGCAGTTACAACAGCTGATGGTTTGTTGTTTGTCAATTGTTGAAGGAACTTGCTTATGATTTTGATTAAGAATGTTTTGCCTGAACCAGCTTGACCACTGATGTATAGTAGTATAGGTTTGTAATTTTGGCAGGTTCATTCTTTATTTTCATGTTGTACACCATCTGCAATTTCTTTGGTTACTTCTTGAAAAATGGTACGCTGCTCTTTTTTCAGTTTTAATTGTAGTACAGTTAAGTCTTCTGTATCTTCTTCATAGTGACACATGGTGTTTTCTACTTCTGTCATAGCTAATTCTGCCTCATTTGCTATTAGTGGCCGTCCCAGTGGTTCTTGGCTTCCTGTTACAGAAGGTTGACTACTGTCAGGAGTGTCATTATCTAGTTGGGCCTGGAGTTCTTCTTCGTATTGCTGTTCATTGTGCAACATTGGTTTGTAGTGTATAAAGTTTACATTGGTTATATTTCTTTTATTTGCTTTGAAAGCATCTTCATAGGAGTCATGGATATCTAGTATCGCTTCTTCTTTTCTTCATGGTTTAAAAAGTTGTAGCAGGAACATGTAATATAGTTCTTTATGTTGAGGAGTTTTTAATGACAATTTGATATGATTAATTAAGCTTTGTTTGGTAAGTTTCACTAAGCTGCCTTCACAATTTGTCACTCTGTATCTACCTTTGTTTTCATCGGGTTTTATATTATTTTTGTATGTGAAGTTTTGGGCTATGTGGTATAGACACATTGTTTCCAAAGTGGTACTCCTGTTTGGGTAGTATGTGCCTAGTAAATTGTTTTTTTTCAAAAAGTCTTGGCTGTTGGGATCATTTTTGGCTATTGTTTCTATTTAGTCGTATAATTTGAGAACTCTTTTTCTAAATTTAGCAGGACCAAGACTTAGCCATACTATATTTTCAGATTTTCCATACAAAGCAGTACCGGTTAAACGATCTGCAGCTTCATAGCAGCCACATTCTCTATGTGAGAGCATTTTTATGCCTAAGCTGTACAATTTCTGAGATAGTGTTTTGTCCGATGATAGGTCATTCCAGAGGTCCTGAAACTCTGTTTTTTCTGCTTTGGTTAAGTAGGCTGTACCATATTGTGCAACTGCAGTGGAATCGGCTGCAATGTACTGCACATCTATGTTTGTATTCAATAAGTGGGCAATGATTGCATTGTAATCATTGATATATTTTGCTTCTTCTGTTCTTTTTTTATGTAATATCTGTTCTTAGGTGATTTACCTTTAACACTATGTCTAACTGAAGACATGAAGTTGTTCCCTTCCCCTGTTTCTGTAACATGTCTAGTGAAACCAAAGCGGCATTTGGTGTAGTATTTCCCTTTGTTTTTGTATTTGCAACAACAATATTAACCACATTTGTGTCTTTGAAATTGTACAATTTGTTCATGAAGATCACTATGTGTTGCTTCTGATGGAATTTCACAAATGACATATTTCCTGATAAACTGTAAAACAGTGGCATCACTGTCGACCAAATTTAGTAGCATCTTTAATCCATAAAAGCATGTGGATATGTGGTGCTCCTCTGGCTTGGTATTCTTTTCTCCAAAAGAAGTGTTGCATTCTCCAAAGGGAGTTTAATTACAAATAAAGTGTAGCATAGCAATGAAGCGATGATGGAAATATCTTGAAACATTAACAGGATCTAGAGAGCAAAGTCCTCCAGGTGTTAGTATATCTATGTTTGTTTTGTTTTTGTTTGATATGCGTAGGAAATCATGTAAATCTTCCCATGCATATTCTGCACAACTTAATGTACCAAACCAAGTGGGTGGGCCAAGGTTTCTTATCATACAATGTACATCTCTGTGACGTCGGAACCAGTATTCTTTAGTACCATGCATGTTTGCTAATAGATTTGTAATGCTTGATTGTAAAACCTCATCTTTTTCTTGCACTTTTTGTAGTAATTGCGTAGCTGACGTATTTTGAAAGTGGGTACCTGATTTCAATGCGTGTGCAACTCCGTAACATAGAGTTGCTAGTTCAATTTCAAAGAATAGGTGGAATATGTATTCCACATTTTGTCTTAATCTGGGATCTTCAGAATACATTCGTAACAAGCGGTATTCTGATATCTGAATGGATCTATCATTGTACCTTGCTCCTTTCCCAGTAGGAAAGAGTAGAGGAAATCATGTGCTTCTATACGTCGCATTATTGCTTGAAATGGGTGCACTGTTTGAATTATGATGCTCTCATACAAATTGAGTTGTTGCAGGGGTTTTGGTAGTGGGAATAATTCCAAGTTATTTGTTATAGGACGTGAAGGAGTTTGGTTGTTGTCAAGTTTTGTAGTGCAGTAACTGCAAAGTATTAAGGGGCCAGTTATTTCGTTTTTTTTCTGCTATAAGGTAGAGAGCTAATTCAAACCATTTGGAATCTTCATTGTCTTCTATTTTGTATGTTACGTCTACAGTTTTTATATTAATTTTATAAAATGTTCTGCGGAAACACACACACACATACTTCAGTGGATGTACTTTTAAATTTTAGTATTTCTTTTTTGTATGTGTGTAGTAGAAGGTTGCCATCTGTACAATTGTTGCTAGTCTGTTGTAAAGCTATTGCATTTTGTAAGTGGCTTTCACTTCCAAAATATTGCTCTATTTCTTCGAGTAGGTCTTTAGCTGTACCGTGTAGAAGATTGTTATTTAAATTGGCTAGTGCTAAGGCATGACTTTCAGCATAGTTCAGTTTATAGACTAGATTTCTTATAGTTGAATGATGTGTTGATATCATTTTGATATGATGGAAGGTGCTTTTGCAAATTGGTCCTGAAATGCAGGCTAATGAATGTCCTTGTAGTCCTGTGTATTTGCGCACTGGACAGGTATCCAGATTTTGTAGTAGTTTCATTTTGATTTTGTCTTTGCCTTTCACATACTGATTGAGGAACCCGCGTAAAGATTTGAAAGATTTGAAAGATTTTTTGGCAATGTTACACATTGACGTGCATGGCCATTTGTATATTGGATGTTCTGGTTTAGTCGAATGGAGAGGTGATACTGAGTTTTCTGAAGATATATTTGTAAGCAGTATTTCTTGTTGCAGTATGGTATTATTAAGTTTTTCATACCCATGTCCACTGCTATGTATGGCAATCGTGTTTGTTTACATTTGTTTGAATGGTTCTTCATTGAGATTTGGTTCTGTGCTCGTGGTGTGACTCAATTCACCTCCACAGATATTTAAGAAATTATTTTTGTTGACATTCCGTTTATTGAGAAGTCTTTTTTGTAATTTAGTAGTTAGTTTTGTTAGTGGGTGCATTCTGTTTAACACTAAAATAAATAACTTCCTTTTGAGAAGGATTGCACTGTCTATCAAAGCTTCTAAGATTATATTTCTACGGTAGGCTTTAAGGGTTGTGCATGATTTGTCTCCTGTTTTTATAAGATTCTGAAGGAGTCTGTGGTGGAACATTTTTGCTAAAATACTTTTTTTGGTATGGTTACTTACCACTACATCAAGATTTATAGGAGCAGTGTTAGCAGTAGTGGTAGCTGAATTCTTGTTAATCACTTTCTGTTTCGTTTTACATTTTGAAAGAGGAGGGAAGGTTTTTGTACTGGAAGCTTGTTTTGTTTTGCTTAATGACTGTATTAGCTGTTCTGTTTGAACTTTTTGTACAAATTCTGCTAGAGATGGATGCTTATTTTGGACACTTTTATTTTCAGTTTCTCTACTTCTGCTTTGCTTTCTACGGACTTGCTTTTTGGTAGGCATTTTTTTGGGTCTGTTGAAAAAAAAGAAGGTATGGGTTGGGCTGTTCTGCAATGTATGTGTGCTGTGTGCATGAGTGTCTGAGTATGATTGTAAGGATGTATGTGGTAGTGTGTGATTGTGCATTGTGAAGCTACAAGTAGTTGGGAAGGCTATTCTTGTTTTTGTGTGTTACTATACTGGGGTTCAGATGACAGTAGAAAGTATGTACTTACTCTTTTTGTGTGGAATGAGCAGGTTTTTTCTGAGTTGTTGTTTGTACTTCAGATACTGCTGCTTTTCGGGAGAATTGTCTTCACTGCAATTGTAAAAGAAAGAAGTTAGTAATTGTGTGTGTTTATAGCACTGATGTTAATTTAGAGGTTGATTTATATGTTTTGTAGTAGTATTCTTGTTTGATATCTGAACATAGTGTGTGCATGCAGTTTCCTTTCACTATGTGAAGCCTTTATATTTTACTTACAATATGTTAGTTCAACATGCTTTGTAAATGAGTAGAATATTAAGTGTATGAAACTCACTTAGTTTCTTAAGGCTGTGTTATTGGATGTTAGGAGAAAGAAGAACTAATGATATACTTATTTTGCAATTTTTATAAGGTAAATCGCAGAAACTGTACAGAAAAACATGGACTGTATGCATGTGTGAAGGTGTGGGTAATAAAGCAGAAGGATGTGATTTACAGGCAGTGGTGTTATTTCAGCTGGGAGCTTTTCAATGATAGTGTCTATCTGTGTGAGTGTATGAAGATGCATGACCTTATTCTCGTTGTGTGTAATTTTATAATATACTACTAAGTGTTTTTCTACAATTATACTGTTATTTCTTCCATCTTCTAATATTATAATTTTTTAGATAGCAGTGTGTGTAAAAAAAAATTTAGATAGCAGACAGGTTTGGAAGTGACTGTTGATTATAGCAGATGGGAAAATGACAGTAAGTTCATTTTATAGGTTATACAGGTTACTCTGTTTATATGCATTCATAAGAGTTGTACATGTACTGTGCAGAAAATATGCATACATGTAGTTTTTATTCATGCACGTGGATATGCATGCAGATGTAAGTACAAATCTTTGAGACTTGCACGGCAGTTTTTGTAGTAGGTGCTTTCCATTGATATGAGACTTGTCCTCAGAGTGATCAACAGTACATTTGAAGTGCTGAACTCTGATGATGGAGTTAGATGTAGAGGTCTTGGATGTGATTTGTGGATGGTTGTGTGACTGCTTAGCTGTATCCAATGAGGGAATGGCATGAAGAGTGAAGTGGAAAGAGTAGAAGGGTTGTCTAAGAGTTATGCGGTCTGCGGACACTGCGGCTGTCCTCGGACAGGGCGTGCCACATCCAGGGTTTCCCAGCAAATCCAGCATGGAAAGGGGACTGTAGGGATCTGCCAATCAGATGTTGAGGTTGTGGATTTGTGTTGAAAGAGACTGTGTGTAGTGAAGATGGCAGAGATGTAGAAAGTCAGGGTGTTGGTGCTTGGAGATATGTTTGTGCATGGTTTACAGCAGTATGCTCAATGCAGGCATGTGGCAAACAATTTTGATATTAAAGGAGTGGAGGTGGTGTGGAGCACTGTGCCTGATTGCAATGTAGAAGGAATTGTACAAGTTTGTGAAGATATGGGCAGGATGAACAGTCTCCATATGGTAGTTATGCACTATGGTGCTTTCCATTTGGGCTATGTCAGTGCCCCTACTTTGTTAGCAGATTTGGAACACTTGGTTCAAGCAGTAATGAGCATCCTTCCAAATGCCAAAGTATTTTTTTTCTGGATTAGTACCTAGGGCAATATGGAACTATAGTTCTGTTTTTTGTCCTCAGCAAAACATTGCTAGGTGTGCAATCAACCGAGGCATGTGTGCTTTTCATGCTTAGAGCTGGTATGTTCTTCTGTAATAACGAGAAAATTGATTCCAGTAATGCTGTTTATTTTAAAGAAGATGGCCTTTACTTATCTTTTATGGGAAATGCCATTCTGTTTTGGAATGTAAGGGTTGCTTTGGAGAAGGATATGTGAAGATTTTAAGAGTAAAGGTCGAAAAAAAAATACAAAATAACAGGTGTCTGTCAAGCATCTGTAAAAAGAAAAAACGGCTCTTTTCAGAGCAAACCTCAAAGGGTTAATGGGGCACACAATTTAAATTTACATTCACTATGCTCAGATTTTCGATATGTCCGCGGACATGGCGGTAGTCCACGGAGAGCGCGTGTTACATATGGGGATTTTGGGTGGAGAGGCATGCAAATGAGAATGAGCAGAGCAAGGGAAGGGTCAGTAAAGTTTACTGGGTGTTTTGTGTAAGGAGAGAGTTTGTTTTTCCTGAGAGAAGGACAGATAGCTATGGCTGTGTGTTTCAGAAAACAGATTATCTGGATTTGGGAGACTCATGGATTCATTGGTTGGAGGTGCATGCAGAACGCTGTGGAGTAGCTGCAGATCTTGGATTCCCTCATGTGGAAGTGCACTGGCATGGAGTGCGTGGAATGAAGTGGCTAGACTTGGTACCTCTCTGTGCTACTTTGGAGACATATCATCATACAGAAATAATTATAATTCATTGTGGGAACAGTTTAGGACATGTGTCTGGAATTTCTTTGCAATTTGCAATGAAAGAAGGACTTGGGAAGGTCATGGACATGTCTCCAAATTCCCAAGTAATTTTTTCTCGTATTGCGCAGAGACAAATGTGGCTTTATTCTTCTTCATTTGGTCCACAAATGGAGAAAGCGAGGCACAATGTCAATAAGGCAGTTTGTGCTTTTCTAAGAGATGTTGGCATGTCCTCTTTTCACAATGAAAATATTATGTTTCTTAGCACATATATTTTTCGCAGAGATGGAGTCCATCTTACTGGCAATCAGATTTTTCTGAGAAATGTACAACATGCATTCCAACCTTTTTTGGAATAACAGCCATCCATTTTGCAATAGGTGTTGACCATTTCAAGTTTTTCAAACACACAAAAAACTACCAAAAGGCTCTTTTCAGAGCCACCACTTCCTCCCAGAGAAAAGTGCAATGGTTTTGCTAGGACAGTACTCCCAAAAATAAATGTCCACAGACTGTCTGCAGACTTCTAAATAATGCACAGGGCCCTGCTCCATTTATCTGCCACTTCTATTTTTATACTGTGAAAGGTGGCTTTTGTTTGGGGGATTTTTGTTGTTTTATATTTTTTTGTTTTTTTACACATGACACACTAGTAGAGGAGGGGAAAGGAGGGTAAGGAAGGGACACCAACCATAGAGATAGGAAAGGGCAGGTGGGCAGAGGAAGATGCAGGGTGAGCCTTATTTATGAAGGTAGCAGACCTTCTGGTGCTCCTTCACCGTAGTCTCGAAAGCACTTCGAAGATTCTCCCACCTGCAGAGTACTGCGTCGCAGTACATACACAATATTGTGACCCTCGAAAGGTAAGGGTCAACAGCATTGTGAATGGCCTGCGAGGCAGCTGGAAGGATGCGCTGTCCCACAGGAGTGTCTCTTGTGGTGACAGGAGGGGAAACGAGGGATGTGGTAGAGGAACTGAACCTACTACATTGATCACAAGGTACAACCTTGCGAATGGCCCCACTGTGGAATGACCTTAGGTGTCGCTTCATGGATGTCATACCAAAGCTGTATTAACCAGGCCTCCCACAACCTTGTTCACACATACTTTTGGTACGTCACCATGAATGGTAAACAACCGCCACACCCAAGATTCACTGCGAGTACTGGTAGTAGGGACTTCCACTACCTTATCCTCGTCATCTTCTTCATCCTCCTCCTTTACATCCTCACGCCTGTTCCCCCCTGCAGGCCCTTGGGGAGGTGGTGGTGGTGGAGGGGTTGGGGGTGGTGCTGAGGCAGATGTAGCAACAGCAGCCATGGATGCCGTCAGGGTTGATGAGAACATCTCAGTAAGAGCAGCAAAGGCATCAAAAGTCAATCTGCAATAGCCAGAAGCACTATGAAGATCAGCTCTGGGGTGTGGCCTTTTATAGGGGTGCTGGTGTGCGCTGCGCAGACAGCTGCGATGTCCGCAGAAGATCAAACACCCCAAAAAGGCTCAAAAAGTTCCAAAAAGTATGTAGAAAGCCAGGGTCATTGTCACGGACATGTGCAATGGTGAGTTTTTACTGTAAAATACTTTGGATTGTCTGAAAAAGTACTTTTAAAATGTTCGGGGAGCCAGACAGTGTCTTGGATGTGACACATGCTCAGCGTGGGTGCGGTCACATGATACATCGCGAACACATCCATGAATGCACAGGAACGGTCGTGCGCGTGCGCAACGGTGTTCTACAGACAGTGTTCAGGTCCTCAAACTAATTAAAAGTGCGACACAAGTGAGACGGACAGTTACGGACAGCGCGATGTTCGTAGGATTTATGGGTGTGGTGCGCATGTGCGTAGATGTTCTACAGACAGTACGGACAGGTATAGTGTCCTTAGAACACCCCCAATTTGGGTTAATTGCAAACATTCTGGACACCAGGTGTGTTCTAAGAACAGTTCCATGTTGCTTGCTGACAGTACGGACAGGTATAGAGTCCTTAGGACACCTCCATTTTGTTTAATTGCGAACATTCCAGACACCTGGTGTGGACTAAGAACAATTCCATCTTGCTTGCGGACAGTACGGACAGGTATAGTGTCCATAGGGCACCTCCATTTTGTTTAATTACGGACATCCCGGACACCACGCATGTTCTAAGAACTGTTCCATTTTGCTTGCGGACAGTACGGGCAGGTATAGTGTCCATAGGACACCTCCATTTTGGTTAATTACGGACATTCCGGACACCAAATGCGTTCTAAGAACAGTTCCATCTTGCTTGCAGATAGTACGGACAGGTATAGTGTCCTTAGGACACCTCCATTTTGGTTAATTACGGACATCCCGGACACTGTGCGTGTTCTAAGAACAGTTCTGTTATGCTTGCGGACAGTACGGAAGGTATAGTGTCCTTAGGACACCCCCATTTTGCTTATTACAGACATCCCAGACAGGCCCACTGTCCATGGATACCTTAACTGCCTTTTTTAAAAAAAATAAGACACAAAGGACTGAATTAAAACACACATATTTTTTTTTAATTATGTACAGATGTAAAATTTATGAAAGAGACGGGGAAGAAGAAACTGAAACAAATACAGGGGAATTAGGGGTTTGGAGAGGATGGATGGGAGGGGATGAAGGGATGGAAGTCTCATCAAAACGTCTTTCTTGGTGTTGAGGGTTTGGGGATAGTTGACTGGGACATGGATTGGGGGAACAGGTGCATGTGAGACAATGATATTTTATGTGGTCCTCCACAAAATGTTTCAAAGGATTGACATTTTCCATAAGTATGTCAATTTTTTGTTCCATGCGCTGCAGAGTATTTTCTAATGTCTCTTTTGGTGTATTTTTTTCAATGTTTGTATGGTCTGTTAAAAAGATTTATATGTTAAGTACACATAAAGTAATGATTATTAATTCGCTTATATAGAGAAGTGTCTACCATTAGTATCACTGTGTTCAGACATTTCCTCACGTGGGGAATTTTCCTCAAGCCATTCCAAAGTACTGGATATTTCTGTGTAAAAAAAATATATTACTTTTAGTGTAACTATAACAGAAAGTTTAGAAATATGTAAGAACAATGAAGTTTACTTACTAGTTTCTGGTAAATTGTGTTCTTACTGTTATGTAGGTCTACTGTTGCTCCTAGCTGTGCAGTTTCTGTGAGGTAATTATGTTGGAAGCGTATCTTTATTGTTTTGGTATATTCCATTTTAGTACATTTGGTATTTAAATGGATGGTTGATGTGTTACATATATAGGTTCCACTTCTTATTTATTATTACATATAATGTGTTTTTATGATGCTTTTTAAACTTGTTCAGTGTTTATATAGCATGGCAGAACAATCTAAGATACCCCCTAAGTTTTTGGGTAGGGTTGATGTTGTCGGTGTCCATCCGTGGACATACGCACAGTCCACGGACCTCAAAATCACTAGCAGGGGGGTCGGCATGTTCTATGTTACATGTATATAAAGTAAGGGAATCCTAGTAAACATCTATCAAATTCACACTATTCATATGTGTATTCAGTAAAAAAAAACTTTGATAAAGGGAGGTTATGGTTAAGTTGTGCTACTAAAATCCTATGGAATTCAGTAAAAAAAACTTTGCTAAAGGGATGTTATGGTTACGTTGCGCTACTAAAAACCTATGGAATTCAGTAAAAAACTTTGTTAAAGGGACGTTATGGTTAAGTGCGCTACTAAAAACCTATGAAGTTCAGTGAAAAAACTTTGTTAAAGGGACGTTATGGTTCCAAGTAAAACCGAAAAACCCTTGAAATTCGCCAGTTACGATAAGCTAAGCAACCATAACTCGCGCCACCACCGTGCACTGCTAAGCCTAATACCCAGGACATAAAAGATCACAAATGTCATTGATGACATCACTGATGACATCACATGTGCATTTACATTTCATGAAAAGTCTGTAGAAGGGATTCTTAGTGTAATATTAATAAAAATAGTGTCAAGGATTATTGGAATAACAATCAAGTGCTAATCAGTGTGTTAAGCTATGCATTGACATGTATGCAAACTCTTTTAATGTCTGCGGACATGTTTGGAGAACAGTACCACTACCTAAAAAATCTGGGGGTATGTTTGATTGTTATATCATGTCATAGATTGTTACATACCTGTTGTTGAATTGTAACTTGTTATTATTTTTATTTATATTCTCAAGTCGCTAATCTATCTGTTGGGTTGTTGCAGATTCTTGGGGCAGTTAGATACATGTTGGTATATTATAACTGTTTATTTCTTGTTATATTTGAGTGGTATTGATTTATCTGTTTGGTTGTTGCAGAATTTTGGGGCAGTTGTAGCTGTTTATAGTTTTCTAATTGGAGTTTTATGAATGTTAATGCACAGATTCGTTATTAGTGGTATTGATTTATTTGTTTGGTTGTTGAAACATTTTGGGGCAATTAGATACCTGTTGGCGTATTCTAACTGTTTATTTCTTCTTATAATTTAGTGGTATTGATTTATTTGGTTGTTGCAGAATCTTGGGGCAGTTAGATACCTGTTGGTGTATTCTAAATGTTTATTGTTTTCTAATTGAAGTTGTGTTAATGTTTATGTACAGATTATTTATTAAATTTTAGTTTAAAGAAGATTAAATATGCGTTTATAAGATTTGCTGGTAATCTCTGCTTTAGAGTAATGGTACTATCATTACATTCGAACCATGCGCAATTCTTTTTTATATATGCAGTGTAGCGACATGCATTAGTTGTGGTTCCTGCGTGGTAGATTATACCAATTGTTTTGAAGGTTTTCTTACCAAGTAATACTTGACCATGTGTGAATCCAGTCAGTTTGCAGTTGTTTTTGGTACCATCTGTATTGTGACATAGAAGCATTAATATTATGTATTTACTATGTGTTTGTATGTGTAAGGTGGAGCGATTATCTGAATTGCAGGTACTACATAATCTGCCATGATTTGCATTTTATACAAGTTGCTGAAATGCAACGGATTCACAGTTAGGTATGGATACATACATGAAGTGTTCATTTGGCATTTGTTCCTGTGCCATATTGTTGCACAGAGTGCATGTATGTTTCCACATGTATGAAATCTGGAAGATTTCATTAATAGGTATGTTTTTGTTTTCCAGTACTTGTAGCAAGTACATTAGAAATTCTTGTGGATCTTCTTGTGAATTTATAGTGAATTTGACCATTCCAGCACAGTAGTCCAATTCTTGTCTTATTCCATGAACACTATATGTGTTGTCAGGATTATTGTTTGCATTTCTATGAAGGACTAACATTTGCAAACACAATTGGTCTGTATTGTGTAAGTAAATGTTGTCAACAATTGGTGGCAATTGAAATAGAATATTTATTGCTACATTTGCGTAGTAATTTACACCACTTATATTTGAAAATTTGAATGGACCAGATAGTTCTGTGTCAAAGTCATTTCTTCGGAGTGTGTGTTGCTTCTTTGAAGAAGTACATTAATTACTTTTAGTAGTACATTCTTCTTTGGTTGTAGTAATTAATGAAGTATTAGCTTCTTTTATTCTCTTTGGAGGATTTGCAGTGAGATCCTGTTGCATTTCTGTTTGAAGTAGTTTTCTTTTACAACGTTTTGCTTTTTGTGGAACAGGATAGGTTTTTAGATGGGGTGTATAGTGAACATAGTCTATTGTATTCTAAAATGCAAGGAATATCAGCGTTTACTCTACTTGCATCAAAGTTCATTAGAAATAGACCTTCAAGTGTACATAAGCGTGATAGCGCTACGTAGCTCATGCCTTCTTTAAAGACTGTGTTCCCAATACCTATCAATGCTTTATCTAGGGTAAGACCTTGTGATTTGTGAATGGTGACGGCGTATGCTAAAGTTAGAGAAAATTGTTCTCTGCGTACATACATGTCTTTGAAAAGAAGGAATCGGGCTGTTGAGTTTCCTATCCTTTTTACTTCTGATAGTTTGTCAACGAGAATATTGACAAACTGAATGTTGTTGTCACATGGGTATGTTTGAAAGCCAACAACTGTACCAAGTGCTCCATTAACTAGTCCTTGCTCCACGTCAAGGTTACATTTAAGAATTACTCTACAGTTTAAAGATAATTTTAATATTTACTCCAAACCAGATGTGTTGGAGATAGAGTTTTCTAAGGTATTTAGTATTGTTGTGGCTTGTTGACACATGGGTAGTGTCAAGCCATGCACATCCAGATTGTCTGTGGAGCAAATTTCAATTATTGGTTGCATTTCTTTTTTCAACATTGTTTCATTGAATTTGGAACAGCTTGCAAGAGTTGGCATCAAGGACATTCTTCTGTGCTAATTGTTCCATGACATCAGTAGCACATGAGTTATGGCCATGGCCATAAAGTGCATGGATGTGCCGGATATTTAATATTGCTTGTGCTTCTTAACACAGTACACCAACTCTAATACTTTTTAAAATGTTGGCGTAGGTGAGGTCTGCAGACTGGCGCATGTTTTCTGTTAATTCTCTTATTGGAAATGTTGCCAAAGGTTAACATTTCTTATGTTGCCAACAGTTTTACGGCAGAGTTTGTGCCCTAAGTTTTTAAAAATAGGTTCTCCTTTCACTGGTGTCAATTGAAGAAGATCTCCGATAACAATAATGTATTTTCCTCCAAAGAGGTATGCGTAGTTTGTTTTGAGTACTTCTTGTAATCTGAGGTGAATCAAAGCTAACATTAGGTTGGAGGCCATGTGCACTTCATCTATTAGTAGCATTTTCATTTGTTTCAAAACTCTGTGTAGTTCCATTGCAGCTTCTGTAGAAAGTTTGTAATATTCTAATTTGTTTTGGTGTTCTACTGGAAGGAGTAGTAATCGGTGAAAAGTGACACCGCCTATGTTGTATGCACCCAAATCTTTGGGGGCAGTTACAACAGCTGACAGTTTGTTGTTTGTCAATTGTTGAAGGCACTTGCTGATGATTTTGACAAAGAATGTTTTGCCTGAACCAGCTTGACCACTGACGTATAGCAGTATAGGTTTGTAATTTTGGCAGGTACATTCTTTATTTTCATGTTGTACACCATGTGCAATTTCTTTTGTTACTTCTAGAAAAATGCTACGCTGCTCATTGTTCAGTTTTGATTGCTGTACAGTTAAGTCTTCTGTATTTTCTTCATTGTGAGACATGGTGTTTTCTACTTCTGTCATAGCTAATTCTAGATATACTAACACCTGGAGAACTTTGCTCTCTAGATCCTGTTAATGTTTCAAGATATTGCCATCATTGCTCCATTGCTATGCTAAACTTTATTTGTAATAAAACTGTTCCTCCCCTCGGAGAAGTGCAACACTTCTTTTGGAGAAAAGAATACCAAGCCAGAGGAGCACCACACATCCACATGCTTTTATGGATTAAAGATGCTCCTAAATTTGGTCACAAACTTAGTTGTAACCTTAGCCCCATTGACTGGGACTCTTCTGGTATTATAGCCACTCTCAACAACACTTATGTCACCCCCTACAGCCCTGATGAAGGCGGATCTCTATGTCTGCTCCGCGGACACACTTCCCTGTTTGCTCCGCAGACATGCCACCGATTGGCTTAGAGGGCAATGTGGTGTCCGCAGACATCAGATGCTCCCGCTGATTGGATGGTGAAAAGCACAAAGTGCGTCACATTTTTGGAAACACCCGCCATCTTGGATTCGCGGACAGCAGCTGGTGTCCGCGCACATCATGGTAAAAACATGTTAAAAAACACAACATTGCACTTGTCAAACTTATCAAATAATCTCTGAGAAGGTGAGGGGTCATGAGGATGGGATGGGATGGAATATGGCTGCAAGACGCAAAAAAAGGGTGTTTTTCAGCACAGAAAACAGTGATATTAGGTATATCGGAGGTGATTTTGAGGTGGTTCGGGGGTAGAGTCTGAAGGCGCAAGATCCCGTAAATACAGAAAATAATAATAGTTAGTGTCCACATCCATAAGGGAATTAGAGTAGAAGTGTGCCATTGAGAAGAATAAAGTCTTCATAGAGATTTAGCATACTGATAACTCTGCAGCCCTGTAAAGCATTGTATCAAACACATTCCATTTCCAAATGATTGCAGGGTTGGGAGTACAGGGGTACTGCTCTTGAAAGACATTATGAGTGGAAGCAAAACCAATACACTTGTTGCAGTGGACCAGCCGTGACAAATAGGTAGTCTGACATAGGCGCTGCAGGAAAAAGGTGGGGGGCAGTCACTATTCGTTGCATGCAGCATTTGAAAACGTGCGGGTTGTTGGTGCTTGCTGTGTGCACCAATAACTCTGCCGCCCTGTAAAATATTTTATCAAACACATTCCATTTCTAAATGATTGCAGGGGTGGGAAGTACAGGGATACTGCTTTTCAAAGTCCTTATGAGTGGAAGCAAAAGGAATACACTGTTTGAATTACAACACTTCGCAGTGGACCAGCCGTGATAAATAGGTAAACTGACAGCGCTGCAGGAAAAAGGTGGGGGGCAGTCACTGTTTGTTGTGCGCAGCATTTGCAAATGTGGGGGCTGTTGGTGGTCACTGTGTGTGGCGCTCCTAGCAGGAAACAAGACGAGCTCAGCTGACTGGTGGATTATGAATTCTGAGTGTTTTCATAAAACCAGTAAATCTTTGGAAATTTCTCACGGCATTGCTGAATGCAAGAAAACAATTTGTTTGTTTTTAATACATATAACTAATGCTGCAGTGGTGCACGGGGGAATCGCTGCCGTCGGCCTGAAGTTCAATGTCTTCAGCTGTCTTCTCCCTCGCATCCTGCCGAGGCAATTTCTTGGTTCCATTTACGCTAAGGAAGCTAGGCATGAATCTGTATTGTTTTGTGTCCTTGGAAATAAAGGGAGTATTCGTAAGGAAATATAAGAATGAATGAGGTATGTAAAAACATCAAACATGATAAGGGTTAGCATTCTGAAACTGGACAAAGTAATGTTTCATTTCATTTGATGAAAAATCATTGATCTGAAGAACACTCCGCGTTACGCCAAGAGAATGGAAATGCTGATTATTATGTAGGTTTTACAGTAAAGGAATTTGTAATTGGTGAGCAGACTCAAAAACAACCGGTGTGTACTTGTATTTGTCCCATGGCACGTGGGCTGTACAGCACCAAAATGCATGGAGTCCATGTCAGTGTTAGCACAGGTTCCACTAATGCCCAATTCTAGGGTAATGTTACATTAAAATGCTGTGTAAGTGGTATTCAAATTCTTCAGTCAACTTCTGCATCGGCCTCCCATTGCGAGCTTAACACACTGCATAGCACTAACCTCTCAATCACATAGTTGACGCCAACATTGCACATTGTTTTCTCAGTGTTTGCATTTTTTCTCGTTTGTGTTCATTCTTATTTGTCACACGGTGTAATGGATCGATTCATTTGTAATTGGTGAGCAGATTCAAAAACAACCGGTGTGCACTTGTATTCGTCCCTTGGCACCTGGGCTGTCCAGCACCGAAATGCATGGAGTCCACGTCGGTGTTAGCACAGGCTCCACTAACACCCAATTCTAGGCTAATGTTATGTTAAAATGCTGTCTATGTGTTATTAGAATTCTTCATTCAACTTCTGCATTGGCCTCCCATTGCGAGCTTAACACACTGCATAGCACTAACCTCTCAATCACATAGTTGAGGCCAACATTGCATGTTGTTTTCTCTGTGTTTGCATTGTTTCTCGTTTGTGTTCATTCTTAGTTGTCACACGGTGCATAAGTAATGGATCGATTAGAATAGAATTTAGAACGGCTGCTGAGACATATTTCTGTTATGTTTTCTACACAGCCATATCCTTCCCTACTGCGAATGTCATCATTTCCAGATACCAATTGATGGCTTCTTTAGCCGGCAGTTGATGATTCACGTCAATGGTTGGATGAGCATAATGCTCTTTTGGGATGATCGCCCTGGGCCCATGTGTCCTTTCGAGGTACCGGCAATAAGTAGTACATTGACATCATTTACGATGGTGTAGCAGCAAACTCATGCCGAAGCCTTTCGAATCACAGTGCCTCCATCCAATGAGCTTATACCCAAAGGAACACCATGTGACTTACGATAAACATTTCTATATGGAAAACAAAGAAAGCAACAAAAAATGTTGCTGAATATGGAAATCGGCGGTGGTGTAGCAACAAGCTGATGCCCAAGCCTTGCGAATCACAGTGCCTCCATCCAATGAGCTCATACCCAAAGGAACACTGTGTGTCTCACAATAAACATTTCTGTATTGAGAACAAAGAAAGCAACAAAAAATGTGGTTGAATATGGTAATCAGTGGATGTTCTCAGAGCGTTTATTGTGAAATAAAAGCACATTTTAAATTGCAGAGTATTGCGGTTTCCTTTAAAGATTTTTTTTTGTATTCATAATATGTAAAAGTGAGGAAAACCACGGTAAGGTGCATAGAAAAATTTTTAGGGTCAATCAACGTATGCTTAAATAGAACGCTTAGGACAATAATATTTTTGAGCGCACTACTCCTTTAATGAAACTGCAAGAAATGTGCATTTTTATTCCCGACCTAATTCCGAATGACTGCAAAGTTTGGGGGGATTTTGTCAAGAGGGGGCAAAATTAAAGGGGGGGACCCAAAAAAATGTAAAGGCTTATGAATGAGGGGCCATGTGACAAATCTATACTTACTTTGGCGATCTACATATAAATGTTTTTGTAAAATTTGGTGGGATTTTGTCAAGAGGGGGCAAAATTAGGCGGGGTTCCAAAATATTGTAAAGGCTTATAAATGTGGTGCGATTTGAGAAATCTACACAAAGGTTTGCAAAACGATTATAGATCTAGATATAAATGTTTTCGTAAAGTCAGAATGGATTTTGTCAAGTGGGGCTTAGGTTATATTACTTTTGTATGTGCATACATTTGACATGTTTGAAAAAATTAAACTTGAGCGGATTTGCAGCAAACTTGTGTAAGGAACATTGGCAGGACCTGAAAGCATGGTTTTGCAAATGTGCCCATGTTTTATTTTTTGACACGTGTCATAATGTAGGTACAAAAAATAGTGATATACCTTTGATAACTGAGGTGTAGCCCATTGCCATGTGCAGTGACCAGATTGTCCGGGTCATAGAATAAGGACATGACCAAGACAATCTGGTTACTGACCATTACCACGAGGGACAACACATGGGGTTAAAGTGGCCATGTCCACCTGGGACTGACTTTGTGGTAAAGTTAATCGAAATTGGGATAGGTTTGAAAGGGAAGAAAAATGTGCTCATGGTAATATGGTAATAGGGTTCACTATTCACCTTCTGCAGGCTGCCATGGAAAGCGAAGAGGGGCCCTATATGGAATCTCGCCTTCCCTTTGCATCGTGGCCATCATGGAAAAGGTCTTTCCTTCCTACACAGGGACGCCGGAAGAAAACTTTTTTTTAGCACCCCGGGTTTCTGCATTGGGGACCAAGGGTGCTAATGGTCTTCATCCCCCTTTGCAGGGGCTGGAATGGGGGGATAATGGTCCGGAGAATTTGTTATCCACCCTTGCTTCGCTTGGGTGATAGCTTGGCCTGCGAGGCCGCTATCCACCATTCCAGTCCCTGAAATGGGGGATAAACGCCACAATATTTCTATTAGCATAACACAAAATGTAAATGGAAATGTTGGAAAATCTTATTTCGTCTATCTACTTTACTGAGAAATATAGAGTAGATTTAATTAAAGAAACTTTGTTAAGGAGATGTTATAGTTAAGTTGCACTAATAAAAAGCTTTGAAATTCACTGAAAAACTTTGTTAAAGGTACGTTATGGTTTAGTTGGACTAATATAAACCTATGATATTCAATGAAAAACCTTTGTTAAAGGGACGTTATGGTTACAAGTAAAACTGAAAAACCCCAGCAATTTACCAGTTATGGTAAAATAAGCAACCATAACTCATGTCATCGTCGCGCACTACTAAGACTAACACACAGGACATCAAAGAGGACATCACACATGTCATTGATGACATCACTGATGACATCACATATCTGAGGCACTTCTTTTTGTTCACTGACATATATAGGCCCGGTGGTTTTGTTCACTAACAGTCAGAATATAAAAATTGAAAAAGGTGCTATATATCTAAATGTTAACCTTGTCATATGTTCTATAAGTACTTTCATTAGGGTTTGGTCTCAGCTCATGGTGAAAGTACATGGGGAAATAAGCATGCCTCAAACACACAATTCATTTGTATACATGAAGATAAAGTTTAATGTCATTTACATTTTCGGATGATGCTGTTTCTTTCTTCCTTACTTTAGTTTCCCTGTATGTGCCTCTGATTGTATGCATTGTGGTTATTCATATGTATTGTTTATACCAGCACAAGTGTTGTAAGTCTTGCATTGTTAGCTAGTTATTACACGTTTAAGATTACTCAAAACTCTGATACGGTAGCATTCATTATTGTACTATCCAATATTACAAGATTATAAATATTGTACTTCCATGGTGCATGCTGCAATCATTGTTATGTTTATATATGATTAGGTTTCTGTACTAACAACAACACTCCAATACAATGATTTTAGTACTTCATGATAGGTTTCCTAATCACCCCTGACATCTTGTTACCAACAATGTAAACACTACTCCTTGTAGGGACTTTCCATCAAAATGTATTTCACATGTGATGTCATCAGTGATGTCATTAATGACATTTGTGATGTCATCTTTGATGTCCTGGGTGTTAGTCTTAGCAGTGCACGGTGATGACGCTAGTTATGGTTGCTTATCTTAACATAACTGGTGAATTTCTGGGGTTTTTCGGTTTCACTTGTAACCATAACGTCCCTTTAACAAAAGGTTTTTCATTGAATTTCATAGGTTTTTATTAGTCCAACTTAACCTCAACGTCCCTTTAACAAAGTTTTTTCAGTGAATACAATACGACCCTGGCGGTAGGGGGTTAACGCACCGATAGAGCTGCCGGCGCCGTTAACCCCCTACAGCCTCATTATGAGGTCTGCTCGCGGGTCCCGCTAAGGACGCCTGGTAAAACCAGCCATCCTTAGTAAAACCAGGCGTGCTTAGCGGGTCCCGCAAGCAGGCCAGAATGCTAACAACGGGCCCATCATTAACGGGCCAGTTGTTAGCATCCTCCCCATTCCCATTGAGCCCTATTGGGGCTCAAATGGGAATGGGGATGTACCGGGTCCGAGTTCTCTGAATGGGGAAATACCGGGCCCTCCATGGTCAGAATGGCCGGTATTTCCCCATTCAAGGAACCCGGACCCGGACACGAGTTTGGGATGCCCTTATTAAGAGCATGGCGACCCCCAAACTCGGGATGAGGCCCTATGCCTGATTTTGTAATTAATGGTGATAGGGCATCCAGTGACTTGTCGTGCAATTACATTGGGAACTTGTTCATGTAAAAAAGACTTCCAAAAATCCATCAAGTACATTGCGCTGAATCTCGTGGATGCCTTGAACGCTGATTGACAGTTGTAATATTTTTCTAATACAGCAATCACTATTTCATCTACATTTTAATGAAGTCTTCTCCTGCTAACATGTAGGAGTAATATAAAAACAATGTTTTGATCTGACCTAATCGTGTTTTTGTTGCAGACTAATTGTCTCCAACATTCCTATTGCATAATTCGAGTAAGCCCATTTCAAAACAAAGTTGCTCTGAGCTTGGAATCTCGATTCTACTCCAGATTCCCTTTGGCAGGAGAACTATTGACATTATTCTGTTTTACCCTTAGGGCATGCACATTTATTTTTAAAACAAAAGCTCTCTTTTCGTAGATGGAAAAACAAAGTTGCAGAGCATCTAATTGCTAATGGCTGAATGAACAATGAGGAATCTACGATCTATGCACTTGACGTCTATTTATCTCTAACCCTATGTGTTTAGAAAATTAAATCTATCAGCTGTAATGCTAAATTCAATTGAATAATCATATATTACATGCCTTTTTTGGTAAAGTCTTCTTGTTAATCTCATCCTGTTTACTAGATTATGTAAATATGTGTAGAATTCATAAACCTTTAAACTGTATATTTAACAAGTTTAGACACAGTTAACTGTGACTTGAAGTCAAGGGTGTGTCTTAGTTTCTTTTAAACACATTTTCTGACTTAATTCTTTAACTAAAATCACATTTTATGCTTTTAAATATTTCACATTCAGTAGCTCTCAATATTAAGGTTTTCTCTTGTGTAATTGGATTTTTGCAATTCAGCCAAGCAATTGATACAGTTTACAAATACCATATTCTGGTGGCAGGAGTCTTAGTTCACTATGACAATATTTTCCAGCACTGTCCAATGTTGCTTGGAATTTTCTTCTTTGAGTTTTTTCAGACAATCCAAGAAGCAGATTACAATGGTATGAGTCGGTGGGTGGAAAACTTGTGTCTAGATTTTCTGGATTGTAATTTGCCTACTTCTAGGGTAGTTACAATGCAGAATATCGTCTTAGTTTTGAAGAGGTTGTTCTGAGTAATGTTACATGCATTTTTAAGTACATTCTGCTTTGTTTAATGGTAGCTTTGAGTTAAATTACATTTGGTTAGAAACAGTTGACTCCATGAATGTGGTATGTCATAACACAGTACCTCTTTAGATGAGAACATGCAAGGAACGGTTCCTTGTTGAAATCGATGGCCCTCATTCTAGGTTTGTTGGTAGTTTGGCAGAAATACTTCTGAACTACTGCCAGACAGAAATAGTGTGTTGGGAAGGTGGCAGTCCCATCCCCTCCTTCCCAGATGCTTTGAAGTAAGGTAAGATGCATTTGATACGCTGTGATGAGCCAGGGGTCAAGGGGGCAGTGAACGGGATGCTTTCCCATCCAGCAGGACCCCATGCTAATATAACCAATTATAGTGTAAGCATATGGTGTGGCCCAGGTCAAGGGAGGCATCGCTATTTCGCATAGATATTAACAATCATAGGTAGAAGAGAAGGCTTGTGTGGTAAAGGCGGCATTGCATGCACTAGGCTCAAATCCATGAGGCCACTGAAATCTCCAGTCATGCCCAAGCTCCCATGAGGACAGTTCACACCCCCACCAGCCACCCTGTTTTTCATTGTTCTTGAAAGTCTTCCAAAGATGTGTCTTTCACCCAAGAGAAATGTGCCCCACAATGCCGCGATCAGAGGCCCGCACCTGATGTGCATTTAATCTCACTTTGGCCAAAGCATGACCCGGCCCATTCCCGATGCCACGAGTTATAGCTCATATAACTGACTAAACACACAAGATCCCATGACACCATGTGCCCTTTGACCACCAACCCCAAAGTAACAAGTGCTGAAATGTTCAAAGAGAATGGACAGGGTGTATCGTTGAAGTGGCATTCATGTGATTTGCATTGCGAGGTGCTGGGAGGGATACATTATAGTTCAAAACGCGAGCTCAGACCTTGGAGCCAGATTACGCAGAGGGAGGGAGTGAAATGTGTCTGTGTGAGATTAGAGTGCCCTGCAACCTCTTGTTTGTCCTTTAAAGGTTTCTGCTTGTACCTCTCTTTGGCAGACAGTTCTTAGCAGCAGAGTTGCTTGCTTTTGCGTTCATCTGCGCATGAGATTAAACTTATTATCCTTACAAGATCGACTTGGGCCTTTCTTTCCTAGCGGGTTGTATTCACTCTGGTGTGTGCGTTCATGGGCTTGCTTTCAACTGTTACCGCCATTTGGTCCCATGGGTTTACCATGGGATTATAAGTAGTGGTAAGTAGTTCAAATCCCAATTTTTATGGAGTTTTTGGCGGGACAACCATTGGTGCAACCAACACAGATTTTGCTGATTTTCTTGGTTAAGGTAGAGGATTTATGTCCGGCATTTTGGTGGAGGCAAATCCTCCACTCCAAGGCCAAACACAGAGTTTGTCAAAGTGGGGAAAGTGGCGTTAATTGCATTATCAACATCTTTTTACCGCTGTGGCACTCTCGGAATGAGGCCCGATATCTTAATTGCCTTTGCTGGCAACCTGTTTTAACACTCTGTTGCAGGTTGCTGAAGGCACACAAGCTAACTTGCACCTTTGAGTAGAGTTTGAAGTGATGCTTTGAATATATCTTACGATGCAGTACACCTGCAAGCAGAATTGCTTCTCTGTTTTAAGTTTACCAGATATACAACATTTGTGGGATACAGCTGACATATACTTTCAATGTTTTCTTCCTTCATCAGATATGATTACGTGTATTAGGGTTTAGCATAGAATGTTAACTTTGATGTACACTAGCATTAACCCACTGTGATGATGAATTGCTCCAGCTAAATGAAGTAAAAGAAAGGTGAGTCACAAGTGACCAGTCTTGACAGGACTTCAAGGAGGACAGCCTTTATGTTGCAGATGGATCATCTAAGCCAGAATGTGACTGTTACCACAACTGAAGTTATAGCTCACGAGTTATAGCTTTTGAGGATTGTGCTCTACCATCTGACCAAATTTGTATACTTTAATTACGCGATTGTGATCATGCCATCTGACCAAATTTGTATACTCTAAGTACGTATTTGGTCAGGAAGCTATCATTGTCTGTTGTATATTGGAATGCCTCTGTTGCAAAGACACCAACCATTAAGGGTGCCCCGCAGATGAAATTCCTTTAGAGTTTTCAATTAGACCTCATACCTATTCTTTGTGTGACCATGTGTTCGAGGGGGAGTAGTCGTCTACGCCTCATACTGTCTTAGCTGGCCTTGGCAAATCCGAGGCGTGATGGCCCTGGCCCATCATTGTAGAAGGCTGATAATAAAATCCAGTATCGTAACCAAGGCACCAGCAGGATATTTTCTAAACAACTGCAGATTATTCCTGTCCTAAAAAAATGGCATTTAAGGACGTATTTGACAGTTGTGTATAGGCTCGATCACAAAGAACGATTCGTGCAGGAAACAATAAGATATATTTGGTCAGTTATATTATCAACACGCTTCAAAATAGAACATCCAGAAGCCTTGAGGGGCATGAATTTGCAGCACCAAGTTATGCCTGTACATTGGGTTTGGATAATGGAACTTTCAGGACTGCTTGCCAAGGATAAAAGACACGTATTGCTTTTGAAAGTGAGAGTCCCCCAAAAAGGCTGTTAACTCTACAATGGGAGTCAATAATGGACACACCCCAGCGGGGAATGAGACTAAGACCAAGTGCGGGTGAGATATAAAAGGCTTTATCTAAATCAATATAGGGCATGCAGAGGACTCTGCAAACTCTGAGAGCGCTCTGCCAGACAATTGAAAGACATTCATATTTATTACAAAAATACCTCATGGATGAGGTAAGCTATAGGGGGCACATAGTCATGGGGATTGGGTGGTGAAGACTAGCTACTATGTATACTGTAGGTGCGGTGCTCCATGATTGGAAGAGATCCATGTGGTGGCATCGCGGAGTGCTTAGGTCAGCTGGGCTCATTGGGGTGGAGTATCAGGTCACAAGCTGTCCATGTGGATACATTGTGGCTGCACTAACATTTTGTCCTTGTGGCCATGCATACACATTCATCTCTACCTTATATGTCAATCTATCATATAAATCCTACAACTCATTAATCTAATACCATAAAAGAGACAGAGAGAAACAGTGTACGACTCTGGGCTTCCTTAATATATCATCATAAAATTGCTGTTAACAGAGGGCCCAGTATCATGAGTCCAGGTGTCTTATCAGGGGGCACGGGTTAGGGTACCTTTATCATTCTACTCTGTTAGATGTAGTAAGAGACAGTTTTACGGTATGTTAGTACAAGAGTGAATAACTGTCTCCATGGCCACTCGAGGTTAGGGCTAACTGAAATACCACTGGGTCAGAGGGGCACATAGATGGGACCTCAAAAGGCGGCGGGATGTGGAGCTGTGTTGCTCATAATTCTTCTTAACCAAGCATGGCGGTACACAGTGATTTTATGGTGGCATCAGGTGTCAGGGGGTATGGGGGAAAGTAAATACTCAGTGTGGGCCCAACAGGAATGCAGGGAGGTGTAGCTGTATTACTCTAACATCAGTAAACCAGGGACCTTCAAGCCCCAGGTGGGCCTTGGAGGTGGGAGGATGCATGTTGAATACGTGGCTCCCTAGGAGAAGGGGGGGTGGCTTGTAACTTGTCACGGGTCTACATTATCAAGTAGCATGCACATCATTATAGAGACGGAAAACTGAGGTAGTCAGCACAATTGCATGTATACATATATGCATTCATCTATAGATATATCGTGTAAGCTTATGGACAGTATTTGTTTTACACTTCTTTGTGGTTCATGAGTACTGCGTTCACAGAATCAATAAAAAGATTTTGTTAACATCACATCATTCATAGTTCTTCATTTTGTTGCGGGGCACATGGGGACAGCTTAGCATACAACATGAGGTAGAACCAGGTTGGTGTATACGTCAACATAAGTGACAGGTTACAACATTATACTTATGACCAGACTGATGTACATGCTCAGGGTTAAAACAATTGCTTCCAATTTTCAATGACATTTCCTTTGACAAAAGGTGGGGTGTATTACTTTAGATGGCTTGTATATGTTGCAACACTTAAAATCATATCATGCATGGGGATTTTGTACATTGCCTTTGAAATATTGCGCGGTAGCAATGACTTTGGTCGGTGATGACAGATTCAAATATACATATGTTTGACAATTTTACATGTAGGTGTTCTGGGATGGGCAAGGGTCGTTCCATTTTAATATGAACAGTCAACATTATGGATTTTGAGCCTCCTTGCAAATGGCGTAGCAGCGTGGATAAAACTGGGTGGCACACAGGCTTAACATTCATGTCTGACACTTCAAACAGGGAACAGGGTTGGGGGTTATGCACAGCATATATCATGGATGTGGGGTCTGCGGGGGGTCAAGGCATGTTTGATAGGGACAGCTTTGTTTTTTCCCAGACCCCAACTTAAGTTCCGGTCACCGCCAGGGCAATGATGTACTGCAGAAGGTAAATGATACAGTGTTTGTTCTGATACTTGTTCGCACCTGGTTCCTTGTGAGAACAGGCCTTCAGCAAAGCCACCATGGGGAGGAGGCTGGGGGAAGTGCGGGCTCGCTGTGCGTGGTCAAGTGGGGGAGAGCTACAGCTCTGCAAGTTGCTTGTTCCACGGAGGCCTGAGTTAGTGTACTCAAAATGGAGTCTAAGTGTGTCACAATATGGGGTCTGTACCATGCTATGTGAGCCATGCAGTCTCATGCGTTGGTCTGCAGCCATCCTACATCATGGGCCCAGGAGCATAGATGGCTGCCGGCGAGTCATAAGCCTCACGTAGGTGAGGAGTGTAGGGGGAGGAGGGTCCTAAAGACCTTTCCTCCCATACATTGCCCCCCTTTTGTTACTTAAGTAACGAATATTGTAACTCACCCAACCTTCTTCATTCCTTTTTATCAGCTACTGCTTCGTCCCAAGCTGGCGTCCCCTCTATTGGCATCCAGGCCCTACATACTCCACGGAGACTCTGTCCTGCTCTGGCATATTCATCAGGGGTGCATGTCATATATATACATCCCCCATCCCCCTCCAAATCTACCCACAAATCTTTATACCATCCTAGTTCCAAGGGATCCCTTATTGTGGAGTGGTACAATCTGTCCACTATGTCCCCATCATAGTACAATGCTACCATTCTATATTTGGGTTCAGGTTCCTCACCTGTTTGTACCTGCGCCTCCTATGTCATCTGCGCTGCTCCTCTAGCATTGCCCTTTGTCACATCATCATTGTACCATTAGGGACTGCGTTTGCACAGCACCAAAGACCTAGCTAGCACACACAAAAAATTAGGAGCAAAAACACGATGATGGGTATCAACATTCTAACAGTCATTCTGAGCCAGGAGGGTACCCATGAAAAAATGTTGTCGAACCAAGAGCTCTGATACACACCTCCTTCCTTCTTCATCCGCTCGTCCAGGTTGTGCACTGCTGAGATAACGTGAGACAGTGTTCCATTGTCCTTTGTCCACGTCCGCAGACGGCACGAACGTGCAACATGCGCTCCCGATTTTTTGGCAAATATCTCCATCCATTGCCGTTAACAGGTCTAGGACATACCTGTTCTGCATTGTCATTAGCCGCAGGGCCCTTAGCTCCACCTTGATCACGTTGAACCCCTCTTCAGTGTCGTTGGGCAGTTGGATCAGCTCCCAGTGCGTTATTTGAAGCCATTTTGCGTTGGCGCGCGCTTGGTTACTGGGGATGAGGGAGGCAAAGAATGTTTCAGCATAATTTTAAATAGCCGGAAACTGTCTGGAATTTGTGCCAAAAGGTCTGTGGATGCTTTTGATATGTAGTTGATGACCTCAGTTTTCTGGATATCGGGCTTTACATGTTGTCCGCGGATAGGGCATACATTGGCGTCTCATCTGTTGGATGTGTGTGTTCTAGAACTTGGAGGGCTTGCAGTCCCTTTCCCACTTCAGTATTACTCTCTAGAACCACCATCCGGGCGGAGTGCAGCGTTGCCAAAGAACACGTGCCCCTCCAAGATTGTGGCAGGTGGTAGTATGCCTGTTTCCCGCAGACCCATTAAGTGTCCATCAGGGCGGCTGTCCCTTTCTTCATATCTGGAATGATGAGCATTTTGTTACAGTTCTTGTTTGTGCCCATGTTATTCTTCCCTTCGCTGAGGAAGCACAGTTTGTATGTAATT
Organism: Ambystoma mexicanum; assembly: GCF_040938575.1. Lineage (NCBI taxonomy): Eukaryota > Metazoa > Chordata > Amphibia > Caudata > Ambystomatidae > Ambystoma > Ambystoma mexicanum. The sequence goes on along the minus strand of NC_090927.1, from coordinate 655,878,240 downwards.
TCTTTTTGCAGTTTGAATGGTTTTTCCATGGCTCTGACCCAGGTGAGCTTTGTGATGTGTTCTGCCCATACTGGAGCGCATGTTTTCTCGACCCATTGCAATTTTTCTGCCGCCAACCCTCGTAGTGCTTCTGCTTTGCATGTCACTTGTTCCTATTTCCACTTGTTTTCTGAAAACAGTGTTCCTTGACTGTGTGTGCCTGGAAGGTGTTCTTTATTCTACAAAGGGTGCGATGAAGGAGACACTGGGCATCTATTCGAGGCAGCTCTTGTGGCAGGAGCACCTTAGGGGTACCTTAGGCGTTAGGTATTAGAGAGCATACCTAGCAGCTCTCATTGGTGGTTTGTTTGGCAGTCGAACTCATGTCTGCATACCATTTGTTTGACTGGTGCGGGTGTCTGGGATCTTCTATCGTGTCTAGAAATCTCTCGGTCATTTCCGTATTATCTTCCTTTATACTTGTGGGGGATTCATACCCTATAGATGTTTCAAATGTTGGTGTGACAGAGGTGGTGGTGACATCATATAACCAGGATAAAACAGAAGGATTTTGATCATTCAACTGATAAACACTATATTCAGAGGCATTGTGCTGGGAAATAGGACATGGGGTTATTCGCTTATTGTCTGTATCATTTAAGTGTTGTGTACCATCATGGTGGGTGTTATGCCCCCATATGAGCTGGAGGCCGTCCCACATAAGATAGGTCCCTTGTTTGATCATACTTGTTCCATTCCCTCCACCCTCATTTATATCGATATATATAAATGTAAATGACCAGTATAAAACTAGGCCAAACATCAGTGTGAAAAATATTACAGCACATACAAACAGGCCACACTCATACGAATATCTACACAAGTCAAAATTACTATTCTCATTTCTATCTGTTCTAACAACGTTCATGGCGGGGGGCCCGTCCTTTGCCATGGTTTCTCCTACATGGTGAAACATAAAAGTGAATCAAGCATCCCAAAAAATCCAAATATATTTACTTCAACACGTTCATTTGTCAATCTGGGAGAAAGAAGTGGCAAGAAAACCATGAAGAGGGAGAGAGAGAGGGAGTAGCATTTCTTCTATTGACTATCAACATTATGTACATCACAGTAGTAATTCCATTAAATCTTCTCGCATTTGTCACATGGGTACTGGTAACTGTGTTCCCCTTCATTATCACGTCTGTGTTTCCTCCTCATCCACTCTCCCTTTTTGCCCCTGTGTAAGCCTTTCACGCGTCTTTCAAATATATCCAGTATCTCAGGCCCTTCACTTTGACTGCAGTTGGTGTGCAGTATACTACCTCATATGGGCCATGAAATCTTGGAGCATTCCACCTATGAACGAAACTTCTCATGTACACCATCTCCCCTGGCATCAGCTGGCCTGTTGGGCTATCTACTGGAGGCGTTATTGTCTAACTTGATTACTCGCGTGTAAATGGGGGTGCTAGCTGCCTTGCTATCATACATAAATAGTGCACAATTTATGTTTTATTCCTAGCAGGGCAGTAACCTCCTTGAACAGATCATTGACAAAATGTGTGCCGTTATGGGAGCGAATTACGTCACAAATTCCCCAGCGCGGTAACACTTCCCACACTAAACACTTTGCAGCGCATTTCACATCCGGGTGGGCGCACGGTCCTGCCTCTCTACCCATCTTGAACATGGACAGAGCACCACTATCATATAGCGTGACCCATTGCACCTTTCTCCCATGTCTGTATAATCAATATGCATTTCCCTAAAGGGGCCTGTTGGTTTGGGCAATGTCCCTCACAATGTTCTCAATGTCATTCCTGAATTATATATGTGACATGTTGTACACTCCATTGCAAGTTTTGAGAGTTGTTCCTGCAACCCTTGATGAACCAATTTTCTTGTATTTCTGCAGCAATGTGCTGTTTTGCATTGCTAGGAAGTGAAGCTGTTGGAACGCTATATCTAGTAGTTTGCGGGGCATCACTACTTTACCTGTATTGTTTTGGCGCCAAAGGAGGTCCGTGGATTTTTGGCTGCACCCTCTTTTTTCCCATAACTCTTTTTCCTCATCTAACACCCCGTTTTGTAGTTCTAATATTTGAGATATGGGCATTGAGTTATACCCTCTGGATGATCCTCTTCCACACTTTTCTGTATCAAGTACTAACCTGTTCTTTGTTTTGTTAAGTATGACTCTTCCTTCGCGGCAGTGTCTGCTGCCGCGTTCCACAAAGAGAGGACATCAGTATTGTTTGTAGGGGCCTGGCATTTCACTATGGCTACAATTGTAGGTTCTTTTAGTGCTTCTATCAATTCCTTAAGTAACTCCGTGTGTTGCACAGGGGACCCATCTGCTCTGTGAAATCCTCTTCTCCCCCATCTAGCCAACCCCCCTGTGTACTGTAGTAGCCATATACGCTGAGTTTGTATAGATCGTGACAGAACAACCCTTGGCTGCATGTAAGGCTTCAATGAGTGCTACTAGCTCTGCTGCTTGTGCTGAGTAATGGGCCGGTAATCGTTGCTGGATGAGTACTTCATATTCACCTTCCTCTAATCTCACAACAGCTATTCCCACATGTGTTTCTCCTGTTTCTGAATTTATTGATGCTGACCCGTCTATGAAGTATATTTCTCCTTCAGCTTCTGCATTTTCACTTACTGTGGGCGTATCCCCATCCTCTCCTCTGTATGTTGCACAATCATGTGTTTGCATGTCTTCCACTGTGCATGCTTCTGTGATGAATGTTGCAGGGTTGACTGTTTTGCATCTCACTATGTGTATGTTAGCGCTGGAAAAATAACTTCATATGCTGTGGCTCTCTGAGTTGTCAATGTGCTTTTTGCACTTTCTAATATGGCAAATAATGAATGTTCCATGAACAGTGTCACAGAACACCCCATCACAATTGTTGCACTTTTTTCAATTGCGAACGCTGTGGCTGCAAGAGATTGCTCGCAAGCGGAGTGTCCTTGAATCACTGCATCCAATGTTCCACTGTAATAGGCCAATGGTTTGTGCCCCAGAGATGTTCTTTGTGTCAAGACCGCCGTCATGAGTGTTCCGTAGTAATGTGAAAATAAGTTAAAGTTACGTTCGTAGTCTGGGTTCGCGAGTACTGGTGCTGTTGAAATTAGCTTCTTAAGTGTTGTGAAGGCCTCATCTATCTCTGCTGTCCATTGCATTTCTGTGTTTTTTCTTTGCGCTTCCTTGAGTCCCTTCAGTAATGGATTTGTATATCCTGCATATTCTGATATCCAGGATTGACAGTAATTACACATGCCAAGGAATTTCTGCATCTCCTTCGCTGTTTTTGGTTTGCTTACCGCCTTGATGGCAGCTACCCTGTCTGGTATGTTTCTTTTACCATCCTTTGAGATCAGTTGTCCCAAATACAACACTTCTTCCTGACGGTACTGTAATTTCTCTTTGTCAACTTTGTAACCTTTGTGGGCCAACAATGTGAAAAGAATAATAGAATCATTCCTGCATTCATGTTCATTTTTTTCCACAAATCAGTAAATCATCCACGTACTGAATAATTGTTCTGTGACAACATTTCCTATATTTTCATGTAAAATTATGTTGAATATACTTGGGCTTTCACAGTATCCCTGGGGTAACCTACAATGTTCGTATCTCTTTCCTCCTAATGCAAATGCTGTCAAATATCGGGATTCTTCATCTAGTGGTACTGAGAAGAATGCGTTCTTCAAGTCCACCACTGTGAATCAAGATGCATCTTTCGGTATACTGCACAGAATTGATGCAGGGTTAGGAACTAATGGGAATTCCTTCTGTATGATGTCATTAAGTGGGTGTAAATCCTGTATCATCCTCCAAGCCCCGCCCTTTGCTTTTCTGATGGGGTAAATGCAAGTATTGCATGGTGAATTTGATGGCACTATTATGCCCTGTGCTAACAGTGTGGTAATCGTTTCTTTTTTCCCTTCCTCTGCTTCCTGGGACAGGGGGTACTGCTTTACTCTGGGCAATAATGCTCCATGTTTGTGTTTTATCTTAACTGTGTCATCTCATGCAACAGTACCACATCATGTGGGCCGGTGGTCCACAGGTCATCCGGCACTGATTGCATGTCATTGTCAAAAAATGAAGGTGGCGCTCCTACCACTGCCATCAGCTACACTGGTACCTGTCTTGTCTGTATCATGATATCACAGGGTATTGCCATTTCCATTATTATTTCCCCATCGCTGTCTGAATCTGTGAAGAGGACTTTGTCTGATAAATCTTGCAATGCAATGTTAGCATTGATGCACAATACTGTGCGCCACTGGCAGCCATGCATGTCCATTCCAATAACCGCTATTCTTTGTGCTGATACTTGTACTGCATGCAAATCTAATCACATCATTGTTCCTGGCACTATCTCTGGACGTGCTACAGGATGAAAAACAAACTCTGCAGGCACCCTCCATTCCTGGCGTTTCAACTCTGGAACCACTCGTGCCAGTGTTTTCAACCCCTGAATAAACATGTCTGGGTCCACTGGTATGCCACGTATTTCTGGCGCCGTTGCTTGTGTGTGTACTACCAACATGACTCGCAATGGGCAGATCCCTGGGGTCGAGCAAACTATTCCCCTTTTGGTAAAAGAAATAGTCATGTTGAGTTTGCTGAGGAGGTCCCTCCCCATCAGGTTGATTGGAGATTCTTCATAGTACAGCAGCGGAGCTCGTACTGTTTTCCCCCCCACTGTTACATCCAAACCTTCTGTGTAAGGAACTTCGACCACCGCCCCAGAGAACCCCTGCGTCTCCAATTTACAATTAGATAGTGGAAACCTGCCTTCTTGTAGGCATGACTTTTCAGCTCCTGAATGTACCATAAAAATAAATTGTTCCCTATCTCCGCCCCACCAATGGTTCCTCTGCTGCATTGAGGGCCGTTGATAGTACTGGACAAGCAAGTGCTCTCTGTCGGCTGTCCTATGCTGGATGCCTCGTGGTACCCCCATTGTCGAAAACATTTCCCGATACCACAGCCACCCCACCAAACGGTGTAGGTGCACCATTTGCGGTTGTGGCAAAAGGGTTGCCCTGTGTGTGCATTGTTAAGACGGATTTCTGAACTCTGACCTGGAGGTGCAGAGGTTCAGAAGGCCAGTCTAGTTTCTTGGAACAAGGTAACCTCTGGACAAGCCAGACCAATCAGGGTAGCGATGGCGACGGTCAAGACTAAGTCTCAAGAGGGGTGAGGGTGACTGAAAGACCTCAATGAGCACACAAAGCAAAGACACTTACTAATTACTCCAGACAGGTGTTATATAATAAATATAGACACATTTATTACAAGGCCTTTGTAACATCGACCATAGCAAAGAATCACAATAATACTAAAGTAAACCAACACATCACAATCAATACAATATATATACAAGACCGAGGGGTCTAATGAGTTAGGAGCACGAAATATGTAGACCACCTAGATGGGGAGGAAAACAGGCAGTGCAAGTAATCATTAGACCCAATTCGACATCAGAAATTCACCTAAGTGGCAGTCCAAGCCCTACGAAGAGAGGAGCCTTATGCTCAATAGTACATGCATGCGCTTGTGCCAGTGGACAAAAGAGGGTCTCTTCAAGGGTCTCTGACAATTCAGGAAGGTGGATGAAGCGATGAAGAACAAGTCCCCACTCCTCAAGCAAGACCTCTGCTTGCGGGCAGAGGCAGGGTGAAAGTGCGGGATGGTTCCGCTATTTCGCAACAGCGGTAGAAAAGAAATGGGTTCCTGCGCTAGGGGCCACCAGTTGGGGTATGGACTACTCACCGGTCCCCGATTCAGGCAGACCCAGACTTTGCCAGTTCAGTTCAAGTTGATGGCAGGTTCAGTTGTGATGATCAGGACGTCTCGACACCGTGTAGATTCCGCGGTAGCAGGATTCAGGGTCGAGGGGTCACAAATGCAGCAAACGTGCACAGGTCGTTACCACAGCAGGGCAACATGGCAACCGCGTTTACTCTGGTCCAGGCGCACTCGTCTCACTTCAGACATGGGAATGCCAAGTGTACGAAATTCGGGGTGAGGGTGCCGTGGACACAGAGTTAGCAGTAGGCCAAGTTTCAAGGGCTTTCCCGAAACGGCGGCAGTGACAGAGCAAACGTCCCGTGTAAGCTGGACAACCCACTGGTTGGCCCAAGGACACTACCGAAGAGGCTTACTTGCAGGGTTTGATGAAGGTGCCGAGAGTAGATGGTCCCACTATTCCAATGGGTCGAAGCGCCTTTGCAGACCTTCTAGGACGATCAGGTACAGAGGGGTCTCGCAGGACGACAGCAGGCTCAGGGTGCCAAACCTTCCAGCAGGTCACCAGCAGTTTCTCAACTCGGCTTCTTGTTGCAGGATACTTGGCTCCTTATCCCTTGTTCGATGTGAACTCAGGAGATCGACATGGTAGTGGTGTTTTCAGCCTCCTCTTATACAAAGTTCCCTTTGCGCCAAAACGGAGAGGACCCAATGAGAGATCTGCTCACAAACACTCACTCCATACGTGGACCAATCACGGACCACGGTGGTCCCAGGCATTCAGGACACTCCAGACTCTCCGGCACCCAGGATGTGTATTGGGAACAGACATCCCAGCACACATCCTGGAGGCACAAACACAAGGCATGCAGAAGCCTGCAAAAGCTTTGGGTTTCGCGGGAAAGTGCATGACCAAATAAGGACTGACCTGGGTCGGCGCGACCTGGGGAAGGCGAAGGGGCAAGATGGCCAAAGGACAGGACAAAGAACCGCGTGGCATGGCCAAACGTGGTAAGCGCGGACTACATGGCAAAAAAGGGTTCAAAATATAAGATAAACAATAGCTGCCACCAGTCCTGTCCGCGACACACCTGCGCAGTTCATAATAAGTCCAGTGAGAGTTTCTAGGGCCTTTGGAATGACTAGAGACCCAGGAGTGCGGTAAAGTAAATTACATTGCACTCTTGTTACATGTTGCACAAAAGCTGCAACATGAGGAAAGGACTAAGGGAAACAAAGTCTCCCAGTACTGACTGTCTTAAGGGCATGTCAGTTTCCACATAAGAATTGAGTGAAAGCCCAGAGGAGTGCGGCAGAGGGCTGCGCTTCTCTGGCAAAGGTTAGATCAGGGTGTAAAACAGCAACAAAAAGTTTGGGGGTTGACACATGGAGGGAAATTACATTCAAATATGAAATCTTTCCTAACATGCATCATGTGCTCTTGGCATTGTGTGTGTTACTGAACATTATGCGTTTGTGCGCTATGTTCCTCTGGGCACATCTGATCTTGCTGTCCTCTTCTCCCTCCACCGCCTATTGGCAGCCCATATGGGCTATTCCAACAATTCCCTTGTCCCCCTCTTGAACCTGGACCTCCATACCCGTCATTCCCTCCGTACCCCGGTCCGCCACCTCTGTGCCCTCTGTATCCACCTCTTCCTCCTCGGGCGCTCCACTCTTGCCACTCTGGTCCTCCGTACTGCTCCTGTCCGTTCCATTGTGATTGCCCATTTTCCACTCAATTGGCTGCCATTCTCCCTTGTATTGCTACTGACCCCTCCTCCTCCTCCTCTGTGTCTCTAACTGTGTGGACTGCAGCTACAGCTGCCGCAACCTTCACCAGTTTCGTTTGCATTAATTTAACCTCGTCTGACAACTTTTTCTGTGCTATCTCCTTCTCCCTTTCCTTGATTCTTTTACAGTGGTGTACTATTATGCTTTGTATTTCGGGCCAGCCTTTTGCTTCAATCCCTGCTATTTTGTCGAGTGCTTTCGGATCTTCTTTTGGGAACACTCTCCCAAAAGAAGTCAAACAAAGATTATTTACGAAGTAAAACAAAGATGTTGATTGATCCCATGCGGTACCCGTTTCCGCTCTCCACATATCCCGCACCTATGAAATGAAACCCATGGCATCTTCTCCCTCATTCATTGTACATTGCATTACTGACAATCTGGTGCATCTGGGAAGGTGTCTCTCAAGGCATCCCAGATCCTCACGCGTGATGTATTGAAAGAGGCACCATCATGTCGGTCACAATCTAATGTTATTCCTGGGAATCCGGCCTTTGCCCAAACCCTGTCAGCTTGATCACCCACTGCGGATACCAACAAACCTTTAACATCACCTACAGCTAGTGGAACCCCTGCTGTGTGCTTCTCAAATGCATACATCCATTTACTTGCTCCTCCTGACAGTGGTGGCAACAATTTCAACAAGTTAGCTTTATCCATCTGAGCCCAGGGTATATAATTTGGCCCCCCTCCTCCTCTGTGTATCAAGGGCAGCTGTAGTCTACTCTTTGTTCCTTTCCCAATACTCACCTTTGGTCCTTTCTTTCCCAATGCTGCCATTCTTCCCACTCTACTCCTTAGTCTCCCATTCCATTCTTCCTCCATAGACCCCCCCAGGGGTGTTTCATCTAACCTCACTGGCGCCCCTCCTGCCGCGAACCCTATTCTTCTTCCTTCTAACTCATCTTCCTCTATGTCACACCACAACTCCTCCACCCCTCCAGTGGCCATTCCTTCTCCCCCTGTGTTTCCTTGGGCGTGTGTTGTTCTAGCTCTATTATTCTGGTCGGCTCATCCTGTATTCGGAATAGTATCTCCCCCTTTTTCCACTCTTACTCTCTTGACCTGTCAGGCGTCTGTACCCTCTGTGTTTGCTCGATCCTGGAAGTGCCCGATCCACTTTGTTCACATATATCTCTTAGCCTTGACAATTAATTTCGGGCCATTGATAGTCTGGAATCTAAATCGTCTGTGATTTTCTTCTATATCTATTGTCAGAGTACTAACCTGTCCACTTATTCGTTGGCACTTGTATGGTGGGGGTGCAGTGGGTTGTGGTGCATTCATAGGCGTGGGTTTAGACACATACACTGGGTCACTGTATCCCTCAGCGGGCACTGGTTTATTCAAAAGGGAACACAATTGTGCTACCTCTACTGCTACTGGCCCCTCCTTCCCATCACCCTTCTTTACTTCCTTCTGTTGCCAGGGGAGAGATAGTCTGTTCTTGTGCTATTTTCTTTCTTTTAATTGGGGGCACTTCTTTGAACAGCCTTCATAAATCTAGTATTTCTCTTCTGTTCTGCAATTGTTTTCCTTTGTACTTCAGGAACAAGCATGTGGCCACCACGTCCAGCACACTTTTGTCAAACAATCCTCCTTGGGGCCATACCTGGGATAGCACTTCCGCTTCTAATTCTTTGACCCATTGGTCATGGTATTTTGTCATGCGTTCGGCATAACCTGGTAAATTCTGGCCAATATGGGCCAGTGGTGTTTCCGCCCCCATGCTGCTTCCCCGTCTCTCACACTGTTTTAATTGTGTACTTTATGTGCACACTACTAGTGGCGGCAATTCTCTAACACTAATGTATCTCTTTTATAACCTGTGTACTAAATCTTAAAAGGTTACACTTTCAATGACCACTTTTCGTCAATGCCTTACACAACCAATTTTTTCACTTTGCCACAACATTGTATTCACAAAAGGAACATAACCTATTCAATATATGACATTCTTTTTGACAAACGTTCTACACACAACATATAACAAATACCTCTAACCCGTCATACTCTTTAACCCTTAAATTGTCGGAATATCCCCCCCATAGATGTTTAGAACAGACGAAAAGAAAAAAGCATTTTCTAAATAATACTCCGAGTCTTCTACTCATCTGAGACTCTTACTTATATGTTTCTCTGTTTCACTTATTCCCAGTACTAGTCAAGATAGCACTATGCAGCGCCACCTTCTACCCCCTTGCAGAGCTAGGTTCCCACCTTCCTTTTTACCTTGTAATCTCCTTAACTTATCCTAATGGCCATATGCAACAGAAAGAGAAAAGTATGAACGCACCAATTGGTTTACCCTTGAAAGAGCACCTTTTTAACTTAGCTTGACCTTGTTTACTCTTATCTATATCCAACTCCTTTTAATGTCGCTCGCACTTGATACTCACGTGCCCGTCTTTATCTCAGACCCTCCGGACCCAGACCGTCCAGGCGGCGCTGCCCCACGCTCAATGGCCGCCCCCGGCTCCGGCGAGCGTTACTATGGGTTTTTTGAAGTGGGACCCGTACCCTCTCTCCCTACTGCAATCGCACATCTAAGCGTACCAGTTGCCGTAGGCGGGTAGCTCTCTTGAGGGAGCGCACCATGTGTCTCTGCTGTTGCCGGGGACGTCTCGTGCCAAAAAGGGACACAAGAATGCTATCATGTCGGGGTCACCACTGGAAAGTGAGCGTCCCCCAAAAAGGCTGTTAACTCTACAAGGGGAGTCAATAATGGACATACCCCAGCAGGGAATGAGACTAAGCCCAAGTGCGGGTGAGATATAAAGGCTTTATCTTAATCAATATAGGCATGCAGAGGACTCTGCAAACTCAGAGAGTGCTCTGCCAGACAACTGAAAGACATTCATATTTATTACAAAAATACGTCATGGATGAGGTAATCTAGAGGGGGCACATAGTCATGGGGATTGGGTGGTGAAGACTAGCTACTATGTATACTGTAGGTGCGGTGCTCCATGATTGGCGGAGATCCACGTGGTGGCATCACAGAGTGCTTAGGTCAGCTGGGCTCATCGGGGTGGAGTATCAGGTCACGAGCTGTCCATGTGGATACATTGCGGCTGCACTGACATTTTGCCCTTGTGGCCATGCATACACATTCATCACTAACTTCTATGTCAATCTATCATATAAATCCTACAACTCATTAATTTAATACCATAAAAGAGACAGAGAGAAACAGTATACAACTCTGGGCTTCCCTAATACATCATCATAAAATCGCTGTTAACAGAGGGCCCAGTATCATGAGTCCAGTTGTCTTATCAGGGGGCACGGGTTAGGGTACCTTTATCATTCTACTCTGTTAGATGTACTAAGAGACAGTTTTACGGTATGTTAGTACAAGAGTGAATAACTGTCTCCATGGCCAGTCGAGGTTAGGGTGAACTGAAATAGCATTGGGTCAGAGGGGCACATAGCTGGCACCTCAAAAGGCGGTGGGATGTGGGGCTGTGTTGCTCATAATTATTCTTAACCAGGGCATGGTGGTACACAATGGTTTTATGGTGGCATCAGGTGTCAGGGGGCATGGGGGAAGGTAAATACATGGTGCTGGCTCAACAGGAACGCAGGGAGGTGTAGCTGTATTATTCTAACATTAGTAAACCAGGGACCTTCAAGACCCAGCCGGGCCTTGGAGGAAGGAGGGTGGGAGTTGAATATGCGGCTCCCTAGGAGAAGGGGGGATGGCCTTGTAAATTGTCGCGGGTCTACATTATCAAGTAGCATGCACATCATTATAGAGATCGAAAACTGCGGTAGTCAGAACAATTGCATGTATACATATATGCATTAATCTATAGATATATCGTGTAAGCTTATGGCCAGTATTTGTTTTACACTTCTTCGTGGTTCATGAGTACTGCGTTCACAGAATCACTAAAAAGCTTTTGTTAACATCACATCATTAATAGTTCTTCATTTTGTTGCGGGGGCATGGGGAAAGCTTAGCATAAAACGTGAGGTAGAACCAGGTTGGTGTATACGTCAACATCAATGACAGGTCACAACATTATGCTTATGACAGCCTGATGTACATGCTCAGGGTTAAAACAATTGCTTCAAATTTCCAATGACATTTACTTTGACAAAAGGTGGGGCTTATTAATTTAGATGGCTCGTATATGCTGCAACACTAAAAATCATATCATGCATGGGGATTTCGTACATTGGGCCTCATTACGACCCAGGCGGTAAGTTACCGCCTGGGTCGTACCTTTACCACCATGGCGTAAACTACGTTTACGCCATGGTGGTTGGCGGACTTACCGCCCCATTCCGAGGTTGGCGGGGCGGTAAGTCCCCAATCCCCATTTACCCTTCCCCATTCCCATTTTTGCCCCATAGGGCATAATGGGAGTGGGGAAGGCGTTAATTACGCCACCGTAAATTACGGTGGCGTAATTAACATCAAGGTCCCTTAGCGCCATGGATTTTAACACCTGCTAAAAGCAGGTGTTAAGTCCTCCATGGCGCTAAGGGACCTCGGAATCAGGCGGTAAGGGTCGGCGCTGTTTACGCCGCCGTAAACCCCTTACCGCCTGGGTCCTAATGAGGCCCATTGCCTTTAAAATATTGCGCGGTAGCAATGACTTTGGTCGGTGATGACAGTTTCAAATATACATATATTTGACAATTTTACATGTAGGTGTTCTGAGATGGGCAAGGGTCATTCCATTTTAATATGAACAGTCAACATTATGGATTTTGAGCCTCCTCGCAAATGGCTTAGCAGCATGGATAAAATTTGGTGGCACACAGGTTTAACATTCATGTCTGACACTTCAAATGGGGGAACAGGGTTGGGGGTTATGCACAACATATATCATGGATGTGGGGGTCTGCGGGGGGTCAATGCGTGTTTGATAGGGACAGCTTTGTTTTTTCCCAGACCCCAACGTAAGGTCCGGTCACCGCCAGGGCAATGATGAACTGCAGAATGTAAATAATACAGTGTTTGTTCTGATATTTGTTCGCAACTAGTTGCTCGTGAGAACAGGCCTTCAGCGAAGCCGCCATGGGGAGGAGGCTGGGGGAGGTGCAGGCTCGCTGTGCGTGGTCAAGTGGGCGAGAGCTGCAGCTCTGCAGGCTGCTTGTTCAACGGAGGCCCAAGTTAGTGTACTCAAAATGGAGTCTAAGTATGTCACAACATGGAGTCTGTACCATGCTACGAGGTTAGCCGTGCAGTCCCATGCATCGGCCTACAGCCATCCTGCATCCCGGGCCCAGGAGCACAGATGGCTACCGGCGAGTGTTAAGCCTCAAGTAGGTGAGGAGTGTAGGGAGACAGGGGTGCTAAAGACTTTTCCTCCCATACACTTTTCAACCTCATGCATGTTGTTTCTGCCTTCTTGCTTGTATAGACAGATTCAGATTTCTCATGAATGGGAAATGCCCAATCTGGAACACCTGTGTGACAGAGTCTCTAGCAAGACTGACACATGTTGTCATTTTTGAAGGTGGTTTCTGGTATTTAATTATTGTGAAGGTTCATGATACAGAGTACAACTGGATCAAATATGTTACTATTTTATTCAGTTGCATCACGTTTTCCTTTAGGTGCTAACTTCAGTGAAACCAATGTTTTAGGGTTATTGGAAACCATACTTGTCCTGCATTGTATTGGTTATTTGATCGTTATTTGCTCTACTTTATGTTTTAGCATGTGTTTGTCTGAGTTCCCTCAACTATTAGGCATCTGTAGCCCAATGGTTAATGGATGATCCATTTACATATGTTTGCTTGCACGTATTGCAAACAGTATGCAGGTATTAAATGAATGTAGGGATGATGCACCTGATACAGCCTTATTACGAGTTAGGCGTTAAGTGGTAAAAATGGTGGTAACTAAGTTACCGCTAATTTTAACACTATGCCAAATTATGAGATTTGGTTTTGAGTGGACTATTTACCTTCAGTAAAACCCTGAAGATAAATCTTCCCACTGAACGCCCAAACATTGGCAGATTTGCGGCAGCAGTAATTCCACAAAAAAAACACCATTGGGTCCAATGGACCAAACAAAAAAAATGGGGATTTACACCACCACCACCACTTGTAATCAGATGGCGGTAATAGTAGTTCCTAAAAAATATTTTTTTGGAGGATTGACCTCTGAATTTCCACCTAACTCGTAATGAGGACCATAGTAAGGTATCCAATTAGTTTCAATCAGAGTAAGTGTAGACACCTTTCCCCTCCTTGCGATACAATGATCCATAATCTATCATACAGGTTGTGTAAGAGGTTTTTTGTATAAGCATGATGGACCTCATTATACATTTATTGGTGTCTCAGCTGTAAATCTGCTGAGATACCACCAAACAGATTTACCGTTACCGACACTTGGTCCAGCGGAATACACGTGGTATACAAGTGGTAGCATGTTGGTGTTTGGCCCCATGTATGGAATTCATAGGACTCCATGGGGAGTTTGGTGGAATGACACCAAAGTTGCTGTTTTTTGGCAGAAAGGTGGCGGAATTCTCTCCAGCATTTTGCTGGAGGTTTTCCCTCCACCTTACCTCCTAACCTATAGTTTGGCAGTGCAGTAATGCGGTCGTAATGCAGTGGTAAACACTGCATTACCACTGTTTTTGTCCCTCCACACAACTCATAATGAGGCCATATGTGTCCCACCTAGGATTCGAGTCTTACTGACGCAGTATGACCATTTAAGCTTTCTCACCAAAGTATCAGCAATATGGTAAATGTGGTACATTTGAAGTGCAAATCCACTTTTAATTTCGGAAATTGTTCCCAATATTATAGTCTTTTTTTTTCAGATGATGCTATAACATTTTGTGTACATTGGTGTTTGTTTTCAGTTTTTAGTACATTATTGACTTTACTCAAAATTGATGCCACCTAACATGTTTTTGTTCTGATGTTATTCAACTGATTATTTTCATATAGACAGCCTATTTCTCTCATAGGATAAAAAACTGTTTCACAAACCATCCAATGGAGTGCTACATTCTCTTTACTCTGATCCAACGGATCCAACTCCTGACCTCAACCTTCACCATTGCTGCCTGCTTTTTCTTGCCTGCTCTCTGTATCGCGGGACCGGGAAGCCTGTTATAGGTGCTGACTACCAGCTTTGAACTTCCAGCTCTTAGTTCCCTGTTCTCAGTCAGGTTTTACTCAGGTCTCTGGTGCACGAAACATGTATAGCTTTTGCAAAAGGCAATTGCAATAGGCAACTGCATCTCTGACGCACCTAGCTCTTGGCTCTTCGCTTTTGTCCTGAAGGCGGTAAAATACTGGTGGGCTTGTGAGTGTGGTTGTCAGTAGAATTGTAGACGTATATCATAAACACCAAAGGCCTGCATGATGGTTAAATCAAGTGGTAAATCAAGTGCCACAAATGGAGCTCTTAAAAAGTTGTATTTCCAAGCAGGAGCCAAAAATGCCCTATACATGCCAGAAATTGCCCTAATCAGAAAGGAAAATGCAATGAGCTTTCAAAGCAGTCCACAATCAATTGGGCTTTACGTAGTAGTTAGGCCTATACTAGCTCTGATAATGGTGTAGCCCAGACCTCTGAGGGCCTTCCTCTGAAACTGGGTGCAAGAAGCTCTGGTGATGTGCCTGTCACCCTGCCTTTTATCTCTGAGACCATGGTTGGGCTGATCCTCCTTACCACCCCAGATTCCCTACCTCTACCTCTTTCTCTGCTCTCAGGTGGAGATGGGGTCCAGCATGATGGAGGAGGGCATATCCGGGGATGTCGGGTGAAATTGGCTGTCAAAGCGGCTTATGTGGAAGTGCAAGTCTAAATCTCTTGGCTGTTTCACCTTCTTTTGCAGTCTCACCATTGCCACTTTTGTTTGTCCCGTCTGACAGAGCCAGTCTAGAGGAGTTGGAAGCCTCAATTGATCATCACTATGACAACTGTGTGAGCAGACAGTCTGGTATTTTGAGGAATATTGTAGGCAGTAATGGGGAGAACCACATTGAGTGTTTAACTCTGGCCTCAAATCTGGCTACAACTCATGGCCCGGCTATAACCACTTCGAGCTGTATGGCTTCTGTGCCCTCTCCTCACACTAATCCTGATCCTGAGCATGCCCAGTCAGGATATCTTTTCGATCTATTCCTGCCATCCCTAATATCATAGTGGATCACTTTTTAGAATTGCCCATGGCTATCCACAATGGTGTGCCTGGGGTACCTGCTGTTACTCACCCCTTACCAGGCGGTTGTATAGGGTGCGATAGGAGGGGGAGTTTTTCAGCTGCGTTGGAGGACCAGGAATTGCATGCGGACAATCCAGAGGATCACGCTATGCTATCAACACAGGACGTGCATGATGAGCTGTCGGATTCGGCAGATGTCAGCTGTCCTGATAGGATACTGCACAATTCTAGCTTCTTAGTTGACTGTGTGAAGACTCTAACAAATTATTACAATGAGATGAAGCTTTCTCGATGGCAGTTGGCTGAGCAGAGAGTAAATGATGTGTCTTACATGGAAAAATGTTTGGAAATAACTGGCACTCAGGCAAACTTGATGGAGGGCCTTTGAAGGTAGCCTGTTTCCAAGATAAACTCTGTATTTGATGTTAGTATTGGAAAGGCTGTCACTGTGTCCAAACCAAGTTCAGAGGCAGTCTTTCCAGTTCCAATTGTATGCCATGGTCATACTTTGGGGTCAAAGTCAGATAAACCTCATGAGCAGCACCATGAGCTGGCCCATGTCCAGGCTCTGGCAGGTCACATGAGGGCTTCTGTTGCTCCCTTGTTCTCGGCTGCCTACAGGGTCGATGAACAAGGTGAGGAGTGGAAGCACTGGGATGTCTCCACTGTCTCGAGCTCAGGCACAGAATGCCGGTGGCTCACACCCCATGGTTGATTTCTTGATGGGCTGGAGGGAGAACAATCTAATCCTCTACCTCAACGGCCTAACCCATGGAATTAACATTCTTATAAGAGAATGCTGGTTAGAGTTCTGTCCGAAGTACTTGGCGTTAATGATGTTTCTTTCAAGCTGTTTCTGTGTGTACAAATTCTTTCCATCTGCATGTACTGTAAGGGTTGTAATATTTGTTTTCTTTTTACAAACACTCACCTTCATTCATGTATTGTGAATTGTCGGGAGGGGTTGTCAGAAAAAGGTATTGAGGTTTACAAGGGTGCTGTAGTCTGCCACCTTCACGATTCCTGGTACACCAATCGTCTTGTAAACACTACCTCTGTAAAAGCATGCATTTTTCCTTTTCCCGTTTCCTCGAATGCTTTTATTATTGACCTGACAAGGGCACCACCCTTAAATATCAACATCTTAAACCTGGCAAAGAGATAGTTTATAGCTTTGCACAACAGTCCAGGGAGACAAGGCCCCTTTAACTGTGCTTAAATTGGCTCCTACCCCAGCTAGTCTGGCCGAGCCTGGTTTTAATATAAGTATGAGCAACTGGAATGGCTATTTATTTATGTATTTATTTATTTATTGGTACATTTGTAGAGTGCACATCAGCCCAGAGGCATCTAGGCGTTAAGTGTTAAGAATATGTTTACAGTTTTTGATGCTTCAGGAAGATACAATTGCAGAGCAGGCATGCAAGCACATTACGCATACATATATTATACGCTAGCATAGAGGCAAACGTTGATGCCATCTAGGGGCTGAAACTTAAGAATATTGTTACACTTATTGATACTTTGAATCTTAGAGTAAGTACGTTTTGCACAATAGGAGCACAGGTACATTACACAGTCGAGGTTTCCTTGCTAACTTCGGGGCCGGAGCTAGCACAGGTCAGGATCGCTGGAGGTGTGTCCTTAAGTTAAGTCCTGGTGTAGGTGGAAGGGTCGCTGTGGCTGCTGCAGGGGGCTACTGTCTAAGGTTGGATCTGAACAGTAGGGTTTTGAGGTTTTTTCTGAATGGCTAGAGGGAGGTGTCATTTCTAAGTTGAGTGGGGAGGGCATTGCACAATGTTGCTTCCATCACCGAAAAGCTGGAACCTCCCGCTTTCTGCCTTTTATATCTGGTTGCGATAAGCATGTTGCTGTAGGATGATTGAGTAGGACTGTTAGATTAAGTTTTACAGACCAGGTTGTTAAGGTACAGTGGCGCCTTATTGTAGATACATTTATGTGTGAGCATGAGGATTTTAAATTTGATCCTGTTGTGGACAGGTAGCCAGTGTATGTTTTGTCTGGTTGCTCAAATGTGTTTGTGGAGGGGACTATTCAATGCTGTTCTGATGGCATTGTTTTGTACCGGTTGCAATTTTTTGATTTGTCTGATACGTGTTCCAGAAAATAGATAGTTGCAATAGTCAATCCTGGAAAGTATCAGGGCTCTGGCCAGCGTGATAATGTTGTCTGATGAAAAGAAAGGTCTGCTAGCTCTTATCAGTTTAGCTGTATAGGCAGCAGAAGAGAGTATGGCATTGACCTGTCTGTTTAAGGTGAGAGATGAGTCAATGTAGATGCCAAGAATTTTTATTTCGTTGGCGACCATGATTATGTTGCCGTCAATATTGAATGATATGTATTTTTGTGAGAGTTTGCTGGCCTATGATTTATTACCTATTAGGATTAGCTCAGTCTTGTTGTCATTAAGACACAATTCATTGAGGGCCATCAAAGCCTGGATTGCCTGATATATTTCGTTTAATTTTTTGGAATCTGAGTCGTAGCAGCTAGTATTCGGTAGGAGCATCTGCGTATCGTCCGCATAGCTCCTATACGTGATACACTTTTGATCTAGCTTATTGAAGAGGAGCTTTGTAAATGCGTTATAGAGGGTGTGTGACACACAGGATCTTTGTGGTACGCCACAGGTTACTTGCACTGGGTGGGGCGCCGAGGTATCCGAAAAGAGACTCATAGCCCGATTGGACAAGAAGGATTTGATCCATTTAAAGGCTTCAAGAGAGAAGTGGGCCGCAGTTTGAAGTTGTTGGCACAGAAATCCTGAATGACCAAATCAAACGCTGCCAAGAGGTCTAATAGGAGAAGGATGCAGAGTTTGCCTTTGTCATTATATTGGTCCATTTGTGTCTTCAGGTCTAGAAGGGCTGTTTCAGTTCCTTGCCCTGGCATGAAACCTGATTGTCTTACACTCAGAAGATTATTGCATTAAAGGAATTTTTGGATCTGCAGATAGGCTGCACGATCAATGATTTTTAATAAAAATTGAATTGTAGTGATAGGACAGAAGTTCGAAGGAATGCTAGGGTATAGCATGGGTTGTTTTCTTTTTCTTTATTTTTTTATTTTTTTATTTACTTGTATATAATCAAAGAGAAATATTTTTACAAGGATGCGACCTAAGAAATAAGGGGGCATCTTGAGATTTGGGGTCTAAATCTCAGCGTGTCGAGTGCAGTAGTGGTCTCAAAGGTTTTCTGTGACACGGTCATCAGATGCTGGGAGCCTTGCCACTGGAAGTGAGTGGCCAGGGGAGCGCCTAGGTTGCAGCGTTGATTTTGATGAAGGCAGCTTCTATTATTTTGGCCGTCGCAGCAGCCCAGCGGGATTTTTCACCAGATATCAAACGGTACCACCATGTTTGCTCATCGATCAGTACCGAGTCGAGCCATAAGGGAGATAGAAAAGCTGTACGAACTTGAGTTAAAGCGGGGCAGTTTAGGAGAAGGTGGCGGACGGTCTCAGTAGAGTCCGGAAGTTTACACAGTCTGCATGTGGTGACGATCGACAGCCTTCTCATCGCTAAGATTTCCCGCGTATGGAGCAGATTTAAGCGCGCTCTTAAAAATATAGAGCAAAGCTTTTTGTCCGGGAATCTCAGACAGTACGCCATGGGAAGTTTCAATTTGTTGTAAGTCGGTGGAAGATGATTAAGGAACTTGGTTGCCGCCGCTTTGTCAGAAGTATTAATCCAGTCTTGTAGTTTCAATTTTTCACTGACTCTTTGCGGGTTTGAGATCAGGTCGTTTAATGTACAGTGCAAGTCCTCCAGTTTGGTTTTTTGGAGGTGAGTCCATTTTTGGACAGCCTTACAGTTCGATGACTCGAGTTCTTGACCGATGATGTTGGAAATTGGCAGGCTGTCCTTAGTAAGAATCTTCCTGAAGAGGGCCAATGAGGACCCACTAACAGAGGCACTTAGTGATAGGAGGCCCAGGTCTCGTCTGATGGCTTCGATTGGAATGGCGGTGGGTAGGCCTAGGAGCGATTTCCAAATGTAGGCTTCCAGAGACCGCCAAAGTGTGGACGGAACAGTGAACATGGCGTCCATGCCATAGGTCAGGGTCGGTACCATTTTGCCTTTGTAGAAATTAATGGCCGGCACTAGCGAGAATTTGCCATACTTTCTGTCGATCACTCTTAGTTGAGAAGTAAGTTGTTTGGTTTTAGACCACAGACGTTGTTGCATTGTGAGTTCCTGCGAGGAGCCATCGAAAATCACTCCTAGATATTTGAAGTGCGAGACCACTTCAATGTTGGTTTTACAAGTTTTTTTCTGGGAGCGGCCCGATCTTGAGAGGATCATGATTTTCGTTTTCGTCTGATTGATCTGAAGATTGTTGGTGGTCATATAGGCTTCCAGATCGTCCAGCTGCCGCTGGAGGCTGATCGGGGTTTGGTCAAACAGAGAAGGCGTGAGAGGGTACTGTTGCCAAACTTCGGCGGGAAGCTTCGGACCTGGGCTTCCGAGTCTTTGTAGTCCCCCAGAAAATCCACGAACAGAGCAGGGGCTAGAGGGCAGCCTTGTTTTACTCCTCTGTGAGCGTGGATTTCTTTAGACAGTGCTCCCTGTCTGTTCAACCGGACACTGAGTGTATTGTTGGTATGGAGGGCTATTATTGGTAGTAGCACGTCTTTCGGGCAGTTCCAGATTTCCAGCTTTCTCCACTGTTTACATCTCTCAACTTTGTCGAATGCCTGAGAGAGGTCGATGAACGCCACGTAGACTGTGGGGGACCCTTGTTTTATTTTGGCTTTCAGGATGGTGAGTATGAGGATGTTTAATGCGGTACCGCCGTTTTTCTTGAAGCCTAGTTGAAATGGGTCACTGCAGGGGGCCAATTTCGCCCATCGGTTGAAATGGTTCAGGAGGAGAGACGCAAAAAGTTTGCCCATTATGTCCAGTAGGGCAATTGGGCTTCCCTGCTGCCTTGTTTAAAGATTGGGATGATGATTGCTTTGGACCATGATGCTGGAATCTTTCTGGTGGATCGACAATGGTCAAACAGAATACTGATGAAGGTGGACCATTCCGTGTGGTGTTTCTTTAGGTCTAAGTTCGTCAGGCCGTCTGGGCCCGGAGCTCGTGAAGATTTTAGTTTTTGAATAGCTGCACTTATGTCTGCTGGAGCTGACAGGTCGATCCAGGGGGCGGCCGTAGTATCGAAAGACGTGTTAGTGGCAGAGGACGGACTGGCGAAAAGATTGGTGAAAAATGTGACCCAGACTTGTTCCGGGACTGCGTTGATCATAGTTGAGGTTGTGATACCATGGGAGGCGTTTACCAGGGACCAGAAGTCCGCAGTTTTCTTTGTCATTAAGACTCTTGTCATTAATTCAGCGTCGTGTTGGTAAAGTGCGGCTCGGCGCGCTCTGATCCATGATTTATAGATTTTGTTTTCGTCTTTCCATCGGTCCCATGCAGCAATGATGTTATCAGCCTTGGCGCGTCTTCTGAGTAGTCTCAGTGCTTTTTTTTCCAATGCTATTTGTTTGTCGTACTGATGGATATGGGCTTTTGGGGTCGCCAGCCCCTGTTTCACATGATGCTTATGCTTGAGAAGCATAGGTAGGTAGTTCGGCCTTGGTGATGGATCGAGAACCATTTCTGACTTAATGTCTGAGACGTACTGATGAGTGATCATTCTAATGTTGGCCGATGTCAAGCGGAGACGCTTTTGTTGGGGATTCGTTTCGACCGATGTCAGGTAGCACGGTGCAGTGCGGCCGGTAGAAGGCCAGGATACTGTTAGCATATTATGGTCGCTTGGTAGAGTTTTGACTACGCGAAAATCTTGAATAATTGCACACAGTGCTGGGGAGGCGAAGATGTAATCTAGAGTGGCTGAAGACCGGTCTCTCTCCCAGGTCGGTAGGTGTGGCTGGCCTTCCAAGATCCAGGCAGCGTTATGCAGGTTCCAGGATGTCATCAGGGTCATCCAGGCTTGGCCCCTGAGCTCCGCTGCTGTGGTGATGGTCGAGTTTAGGGGGATGTTTTGTGGTTGAATGAATTTCGCGTTGAGGTCCCCGCAGATAAGTAGATAAGGGGTGTTCCATTCATTAAGAATCTCGTCAATTGCCTCAGCAATAGTTTGACAGAAGAGTGGTGTCGAAGATCTTTGTGGATTCCAGTAAGTAGTGAGCAGAGCGAGCGGTAGGGCTGAGGACTGCTTTGCGTGTGGTGTCGGGAATTCGTGTGCCGGGTTCCATTCAATTAAGACCGCCAGCACCTCGTAGGATCTTGCCGTTGTTTTGATAAGTTTTAGGTTTTGGTCTAACCGAATTCCAATCTGAAGGCCTGCTGAAGGGCGGCCTAGTCGACCTTTAACAGCTGGCGAGATCACGATGTCATATCCGTCCATGGATGGTTTTTCCTGGAGCCATGTTTTTTTTTCTTTATTTGTTTTTTGGTGCACATGCATCTTTACAAATATGTTCTAAAAGACATACAACAATTATACACTTTTAAGTAAACAAAAACAAGAATACATGAAGACTTAATGATGGTGTACATTTTTGATATGACACTCAACATAATAAAAGGAACAGTGTTGATAGTGTAATTTCAACAAATAAGAAGCGGCAAATAGACAACAGAATAGGGCTTAAAAACAGTAGTTTGGATTTAACCGCAGGGGCCATAGCCATATATTCAGGAAAAAGACAAGAAGAGCTAGGAAGAACAAAGAAAACGAAAAAACAGAAAGAAAGAGAGAAAGAGGGAATAAAGAAAGAAATAATGGAACAGAACAGAAAAAATAAGAAAAGTGAAAAGCACTTATAGCTAAAAAAAAGATAGGAAATTGTTGACACCTAACACATAAAATAGAATGTAAGTAGCAAGAGAAGATAAAGAAGAAATACATCATAAAACCCCATTGAGATAAAAACACTGATACACATTTGTCAAAACATTGCAAAATAGAAACCTTTAAACAGAATAACCACAAATAAGACATTTAAGTAGAATTAGGTCAATCCTACCTTAAGGTTTGCTTCAATGTGGGCTAAAATCTGTACAGCAGCAAACATGATGGCATTGGACCTTCCCCACATGCATCTCATCCAAATGAGATTCCGAGATAGAGTCGAGACTTCCAGCCGAAAGTCGCTCATGCAAAGTATTCTATGCGTTTCAAAGTGGGGATAGAAGAGAAACGGATGTTTTAAAGATTCCTCGACCCCAGGTGTACCACAGCAGCGGCAGTCAAGATCGAGAGTTGAATCAGGGTCGAGAGACCACTTCCTGGTACGCAATTTTGTGTGCATCAGATCCATGCGGAATCTCATATAGAGAGTTCTTGTTTTATTACAGGGGAACATGTTAAGGTATGGTAAGCGGGGAAGTTGATTGTGAATAAATTTGGCTTATTCCTTAAAAGAGGAATAAACAGCAATATGGTCGACAGTGGCAGCCCAATCGTTTTGGTAGTGTCTTTATTTTGCCAAAAGGGGGCGCCACCTAAGATCCTCAGTTCCAAGGTTAATTGAGGTTAGCAAACACTGCAAAAGGGCATGAAAAAGAGCAATCGAGGCAGGAGAAGACTTTGTAAGCATAATAAAAAAAGTCTTCATAGAGAGAGTTAGGAGGCGAGAAAGACATTTTGCCAATGTGGGTTTTTTCAATAAGGGTAAAACCCAGGCTATATCAAGGAGATCGATTTGGCTAGTTGTCCTTCACTTGTTGTACGACTCTTGAGCTAGAGTGTGGTGGGGGTGGCCAATAAATTAGATGTCCATGATTGGTTGAATTGGATAAGAAATATTGATGTATTATACCGCCAGGAGACATGGTTGCTGATGACTCTCTGCTGACAAAGCTTTTTCCTGACTACTGGATAACACTTGTGTATCAGCGCGTTATAAATACCACATCATATCAGATCATATCATAATCATTTTCCCGGCTATACGGGAGGGTGCTGGCAGGACACATAAGGAACGTGCCACTTTGGTGCACAGGCCCGGGGACTGGGAACCTCTACATATTTCTACACCATCAGATTAAACTCTTATGCTTATTATCACACAGGGAAATAAGGGCGACAATAGGATCCTAATTGGGAATATTTACATCCATCCAAAGGAGGACTTAAAGAATATCTTATCCCCAAATGGATGGCTGGCAGACTTTTTAATGTGTGAAAGTGGATCTGGTATAGTCATTATGGGTGATTTTAATGCCAAACTCTCAGACATGGGCGCACTTGCTGATAGGCTCCTCTTAGCCACCTAACAGATTCCCAAGCGTAATAATAACTTGACGGCAGGAGACCCCTGTGGTGCTCCATTAGACTCTTTTTTAAATGGTTGACTTAAATGGAAGATCCCATGATGCTGTCCTCCTGAAATATACTTATGGTCGAGCGGGCATTCATTCTTTGACTACTGCCTGGTTGACTGGTACTCTTTTTTCAGGGTGAAGAGCTTTGAGGTTAGTCCATACCCGAGAGTGATCACAATCTGCTACATATTAGATGGAATATGGCACCCACATCTACTTGCTCTGAACCTTTTTTGGGTAGTGATGATGTGATTTTTTCTCACAAACCAAGAAAACTGTGCAAAGGGCAGCTGGTTGAAATATTGGACAGTGTACAACTGGTGAGAGTAACCTTTTTCTTTCAGTCTTCTCTAGAGGATGCGGCTGCTATTTTAAGTAGCCATAAACGGTTGATTCTTAACTCTGATTCATGCAGGAATACTGGTACCACTCCGTCAAAGGTTTGGCCATCGCTCTGGTGCCCTCTGGTTTGATGCGGAGTGCCGTAGGGATAGGTTTGCACTATGGCTTGATGTTAGAGCTAATAACTGCACTGCAGGTGCTAGATTTATGGCCAAGATTGAATATAAAACACTTTTGAGACTTAAGTAAAAAACTGTTTTATGAATCCTGGTGGGAACGATTAGAAAGCTCCATACGTAAGAATGATATAAAAGGTTTTTGGAATCTGGTGGCATGTGGCTTCAGGGATGGTGCTCAAGACTGTGTTTGTCCAATATTGGGCCGTAAGTGGGTCCAACACTTTAGGGCTATTATGTTTGAACAGGCTGTAATTCCTCTGTTTCTAACTAAGGCTGATTTAGGCATTACTTTGTCACTTGTTGAGGTGGAAAAAGCTATCTTAAGTACTAAACCAGGCAAGGCACTGGGACCTGATGGCATCAGACCAGAAATGTATAGGTGGTTCCCTGAATGGTAGATAACAGGTCTTCTAAAACTTTTTAATACAATTGCTGCCTTTGGGAACATCCCACATTCTTGGTCTCTGAGCGCAATCAAACAAATTTTTAAAAAAGGCTCGAAGACGGACCCCTATTGCTATCACCCCATTTCATTTTTAGACAGCATTTCAAAAATCTTTTCTGATTGCTCGCTGGGCAGGTTGGAGACATGGGCTGAGGAAAACAAGATAGTCCCCTTTTATCAGGCTGGATTTAGATAGGGTTTTTCAACATCGGTCCACGTTTTTGTGCTTTCATTTGTTTTGGATAAATGTGTGAGGATAAGAAGGGGAGTAGTCTATGCAGCCTTCTTGGACTTAGCAAAGACCTTTGATTCTATTAGTCAGGCTCTTCTGTGGGCCAAACTTCAGAAACTGGGTGTTCAGCTCATCTGCTGTGCATGGTTGTATGCCTATATTCGAACACGAGGGCGTTTGTAGAAGGACATTCTATAGCAGGCGCTTCAACTAAGTTTTTTCTACAAATAAAGGAGTCCAATAGGGCTGACTCCCGGCTTATTATTTTCTTATCAGAATGTATGCCTGTTTTACATCTGCCAGGTTAATTTCCTCATCTCTGAATGGGGTGATGTACCCCACTTTACTTTATGCAGATGATGCAGTACTATTAGATTTGACCCCTAAGGGACTTGCTAGTCGCCTTAACTATGTTATCTATTTTTTATTAAATCAATGGTTTAAAATTAAACCTAAAGAAAACCATAATAGTTGTTTTTGGTTCCAAAAGGGAAAATCATTATAATTTGTGCATAGATAGCGTGTATCTAAGTGTGGATGATTCATACTGCTGTTTGGGTGTTATGTTCACAAGAAAATTGTCAGTGGTTTGGACACTTATCAATAGTAGAGAACCGCTTAAGGACCAGATTGGGTGGGCTCAGGACTTTTTATCATACATTTGGCGGTTTTTGCTTTGATACGTGAAGCCATTGAGGCTAAGATCTATTCTGCCATTTTGTATGGCAGTGAGCTGTGGGAAAGTGGGAGCTTTTCCTCCTTGGATTGTATTTCATGCATCTGTCTGAGAAAGCTGTTAGGTCTGCTGCCCAGCACCCCGAGAGCTTCCCTTGCGCTGGAGATTGGTGTCTTAAATATTGGCATACAGGCTGAAGTTAGGTTTTAAGAATTTTTCGACAAGCTGCATTCCATCCCTCCAACAAACCCCAACATTGCGAATGTGAGGGAGTAAATAGCAAAGGTGTAGCCGTATGCCACTTACCCTTGATATAAGAACTGCTCCAGTATGTGTAAAAAATGGGGAATTGCCTTTGATGAACTGAGGAATGGCTGGATGACAAAGCATCAACGTCGTAGGAAAGCTAGAAAGAGACATTTTGAATTTGCAATTAATAGTATGGAAGAATTACGTAATTGGGCTATCTGAGGAAGGCACATCACACCTATGATGAGAATTTCTCTTTTAGCGTTATTCATTCACCAGTGCAAAGGTGCATCATTGCAATGGGGCAATTTAACTTTTTGCATCTGAAGGCACGGATTACATGGTTGTATAACACCAAGCTCTGTATAGGTGGCTGTAGAACTGAGGAGGACTTAAATGACCTTTTATTTATTTGCCGACAGTAATTGGATTTGATGCGTCTTTGGCTGAAAATTCATTTTATTGCCAATCATATCAGGCATGTCTATGAATTTTGTTCTGTCATTTCTGGAGGCAGTTTAATTAATGATCTGTGTGAGTTTATTGCTGGAGCTTTTAAATGTATGGAAAGAAAATGTTAAGCCTTTTAATTTTTTAGTTTTTAATATGACTGTTTTAAATATTTTTCAAATTTGTTTTATTCTATTTGTCTATTAATGGTGAAAACCGAAATAAAGTATATTTCACTCTCTCTCTTACTCAGTGGTGATCCACCTTAGGTCTGGTAAATTTTCTGAAAAATCAATAACCATTTCATTTTTTGAAAGTGTTATATTGTTTTGCCCCCTTCTGCACCCAACAGATCAGGAATTTGCATTATTGGGTTAATTGCTTTTGGAGCATTTGAGTTGCAGTGCAGTTAATCTAAGTTGATCAAATTGACTTCATAGTAGCATTTAGTGGGCTTTTGAAAGCAACTCTATGATTTCTCTGCTTCAATGAGATTTGAGTATCATGTTTAAGGGTAGGCCCATCTTTGTCATTGTGATGCACCTAGCCATGGTCTCGGGAATTCTAGGTCTCTTGAACACCATTTCTTTTTTTTAATGTTCTAATGTTCATTCTGGAAAGCCCAGGGAATCATAATCTGGTTTATGTCTTCCTTAAGAACTCAAGAAACAGTGTTTCAAAATGTGGGCAGATGTGTTTACAAACATATGTAATGCTTCTGCATCCATGTAATGTCAATGTTTAACCATAACAGTGAAGGTAGTATATGAATGGTGTTTTTCTTCTGCCAGTAAAGTCACTTGTTGAAGTCTAGAGTACATTTCACTGGGGCTGAGATCTGAGTGTGGTGGGATGGTCCAATTGGAGTAGCCATAGTTCTAAAATTAGATATACTAGATAGTGCCTTTTCGATAATTCCCTCTGCAGTGACTAAATAGAATGTTCTCAAGACCTTTCAAAGAAAATAGTTATTTTGAGCTTCTACATGTTCTACGAGTTTACCCATGTTGTGCAATCTGTGTAGATTAACCACTTCAAGTGCATACTTGTCTACATCCGAAGGAGGTAAACCACTTATAGCCATCCACAAGCAATTGTTTGCAGAGGAATAGTGTTAGATACATAGATGAGGCATTTAGAGAACATATTTGCTTTTAAGATGCAATCATTTCCCCTCTTAAATATTTTGTAAGATATACATTATCACAACAGTATTTTAGTGAGTCCCCTGAACCCTGCAGATGCTTAGTTTAAGGTGATATGAGAGGCCTGTATCTCCCTTTTTTTAAGGAAGTAATTGAATATCGAATCACTTTTGTCTAGCATGCACTTTCGCTGGATATTTTTTAACACTGTTGAAATTTAGAAAATATAAAAAAACATGAGTATATGTATCTGACATCATTATTTAAAAAGGAAATGGACACTACAACTGCATTTCACAATATAGACAATTAGATATTCATCATTCTTCATTAGTACCCGGCAAGTCAATGAGGTTGTCCGGTGTCCCAGAGTCCTTTCCCGCGAGTGGCCGCCATGGAAAGGGAGAAGGACCTTCGAGCCGAGAAACGGTTTCAGCGCCGTTTCTCAACGCGTGAAAAAGTGCTCTTAGTACCCCGTTACGAAGTTACAGGGTACTAATGGCAATTTAACCCTCAGAGGGGGCATTACTGGTA
The DNA here is from genome assembly GCF_040938575.1 of Ambystoma mexicanum. Lineage (NCBI taxonomy): Eukaryota > Metazoa > Chordata > Amphibia > Caudata > Ambystomatidae > Ambystoma > Ambystoma mexicanum. Next base: position 655,849,981 of record NC_090927.1, on the reverse strand, counting down.
GGGTAATGGCCCAGGGGCTTCGTTAAAGCCGTCACTTTGCTCAGGCTTCTAACTATGCCTACCGGTAATGTCCCCTCCTCGGGTTATATTGTCTAAATATTGGACTCTTTAGATAGCTGGAAAATATCAATGTTCTTTATTCAGTTCCATATACACTTTTATAAGCTAAATTGGTTCCACCAGTACTCTCTGAAGAGAGAGCAAAGTTAATCTGTTCTTCGTATACTAAGATAGTGAAGTCTTTACTCAATTAAATGTTAATAAACAATTACTAATCAGCCTTCATTATGTAAAATCTAATGGCTACACAATATAGCGAAAATAAACATGCATTTTTCATGTAAGTTAACCCAAAATAAAAGTTACATGAATCAGAAATCTGTTTCACTATTCAATGAAGCATGATCTTATTTGCAATGCCTGCTGCCATGTTTTTCCATCTCCTGGCTCTCCTGTCTGCAGTATCTCTGTAGAGCGCCGTCAGCCTCAAAACTCCTCATTGCTCCTCCATCTCTTCATATCTTTATCTCTCACCTCTGATTATGGGTTTCCTTATAGTCGGATTGGGTGACTTTAAGACCAAACTGATTACAGACATTTTTTGCAAGTGTCTGTTTTCGTAACAAAATGTGAAGAGACATTTGGGTATGTTGTTAGGCACTCCTTTCTATAACGTGTAGTTGTAAAGAAATAAAATGCATTCTGCAATGTGTTCTGCCGAGAAACCTGGCTTCGAGACAGGTTAATGTGCAGATATATAGCACCTTCATTGTCAGTAAAAATTAAAAACTAGCCTAATCATGTCAGTAAACAAAAACAAGTGGCCCAGATATGTGATGTCATCAGTGATGTCATCAATGACATTTGTGATGTCATCTTTCATGTCTTGGGCATTAGTCTTAGCAGTGCATGGCAGTGGCATGAGCTATGGTTGCTTTGCTTACCATAACTCGTGAATTTTTTGTTTTTTTTCAGTTTTACTTGTAACCATAACGTCCCTTTAACAACGTTTTTTTTCAGTTCAGTTCATAGGTTTTTAATAGTGCAACTTAACCATAACGTCCTTTCCACCAACTTTATTTCATTGAATTTCATGGGGTTTTACCAGTGTACTCTAATTTCCTACAACTTACTAATATCATACCTACCCCAATATCGCAACATTTTGTCCAACTTACAAAGTTTCACCTTAAAACTCTGCCATTTCCCACCTTCTATCAGCATTTTTAACACTTCTATACACATTTTGCAACATTGTTTATGCTCGCTGACAATTGCAAACCTCTGACGCCATCAATGACTTTTTGGATAGTGCCATTTGGCCACATGATGGTGTGTCCGCGAACGCATCCGCATTTCATGAACGGGTCCGTGCTTTGTGAACAGTTGCAAGTGCATTTCCGGCTGATCTAGGAACTTTGAAGCTCAAAATGTACCCGTGCACAGCTCCTACACTTATTCTTAATCATTATCCATTAACAATCTAGCACACAGCTCATATTTGGAAGAATATTAGCAAAACTGCTATTTATCCTAAAAATGGCATCAGCTTTTGCCATCCCTCCCAATAGCCACCACCACCACCACCAGCTCGAGGATCTACACAAAAAAAAAACCAATACCTCAAAAGACAATAAATTGGACAAAGAAGATGAGGTAGAGGAAGTGCTTACATCTAGGACGCAGAGAGAATCATGGGTGTGGCAGTTCTTTACCACTGTTGGGAATGTACCGAAGGCAAAAACTACCAAAGTGAAATGCACTGAGTGCAACGTTGTACTCAGTCACAGACTACCTGGACAGTACTCCTATGGGGCCACGTCCATGCGCCACCACCCCAAATCCAACCACTGCAATGCTCTCAGAAAGGTTGTTCCTTTCTTAGCATGTAGTAAGATGTCTTCCTCCACCTCATCTACCTCAAATTATACGGTAACCACACAGCCTACTTCTGTGAGACACACAATTCAACCAGCTACATTGCAAGCAATAAAGGAGGCTGTTGAGCCATGTCTTTTAAAGACAACAGTACTCTGTATATTCTGCAACACACCACTCTGCAGGGAGGAGCAATGTCGAAGTGCTTTGGAAGCTATAATCAAGGAGCATGAGAAGCACTGCCCCCTGCCTTAGATGTAACACATGCGCAACATCTCCCCCTGTCCACCTCCCGCTTCATATTTGTGGTCGCTGCCTCTTCCCTCACTTCCCTACACACTTTACTTTCTGACCTCATCTACAAAAACATTATCAAAAAACACCAATAAAAAGGTTCCTTTAGGAACCACCTTGCACAGTTAAAAAAATAGAACTAAAAACAATACTGGACAGATTTACACCAAATAACCAAATGTACAAATGCAGGCTTTCAGGATCAAGCCACCACTCTTGCCGCAAATTTGGTGAAAATCCATCCAGCGGTTTGGGCTGTAGGAGTGAGCAAATCATTTTTCTATACCTCTATGGGAAAAATCACACATTTTAGGACCCTCTATAACTTTGCCCCCCCACCCCCACTACACGAAACCTCACCAAACTTCAAAGAATCAATCTGACTGGGTGATACACTCTTTTTGTAAAGTGTCATGAGGGTTTGACGAGGGGGGACAAAGTTATAAGCCTCCCAAAAAGTGGTCTTCCTATGGATTTAGCAACTTAACCATAACTAATAAGACTCCTTCATCACTAAATGGAATTAAACAATCACATGTAACTGTGCCAGTGCTATTGTTTCCTGTATACCCTTCATGTCATCACCCTTTTATTTTTGCTTTGCATTCCCCAATTAGGGCTGGAGTGCCCAGACATGTGATATAAACCTGCTCTTACTGAACACCCATGCTACATCATCTTGACAACACTGAACAAGGCTTCAACATGTCTAGGGTTGCTTTGGTCTCGTGAAGAAGGGATAGCAGATTAGTGGACTGCCTCTTGAGACCAACCCTAATTAGTATAAGGTCGTAGTCCCCTTTTAAGGGTGTAGCAGATTAAAAACAATAGTCAGACTGGTTACCCAGATGAAATGAAAGCCTTATTTATTTGTGTATGTATTTATAGACAACACACTTAACCCTGGGGTATATAGGCGCTGGTTACAATTATGAAGAGAATACAAACAAGACGGGATGTTAGAGTTTCAAGGCACAGACCTTAAGTGAAGAGCCAGGTTTTCCTTTGCTTCCCGAAAGCCCAATAGGATGATTCAGCTCGAATGGTGTGGAAGGAGTTCCTTAGTCTAGTCCTGGTGACTGGGAGCTAGCTCCACTTATGGACTGCTAATGCATCAGTCAATAGTGTATAACATTTGATTAATTACTGTCTATGTGTTAAGGAAAGAGTAATCTTGTGTTAAGAAATGTTTATATATCGCCCTTCCCCACCCTAGATGTCTTATACTGCTGAGGCCTTGTCTGATAGGATGGACTTAGTTGATGTGACATCCTGAAAGTACTATGGTGAACAATAAAAGTAGAAAAGAAGGCATACAATGTAGAAAGGATTGGGAGGCTGACAAGAGGACAAAATAATATACTAACACAAATGGATGAGCACAAGCCAGAGAAAGGACATGGTTGGGTAACTATATAAAGATGTGTTTGATGATCGATATAATCAGAGAATGCTCTTGGTGAAAGACAAGGGGAGCTGTATTATTATTGGGGAATGGATGCGTTATGGGCATATGTGTTCTGGTGTTCCCTTTTTGCATTTTGGCCAAAAAAGACATCAAAAGGAGCACTATACTTTCCTGGATATAGGATCTTGTGTCTGCCAGGCCATTTTTTGAGAGGAGGTCAAGCCAAGAGCTGGATAAGAGAAAGGTTAATATGGGTAATTAGAAGGGAAGCTGGGGGTGGGGGGCATTATTCTCAGAATCATCCCATCATTGTATCATGGTGAGGAACAGATTGTTGAGATAGGTATACATTGTGTAATCACCATGTTAACAAAAGATTTCATATCTGGCATATGCTGAATTCGTCCAAATGATTGAAGTTGCGTAATAGGTTTGTTTCTAGTTAGTTTATTACATTCACCATACAATATGCTTATGAAACCCAAGTGTAAGATCATTATGCTAATGTATCCTGTGAATATTAATTACCCATAGGTGTTGCTGCAGGCCAAAGTAGTGGGTGAGAGAACTATATTAATGCACAGGAGATGCAGGTAAGGCAGGGTTCAATTAATGTAGTGAATTATTCAAGATACTATGCACAAACAAGTACATTACATTTTTCTGAGACCAGAAAGACGTTTTTCCATGTTCAAATGATGTGCTGTCTGCCTTTGGACAGTTTCTTTGACGTTTAAGAGACACTGGATGACATCTCTCAAGATGGTGCTTAGTGAAGTTGCGCTCAAACACCCTACCTGTTTTCTATGGCTCACTTTTCAGTTACATATAGTAGATCGCTGTAGTAATATCTTATGTGTTGATTTCAAAGTGGCTCCAAAAAATAATTGTTGAGGGTCTAGTTCCTAAACCTGGAACAGGATGCCTGGGTTTCTAGAATGTTCAGGTGGTACTATTAATGGCTGTTCCGGGCATGGGCAATCACTACTTATTTTTTTCTGTGCTTTTATATGTGTCAACAAAATCAACTAGAGATGCATGCCCTGATTCAGTGTTCTTTTTACTTTAGAAACCCAGCTGAGTGCCAATTATAATGTAATTATTCTGGATCCCCTCCATCAGCCTAGTATGTATAGTTTTATCAAAATCTTTAGAGTTGCCCTGGGTGACCAGGAAGGGTCTGCCCCCACCCTTGCATATATAGGAACTATAATGCCCACTTGCTATGATATAAGCTAATAACGTGGGGAATAGTTGCATTAAAATTAACATTGATAAGGGGACACATATATCTGGATTATATTTATAAATGTCAATAGGGAACGCAAAACGACCTGGACTCTTTTGCCAATCTTGGATTCTGACGACATCGTCCACTTTCTTCCAAATGAAATTAAAAGCCTCATAAACGAGGTCATTTACCCTTGGAAAAATGTATCTCATATCTTCTTCAATACCTGTGTATCATGAAATAAACTGTTATGAATAATGTGTATGTTAAAATCAACACTTACTGTGGCCACCTGGCTCTTCAACACAGTGTCAACACTTTTCTGCCCAAATTATCCTGCTGCAAGCTTCCAGAACTTTCCAGTATTTGTATTAGTGACAGAACACCTCAAACACTCCCAAATGTTCTGCTATATCCTAATCCTCAAAGCATTCTAATTGTGTTCTTTAAAACAGCACACTGTTGATCAACTAGTATATTTATAAGCACCGGTTTGACTGGGTCGGGAGAGTCCATTTTATCATCCTGCAGTGGTTTGCTAATTTAATCTGTGACAAGGCATCCTTAGTTTTGTGAAAGTCCATACCCACAGACTAAAAGAGCCTAAGAGCCTAAGAGCATAGTTATCACATTTGGCTCTCAGAATTATTTCCAATTATATTCAAAATATTTACGCACACCCCATCATTGCACAGAGACTAAAATATAATCAATTTTGCTATGTGAAAGGAGATGATACATCAGCGGCAAATCTACCATTTATGGCTCAAAAGCCTAATTCAACTAATAATTCCTATAAAACAGCCTCTGATATCACAGGTACCGACTACTAAAGTTAATGATATTATTATACACGTACCTGAATCAAATGGCAAACATTGTCGTCTCCCAATTTTCTATGAAATATACCCTGACGATGGTATTAACATTCTCTGTTTGATTTAATATCAGATTTTAGAAGAAGGATATCAGGAATTCCTATAACACCAACAACCCATGACACATGTTATTGTCAGTTTTCCTGTTATAAAAAACCAGTAAGGGTGCAATGTTAACTTCTAGTTGAAAAAAAACAATGACTCCATGCTACCTTAAACATTGCCATATACTTTTACATAAAATGCAACATTGGTGTTATACAGGTTATAAGCACCCCTGAAGGTTGGCTTTCATAGCTGTTCTTCTGGTTGGATTATCAAAAAGAAAGTAAAAGCTTATAGAGGGTCCTGATTTCCTGTCCAGGTTTCCTGAAACAGTTATGCTATCAAAAGTTTATATAAAGGAAATCCTGTATCCCTCTTGTAATCTTGAACCGAAATATACAATTCTCCAAATTGAGGCTCATGATTGTATAAAGAACCTATATTTGCAACATTCATGAGGCAACACTTACTATGTTTCATATTGTCAACAATGTGGAGCTGGGAAGTGAGTGACAAAGGAAGGGGACCCTGAGTTTACCGCCTATTAAAGTATAGGAGTTGGTAAATCCTTATATTTGTAGTCAATACATTTTTGCAATCTGGTGAAAGTAATAATAGCTAGTCAATATAAGGGTGAGTAAACGAATAAGTTGCAATATGACAAGGAATTACTGTCTTCCCAACCAGATCTATGAGCCAAAGGTAGGTGTCCATTAATTTGGCGATCATGGTTGAACTCCTCATTAATGCACTACAATGTTTATTCAAGAGTGAAATAGTATCCTCTCTAGATCCCTTTTTAACAGCAATGCATTAATCAAAATGACACCTAATGGGGCTCTGCTACATCCCTCAGAGACCCGAGAGGATACAACTACCATATGTCTTCAGTCTTATGGCTTTCCCACCACTGCAAATTGTTTTGCAACTCTGTAACTTTCTAATGACTTGCTTTACTTTTGCCCTCCATTGTATAATTTAGGCAACCCCTAATGAGACCTTTACTGTTGTTGTTTCGTGACCTCCACAGGCATCCTGGCATTGTTGAACAACTGTCACAAAGCTATATTGCTGTCTGATGATGAGGAAGAGTTGTGGTCATAAGACATACAAAAATCCATACGCTTCTCTGTTTTTGAAAATACATTACTCAGTATCTGCATGCATGTTGTATGGAACACCTGGATTTCATTTTCCATTTGATCTATACACTCAAAGGTAGTTAACGTGGATGGCCTGCACCCAATGAAAGCCTTTCCACACAGTGTGCAGCGCTCATTTGGTACTGTTCATTTTGGACACTGGCTTTTCTCAAGTGGAACAATAGAATAAAGATAGTCCAGTAACACAGCGCCAAATGTTAGAGATCTAATATACTTCTGTTACATATGATTTGTTTTGTAGGTGATTCAGCCTGACATGTGTTTCGAGCATAGACATGCTCTTCATCTGAGGCTGATAGAACATTGAGACAATTGAAATATATATGTAGTTAATAGTAATACAACCAAGGAACCTGACAAGGTAGAACAAAACTGTGGTTCAACATATGTCCAGACACAATTTTTCACGAACAATTCATAAGAATATTATGATTGACATTGCAAATCGAAATTACATTAAATATTCCATACATTTAAAGAACAGAATCAAAACATAACATTATCAGAAGAAAATTATTAAACAGTGCACACAAGACAATCAAAAGAGAGAGAGAAAAAGAGAAAAAAACAATTCATTAGTATAATTTCACTAAGTATGTAGGAATAATCATATATTTTAGAAAATCTGGCATTTAAGAAGAATATCTCATTGGGTACCCTAGACGTCAAGTCACTATACACTTCGATTGAGCACCACAAAGCCATCAATAGTGTCAAATACATTTTTCGTCAATCATCGGCCTCATATTATGATCATATTGAGATGCTTAAAGAATTTCTGCTGTTTGTGTTTCTCTTCAATAATGTATACTACAAATAACTCATTGGAATTGTAATGGGAGCAAGCTTTGCTCCGGCCTCAGCTAATATATTCATGCACCAATTTGATCAGGAATGTGCACTCACCAACACTCAGTTTAAGCCATCTATTTATCTGTGGAAAAGATTTATAGATTATGTTATTGTAATTTGGTCAGGTACTGAAGATGTTTTAACACAATTTGTGAGTTTTCTTAATAACAACAAGTGGGGTATTCAATTCACCCACACATTTAGTGACATCAGTATCAATTTTCTTGACCTTACCATTTCAATTTCGGATAAGGGCTTTGAAACCAAAACCTTTTGTAAAAGTACATCGGTTAATGCTTTACTCCATGCTTCCAGCTGTCACAAGAAACAAGTTATTGCAAATATACCCAAGGGAGAATTCATTAGAGCCAGGAGAAATTGCTCCAGAACGGCAGATTTTCTGTCAGAAGGTCAACTTATGAAAGCAAGATTTATCCAAAGAGGCTATGATGGTAATAACCTTGTAAATAAGAAAATGAAGTTAGCCAAATGAAGAGAGTTGATTTGTTAGCACCGAAAAGTGGCGATTTAAGAACTGCAGCCAATAAAATTAGGCTTATCACTTAATATAATTCGGATAGTCATGTACTTCACTGAATTGTCAGAAGACACTGGCATCTACTTCACCTAGACCAGGATGTTAGCAAATGGATTGACTCCGACCCAAGCTTTACCTTTAGCAAAGGTACCACACTTATATTATTTGCCCTTCCTTTATGAGCAATCCCGAAAAGAAACAGACTTGGCTACACATAGCCCAGAAGAAGGGATTTCACAAATGTGGTAGTTGCTCCATGTGCACCTACGCACTTGAATCCTCGGTAGTGAAATTTGGTAAATTGGAAGACCACCACATTGACTCCTTCATTATTTGCAATACCAAATGTGTTGTGAAGTGGACTGAGAAGTGGCCTGTTATGCCTGGGGGTCTCCGGGAACTCTACTGTGGATTTTTGCAAATGTGCCTTTAAAACGTGTTAAGAATCTAGCCATGCCCCATTGATAGCGTTCGTTTGAAAAAGGGACGTGTGCGCGCCCATTCGCGCGCACCCATTCACGCGCGCCCATTCGGGCACGCCCATTTGAAGTGGCCTGAGAAGTGGCCTGTTATGCCTGGAGGACTCTGGTAGCTCTACTGTGGACAGTTGCAAATGTGCCTTTAAAACACGTTAAGAATCATAAGGATATTTGGAACACTTGGCATATTGGACTATTAAGTATTTATATCACCTGGGGATGTACTTATTCCTCTAATATGCTATTATTCATTTATTTTTCTAGTGGCCATGCCCCCTTGAGAGCGTTCGTTTACCTGTTAGGCTGGGGGCTGGGGCTGGTGTATGGTGTCGGTAAAATCTGTTTCACATATATATTTCCAGAATTTGCTTACAGAGCGCAGGAAGCTCAAAAAACGTAATTTCATACTGCGTGCTACTTGAGTTAGGCACGAAAGTGCAACAAAATCTAAAAAAGCAATCTGTGTATCCCACGATGAAACAGAGATTTCAGATGTCAAGCATAATAAGGAAAGATACATTTGCGCTGCCTTCCGGAGTGAAAACTAGGTGAATGAGTACTGCAGAAGCTCTGCCACTGCAAGTTGCAAATGATATAGATGAGGAATTGTTTGAATTTGTGCAAGCTTGCTCGCTACAAATTATAGGGAATGCCAATTGTGAGGACGTAAGTAATGGGGTCATTGTTTTGGAATCCTCACAATCTTTATTTGGCGATGAATGTCCAATTGATATTCCTATTAAAGAAAAGAAGCGGGAGGTGAACAGTAAAATGGATAACGTTTGTAATCTGTCTCAATCATTTATGGATACTCCACCGATTTTGACACGGGCGAGATCTTGTTGCTATGCTTGTCACAGCACCTTGAACAAAGGGGACTTAATGCTGATTTTGGAAAATTGAGTCCGATTCAGGAGCAATCGTGTGAAGATGGTTGTGAAATAACGTCTAACAAGGGGATGGTTGAGTAATTCCATAAACAGACAAGGATGTTGAATGAGATTGTTTTGATTTTGACTGCAATGCCTGAAAAATGTTGTGAAATTTGGTTGCGAATGATGGATGGGAAGGCACGGACAAATAGCAATCTAGATAACCAGGGAAATGTTACACCTGATGTTGCTCCTTTGAAAATGACACAAGAGGAAGGAATTGCGCCTCAAAACAATGACGGAAATGTACCCATTGTTGAGAAAAATGTAGAAATGGCTGATTTCACAATTAAAGTATTGGAAAAAAGAAAACACGACAAGACGAAAAATTGCTCAGGCACAAAAAGCCTTGAATATCTAATCGAGAAAATTCCGAAGGGACCCTAATTTAAGGGAGGGAGAAAAGCATTTACCGGTAAACGATGAGGTTATTTTTGTAAAAGAGGCAGCTGATAAGATTCATGAGAGTCCTAGTGATGATCAGATAATGAATAAGTCATCTCAGTGTGGTTATGCAGAAGGTCCAAACACACTATCTGAGGCTATGAAAAATAAAGAAATGTCTGGAAGAATAGATACAAATCTGAAATCTATAGAACTTGGAATGAAGGACATTTTTGATATATTCAAAAACCCAAATGCCCCTATGAACTTAGATAGCCCTGTATCAGATGCACCAAGAAAAGCCTCTGAGGTGTCATGCTGGAGTGCTACCACTCAAGCTGCCATAAAAAGGTTCAGTGACTGTGGTAAAGAAACTTCGGGGGCGATTAGCGATATGGATTCTGGTGGACAGAACGAAGAGAGGTTGAGAAACAACAAGATCAGTGACACAAATGATTATCCAGAGTTGAATAGAAATGTGCAAGGAAGGTGGGAATTGAGAGCAACCCAGGAGTAGTAATACGAAGGGTGAAAATAATGTAGCTATGAAGCTTTTAACTGATCTCGAAGTGAAGGATGGGAGGCAAGATATAATCTGTAACTTGGTGGAAGAAAGTAAAGGGGGGCACAGCCAGAATCTGAATTCAGAGCTAGATATAAGAAAGATTGTAGAGGAAATAATAAGTAAGAAAAAGTATTCTCCTGGAATCCAGATGATTGGGAAGATAGGGAATGGTGTGAGCGGAATCGAATTCCCTATGAATGAATCAATGTATGATGAGAGAAGAAACAGCCAAAAGGAATATGGAGAGTTTGACTGGCCTAGGATATGCAAGAGATATAAGAGAGGAAAAGTCTAATGAAAATAGCAGATATCTGGAAACCCAGCCATACTTAAGAAAAGCAGTATACCCGCAAGAGCATAGCTTAATCATGTGTAATATATTTGAAGAAGACAGATATCAACCGTTAAATAGACCATTCATTCTGAGTATTTTTGCTGAGATTCCAGAATTAAATCTGATCTCATCGGTAGACATTAAACTTGTTGACTTTATACACATATACAGATTTAATTATGAGCGGCTGGTGATACCTTCTCCTTTGGTGAGAGCTCTGATTTTGAAAGAAGTGGGTACATTGCAGAAAAAAGGTTTTGATATCTATGTGTGTGAGAATCATGTAGTTGACACCGGCTTGATAAAGGATATGCACGAGTGGTGAGAGTTAGCAACGGCACTTAAAGAATATATATCTCAATTAAAGACTATGGGAAAGCCCCTTAAGTATAAAGGCGAGCTATGGTTTGCTATCATGGAATACAAGGGGATGGTCTCACCTTGTTTCCAATAAAAAACTATGTGATTCTATGGAAAACCATGACTTTATATTGATGCAGGTAGTGTGGGTGACAGGATCCCTTTTATGGGATGGGTATGAGATTACATGTGTAAAAGCAAAGGTGGGCAGTGAGGGACACCCTAAGGGAGGACTTGTGATTGCTATAAAAAAAGATAACAATGTGAAAAGTATTTGGAAAGCACAAATTGATGATTCGATTCTGATGGTATCACTAGAGATACAGGTTGCTGAAGGAGTAATTGATGTAATGTTGATAAACATTTATTGGAATGTTCTAGCCAACTCTGATAAAGATCTTGATGAGGTTATGTTGAAGTTAGATAACATACTGGTGGAATGGAAGGATCATAAAATAGGAGGTATAATTTTCATGGCTGGCAATTTAAACGCTAATTGTCAATTAGATGAAAGTGAAATGCTAACTCCAACGATTTGGGAGTGGGAGAGTTATGAATGGAGAAAAGTAAAAAGAATCGTGGACGACTATGGCTAAGGTTTGCAGAGAGTTGGGGTCTTGAAATTATCATAATGTGACCTCCACTTGACATGCCATAGGTCTAGAATCTATTATTGACTATATATTTATAAGCATGTCTCTATTCTTAAGCATGGGCAATCTAGTGGTCACTAAGGTCGAGGCAAGTGACCAATCAATGTTATTGTGTGTTCTAACCTGGAAAAAAAAAGGATAGAGAATGATCCTGCTGTTTATAGCATGAATATAGAAAGAAATGCTAGAGGTTCTAGGATAAAGGTGAAATGCTACATGGGAAATCGATGGCGTTGAAAATAAGAACGATTGCCTTTTTAAAAAATTCATGTAGCTTGGGATAGGAGTAGTGGTTGGATTATTACGCTAAATTTTGCGCAGGTTTTTGAGTACAGATATCGTATATAGGTTGTAAATAGATGATGAATGCAATGAAACGGTATATAGCAAAATTCACATCAAATGGATATGAAACAAGATATGAAGTTTGTAGGACTGGCAAAGGTCTCGTTACTGCCACAAGGGGGTAATTTAACTTTGAAACTGAGAAGATTAGAAGCAAGACCTATTTACAAATATAGAACAGTTCATTTTGGCCTCAATCAGATCACAAATTTGCGGTGCTTCTATGAATCAGCAATGTATGTTGAGTGAATGAATGAAGAAATAATTTGCAGCCTTTTCATTTAATGACCATAAGTAAAATGGTGCCAGTATTCTGCATGTTTAATGATTTATTAGCATCATTACACTTTATTTATATATAGGTACAATGGATGTGCACCAGAGCGAATGCTTCTCTCAAGTTAAGGTCACATTTAAAGATGTATTGGCTACAGCCTTTGTTCAATATTTTGCCTAAAGCGCCTTAAGATCCATTTCGAAATAAGTTATATAGCGCTCTTTTCAATGTCTGACTCAACAGAGATTGGGACTATACATACAATTCTAGGCGGAAGTACTCACCCAAGATGGTGGTGTTCATCTGCCTCGGATTGTTCCTGTATTGAGCTCACTAGCAGGCCAATCTCAAATACACTACCGCGCGGATGCAGCGTTTAGCATTTGGAACTAAGTGCGGCCACACCAACCCTAGAGGTAAGACTCTTGTAATACGGTACCTAGGATCCCCGCATGATCGCAGCGGCATTCTTACATTATGCTAAGTTTGGGATTGGCTAATTGACGCCATTCTATCTTTTTTTCTATTTCCATTACATTGGATGCCATGCAAATACAATGGGATTTCAAACTATTTTGATTGGCAATGATTCAAATGATTCAAATAGCACAGCCATTTCCGCAACTGCGAAGCATTAGAGGTATGTTTAATACCAACAATACTCTCATAATTTATATTGTGAGACACAATTAGGTACCTTTTAACATTCCATGGGTGTCCTAGCTTGGACGTTCCACCGCCTCGGTGCGCATTGATTATTCCTACCTACTTAGTGAAATTATACTAATTAATTCTGTTATTTTCTCTTTCTATCTCTCTTTTGATTGTTTTGTGTACACTGTTTAATAATTTGCCTTTGATAATGTTATGTTTTGATTCTGTTCCTTAAATATATGGAATATGTAATGTAAGTTCGATTTGCAATGTCAATCATAATATTCGTATGAATTGTTCATGAAAATTTTGTATGGACATATGTTGAACCACGGTTTTGTTATACCTTGTCTGGTTCCTTGGTTGTATTACCATTAACTACAAGTATATTTCAATTGGTTCAATGTTCTATCAGCCACGGATGAAGAACATGTGTATGCTCGAAACACGTGTTAGGCTGAATCACCTACACAATACATCATATGCAACAGAAGCATATTAGATCTCTAACATCTGGCGCTCTGTTACTGGACTATCTTTATTCTATTGTACTACTGTGGTGTATATAGGCAATATACCCACCCAACCCAGTGACCTGCTGCCTGGTTTACCCAAGAATTATATTGCAAGCGTTGTGGACTCGAGTGACTTCATTGCCAGTAGGATTGTTCTACTTTTCTCAAGTGGGTACGCTCATACCAACAAGCTTCTGAATCCTTAGGTGGTACATCTATATTGTTCCATTGTATGGCCTCCCTTGTATCTGCCAAGATCTTTTCAATCTGATTGAGCACAATTTTTCCCACTCAATCGAAAGGTATCTGCCATCTTGGCCTGCCCTTACTTTATGGCACTTCACACACTTCTATTATACGTCTTCTCTTTACCTGTGTTTTCCTAAGTCCTCCACCCGGCATGCTCAAGGTATTTGCCAAAGTGAACATAACTTATACACTAAAGGGTGGGCCCTACCATCCAAAATTCCTTAATCACTCCCTATATAACATGCAGCCACTCAGCACTAAATAGCCATCCAGCCTGAAGCCATAGATCTTGCTAACCAAGAAAATAAAAGAACTTTAAGAATTAGAGTGTCCTACTCACCAGCTGTGTCATCTGCAACAACAACCTTTAGTTCATGAAGGGCTGTAGTAGCCAAGTCAAGGTGCCCAATGTCAGATTTGGTTATTCCGTTTTTTTATACCCCATCAGGAAGAATCATGGCTGACCTTCCTCAAAGAATGCTATACAAAGTAGATGGAAGTAAAAAGGTCTATCCAAGCTGCACTTCCTGGGAGATGTACTCAGCAATCAAGCGGTACCCCACTGTCTCCTTTCTCCGATCAACACCTATTGTATAGAGGGATAGTAGGCTGGCCCCAACCTGACATGTTTTCTGACAATCAAACGAAAATCATAGACACTGGTGAGCCCCAGATAACAAGGCAGAGGGGCATTTTGTCCATCTGCTGAACAAAAGATTATGTTTATCTGAAGTCTAATGAATATTTTGTAAGAGTACACGCATTGGCAAAGTCATCTCCGTAAACTGACAGTACACCTATGTGTTATGCATTATATACCTATATGTATATTCATATACAAATCTGCACGTGTAGTCTTCCCCTAACAATAACCACCCTAATGCCTATATTCTTCTGCTAACAGTATATTTTCTGCTTACACGTGTGACTGAATATGCACACCAGTATTAATCGCAATGAGCAAGAGGGCATATTGAATATCACATATATGTTGTAATATCATTAAAGCCAGATGATTACTTTCAAGGTTACCACAAATTTGGGTAAATTAGACAACTGTACCACGTGTTATTCAAAAGGCTATCAATACACAGACAGTGTCGTAGGGTGCACTGTGAAAGAAACTATTGAGACAATGGTGCGGTTTTTAAACTGTGAATGGATTATAATACAGCGAAGCGAGGTCCAACCAAAACTAGCAGTTTTCCCTATAAAGGAAATGAGACGTCATGCAAGGAGGGCTGATGGATTGGCAGTCATGGTGGCGGCAGCTGCTATTGTGGACACCTCAAGTTGAGCTCTGTTTGCTCTCTTCTGCTGTTGGCTGTGACTGAGGATTTGCACATTTGATGCGGAAGAGACGGCAAGCCAAATCAACCTCTGCGGACCATGGTTAAAGAGGGCAAAACTTGACAACAAGATTGATCAGGATGCTGCAGTTCTGGCCCAAAGGACTGACGATATGAATTTCCGTGCACAAGAACAGATAAGTGATCCTTTGGGGTATACCATCTGGGAGAGGTCGATGGGGTGGATGGGGTGACGCAAGACAGTTAAATTGTTGCCTTGCTTTCCTGCTAAAGACTCTATACACATACCTCTCCACACCTATCTTGTGCTATCGATTCTTTGTCTCCAGGAAAACATTAGCTGTACAACAAGGCCTTGTTCCTGTTGTATTCATCGTAGGCAGTTGGTCACGGTGTGGTGTGTTTCTGAGGGTCCATGTGCATGGTAGTAGGGCAAAGTTACTGTATATCTCCCAAAAGCCCCCCCCCCCTGAAAAATGTTCTCCCTTTATGCTCCATTAGGGCTTTCTCAACTTTCCACAAAAGAATATTTTACCTTTTTGCTCCAATGACAGAGTATACATTTACTCGATGCATCTCCGAGCATCCAGGATACACTTCATCCTTAAAATCAAAATTCTGAAACATGTTATACAGAACTTGAAAAATCAAGAGGTTTGCCTGCGAAATACAATACATCAACGCTGTTATTTACCGTGCATGGTACATTTGATTCCTGGAATGTCACATAGGGATGATATAATGAGTCAAGTGGGGACAGTAGCAGTGCTGTTCATGAAAGTTATAGTCACACATAACTGGATTCAAACATTCAGAAAGCCCTATTGCATGTGTCCTTCGTTGATCTCTGAGAGTACAGACAATATGACAATTGCTTCGATTCTTTACAACACCCAAGTTACAGAAAATTGGAAAGGACATATTCATTTTTAGTGTATGAATGCCGAGGTTGACAAACTACTTTATTTATTGTCTTAATACACTGTTGTATCATTAATTAGGCAATGTCATTGTCACTATTTTAATATGTATTGCAAATGGCTAACTAATGATAACACACAACAGTAAAACATGCGATTTGATTAATACTTGACACAAGGCAGTGACGTGTTTTCTCCAGGCGAAAAATAATTATCCTTACTTCATGTTCAGCATCTGTGCGACGGATGGGGCGTCGGCTTCATCATTACCTCATAGGACAGTTTTCGTTATTGAATTTAGGCAAGCGATGGCTATCTTTAAAACTCAATACCTTTAAAAACAAGTAGGTCTTACGGACATCCGGCTATCACAGGGGGGTGCGTCTTATATTTACTGAGGATGTGTCCAAAGGTTGACCCAGCATTTTTCTATCTCTAAGGAACGAAACTCTTCCCCATGAGCACACAGCAATATGGCGCAGAAATCGGGGATTTGTGACAGCTGTTGAACCACCACAAGGCATTAAGGACGTCAAGAAGCAATGGGATTTCATTTAAGTTCCGTTGCAGGTTGCCTACATTACCCAATTTGCCTTTCGTTCACAGGAATACAGCCGTTACGGAGATAACTGCAGACTGTTTCATTGAAATACTGCTGGTGGTATTTCGATGATACCACATGCAATATTTAAAACACATTTTGTAAATGTGTTTATCAATGTCGCTCTACCCACCTTTAACTGCATACTTGATGTAGCCCCCCAGCACCATGAGTTGAGGCTATCCAAAATATGAAAAATATGCACCCTTATTAATGCTGCTCTTTACCTACCTGTAACTGCAGGCTTGATGTGGCCCCCACACAATGAGGTGAGGCTTTCCAAATTGCACCCCTTATCAATTGCCCTCTTTACCTACCTGTAACTTCATACTTGATGTAGCCCCCCACACCATGAGGTCAGGCTTTCCAAATTGTGCACCCCTATCAATGTCGCTCTTTACCTACCTGTAACTGCATACTTGATGTAGCCCCCCGCACCAAGAGGTCAGGCTTTCCAAATTGTGCACCCTTATCAATGTCGCTCTTTACCTATCTGTAACTACATACCTGATGTAGCCCACCGCACCATGAGGTGAGGCTTTCCAAATTGTGCACCCCTATCAATGTTGCTCTGTACCTGCCTGTAACTGCATACTTGATGTAGCCCCCCGCGCCATGAGGTGAGGCTTTCCAAATTGTGCACCCCTATCAATGTCGCTCTTTACCTATCTGTAACTGCATACCTGATGTAGCCCCCTGCACCATGAGGTCAGGCTTTTGAAATTGTGTACCATTAGCAATGTCACTCTTTACCTACCTGTAAGTGTAGGCTTGATGTAGCCCCGCTCTAGGAGGTGAGGCTTTCCAATTGGTGCACCATTATCAATGTCGTTCTTTACCTGCCTGTATCCACATAGCTGATGTAGCACTCCCGTGCCATTGGGTGTGGCTTTCCCAGTCTGTACACCTACTCTATTATTGTTTTTCATGCATTTCCTTACACTAGCAGTTGCCCCCATAGCACGAGGCGTGGCTCTGTCAGATTTTGTGCTCAAGATCTACCTTTGCAACCGTATGCCTGATCATGAACTTGAGTTACCTTATCTTGTACTTACTGTAACTAGTGCACTGATGCCTGAGGGTTTGGTGTACTGCTATAAATGTAAAAATAAATAAATAAAAAAGAAATACACCATTTCCACTCTCATTTTGAGAATGGAAATGTGTTAAGTACAGTAGAACTACATAACGCTACTGCACATATTTATTGTAATGCAAGAAAAGGACACAATCTAACACTATTATGCATTGCATCCTGACCGTAGAGAGAAGGCGAGATGTCCTTTTACTCTGTTGCAATGTCCCTATAGACACAGCTTTTTCACTACTTTTAAAACAGGTTAGCTCCTCTTCATTGGATTGAAAACTTGTCGTTATTTATAGGAGGTCCCAGCTTGCACTTAGGTGGTATTTACTGGCAGAGACACTCATTTAGAATGCTGCTGGTGGTTAATATGCCGTAAAAGGTGATGTGGTGGGTGCTAAATCGGGGTCCTTTTTCTATAAAACTGCCGGATTTAGGGTTACCAAAATACCTCTCATGATTCCGTAGCCTGCAGGTGCAGGGGGAATCATGATCTAGTGATGATGCAAAAATCATGCAGTTCTGGCAATGGAATATATTCTCCATGCTCAATCTGGTAGTCTGAAGGGATTTGAAAGCCGGGAAGTTTCACAACAAATAATATTTGGACATATCCAACTTGTCCACATTCAATGCACAGATACATATATAACTGCCCTGCTGGGTATTTTCCCATTTTCACATAAAGTAGGCTTTCATCTAAATAGACACAATTCTGTCAAAATGGCATACAGTTTAACCAAAATAGCTAGTCTCCAATGTCATATCATCATGTACCATAAATGTACCCTGCATGTTGACCAGATACAGGAGCATTGTGTCAGTCATGCTTGGAATGCTAAGCCATATGCACGACTCACAGACAGCTCTCCAAATTCATTGGCCATACCATCCACCACATTCATCCATTCACATAAAATGACTCTATTGTCATTGCCTTTTCTGGTGTACATGGAGAAAAGGAAAAGGAAACATCAACAAATAAACCATCTGAAAACAAGCTAATTCTGCAGCACATCTGGCCTTGCCATGCTCAAGGAACTTTCTGGAACACAGAAACGACTGAGACCACTGCCAAGGCCAACTACTACCAAAGCACAATATCTAAGGCCAACAATCAAAACAAAGCCCACTTCAAAGATATTAATTACTGCATCAGTCCTCTGCCTGACCAATACTGTACTCCATCAAACAATCCACATGCATTTATCACCAATGCCGCAACTGAGAGCACACTATACATTCCTTCTTGCAAAATCACAGCTACCTGAGAAACTTTCAAGACACTATGGAAGACCTCACTGCCACCCTACCATCACTTAAGGCCATATTGTATGTGCATGACATCCTCCCTGCCTCCGTACTCAAGACCCTTCTTACTGAAGCATGCTTCCTTGAGCCTAATGACTGTACAAATCCTCCCACTTCTCATGAAAGCAACACTGGACCCTGATGACCTCCGCAACTACCACCCCAACACCCATCATTACTATTTAGGTAAGACCCTCAAGAAAGCAGTAGTCACACAACTCATCCAACATATCAAAGCCAACATCCTACTTCAGTTCTACCAATCTGGCTTCCGACCCAGATTCAGCACAGAAACATCTACCATTATGGTGATGAACGGTACCCTTAAAATTCTCAATGATGGCCATCATTGTCTTCTGGTTTCATTGATCTCTCAGCAGCATTCAACACAGTTAACCACCATAAACTCACTGACAATCTACATTGCTACATGGGGATCAGCAAGATCATCCTCAGCTGATTCAAATTCCACCTTGCTTATCGTCACCAGTTTGTACACATGGATTCCTCCAGATCACTATCTCTACCATCCCCTGTGGAGTCCCATAAGGATCCATCCACTCCCTTGTGACCTTCAATCCTTACATATAACTGCCCTGAACCCTCCTAGCTCGACACAACTTTCACATCTACCAATACACAGATGACATGCAACTCTACCTCAGGATATCCTCCATAAAAGACAGTTACAAGATCAAGGCCTGCCTCACATTCACCAAAGTCCTGTATGTCCAGTGCTTACCGGAAGCTCAAACCCTCCAATAATTAATTATTACTGCCAACTAACAACATCACACACCTTAAAATCCATACTTGGCTCTCTGCTATGACCCTCAAGGGCTTCATACCCCAGGTGTCCACCTGTGTCAAGCTCCTTGGGTTCAACACAACTGACATATCTACTTCAAACTGCACACACAAGGCAAAACACAAAAGTCTCTGTACCAACTTTCTCTCCTGTGGAACATCAAGTCCTTCATCTTATAAATCAAAATCAGATCTTCTGTCCAAGCCTTGGTTCTCCCACCCATGCCATTTTGAAAGGCCTTCTGGTGACTACCCTGGCACCCCTCAGATGTGTCCTGCATGCTACAGCATGACTCATCACCACATCAAACCAACCCGCATCAAACTGCATGCATCGGTTTAAAATCCTGTTGCATCATCTACAAAGCTGTCACCATGAAGTCTCCAAGCTACCTCTCTGAGAAAATCAGCATCACTTGAGGCCTACAATCCACCAGAGCTAAGGACATGTGCAGACTTTGCCAGTACAGGAAAGGATGAACCAGAAGCAAATCCCTATATGTCTGTGCCCCAAGACTGAGACACTGTGCTCAGAGAGGGACAGCTCCACCTCACTGATGAGGCCCAACAAGGCCGAAACATGTGTATTGGGTTGCTGTTGGTACTCTTGTTGAGGAGGGAATTGCCATAGCATTTCCGTGCTGGAGTGCCCATGTGGGCGGGACAAAGACTGATATACAAATGGAAATTGTCCCATCTGTGAAAGAAACAGTGTGCAAAAAGCGTGTGCTGCAAACTCTCATCTCAAAGTGGGAAGAAAAACACAGAACAGGTTATCATGCCATGTTCTTTTTGGAGAGGTGTGCCTGGTACCTTTTTTGAAATATTTGCAAGGAACTTGGGGTTGGTCCTCCTGAGTTATCTGGGGGAACCCAGACGTGGACTCCTTGCTCACTGTGCTGAGAGAGGCACAGCTGCACCTCACTGATTAGGCCCAACAAGGCTAAAACACGTGTATGGGGTTGCAGTTGGTACTCTTGTTCAGAAGGGAATTGCCAAGAATTTCAGTGCTGGACTGTCCATGTGGGCGGGACAAAGACTGATATGCAACTGGTATTTTCCATCTGTGAAAGGTACAGTGAGCAAAAATGTGTGTGCTGCAAACTCTCATCTCAAAGTGGCAAAAAACCACAGAATAGGTTATCATGCCACTTTCTGGAGAGGAGCGCCTGCTACCTTTTTTGAAATATTTGCAAGGAGCTTGGGGTTGGTCACCCTGAGTTACCTGGGGGAACCCAGAAGTGAACTCCTTGCTCACTGTGCTCAGAGAGGCACAGCTGCACCTCACTGATGAGGCCCAACAAGGCTGAAACACGTCTATGGGGTTGCAGTTGGTTCTCTTGTTCAAAAGGGAATTGGCATAGCATTTCGATGCTGGACTGCGGGACAAAGACTGATATGCAAATGGATATTTCCCATCTGTTAAAGGAACAGTGAGCAAAAAGCGTGTGCTGCAAACTCTCATCTCAAAATGGGAAAAAATGCCATGACAGATTATCATGACATGTTCTTTCTGGGGAGAACTGCCTGCTACCTTTTTTGAAACAGTTTCTGAGGGTGTTAAAAGGAGGAATATATCCTGGGGATAAAGCAAACAGAACAAATATGTATAAGATAAATGATGACAAACAAATGTAACATTAACCTAAGGGGACAAGTGCTTTCAACTAAAGAGGAGTACTACACAATTAGATCAGTAAACATCACTCAAAAAAGTGGCAGGGACAGGTAGGGATGGCGGGGAGGAGGGCAGGTGGAGCTCCCTCTTTAGCATATAAATGAAGATTAAGCTAAACTGTGAACAATCCATAGTTGGGGTTGCTTCAACTGTGTTGGGCTGTGGGCTCCAGATGAGCAAAGAGAGTAGTAATAAAGTGCAGAAATAAGAGGAGGCACATTGCGAGTATGGGACAGTGAACTTGAGTGCATAGGTGGGTCAGAGGAAACAGGGTGGTGAGTAAACCAAGATACAACCAGACAGGTAGTGAGGAGCAAGACCATTGGCAGTGTTGTAGACTAGGAAAAGAATTTGAAAGGGGAGCAGCTGTGCAAGGAGCTTAACAGGCTTATGGTCAGTAAATAAACGTGGGAGAGGTAGTGGATAGGTTGTAGAGAGAGTGGGTGGCAAAGTTCAGGTGTTTGTTTTGAAGGAGGAAGCAGAACAGAGAAAGGATGTAGAGTAGACTTGAGCCATACTCATTAGTCAAGTTGTACGAGAATGATGGTGGACAATAGAGATGGTTAGTAAGTAAAAGGCAAATGTTCAAATGTTGTGAAGGTGGTTAATATGAGCAGCAAATGCATTGGCAGTGATAAATTGTTGTGGTTGGAAGTAGCTATGAAAGAGGACCTCAAAATTGTGAGCCTAGGGTGGGGGAGCAAGAAGGTCAGGAGGGAAGTAGATGTGGGGAGCGGGGTGCAGGAGGGCGTAGCAATGGCATTGGAGCTGTGAGAAAGATGGCTTCTGTTTATAGTTCAACATGAGGCTGCATAGAGCCATCCAACTTGAATTACAGTGAAGCCATTCATAATCCATTCCGAGATAGCTTTCGGTGATGGTGGGAAAGGAGTTAAAGATTTCTGTGTTATCAGGAAGAAGGTGATCGTGAAAGCCATAGGACCAGATAAGTGTTCCTATGGCAGTAGCATAGAGATTTAAGAGCAGATATCCAAGGACGTGTTGAGCTTCAGAGGTTTGTGAGTTGCAAGAGATTTTAAAGGATCAAACTTCTAGGTAGAAGTTAATCCAGGCAGAAGCATATTTGTGAAACCCAATGTCCTGGAGAGTGAGGAAGAGTGGTGGACATTGTCAAAAGTGACAGAGAGGCCCACAAGGATGAGTACAAAAAGAACTTGAAATGATGAGCATCAGAGAGAAAATTGGAAACCAGCTATCTGTGACTGTGTAACATTGTAGTGACTTCTCCTGCATAAAGCTGGTGACCACATTTGCTTTTGTTTCACCTTTACATTCTGTATTTAAATGCATTTGAGTTTTAAGGAAACTGCCTGTTTCATGGCCAGAATTGGTGGGTGGGAAAGTATGCGTGGGGTGATTGTGAAGGGAGGACATTAGGTTTGAGAAGAAGGAGGATTTGCAAGAGTCTAGCGCAAAGGGGTTTTGCATCAAGTGAATTTGCGGGAGCTAGGAGTAGGGTAGGAGTCGGTATTGTACATTAGAGTCATAGGTTAGGTTGAATACTTGTTTTGAGGGTCTGAATTTCAGAGGTGATCAAAAGCTAAGGATGAAGATGGGAAGGTGTGCATTTGTGAGCCGTATAATGTTAGACAAATGGAATCACAAGTGCATAAAAGTCCGAAAAAATGTGGTCAATGAAAGAGGAAAGAATAGGGGAGAGGGACAAGAGAAATGTTCTCTCATCATCATATCAAGGTGCAAGAGAGTGCTGTATGAATTTCCTCTTTGTCATTGAAGAAGAGGGAGGAGGAGTAGAAGGTGCAGGGTCTCCTCTTCTTACCTCATGTGTTCCTCGCAACATGTACAGTGCTTCATTGCTTCCTTTTTTATGTTGTGATGATTTTGATTTCGCCAATTTTGACCCTTCAAACCTTCAGGACAGTTGTATAAGGGACTGGGTGCCAAACCAAGCTAGTTGGTGCTGGGCCAAGAGGAGGTAATAAGGAAATTACCATAATTTCCAGTGTGAGTTAGGAACATGTCATATGAGTGAAGCAAAGTCTTTAGATTCACTCCATTGGGCTTCTGCTCACATGGTATTGGGAAACAGACTAGTCCTTTAGGGTGCCAGTACTGGGGAAATATGTTTCTTAGTCTTTTGACTTTGTTACTTTTTTAAGTAAAGTTGTATCATTGTGCAATGCATCTTCCAAAGTAGTGCAATGGGTATTGTTTTGTATGACCACCCATCTCTGAGTGAGTGAAACACATGCTAGTGAGTGCTTTCCTCTGCCCTCCCCCTTATCTTTCCCCTGTCTCTCCCCATGCCTGGCCTCCAGCCCTGTCCTACTTTCTTTCTTTATTTCCCAACCACTTGCTCCCTTCAGGCAGCTACCTTCCACATAGTTGTTTAAATATTTCCTGCCCGCTCCCTCCAGCATGTTCTATTTACTTAATGTCCCTGTCTGCTCGTTTTTGCCAGCCTATATTCTTTGTTTATTTTGAAAGAATCCCTTGCTTCCTTATCCCGCCTCACTACCCTGCCTCTGCCCGCCCTGACCTGTGCCAATTGTCCCTCGCAGAACCACGTGGCAGGCACAATCAACCAGAATGAAGATTAGGCTCTGTGCTGGGACCCAAGAAGGTCCTTCCAGCTCTGAGGGGGTGAAACCCCTGCCGGTGAGTGCTTCCCCCTGCCATCTCCCTTATCTTTCCCCTGTCCCTCCCTATGCCTGGCCTCCATCCCCTTCCTAGTTTCTTTATTTCCCGCCTGCTCACACCCTTACACATGTTTATTTAATTAGTTTCCTTGCCTGCTCCATTCGACATGTTTCTTTATTTATTTCCCACCCACCCGCTCCCTTACACCTATTTAGAATGCCAAAGCAGTTTTCAGGACAACAGTCTGTCTATTGCGCTTAGAAGATGCATTAGGCCAGCATGTGTATTTCAACGAGAGATAACATGGCTTTCCACAGATGACCTTATCACTCTACGGCAAAGACACATTTTCATATGAGCCTCAAGTTACTTATGTACGCAGCACTGCAGTGAACTTTTTCCAAAGGCACGGCTAGCAACCCCACACATTTATGATGTAGCGACAACCTATGAAGAAAAACAGGTCTAGCTGGACACAATGCTCCCCCAGTTTAAAGAATGCACACACCTATGCCATCAGAATGAAGGGAGTACCTATTAAACAATTCGGTCTAGCTGATCACTTAATGGCCTATGGGTAGCTTTATGGAGCCCGGCCACCCCCTAACTCCTTATTTTGGCCAAATGCACACATGCATTCTAGCCTTCAAACAATTTCCCACACCTTGGATTCCGGTCCCCTGGGGGCGTTCCCACCACAAGCGCGTTGAAGCCATATTAATGGGATAAAGGCAGTACACATATGACTACTACTTCTACTACTTATTTGTAGGTAGCTATATCCATCCTTTCCTAATTTCAGAGAGTGTGTCCCTTCCAGTCACCCAAGGTCTCTCAACTAGAATAAAAAAAGTAGGTCTGCCTCTTCAAGGGTTCCAAGTTGTAGGGTTTATAAATGATGAGACATGAGGGTAGTTATAGGTTTCCAGGTATCCAGTCTGTAATTCCTGCCGGATATCGGGAAACTGACCTACCGTTACTATGCCTGATATCCTGGAATTTCTGGGATATCCCAGGTGCCGGCAATAGCGGGATTCCTCATTACACAGAGTCACATAGAACTCCACGGGGGAATTACTGGTATTACCAGCAACAGTAATTCTGCCTGCTTTTTGCCGTGGGGCCTGATTCACCTCCAGCTCTTGGTTGGCAGTAAGTCAGTCAACCCTCACTGGCAAACTGGTAGTTTGGTGGTGCAGGAAAAGAGGCGGTCATGGAATTACCTCCATGTAATGTAATGAGCCCCCAATTGTAAGGTTCAAAGTTATCCTCAGCACTTGTGCACAGTAAAAGTAAGATTCATGATGGTACACAGTGTTGTCCACAGAACTCACACAGATGCGTTCAATCCCACCCATTGTCTCTCTGTTGCAATACATGCCATGAGAGACCAAAGTCTAAAATCTCCTGTGACAAACATTTCCCAGAGCAAGAATGCTTTCCTGGGCAATTACTGTGCCATGTTGTGTACATTGACAATAGGCTTCTGAAAAGCAACCGACAATCTATTTGCATCTCCCAGGTGAAGAGAAGGACAGCCCTCTCACAGTGAGCCACAGTTTGAAATCTAAAACGATGGCTGGCCTTAAAATAACCCAAGGCCCAAACCCACACAGATCAACACATACAATGTGCATGAGCCTAACCAAAAGTAAATCAGCCCCCACCACCCACGTGCAGAGCTCCCTAGATTATACCCCAGGGGAGCATGAATCAGAAGTATAAAGGGAGCCCTAAGGATTCTGCAAGGTTGTAGGGTGTCCGAATAGGAGATTTTGATGAGTTTTTGCAGCAGGCTGACAAGCTAGATAAATTAAAAATGGAGGATATTAGGG
Organism: Ambystoma mexicanum; assembly: GCF_040938575.1. Lineage (NCBI taxonomy): Eukaryota > Metazoa > Chordata > Amphibia > Caudata > Ambystomatidae > Ambystoma > Ambystoma mexicanum. The sequence goes on along the minus strand of NC_090927.1, from coordinate 655,823,779 downwards.
GGGGAATTAGAGGCTGGGAGGAAGAGGTTGTTTTAGAAGAAGACGTATACCATCTGTGTAGAGAGTTCTTAAAGGGAAAGTTAGCAGTGATGTCCAAATTCAACCCCTTGGAGTCAGACGAAGAAGCAGTAAAGCAGCTAGAATGGGAGATACATACACTGAACCTGAGGAGGATTATGGAAACCTGGTGAGCCCCCTTATCAGGAGTGAATAGGCAAGTTCAAACAGGACAGATTAGTAGGTAGCAAGGGACAATTGGGTTCAAAAACAAACAGCGTTAAGGGAGCCTATGTAAAAGCCTCCCAGGTGAGGGTATCAACTGGAATCAAGCCCCCATGAGCAGGTATGCTAAAGGAGGCCAATTGTCAGATGACACTGCATCTTTCATGGACAAGCTGCATTCGTATCACTATTGTAATGGTGGAAGGCAGCCTGGCCCAATGTTATATGGCATTGGATTGGGAGACTTTTACAACATGGCAGTGATGTACGGATGCACATATGTCATCATGCCTAGATGGCACCGGAACACAACCACCTGTGGGAAATACTGAAACTTGAAAATGAAGAAACCCACAGGTAAGCCTTGCACCTCACCTCATGTCTACCTGTTGCATTAGGTTTCCGTGCTGCCCATTTATTCCTCTTGCTCCTTTCTTTGTATTGCCCTGATTCTCTTTCCCTTGCCTAGTTATCCGGAAGTACCTCTGTTCTACTGTGATGTTTGCCCTCATTCTCAGCTCACCACCTCAGTACTCTCTTGCATTCCTGGAACTCCTGCTGCTGTTTCTTTGTTGGATCAAGTACGTTGTTGGTCGCTGTGTGGATTTAGTCGTCAAGGTTTTTCCTCCCTTCTGTTGAGGTTTTTTTTTCCTCAGTAGACCCGCACTCTTGGGGTAGCACCTCTCCCTCTGTTACTATTCGGAAGGGTGAGGAGTTTTCTCTGGGAGACCAGCTCTTCCTCGCCAAGAGAAGTCTCCAGGAGCCCATCAGGTAAGGACCACCCCTGAGACTAACCAACTCTGCCCTCTGGCCCAAAGGTCCTGAGGTAAATCATTGTTGCTAAAGTGATTTGGCAGGTGGATGGACAGCTTAGAAGAATCTCTATTACTGTAACATTTTGTAAAGCACCCGCATAAGGAGGACGGTGGACCAGCGAGGCCTACTGAAGTGGGTACTGCAACCTCTGACAACCCAAAGGCAAAGATCTGGGCTATTTAGTAAATATTTGACAATGCTCAGATGGGAGCCAAACAGTGACTTTTGAAACAGACTTCTTGCCTTACCTTTATTTTTAATTTACTTGATTATTCCCCTGGGAGAGAACTGGGCTATCCATGAACATCCCAAATACCAGGTGAAGAAACAAGCACCCCAACAAACTTATAGCTGTTCTCTAGCTATTTATTTGCTAAAGGCTTACCTGGTCTTTTTCAAAGCTGATGGGAAACCTTCCTTGGTGGTGTTTTCTTCCTGAATATTTTGTTCAGAAAATCCTGTCTCATCTGTACATTACAAGGTAAGGGCTAGTGATATTCTGATGCTCTCTCCTTATGAGTCCAGTTTGGGCTATGGTATCATTCGACATTGGTTTGTTTGAACTTTCTCCTGCTCCTACCATATACTGGAGTTTTCTGGTGATAAGCAATGTGAGGGGGGCAGGCTTGCTCCGCCCTGCTGTGGTTGCGTGTTCTCTTACCCACTTCAAGGGTCTTCGGATGATCAGCCTTGCATGATCTGCAGGCTTGTTTAGCCCTGTTGAGGTTGCAATTGTGGTTGTCCCTTTCAGGGATCTTTAGCTTGTGAACCCTGTGTGATTTATGGGCTCCTTCAGCACTGTTTTGCTTGTCTGCTCTTTGACCCCTTTCCAGGGTCTCTCACACTGAGACATGCTTGGGCTTCTGCATGGCCTCCCCACCCTACACCAATCAATCATATAAGGTTGCATATGGGCTCCCATCTATGTTGGAGCTGCAGTCTCCCGCAGGCTGCCGGGAGTTGCTCATCACAGCACCAACAGTGTGGATTTCCTCATGGGTTTCTTCTTTAGGGGAGGGACTTCTTCCTCTGCTCTCCAGAGCAGGTGGCCATTTCCAGCTCTGTGGCCAAGTATCACCTTTTATCTGGGGTGGCAGGTTTATTTGGGTTCCTCCTGAGAGTGGAGGGAAAGAATCCATTAGTGTGCGACACAGTGTGTAGAGTGGAGCAGTATTGCAGGAGTCTCTGTGCAGAGCACATTACGAGGACCCTCACTACTATTCCATTGATGAAGGACGAGCTGATCTTACAAATACACAGCCTCAGCATGGAGTGCATGTGGTGTGCAATGCTTTGTGTTGATGGAGCAGTATTGATGGAGTCTCCGAGCAGAGCACACTATGACAAGTCTCACTACTATTTCCATTGGTGAAGGAGGAGCCGATCTTACAAATTCACAGTGGTTTGAAACACTGTGTGTTGAGTGTGTTTGGTGTTCTTGGTTTCTTTTGGGTGGAGGCCAGAGCCCGGAGTGGAGGATTACTACTTAAACATTTAAGGGGCCTGAAGGTTGGTCTTGTTTTCCTGTGAGTGTGAAGGATTACATTTGCTATTATTTCAATGATATATTGTCTTAGAAGCCTGGCTAAACATACAGATTCCACAATTGCGGAACAAATCTTCAAGATGACAACAAACCTGCCCTTGCCAATATCTCCCCAAAAAGGACAGAGGGGTGTTGTTAAATCAAACTATAACTAACATCCTCTACTCATAAAACACTATTACTACTGATACATCTGATAAAAACTCCTAAAAATAATGGCTCTTAAATACTTTTTCAATGAGGGAGGCACCAAGCCCCTGCTTCACTTAAAGCTCCGTATTAAGAAAACTTTTTCTTTTCTAAATAAATCATTAAAATATTTCCTCTACTATCAATGTCAGTCCAAAATCACTTTGCTACTATATACAACATATTATTTTATTCTAAAAAATAGAAATTACTAATCTTACTAATCTTAAAAAAACTGTCTTTATTCACAATCTACACTAATTATATGCATGCCCACATATATATAATCTCCAGGCCTATTCATTCTTATTCATTCTAATGATATGAGCACACATTTATTTATTTATTTGTTATGCCTCAGATCACACGAGATTTTAACGAGATTTTTTCTTCCAATCTAAATTGGCAATCACCTGTGTGTTTGCATACCTTTTGAAAAACTCAACCACAATAAAACATTAGTTGCAAAACCTCCCAGACCACCTTTCTATAAATCCAAACTCTTCATATCATTTCTCCCAGCATCTCCATAAATATTCATCTGTCATTTATCCCAAACTTAATAACATTTCTAACACAAACATTCCCAAACAAACACTTTTGTACTCTAAATACATACTACTGCAATCAATGTGGGAAACTGAGCAACTGATAAATTATCTCACTAAGCTACCTTGGGACCTGCTCTCTCTCTGAGCCCCCATCCCTTCACCTTCCACTGAAGGCTGTAGTTCTGGCACTACTTAGCCACGTTTGAAGTCTGCATGGCCATAAATTGAGGTGCACTTTAACTGAACTGTTGTCATCAACAAAAACCACTGTATATCCCTTAAAGCTCTTTTATATTTTAGCTTAAATACATTATAAGATATGTACATTCTTTAGGCCTAAATAAAATGTGGCTGCTTTTTTTCTTTTTTTTGTAAACGCAGCCCACATCCAAATGCAGGATGTCGGTTTCTATCGTGCACACACAAAACTAGCATAGCAGAGAACATTTTATTTTTGGCTGTCTGCTTAACACAGCTATTATTTAATTTCAGCACGAAAAAAATACTTTATGTTTTAGACCTGTTTCATCTGTAAGCTATTACCTAGGTTATTAATTTAAAACTGTCTTCACTGATCAAAAATGTGGCCCTGTTTCTATGGCAACTTTATGTCAAAAAACTGCATTTGCTTGGTTAAAAAGTAAACATAAGAATCCATTAGCACATGAAAGAAAGAAAAAAATGTCTTCTTTAAACTCAACAAATGATGCATCACACCCTATACCACATATAACATGGAAAATATATTAGTTCGGGAGGATATCTGCATATGGGCCTTGAGAACGGCCGGTGGTCGAAACACGTGTCGGCTGTCCTTTTCTTGATGAATTAAAAACATTCAAATTTGAAAAGCACTCTGCAAATTGACCTTTTGGATTTACTTTGAGTGACTTTAAGAATAGTGATGTTGGATTTATAATAAGTTGAAACTTAGACTAAGTGTATGGTGTGAGCGTGAGATATCCTCCCGAACTACGATATTTTCTGTTTACTTGTTACAAGTTCTGTGGGAAGCTTGAGGGAAGGATATCACTTGCTGCCGACCTTTCTTTTAAGGTTTTAAGAGTGGTAAACAGCACACGCAATCAAATAGCGATCCCACAAATACTGAAAGCACATATAACATGGGTTAGTTTTCATGGACACACAATAAAACATATATTATAACAAATGTTCAAAAACAGTTTTCATTAAAAAGCCAATTGACCTAAATTAAATCCAGCTTCATTCACCACATGCACGAAACACCAAATAAAATATCTTTAGTGTCACTGCCTAAACACGAACAAAAATGTGCACTTTACCGACGTCTTGTTCTGTTATCTCTTTTAACAAAATGCATTCCATCTCAACATTCATTACTCTATTTTGGAGTTTGATAACTGACTCTTCATCTTGGCTCTTGCCTCAGGTATCTCTAGAAATTACCCAAATTAGAGTGTAGTGTGTGCCCTTGAGTTCCCTTGAAACTTAAAACTGAGGTATCCATTCCTTAAACACATTTTTATTACACGTTCCTATTTATATATCTACATAATATAAAAGCTGTTGTTTCATATAAATTATATACAATACAATCCCCCTTATCTCTGGTCCCTGCACAAAGTATAAGTCACCATAATAATTATGAGGCTGGCTTCTACTCTGCCGGGCACATGAAGGTGCTCTGAAGCATGGGGTGAACTGCAGTTTATCCTTAACCCTCATCTGTCTCCTGCGAATTCCCTGTGTCCGTCAGTGCAGATGAACAGGGTTCTTGCTGTCTTTGAAGTCTTAAGATGATCCCTATCTTGGGTCACCAAATTTAAAGAGATTAATTCTCAGGCTCTCTGTAGTCAGTCATCCCTGAAACTAAATATATTTTGTGAAAGCAAGAGACACCTGGGCAGCCTGCTGTGAGTACATTAGTTTAATCACTGCTTCTGAAAGCTGAAAAAAGTAAATGTCGCAACTTTGTACTGTATACATTGTGGTTTTATACAATGGCAAAATATTATGCAATCATGTGTATGCTAATATGAACCTTATATTTCAATAGGCTTTGATTGGCCAAACATCACTTGATTTCTGTTGAACATAAACACTTCCTGAACACATGACTTTTATACTAATCATCATGACTTGCTTTTTCCACATTTTCTGAATCATCTAACATATGTGGGACCTTTACAACGGGACAAAACACATTTGAGAAATGACACATTTGCTTTCCAGACTTCTAACACATTCTGTCCAAGGCTATCTTGCTCTTCTTATCTTCTTCAACCTACCGCAAAATGTTGTTCATAGAAGATCTTTCAACATGACCCCTGAGAAACTATATTACTAACATTTAAACTGCTGAATCACCTCATACTGACTTCTGCCCAATGTACTCCCTTTTCTGTATTTTCAGCACTTTTAAACTATCTTCGAGTTCTGAGGCCTGTAGCAATCTGTAATTCAATGGCAGTCTTTAACCAACCTATATTCTACCTCCGAAATCTATATTCTGTGTCAATGTTGTGTTCAATATAAGCATTCCTTTATGGTTTATGTTGTCCTAACTAAGTGTGTCCAGTATCACCTATTCCCTAAAGCACCTGCCTATAGTACAGGCAGTCTAGCTGCCTCAATACAATGCTCCTGATATTTATAATGTTGAACAGGAGGGAGGGGTATAGCTCCTAAATACAATTTTTTCCTGTCTGTCACATGGGAGAGAGAGAGAGATAGAGAGAGAGAGGTGCTGCTCCTCTACAGCTTCAAGCAGGATCCGCAACTACATACAATTGCTTTAGGGCTGATACAAAAGAAACTGGACACCGCTGCAAATAAAGCTAATTTGAAGGCTCACTTTATGCCCAAAAGTCAGTCTCAACAGGGATTTATTGTAAGCTATCCAAATGCTGCAAAACACAGATGTTTTGTTGCATGAGGAACCAGAAATGTTGACATTTTTTGGCTCCATTTCTATTGAATGAAGGCTCACCCATAATAGCCTCTTTAATAGAGGTTAGTAACCCCTTGATGATGCTTCATATTAAAGCTGCGGAAAAGCATAAACATATTTTGGTCCAGAAGGGAAAAAAGTCAAAGAATCGTGAGATGCCAAATAATAAAAGATTGTTGAGGAAATGTATTCAAAATGCATCTGTAAAAGATGCGTTTGTCAGTGTTAAATCTTTTCCACAAAAGTGCATAGTGGTGGGTGAAAAGCCTCCACCGAAAGTTATGATGGATAGCTTTTCAGAAGCAGGGACCCATTCAGAGGAAGACCTCGGAAGTGGAGAAGATAATACAGCCTATGGTTGTTAGGCAAAGCCCCAAGTGATTACTTCCTTCTATAGAGCAGGACAACGGGGCTGGACAACGGGGCAATACTCGTGTCGGTTTAAACAGATACTATCGTTTTGGCCACATATTCTTCTACAGATAAGAGGTCATAGGGGACCAGTGACCTACAGAAGGCAGTTCTTTTAAGTTAGCAGGGATGCATGGTGGCTAAATTTCCTTGATTTCTAGGCGTTGTAATTCTGCGCAAACTGAGGAAGTCTTCTCCAGGTGCCGTCTCAGACAGGCCCCCCATTGCTACTAAGTCAACTGATTCACAGCATCAAATAGAAAACAGCTTGCCTTTTCTGGCTATGGAGAATCGAGCTTAGCTGTAGGGCGCCCCCTGGGCCCAATTAGCTGGTACTCTGAAAAATACACCTGATCAACACTGTACTAATGTTTCACATCTGAATACTAATTACCACTATTTAGGGGCTGCGGATTCATTGCATTTTAAACGATGTACCCAACCTATGTCTTTTGCATTAGCAGGTGAGAAAATGGACGTCAGAACTGAATACAGAGTATTAAGTATTCTAAAGTGTGTGAGTGGTAGTGATGAGCTTTGGGGAGATTGGTAAACTTTAAATGGGCCACCTCAGGTAGTTAATTAAGTTATTACATCAGAATTTCACTGTAGGGCCGATGTACAATGGAATAGTATGATTTTGTTAGTAAGTGTCTTCAAGGATGATCCTTGTTTAATTTTAAATAGATTGGCTATCCTGACTGTGTTCTCTGAGATACCAAATCTGTATGGCTTAAGTATCATGGATATAGAGTAGAGTTCTGTCCCCACTTTCTCACTAATATTGCGACTATTCACGTGATGCCTAATCTGTTGATAGAGGCCATTTTACAGAAAACATTTCAATTTAAAAACCTTGGATTTGAAGTGAGAGAACAATCTTCACTTAAATCCCCCAAAGGGAAGGATTTGGCATACCAGAACTATACATGATCGTATAGTTTCCCTAGAAAATAAGGGGGGGCAGAAACAAGTTAATCCTACTGTAAGCAGAATGGCTAGTGAATCCGAGGAATGAGATTGGACTTGGCTTTCTCAAGCAAGAAATGATTCCCTATCACTGTAAAGAACCCTTTAAGGTTATTGTGTTGGAACTCTAGGGGACACATTGCACTTTTTAAAAATCCTGACCTCTTCACTATATTGAGGAATCATCAAATTGTTTGTTTACAGGAGTATTGGCTCACTAATTCTCTGAGTGTTGATGGCTATTGTTTATTCTTTTAAACTGCTAGTAAGGGGGCCGTTGGGACACCCATGGTAGGCTTATTATTTTATTAAAAATAGGATGCGGGATGACCAAAGCTAAGGAAGTGGCCTCATATGACAGGAGAATTAGTAAGTAAATTTGGGTTGAGTGATTATGGGAGAATGGTATGGATATTGCTGATCAACATCTATTGGCAAGGGAAAGTAAGGCCTTTGGACACATGTTTTGTTATGTTGAGACAGTTTGTTTATTTGTGGAGAGCCAGTAGGACCTCTGGGCATGTTATTATCCTAGGGGACGTGAATTGTACTTGTAGGATGAATTATTATGACATTATCAATTATCTTTATGTGTCTTCCGAGCATCACTCCATGAAGAAGAACTGTAATGGAAACAAATGGTCAATTTTCACGCCTTTGTTGGGGCTACGTAAAGTGGATGTCTCATTTAAAGGAGACAAACTGAAAGAAAGCACATGGTTCAGGGGTGAGTCAAAATCTACCCAGGACTATATTTTTATGGTATGGACAATTAATTGTTTAATAACTGTTTAGAACTTGGTATGTTAGATACTTCTTGGAGTGATCAGTGTTTTTTGTGTTGTGCATTTACTTGTCATGTTGTTTCTCCAAGTGTGTTTATGGCCCTGAAATGGTCGTTAATATGGGAGGGTAACAGAGTTCTAAGGAACAAGAGATCCATGAAAAAATTCTATGACAAAATTGAGTACACTATGGACACTACTGACCTGCAGTATAAAATGGGTTTGGTCTCTTCTGATTGTTTGGAGGAAATCATATTTCCAACCTGCGTTCTAATTGCATACTAAGCAGGAAAAAGTTAACTCCCAATTATATGATGAACTGATTGCCCAGAAAACATGTGACATGAGAGCTATAGTTGAGTCTTTAAAGAAATCTTGTATATCGCTGCTAGAGAAACATAACATGAATATTAAAATCATTTTAAAACATAAACAATTGGACCAAATGCCAAAGAGTGAGATAACAATGTCAGAGCTCCATACAGATGTTGGACTATCTTAAAACCAATAAAGTGTGTAGTTTTTGCTCTCTTGTTAATTCTAGGAATTTTAAAAATGTAGTACATCTAAATGTGTTTCCCCCATCTGGTTGGCCTTTCCATTACAAATCTTTATACTCAAACGATAACGCTGAATAACTTATACTAGACCTTGTGAGGGGAAAGGAGACTATACAGGGTGGTATAGATTATTCACCAAAGAGAATCTTGGAAATAATTAAAGTATCAAGTGTTTTGAGATCCCCTGATCCAAATACATTTTCTAATGCATTATTTAAAGAAAGTTCATTTTGCTATGCAACCATTCTATAATTCTTTTTTATGGATACACAAGCAAAGGAAAGTTATGCAGCATCATGGAGGATCTCTAATATAATTCCTGTGTACAAACATGGCCTTCGCTCAGACCCCAAGAATTAATGCCCCATTTAGATTTTAGACACAGATAGAAAGATCTATTCCACAGTGCTCTTAAACATATAGAGCAGTGGGCACTTAATATTGGGTGTCTGAGTGTAACGCTCACCTGGTTCCCCCGGAGGCGCAGGTCTTGATCTGGCGAGGATACTGTCTTCAGTGTTAGGCGCAGGGTTCGTTTTGCTCCCGGACTGGGCCCCCTTCCCACCGACAGTTTAAGCTGAAGAGTGAGGTGTCTGCAAGGGTAAACCAAGGTATTAGTGTTTGGAAGGTTCGGAAAGTTCCTAGCCCCTCTCGCCCTTTCTTTCCCCGTGGAACTGGGTTGATATTGCGCTTACCTTATATAGGTAAATGCCGGGCTCTCCATCCTGCGTCTTATGCAGGGGCGCTGGATCCAGTTGCTTCACTGGATGCGAGCTCTGCCTCTTGATAGCAGAGGATTTGCTGAGAGCGAAGACGCCGTTAATGCACGAGCGTGCCTTGTAAGTATTAAAGTTCCTTTTGCCTTGTTCTCTTCTCTTTCAAAAGTCTTAAGTCTGTAAAGTCTATGTCTTTCCCTTTTCAGATGCTGTGACTATGAAGATTATCCTTCTATGGCACGTAAGTAGAAAGACTGCACTAGCGCTGGAGAATGCTCCGTAATGTCTCTTTTGTCTTTGCAGGTGCTGAGGTGCAGCGCGAACAGATTGAAAGCGAGCATAAAACAGGTAAGCAGTCTTGTAACTAAGCGTTACTAACCGATGTATCTTGCCTTGCAGGTGCCGGAATGCAGCGCGAGCTGAGTTGGAACGGGCGTAACACAGGTAAGCAGAACTTGTAGTTGAATATTACTGACCGATGTTCTCTCTCTTTGCAGATGTCGGATTCCGGAAGAGAAAGGCAGAAAAAGGCGCCTTGGATGCTGCCGTTGGATTAGGTAAGTAGATTCACTGCCTTTACTTTAGCCTAACCTGTGCCCTTGTTTTGCAGGAGCTGCAGAAGACTGAAGAAGACTGAAGATTGGATTCCAGCAGGTTATTTCGTGTTCACAGGATCTGGAGCTTTCCTGGAGCTGACACGGTTAGCGTCCTGCTGCAGATGCAGAATAACGCGAAGCACGTGAAACCAATCGGGTGTGGTTTAAATAGCCTTCTGTAGTGCTTAGGCGTCTCCTTCCACGGCCCCACCCAGGTAAGAAAAGAGTTCCAGATTTCTAAAAGAGTTCCTGTGTTCTGCTTCCAGGGAGTGGCTCCTGCTCCACCCAGACAGAAAAAGTAGTTCCAGGCAGAGAAGGATCAGGAGACCAGTTAGCTGGTAAGTAAGCAGCATGGTCTGCTACAGGTAGGTCCACCAAGCACTCTTATCCAATATGAGCCCGGCGCTTCCTGTGCCGGGACCAGTCACCATCATGAGCCTGGCGCCACTGGCGCCAGGACAAGGTCCAGAGGGTCCCTATAGGGACTGGCTGGTTCCTGGGATCCGGGTCATGGGCCTGCTTCCAAGGTCGTGGGGCAAGTCCTGACCCCTTGGAAGCAGGGATCATGACAGCACCCCCCCTCAAGGCCCCTCCCAAGGTTGACTTCTCCGGAGGTCTTGGTTTGTTAGGAAATGTCCGATGAAATTTCTTGATTAGTCGGGGAGCGTGTACATGTTCTGCAGGTTCCCAAGATCTTTCTTGGGGGCCGTAGCCTTTCCAGTCAATCAGGTAGTGTAGTTTTGATTTGGAGATCTTGGAATCCAGGATATTTTTGATTTCAAACTCAAGTTCTCCGTCAACTAGGATAGGTTCAGGAGATTTAGTCAATCGGGTTTCTGGTTGAACAGGTTTTAGTAGTGAAACATGGAAGACTGGGTGCATTTTCATGCGAGGGGGTAAATCCAACTTGACCGCTACTGGATTTATTATGGCAGTAACAGAGTAGGGTCCCAGGTATCTTGGGTTAAAGGTGCGTGGTCCCTTTAGGGGCAAATATTTGGTGGATAACCAGACTTGATCTCCTATTTGGTATTGAGGGGCTTCCTTTCGATGTTGATCTGCTCCTTTCTTGTATTGTTCCTTGGCCCTTTGAAGGTGGGTAGTAGCTTCCTTGAAGGCTTGGGTGATGGTTGAATGTAGGTGGTCAACTGCTGGTGTTCCAAGATCCTGAGGTGGATCCAGGTTAGAGGTTCGAGGATGATTACCATACAAAAGAAAAAACGGGGTCTTTCCGGTTCCAGAGTGGACTGAGTTATTGTAAGCGTACTCGGCTATCCAAAGGATGTCCTTCCAAGTTCCTCCTGTCTGTTGCAGCATGCAGCGTAGGTACTGTTCCAAAGTCTGATTGGTCCTTTCGGTCTGACCATCGGTTTGTGGGTGGTGACTGGTGAAAAGCCTCACATCAATTTGAGCTAACCGACAGCAACTCCGCCAGAAGTGGGAGATGAATTGACTTCCTCTGTCTGAGATTAAAACTGAAGGAAAGCCGTGCAACCGAACGATGTTTTCAAGAAATTCTCGAGCCAGGATTGCTGCTGACGGTAACCCCTTTAGTGGGATGAAATGTGCCATTTTTGAAAATAAGTCTACGATTACCAGGATTGTATTGTATCCGGAACAGGGAGGTAAGTCGGTGATAAAGTCCATGGAAAGGGTATGCCAGGGATGAGGTGGAATTTCAAGTGGTTGTAAGAGGCCTGCTGGTTTTTCCTTAGGACTCTTGTTCTGGGCGCACACTCCACAGGACATGACAAAGTTTCTGATGTCTTTTCTCCAAGATGGCCACCAAAAGTGACGCTTGACCTTTTCCGAGGTCTTGGCCATACCCGGGTGTCCTTCCATTAAGGAGTCGTGATAACAAGAGATGACTTGAGTTTGTAAGCTGGTACAGGGTAGATAAAGTCGTTCCTTGAAGTATAATAAGTCGTTCTTTACTGTGAAGTCTTCCCCCTGAAGTTGCCATTTTTGTATGTCCGTTGGAGTTACAAGTTGTTTAAGCTGGGTTTCAATTTCTTCAATGGATTGCATGCTGATCAAACCCAGGATTCTTTGTTCAGGAATAATAGGTACGAGCTCGGGGTTAACCATGTGTTCCTCTACTCCGATTCGAGAGAGGGCATCCGCTTTACCATTCTTATTGCCTGGTCAGTAGGTGATTATAAAATCAAATTCGGCAAAAAATAATGCCCAGCGAAGTTGTCTGGAGGATTGAGCTTTGGCTGATTTAAGATACTGTAGATTACGATGGTCAGTAATGACTGTGACTGTGTGTCGGGCTCCTAAGAGATAATGCCGCCAGGCCTTAAAGGCGGACTTAATAGCCAACAGTTCCTTATCGGTAATGGTGTAATTGATTTCTGGGGCTGATAATTTGCGAGACCAAAACGCCACGGGGTGCAACTGGTTGGTTTCTGGATCTCTTTGTGAAAGCACTGCTCCCATAGCAAGGCTGGAGGCATCGGTCTCGACGATGTAAGGTAGTTCCGGGCGGGGATGTTTTAAAATCGGGGCGGAGGTAAATTTAGTCTTTAGCTCCTGAAAGGCTTGTTCTGCCTCGGTAGACCATTCAAAACGTTTGTTTTTTCTGAGGAGAGCTGTAATGGGTTGGACTACCCGAGAAAAGTCTGGAATAATCCTGCGATAGAAGTTGGCGAAGCCCACCATACTTTGAACCCCTTTTACAGATGATGGTGAGGGCCACTTGATTATTGCATCTACTTTCCTCGAGTCCATGTGAACTCCGTTAGGTGACAAAATAAATCCCAGAAATTCGACCTCAGTAACATGAAAGACGCACTTCTCTAATTTTGCAAAAAGTTTGTGTTTGCGGAGCCTCTCCAGTACTGCGGTTACATGTTTTCGGTGTTCTGCCTCAGAGGATGAATAAACCAGAATGTCGTCAATGTATACAACTACACACACATCAATGAGTTCACGGAGCACGTCATTCATAAAGAACTGGAATGCGGCCGGTGCATTACACAACCCGAAGGGCATCACTTGATACTCGAACAGTCCATACTTGGTACGAAAGGCCGTCTTCCATTCATCGCCCTCCTTTATTCGCACCAAATGGTAGGCTCCTCTGAGGTCTAACTTAGTATATATGCAGGCGTTTTTGACTTGGTCAAGTAGTTCTGGGATCAATGGCAATGGATACCTGTTCTTAATTGTAATCTGGTTCAGGGCACGGTAGTCTATACACGTTCTTAAGTCTCCCTCCTTTTTTGGCACGAAGAACAGAGCTGAGGAGGCCGGGGACTTCGAAGGACGGATGAATCCGTTAGCCAGGTACTGGTCCAAATATTGCCTTAGGTGGAGATTTTCAGGTTCAGTAAGGGCATAAATCCGACTGCACGGAGGAGTGGATCCGGGAATCAGGTCTATCTGACAGTCGTATGATCTGTGGGGAGGCAAAGAATTAGCTTGGTCTTTCCGAAAGACATCTTGGAATTCCTGGTATTCAGGAGGCAGTTGCAGACTCTCAGAAACAGTTGCAGCTAGTTTGGTGGAGAGCTGAGGGTTGCAGGTAGAAGCGCATTCTGGAAACCGGATTGTCTTTGCTCGCCAATCAATTTGAGGATTGTGTTTCTCCAACCAAGGAACTCCCAAGATGACTTGAAACTGAGGGGCCTTGATCACATCAAACACAATCTTCTCTTGATGCCCATCTTGGCTTACTAACGTTACTTCCATGGTGGTGTGAGTTACGGGTCCGGAAGCTATTTCCGTCCCATCCACGGTGGTAATGACGTCTTTCACCGTCTTTGGACAAAGAGATAGATTCATCCTGGCGGCCAGCTCACAGTGCAAGTAATTCCCGATTGCGCCACTATCAATGTATGCTTTAATGGCATGCATACGATTAGGTTGTTCAGGACTCACGAGGACCATGGGCATGATGAAATGCGAGGTCAAAGAACTGGTTTTAACGCTCGGCAAGCGGACCTCTACACTTGCCGGGCGAGGTCGTTTCCCGGCTCAGAATTCTCGGTACCTTTATCAGACGCCCCTACTATCTTCTTCTTGGGCTTCACTGGACAATCTCGAAGAAAGTGCCCTGAGTTTCCGCAATAGAGGCATAATTGCAGTTGTCTCCTCCTTTCCCTCTCCTTTTGGGTTAAAGGTCCTTTTACACCCCCTATTTGCATGGGTTCCACGGAATCAGTTCCTTTCGTAGAACTTTGCGGCCTTGAAAAAAGTCGGGTTTCAAATCTGGATCGATCGGCTTTCCGATTCTGTACTCGATGATCCAATTGCACTACCAGATCGATATATTCGGAACAGTCTTGTGGAGGATTTACCACTTGAGCCATAACGTCTTTTAATTCCCCACGCAGACCTCTGTAAAACAGTGTGATCCTCTTATCCTCCGGCCATCCGGTTTCCACCACTAGTCTGTTAAATGATGCAATATAAGTCAGAAGATCTTGATTGCCCTGTCGTAGTGAAAGAAGTTCATTGTCCAAGGCCTGTCCCTGATAGTGCCTTGCGAACAGTTTCTCCATACTGGCTTGGAAGTCCTGGAAGTTATGGAGAATGGGGTCATCTTGAGACACTAAAGGAACAGACCAATCTGCGGTACTGCCACTGAGATAAGAGAGCACGAAGGCCACTTTAGCCTGGTCCGTTGGAAAAGCGGCGGGTCTGCACAAAAAGTGCAAGCGACATTGATTGAAGAACACAGCAAACCTTTTTGAATCACCTGAAAAGCGTTCGGGCGGAGCCAAAGGTATATTTCCTGGTAGATTGATTTGTACCGGATTCGAGGAAGCTGGAGGAGCGTGGCCCCCACTTGGGGTTGGTAGAGGAGTTTGTCCAGCTTGGGCTTGCAGCAATTGTCTAGCCAAATCGTCTGTTCGCTCTTTGGAGACCACTAACTCCCTCCTTAGGGCATTTGTTTCCTGACGTGCAGCGTGTACTTCCGCCCTCAACCCCCCGAGTAATTGGGCCAACTGGTCTGTGTCTGAGGTTTCCATTGCGCCTGGGCGGGAATTTTGTGGTAAGGCTTCGCGTTCTGTAACGCTCACCTGGTTCCCCCGGAGGCGCAGGTCTTGATCTGGCGAGGATACTGTCTTCAGTGTTAGGCGCAGGGTTCGTTTTGCTCCCGGACTGGGCCCCCTTCCCACCGACAGTTTAAGCTGAAGAGTGAGGTGTCTGCAAGGGTAAACCAAGGTATTAGTGTTTGGAAGGTTCGGAAAGTTCCTAGCCCCTCTCGCCCTTTCTTTCCCCGTGGAACTGGGTTGATATTGCGCTTACCTTATATAGGTAAATGCCGGGCTCTCCATCCTGCGTCTTATGCAGGGGCGCTGGATCCAGTTGCTTCACTGGATGCGAGCTCTGCCTCTTGATAGCAGAGGATTTGCTGAGAGCGAAGACGCCGTTAATGCACGAGCGTGCCTTGTAAGTATTAAAGTTCCTTTTGCCTTGTTCTCTTCTCTTTCAAAAGTCTTAAGTCTGTAAAGTCTATGTCTTTCCCTTTTCAGATGCTGTGACGATGAAGATTATCCTTCTATGGCACGTAAGTAGAAAGACTGCACTAGCGCTGGAGAATGCTCCGTAATGTCTCTTTTGTCTTTGCAGGTGCTGAGGTGCAGCGCGAACAGATTGAAAGCGAGCATAACACAGGTAAGCAGTCTTGTAACTAAGCGTTACTAACCGATGTATCTTGCCTTGCAGGTGCCGGAATGCAGCGCGAGCTGAGTTGGAACGGGCGTAACACAGGTAAGCAGAACTTGTAGTTGAATATTACTGACCGATGTTCTCTCTCTTTGCAGATGTCGGATGCCGGAAGAGAAAGGCAGAAAAAGGCGCCTTGGATGCTGCCGTTGGATTAGGTAAGTAGATTCACTGCCTTTACTTTAGCCTAACCTGTGCCCTTGTTTTGCAGGAGCTGCAGAAGACTGAAGAAGACGGAAGATTGGATTCCAGCAGGTTATTTCGTGTTCACAGGATCTGGAGCTGGAGGTTTCCTGGAGCTGACACGGTGAGCGTCCTGCTGCAGATGCAGAATAACGCGAAGCACGTGAAACCAATCGGGTGTGGTTTAAATAGCCTTCTGTAGTGCTTAGGCGTCTCCTTCCACGGCCCCACCCAGGTAAGAAAAGAGTTCCAGATTTCTAAAAGAGTTCCTGTGTTCTGCTTCCAGGGAGTGGCTCCTGCTCCACCCAGACAGAAAAAGTAGTTCCAGGCAGAGAAGGATCAGGAGACCAGTTAGCTGGTAAGTAAGCAGCATGGTCTGCTACAGGTAGGTCCACCAAGCACTCTTATCCAATATGAGCCCGGCGCTTGCTGTGCCGGGACCAGTCACCATCATGAGCCTGGCGCCACTGGCGCCAGGACAAGGTCCAGAGGGTCCCTATAGGGACTGGCTGGTTCCTGGGATCCGAGTCATGGGCCTGCTTCCAAGGTCGTGGGGCAAGTCCTGACCCCTTGGAAGCAGGGATCATGACACTGAGTCAGTGGCAATCAGGTATTAGGAACTCCCATGTGACTGTATAGAACGGGTTTATCCTCAAAACCTGTCAAGATCTGGTAAAGGAAGGTCGCTATAAGTCTATTAGTGTAGCTACTATAGACCTCAGCACTGCCTTTGACCTAGTTTGTTGAAACTTGCTCTGGGCATAATTGGATGGATGGGGGATTCTGCATGGCTGACTAAAGCTTATTATTAGGCTCCATGAATCGACCATGATTCAGATCAGACTGAATAAAACAGGGGTCTTGACTAAAGAAATTCCATTAATGAATAGATCAAGACAGGGGTGCATACTTGCCCCCTCTCTATTTAACCTATATTCTCTGGTGTTGGGGCCTGTCAAGTGTGGACCTAGTGTGCAATACAAATAGGGTGAATAAATTATTGAAAGTTTCTGATTTGTGTGTAGTGACAGAAGAATCCCATCAGCGGAAGAGCCTTAACCATTTGTCGCATGAAAACAAGCACAGGAGGGAGTTGTCACAACATTGGAGACTCCTCACACGCCAAAAATTGAGTCTCGATTTTGCTTGGTTCCATTGGAACTTGTTGAAGACTAGAGAAATTCTTGGGAGAGAAAAGTCTGTGGTTTCAAATGGGACCTACTGTCATTAATGTCACGGCACAAAAACTAATGAAACTTTGGAGCACCTTATTATGAACATTCCACAACTCAATCTTAAGCAAGAACTCTTTTGATAAGACAATGTTTTGGAATAGTTGTTTGAGGGGCACCCCAATATCCTTAGCAATTGCAGTTGTGGGATTTGTTAAATCTCTGGGTCTACAGGATGAAATCGATGGAGATGTAATGGTAACTAGTTATAACCCTTTTAAATGCATCTTTATGTCAATTATAACGAATTACATTTTTTTGTACTGGAATTTTAGAAATGTGTTATTTTATTTGTGTATGTTGAAACTGTTAAGGATAACCATGTTTTTTTATCCAATAAACAAATTAAAAAAAAATCCATTGGTCTTCAAAAAAAGGCCCTTTAACGTGTACCCCTGTTCAACTACTATGTAATCCATGTATACTTGGGAATCTGTCATAAGGGCAGGTGAAGGGGAATACTTACTTGGGAATTTCTTGTCCCAAAAGGGAGTTCAACCCAGTACGATCTCACTTCCATGTCCCCTAGGGAGGATTTTGCATAGCAGTCTCACCTCCCCTGGGAAGAAGGGAGGGATTCCCTGGATTTGTCACAAGGGATTTCATGTGATTGTGACTAGTGGAAAGGTACATGCATGTGATTAGTTAGTTGAATGTTGGCTTTGCAGCAGAAAATGGAGATGTGCTATGCAGGTTGTAGTTGGACACATTAAATGAATATACTTATTTTTGTAAAATGCAGAAAATCTTTTTGTATAAAGATTAATTGGTTAATTATTGGTTTCGTGAAAATTAGAACAGATTATAAAAGATTCATGGTTAAAATGCACATTAAATGTACAAATGAAAATGACTTTGTGATCTTCGGAAATGACATTCATTTCGCTTATCTGAAGAGAGTAAATGCAGTGGGATGTACAACGCAGGACCATTTATTTTTGTGTGGCAGTAGAAAGTTTGATATGCTGTTGTTACTATTCAATTGTTGTATTCAAAGAGATTTTTCAGGGCTGGGATGTTTTTTTTGTTATGTTAAGATCGTTCTTTTTATCATTTGTAAATATGGAAAAACATTTGAGCAATGATGAACATTATTAGAAATACCATGTGAGGTAGCATATTCAACACTTGCACTAACAATTGGGGTCTATTACTGCAAGTACATGTAAATAATGATTATAGACATTTCAAATGCAGGTGCAGATATTATCCATGTTCTAAATGACTGTTATTTACAGTTTCAAGGGTGTCTTGAATGGGAATCTACATTTTATCATTTCAAAAAGATTTTTTGTGCATACAGTAAAAATGTGTATCTAATGTTTTATTTTAACATACTTGATACGTTCTCAAAATGGTTAATTAAAACATGCTTGCATGATGTTTTCTTAGATGTTGATGGCAATATATCCAGAAACAGTAAAGCTGCCAAATTTTGGAAAGGTAGCTTGTGACAGTGTAGTCTCTGATTACCAGCGGAAAAACACTCTCAGAGATGAAAGACAGATCTGAAATGTTGAGCTGAGTTGAGAAGGTTACATGGAGGGATTGTGGATATGATGGGTGGATGACTCTGCATCTGCTAGACTCCAGACAACCAGTTGGAGATATATGGGTAAAAAGAGAAGAAGGGACCTTATGTGTCCCTCACTCAATGGCTACACATGTGGTTGTTTTTAAACAGATCACACATGCCATCTAGGCATTTTCCTGATGACATGCTAATTGTAGTATTGTCAAGGTGTCAATTGAAAGTTGGGTTTGTTAGATATATTTTCTGAAGGAGTTACACCCAATTCTGTGGTAGCTCATTGTGGTGGTAAGTAGTGATAATCCCTTTTTATAATGCTGGCACCCTCCTCAGAATATATTTCAACTAGTGTCCTCTTTATCCCGGTCTTTTACAATACCTGATACTGGATGTATTACACTTAGTTTGGGTGGTATATTTACTCTCCAGCAACTAATCTATGATGCAGTAATATGCCCTGATGGCTGATCTGCACAGCTGTAAACATGCTAAATGAAATACTGCACACTTGCTAACTTTCTAACTTCACAATAGATCATTCCCATTGAAGCATTTATATTGTGCATTTGTGTCTGTGTGCAGATTAAACAGAATGACCAAATGCCACAAAATGCATCAGAACACAAAGTAATTTTTATAATGGGTCTTCATCATGACAGATAAACTTACCAATTACACACGACAATAGCTATGCATGAAACACATGAAAAAAAAAACAGTTGCAAAAGTTTGTGCATAATTCAAAAATAGAATGAACTATGACCAGCCCTGGCAACCCAACCTTGAAGTAAAGGACTTGGCAGGAGTTACACTTTATGAATAGCCAACTATAAAAACATTTTTTTTTTAAACGTGTACATTCAGAACAGCATGGACTTCTAACATTGAAATATTACACATGAAATGACCCACTCCTGACTGACTATTGGACAGGCAAAACCAGCACACCCTGACTTTGAACCATAATTACCTAATCATTGATGTTATTCCTTGCACTGCTGACTGTGGAAACCCCTCTCACTTGGTTTGCCACCGATAAGGAATGTCACGACCACAGCAACTGCCACCACTACCTCAGCCCAGCTCTCTGACACAACCTCGATGTCAGTGGATGCCTGTCTCCCCAAGTGGCTCCTGCATGTCTCCCTGCATGTCTGAACTCACACCCTCTCCCAGTTTCTTTTAAAAACTCCCACTGTCACTAAAGCAGAATTTGCCTTGCTTAGCTCATGTCATGTCATCCATTCAGCCCAGTATTTTTCCTTTTGAAAAACATCAGTTTTGCTAATTACAAATGTAACATTGCTTCCTGCACACACAATGGCCTTCTGTAACAATGCCCTTCTTTGCATAGTTCAGCCTAGCAAACAAAATCATGGTGCACATTTAATATCCTCATTGAGTGAACGCACATGTATTTCAAATTTGGATACAGAACATTTTGTTCCAATTTAAACTAATTTGCACGCCATGTTAAGGAGATGGGATTCAATTTGTTTAATGGGATTCATCAAGTTAGTATGTTCATGTATATTAGTTATTAAATTTGGTGCAAGTTCCTGTTGATTTCTTCAAGTGTCTAGAGTTATTGAACCAGCAAGAAGGTTACAAAGAAGGTTAAATTGTAATTTTGGAAAGAGTTTTGATCATCTTGTCATGCCGACTTTTCCATGACAATGATAATGCAGCGAAGGTTGTAAAGAATTAGTGTTTGCCGAGTGTTGGATGCTTTGAAGGGTGGATGGCACCGTTTATAGAATGTTGGGAGTGTTGCAGGGTGGTCAGTACAAATGTTGTGTAGACTAGCCAAGTCTTATCTTCACTTTTTTGTGGCACCGTTGAGGCATTGGCTGTAGTGTTGTAAAATTCTAGAGCAGTTTGTTTGGGTCTACTTATTGTATGTTCCAGTGTAAAGTGGGCATGGGATTGTGTCATTCACAAGGCCATATGCCCAGGTTTAGCTGACCTGACACTGATGATATACTGTTTTAGTGCTGTAAAGGTGTCTGTGGAATACTGAGTGCTTAGTAGGCTGTATGATAGTTCTCTCGTTTTGGGTGTCCAGTATGTATGGTGGCACATCAGGGTAACTTGTAAATTGGGCTTGACATTTTTACACTGTGTCATGAGTGTTGTAGTACTGTAGTCATTGATAGTGGGTTTGTGTATAGTTCTGTAGGTTATGTGGCAAGGCCAGTAAGCTTGCATTGTCAAAAGGGGTGGACACCACTCTAAGGAGGAGGTAGAAAGAGTGGAGGATTTAATGAGTAGGCCACAGCCACAGCCTGTCCTAATGTTAAACATGTTAAACATAAACCCAAAGCCCTATGTTCTCCTCTTGAATCACTCTTTTTTCTACATTCAGCCACAGTTGTGTTCTATGGTATCTTGTATATGCTGCAGAAAGGTAGTGATATGAGGATTATCCTCATCACATGTAACCTCGATGCCTAAGGGCTGTTTGCGCTCGCTATACATTTAAATAAAAAATAAAAATGATCCACATTTCTGAAAGCTACATCCAGTAGGATCTGGGAAACATCACTATGCATTTGGAAATTGACAGTACATTGATAAGTTGATATAATCTAATCTAAACGTGGTTTAGCATAGGCATTACATATCTGGGGGATGATTATAAAACCTTGGGGTATCCCACTCAGTAATGGGCATATAGCCTATTGTAAGCCTTCTACATGTTAAATGCATTTCTTTGACTATAGATAACTGGTCCAAGCCTCTCCCTGAACGAGTAGTTCATGGTTTACCATGACATAGGTTAAAGCGAAGTCCAGTAAAATGAGTGACACTGCATTATTTTGATGTAATGTCTCCAGAATATTTTCTCTTAAAAATATAAAGTTTGTCTCAGTCCATCTGTGGGCGCTAGAAATCTGATTCATTGGTGTGCAGCGGATTGCTACTCTTGCTGAACTACAGGAATTGATTGGTTGCCTCCTTTTAAATATTTGTCACCAAAAAAAAGGCATTTCGTTTTTTTAATTTATTAGTGGCATGATACTTACTGCTTTAAGTGCTTCAAGGAATATGATTTTGTACAAGCGGGCGTTATAAAGATCTGTTGAGGTAATGTTGAGGTAATTTAAAAGCAGATTCTTTTAGTAGACTACTTGAACATGGGTATCATTTTATTGATGAGGCTTGAGTTTTTAGTCTCAGCGGTTCCCTCTTTTATGGTAACTGGACAGAAATGGTGAAATTGGGCTGTATCCTGATTAGTTGGGAATGCTGCTCTCTTTCATCCTACTTCTTTGAAGACACACCTAAGTCTTAGTCACTTTATCAGCAGGTGGAATGTACTGTATAGCCAACAAACCCACTTGCGTATATCATACCATGTAGTTAATAAGTACATCTTTATTATTCAACATACAATGTAATACATACTCTTAACATTATGATTATGCAGAAGTAGGTAACCCAATCTGATGGTGTATTCACAAAAACACATATAAAACATATAACTCTCATACATATTCAGCAACAAACATGTCCAAATACAGCTGTAAATTAACATCTCACACTACTCACAAATCGCATTCACACATTCATACATAAAGTGCCTAGTGCTCACAAATTGAAATGAACCCTTTGGAATGGTAAGGTAAGGCCTGCCCTACATTTTTCGTCCCATTCAGGCAATTTGTGAAAGTGACTCTAATGTAAAAGTGACTCACAAACCTTTTCCTTTTTTCACATTTTTCTCTATTTATCCTGAAACACATTTGGGGTATGTACCATTCTACAATTCAAATGTCTATGTTTGCATGAAAACCATGTTTTGTAACCAATGTATAGTGTGTGGCCCTGAAGACGGAACACCTTCCGAAATGCATTGGCATACACTGTTGCGATATATACCTTTGGATGCATACTGCCTAACAGAACATTAAGGGGCTGATCATGGAATTTGTGCACCGAAAAACGGGGATTTGTGCGCCATTCTGCCAACAAATCCGCCGAAAATCAGGGATTTGTGTGCCATTTGGCCCGCAAATCCCTGTTTAACATACAGGGATTTGCGGGCAGAATGGGGCACAAATCCCAATTTTTCGGAGCACAAATTCCATGAATCAGCCACTGAGAATCTAGAAAAACTCTTACTAATTAGTCTTGCAACGTCATTCTTGAGAAATACTCATGAACTTGATATAAAACAACAAAACGACATATTTGCATCTTACTCCAAGAGCATTGTGCGAGCACACCACAAACTGGGATTGTTTCCTAGTTATCTTTTTCTTGCAATAGTTGTATACCTTGGTGCCAAGGCCAGAGTGGCACGCTCTGATACATTGATATGTAACAGTCAATCAGTAACTTTTGAACGACTTATTCACAAAAATGTTGCCCACCCTCTCCCTTTTCACGTTTTTTCTCATTAAAATGTTGACATTAGATATTTCCCATTGTTGCTAAGTTTCTGGTGGGCTTATCCTGAAAATGGAGATCTAACTAACAAATACTATGTCATCCATAGGGTATGACGTCCTTTCATCACGGGATGTTTTTTTGTGGGGTTTATTGCCGCACATTTTTTGGGGGAAAAAAACCATCAAATCTTTTAGGGGTGGGAGTAGATATATATGGGATGTGAGTGTTTGGGAATAAATACAAATTAAAGAAAATGGGGGCATGGGGGTGGAACCCCCCAAAAATAATTTTTTAAAAAATGTGATGTGTTTTTTCGAATAAAAAATCACAGTAAAAAAAACGGCGAAAAAGTATCCCGCGATGAAATGACTTGGAACTATCCATAGGTTGAAGGAAGGTGTTAGCCAGCTTATGTTCAGGAAAGTCCAGCTAAATATGTATATCTCCCATAACCAGGATTCTGTTGGCATTGGGGTTGATGCAAACCAATTATTTTGTTTCCATTCTATCAAAAGATTAGTGGTAAGACTTGACAAATGGTAGGCACTTATTATCATAAGTGACATGTTTTGGTTAACTTTACATTTTCCAATGATACTTTCAAAGGAGTTAGTAGGACGTATAGCCTGGGATAGTGGATGTATTAAATGTGTTCCAGTGATCCATGAACTGTGTTTCTGTGAGGCAAAACAAAATGTTTATCTCAAATTCCTCCTGAGGATTGTATTTTCAGCTGAGAATTTCATAGATGAGTAGCCGATTAAGGTCCTGGCTAAGAAAGGGTTGTGGTAGTATCTGCCTGCATTCACATTTACTGTGGAATAATGGAGGACATGCTGGCAGACTAGCATCACTAGTAGAGATGTGTTGGGTATTTTGTGGATATTTGGTGCTTTGCGGTATTTTCTTACCACCAAAATACCTTTAGCAATAATCACTCTCTGTATTCATATTGGGTCACACATGACAATAATACATTGCATTATTTCAGAATTCAGACCTATTTAGATGGTATGCGCGGTAGTTTGCGTGGTTGGTTGGTATAGTGATTGGTTTATTTGTGGCCCCAATATCCAACATCCCTTGTTTTTTATCTAGATTGTTCTTGATCACTAGAGAGACCTCAGGCCTACATTTTAGGGATACCACATTTTCAGTGTTAGTGTTGTGTGCCACCATGGGCAATTGTGGTATTTTTGTGGTAATTTCCACTACCTCATATACGGTAGGGAACTATGTCCAGAGAGTCTCTCTTCCCGTTGACTCATGTACCTCCAACAGGCTATGCTACAAACAGTCACTCACAACTGTCCATACTGAATAGAATCATGCACACATCTGCTTTAAAATGACAATTGCACTGTTTAAAAATCTACCCACGTTTAAACCTTTCCCCATACAAAATGAAAGAGAAAAATAATACACACTAGCTATCTGTTTTCAAATATTTTTGTATTATAGAAATTTCATTTAAACACAGTTTAACTTTTTTACAGAAATAAATAAAATGGTACAACATTATTTGTGATAAAATGAACAGAGAGCTGCGAGAATATATTCAATTGGTAACATTAAATATGCTGATAAGAGACTGAGA
The DNA here is from genome assembly GCF_040938575.1 of Ambystoma mexicanum. Taxonomy (NCBI): domain Eukaryota; kingdom Metazoa; phylum Chordata; class Amphibia; order Caudata; family Ambystomatidae; genus Ambystoma; species Ambystoma mexicanum. Next base: position 655,798,869 of record NC_090927.1, on the reverse strand, counting down.
CTCCCTCTAATACACTGACTGAACAGCTTTGCACACTTTCGCACAGCTCCCACTCGCTTCTGTAATTACCTTATCTGTTCAGCATGCGTTTTTTCCGGCTATTCCCTTTCTGAATTGGGTTCCCTTGAAGATCAACCCCAGTGAGAACAAGCATCTGCCGTTCTCAAACCGGGGTTATTGCCTGGCGCTCTCAGCTTTTGCAGCAGGAATGCCCCAGCCAGGAAAGAGATCCTTCTCCCAGCTCTGCAAGATGTCGACTGTCTTCCCCCTCCTCTCAAGCTTCTCCAGCAAAGTTCTAATCACAGCCTCTAGCATGATACTTGCTATGACGCTGCTCCAATCAGAATCAATCATGTCATCTCCTCCCTCACTACAAAATGGCTCACTTCTACAGTGGCAATTGTAACAAACTGATTTCCTGCTCCTTCGAGCTCTTTGCTTCCTGTAGTTATGTGGACAGAGCAGCAGAGAAAAAAATTAATGTGCGTTTAAAAGTTCACTTTCAGAGTAGGCCTAATTCTGCAGTGGAGACACATTTTTATCAGTGGCTTATGTTAAATGACGTTTTATTAGTCAGGTTAGTTGTTAATAAGGTTAGTTATTAATTTTCAAATGTGTCTCTTGCAACATAGGCATTTCAGGTGAAAAATAGTGTGCATTTTGAATGTGCAGATGTGTGCTTTAACTGTAAAATGGATTTGCATCTTATATGTAAAAATCCTTTTTGACTGAATAGCATGTCTTTACTTATATGTCCATGTTACTCTGGCAACACATATAGCAATGCACCACACCCATGTAGTGGTGCTGCATAAAAAAATGCTACCTGTGCAGTAGTGCTGTACTCTGTGCTGTAACACGCCAAATATCCTTACATACTCTCCTTTTTTTTTTTATTTGGCTACGATCCAAGCCAAGTTCATTCCAATTCCAAGCTGCTCCTTTTCAGAGGATTTGGCCCTTGTGCAAGCCACAATCGAAAGAGATCTAACTTGCCCCCTTTCTTCTTTTCATAATGTAGCAATCCAACAAAATGAATATTCATGTGCATCAATGAAAAAGTTGCAATCAACACAGTATTCATCTGAGTTCATCGGTTTACAAAATGTTCTACATTTGCCTTCCCAATGGAAGTGGCATTAGTCCAAAGTTTCAATTTTATAAGTCAATTAAAAACAATAAAATAAAACAACTAACTAAAACAAATAATTAACATAACAGATTAAAATAAATAATTAAAATAATAAATACGTGGAACTCCATATGTCAGGACTCTTGTCTGCCTCTGATATGTCCCGACCAGCGATGTCACATCATTTGGTTCATTCGAGTACTCTTTCATCTTGGCAATCGTGGATCCATAGGAGTCATCTTTTTTGGCATTCTGGTTATCTTGTCTTCACCTCCACCTGGAGGCAGGCATCTTTTGGTCTTCATCCAGGGGACTCCAGGACTCCATTGTCTCCCGTGACCTCCGGTATAAATAGTTAATGTTCTAAACCAAAATAGAAAAGAAACAGATTAAGTATATTGCACAATACTAACCACCCTTTTGCCAAAAATAAAACATTTTTTTTCTGAAATTAAACACAGGTTAAAAAGAAAATAAGCATACATTAAACAACATTCTAAATTCAATGCATTTTCATTCTGCACACCGACCATGAGCTTCTATTATATATATTTTTTTATATTATTTATTTATTTACATATATTACAGTGTTTATGTGCCATTATAATAATCAACTTTTTAACTTCTCTGTCACTGCCTCCTGACTGTACCCAATTATTTTATCTTTTTGTGTTCAATGGACTTTCTGTTGTATTGTGTGTGTGGGTTTCTACATGCTCAAGCCACCTGATCTCGTGTCTGGGATGGCATGGCTTTATCTGATTTACATGGACAAACTGCTCTATCGCCGTTTCACCTTCATTTTTCAAAATTTTATAAACCGCAGGAGAGACCTTATCTATAATTCGAAATGGCCCCTGCCAGGCTGCTAGAAATTTAGAATTGTTCTGTTTACTTTTTCCAAAATTAAACTTGTACACCTGATCCCCAACACTGTATTCTCTCACTGATGTTTTTTTATCATAGTAAGACAAATGCATGTTGCAGATGCCTCCTCAGTTCATCAATATAGTCATGAACTGTGGATGCGCTCACAAGTGTTTGCTCATGTGTTCTGTATAGCAGGTGTTGTGGTAACACCATTTTCCTACCTGTCAAGACCTCATGGGGGCTAACACCTGTTGCTTTGGCAGGAGTCGATCTCATTGCCATTAAAACCAAAGGTAATCGTAAATCCCAGCTGGAACCTGCTTCTGCCACAAATTTCTTTAAAATGTCCACAACAGACCTATTGCACCGTTCAACTCCACCTGAAGAAGCCGCCCGATATGCAATATGTAGTTTTCTTTTCACACCCAGTATTTGCCATACCTTACTCATTAGAGTACTTGTGAAATGACTTCCTCTGTCTGACTCAATTCTTTGTGGCAACCCAAACCTTGAGAACACATGGTTCACCAGCAATGTGGCTGCTGTTTGCGCACTACAATCTGGTGCAGGAATGCATTCAATCCACTTTGACATCAAACATACCACACTTAAAATATAACGGTTTCCTCTGCTCGACCTTTTTAAAGGCCCTATATAGTCTATTTGCAAATCTGACCATGGAAGAGTTAGGCCTCTTTTCATTAATGGGGCTCTATGCATTGGTGAAGCAGGTTTAAATTGGGCGCATACTAGACATCCTCTAGTATATAATTCCACATCTTGGGACATATGTGGCCAGTAAGCATAATCTTTTAGTATTTCCAATGTTTTTTGTGAACCTCTATGGCCTGCAGTTATGGCATCATGTGCATGGTGTAGCATTACCCCTCTGAATGAAAGGGGTACCACCCACTGTATTTGTCCTGTTATGGACTCTCTAATCATGAGTCCATCCTGTAATCTAATTCGTGTTTTGTTCTTTAATAGCACCCTCAACTCTTCTTTTCCCATACAATAATTTTCTGTTAAAGGATTTTGTTCAGGATCTATCAAATGATTATAATAGATTCCTAAAATTCGATCATTCTTTTGTGCCTCAATCAAATCTTGGTCTGGCGTGTCATGACTCCACTGTACCACTGGTTGATCTACCTCCTTTGGTGCTTTAGAACGTGTTACTGCATCAATTTGTATTTCAACCATTAAATAATCAATAGGTAGCAATTGTCCCATCACACCCCAATCTTAGCCAGGTGGTCTGCCTTATCATTTCCCTCCTTATCCTCTCCTGGTGTTTTTAAATGCCCACAATTTTTTCTCCAGTATATTGTTAACTCATTCCCTGACACCAATTTGTCCATGGCTTGTATCATTTTTCCATGTTTAAGTGGCTTTTTGTTGTATGTAACCATGCTTCTTGCTTTCCAACCAGGCAAATACTCCACAAAGCTATTCCATGCATAGTCAGAATCAGTCACCAGTACAATTTCACTGAACATTTTATCAACTGCAGTAGCAATTGCTTTATAAATGGCTGCCAATTCCGCCACCTGACTGCTCCTAGCTCCAATCCTCATCCCTATACTGGGGACGCCTTCACATTTCAACCTGCCACAAATTGTTTATTACTGTCATTTTCAATGTGAAAAGCACAACCATCCACATATACAGTTGGCAAATCCTTGCATGTTTTTTCATCAAAAGCTTTGTGTGGTGATTGTTCAAATTCCTGCAAACTAGTTTCCACTTCCATTTCATTTGGTATTTGTTCAGCTGCGCAGTCATGTAAGTCAGCTAACACTTGAGCAATTGGGTTCTTTTTTATTTTGTCCATATCTCACTTCTACAGGGAAACCTTGTAATGCCAGTGTCCATGAAGTGATTCTGGACTGCGCTAGATTACCTGATCTAATTCTTTTACTCTCTAAAAATTGCAAAGGTTGATGATTTGTTTCAATAATCACCTTTTCTCCCTGAACAATGGGGCCGAAATGTTGTAGCGCCCACACAGTGGTTAATAGGGCCTTTTCACATTCATTAAATTTCATTTCAACTTGGGAAAATGCCTTACTTGCATAGGCAACGGTTTTGTGATTCAAATTGTGTTTTTGTGATAACACTGCTGACATACAATGTTCAGAAAAACCTATTTCTATAAGGAAATCCCTGTCCTTTATGGGATATGCTAAACATGGTGCCTTTACAAGACATTCCTTTAATTTAGCCACTGTATCAGACTGCTCTTTTTCCCATTTCCAGGGAGTATTCAGTTTAAGCAGTTTAGTCAATGGTTGAGTGATTTCTGCATAATTTTCAATGAACTTTCTGTTATAGCCTGTCATCCCTAATAAACTTTTTACTCCTTTCACATTTTTAGGATCTTTTAATCTTTGCATGGCCTCTATTTTCTTCTTTTGTGGATTTAACCCATGTTCAGTCACTTCATGCCCTAGAAAGTTCACTTTTTTCTTGCACCATTGTACTTTTTGTAAAGATACTTTGGTGCCTGCTTTCTTCAGTTGGCCTAGCACATGTCTTATTTCATCAAAATGGCTTTTCAGGCCTTCATTTTTTATCAGGACATTGTCCACGTAAACTATTATTCCTCTTTCCGCTGCATCCGGCATGGCCTTTCTCAAAAATATGCCAAATTCACTCCCACTATTGATGTACCCGAACGGAGCTCTAAGCCAGGCGTATTGAGTCCTGTCAAATGTAAAGGAAAATAAATTCTGTATCTCCTCTGCCAATGGCACGCACCAATATCCAGAGGTGAGATCTAATGTGGTAAACACTTTTGAACCATGTACCTGAGCTAAGCCCTGATCAATGAATGGCAATGGCCATCTGGACACTGGTACTCTTTTATTTAACTCTCTCAAGTCTGCACATAGCCGCCATTGACCATTTGGCTTTAACACACCTAAAATAGGTGTATTGGATGTGCTATGAATGGGCCTGATGATTCACCGCGATTCCAAATTTTTAATAATCTCTGCCAATGATTCTAAACATGCCAGCGGTAGTCTATACTGGCGTACAAACACTGGACTTCTGCTACACCCTTCTGGTAGTATGGCCACATGTAAATCAGTTAAACCACAATCATAAGCATCTTTTGCAAATACATCCTTAAACTCCATAAATATCTCCCTCAGATTGTTCTTATCCTCATTGCTGTCACACGCATCTGCTAAGGAGATCTGCTCTTCTACCATTTTGGAAAATTCTGGAAAATCTTCTGGTAAGGGAATCTCGGCGCTTTCCTCTAACTATGTGGCTGTGTCTTTTTGTAAAGCTGCCACTTTTAAATATTTTGGCATATCAGCTTCCACTTCAATGGTCTGATTTTCTGTTTCATTTTCATTTAAATTAAATATTATGCAATCCTCTTGATGGCAGCACACTGTCTCATTTGAATCATAATGATACACAGAATGAATTTTAAATATTCCTTTGGGCTGAGAGTCCAGGTGTTCTGGCAACTCACCCTTGGCATCTACATACTTTTCAGGGATATTTCCAATCACCATGTTATTTAAATCTGCCGTATATTGTGATTTTTGTATGGCCATTCCTAATGGGGAGTTTTCCTCTAAATTAATATCCTGACAACCTTTATTATTTAACATAATTTTTACAGATCCTTCACCAATATCTAGCAATGGAATGTATTCATAATCCAGGCCTTGCTGTTTTATGGATTCATTCAGGCATACAAATGCATCAGAGTCTTTCATCTGCTGTCCATTTTTGCATTTCAGTGTTATTGCAAACTGTTTTGTAAATGGAGGAATAATAGTATCTTTCCTCATTTGTAATTCGATTGCATAAGGAACCAGTTGTGCACAATGATAAGCCCTTCTTTTGTCTTCAAATTCAGGTGCCGGGCCACCTAGGCGTGACCATATTTTTTGATTCAGGAAATCTAACACCATACACATTCTGTGCATGATGTCATTGCCCATGTAAAATTCATTTTGTGCTCCACTCACTATCCATACATTATGGTAAATTGTTTTCTGTCCAATGCTAATTTTAAGCATGCATCTGCCTGCAATTCGGTTTTCAAAGTCTGGACTATCCAACCCAGAAACATATTGGTTTTTAATCCTAAATTTCGGGATTTCCTCCCTCTCCATTATTTTTTGCAACAATTTCTCATTAATGAAGCTCCTCTCCTGTTCAAGCGCTAAAGTGGCTTTTATTGTTTTAAAACAGTCATTTATACCAATATGAACCCATGGTTGCTCATCTTCCATGTGTATTTCAGCAAGAGTGGTAATGTGTTTTTCTGAACCTGTTTTAGAAGCAATATTCTGTTTGATTGTTTTCTCTTTTAAATAAAAACGTAATGTGTTCTCATCTATGGCAGTCTGCCAATTTTTCCTTGGGTCCAAGTAGATTTGTACAGGTAGTCCTTCATTATCGCTCTGCATTTTGTCTTGACACATTAATATAAGAGTGACACTAGGTATGCAACTATTCTGGATATATACCTCCACAGCATCATTTGTTTTGGCAACGGTGTGACATTCATTTATGTTGCTGTTTTGTGATTTTAGTTTCTTAGGCCTCAATGGTTTTTTGGTTAAGGACCACAGCACTCCATTCACCCCATCTATGAGAGGAGACAATCTTTTCAGGCAATCTGTCCCCATCAAAAATGGAATTTCACAAATAGATGTAATCAATACCTCTTGTTTCATTCTGTGCTTTCCTATTTTTATGTCAACCTCAGTTACACCTATGATGGGCACCTCCTCCCCATTAAAGTTATGCACTGGACCTTGATTTTCCTTCACCATGATCTGACTCTGTGGGGGTCTCCCTTTATTGATACTCTTTACCAGCTCCTTGGACATAATTGTGGCCTGTGCGCCAGTGTCAATCATAGCAAAGGTGTGGCATTTTTCTTCTACAGTGATGGGTGCATAATATCTGTCCTCAACTTCCTCTAATACACATAAGAAGTGTGAATTCTTACTGATTTCAGGGCTCACCTTTCTCAGGCCTTTTTCACCTTTGGCTAAGCACATTGGTAAATGGAAAGACGTTTTTCCCTCCTTTTTACCCATTTCTGTGCGAGAGACTTTATTCATTTCTCCATGATCAGAGGTTTTTTGGAGTGTGGCCACTGTTCGCCCATCCATCTGGGTAACATCAGAGACCACATTACAACCTTCTAACTGAACATGTGTAACAACATCATTCAGCAATTTGTCATTGTTTAATTCTGTGCATTTGTGATCATTTAGTGTGATACCAGCCCTTTCAGCCTCTTCAAATATATGTGGTTCAAAGAGTTCTTCAGGTGATTGACTTGTACCCTCCTTTTGAGTATTTCCTTTTTCTGCCTATGTTTCGTCATTGTTTTGCTTGCCCAGGGAAGGAGCTATAGCATCCCCACTTACTCCCTGTTCACTGGTATTCCTCATGCATGATTCATTTTTCTTAAATCTGTCGCTTTGTTCTTTTGGAATTCCAGGTGTTTCTTTTTTATTTGCACAAATCTTCAATGTTTGATTTAGTTCTAGGTTAAACCGTACCTCTTTTTGAGAAGTATTTACATTTTCTGTTACATCTTCACTTATTGGTGCTTTCACTTTTAAATCATTAGGCATCTCAGAGTCATTATGCATTTTCACGTGGGCCTCAAGGCACTGGAACCTTTCCATCTTTCTAGAATCCTCTTTCTGTGGCCTAGGTCGATATTGGTTGTTTTCCCATTGATTGGATCTATTCTGATACCTCTCAGGTGATTGATGTCTGTTGGGATGGTTTCTGAACTCTTGATTCCTTTGTGGAGGGGAGCGGGGTGCACCCATCCTTTGATTATAGTCCCCTGGTGGGGAATCATTGTACTGACGTGGATTGTAGTTCATGGCTTCCCTCATGTCCTGTCTTTCAGATTGTGGGTACTGGCCCCTATGTTGATTTCCATTATCAGTAAATCGATCCACATATCGGGGTCTATCCTGATTACCATATATCATGGTGTTGGGATCAAATCTGCTCTGTGTCCCCAATGACTGGTAGGGACCATCATTTCTTTGATCTTGATTTTGTCTCTGGTTATTGTTCATACCTGCCATATCAGGCCAATATCCTACCCGGGGTCTGTCCCCTAAATATCTAGGGCTGATGTAGCTCTCCCTATTACTAGGATCATGTGATTGGAACATTGGTACAGGAAATGGCGATCTTTGTTGATTACCCCTTTGTTCAGGTGTCACATTATTTTTACTTTGGCTTTGAGCAGACTCAAGGGACATTTTGGCTGACCTGATTTCCATTACTGTGGCTGAGGGTTCTTAAGATTTAGGTCTAGTATCTTTCATTTTATCACTTTCTCTACCCTGACAATAGAGTACCTCATATAGTTTTGTGCTTTGATGTACAATCCATTCAAGGGACTTGTCACGGTCAAAGTCACGGACCGATTGGGATATGATGTCTTTCTGTAGCCCATAGAAGTATGCAGTTTTAAACTCATTGGAATTTGGGTCAAAAGATACATCAAAGCGAGAAAATGCTCTTTTTAAGTCTTGTAAAAATTGGCGAGGGGATGTATTAGGTCCAGCAGTGATTGTGTAAGCGACTTTCTTTGCCTCCTGCAATGACTGAAAAGGAGAAAAATGACGCCTAATTTCTTTTTCAAACTCCACCCAGGTCATATTCTGTTGTTCATTTAATCCCCTTATGATGCTGGCCGTCGGGGCATCTAAAGTTAAATGAAAATATTGTCTGTACTGTTCCTTAGGTATCTGGAGTGCTTTAAAAATGTCATGCACCGCTTCTAAGTGATCCTCAATGCAGCATTCGCCTCCCTTTTTAAATGGTTTGATCAGGGCTTTAATGGATTTCATTATTTTTATGGGGCTACTTGTTGCAATGCATGGAATTGCACTACTTTGTGATTCAATCCTGTTTTCAGGTGTATGAGATTGGTGGCTGCCCCCAATGGGAGTATCAAATCCCCCAAGGGCGCTGCAACCAAGTTCAGTCACCGGCCCAGTCACTGGAGCACTAGCTCTTTGGGCAGAACTAGAATTCACCTCCACTCCATTGAATGTGGTACCCTGCCACCTCTCCTGGGACCTGGGAATGCACAATTGCTGTTCTAAGTCCTTACACTTTTTAAGGAGTCTGTTTGCTTCATTTTGCAAATAGTTGTTTTCATCACTCATCTTATTAATCGCCTCCTGCATGTCGCACATTTGCATTTGGCATTCATTGAACTCTTTATTTCTCTTGTCTCTTTCTTGAGTCATTTTAATCATTTCTTGTTCTGCACTCTGGAGATCACATTCTTTTTCACAATGTTCTTCATGTAAAATCTGCATTTCTGAAACAACCTCATCTTTATCCTGTCTAATGTGGTCCACTAAGGCTTTTAAGTGTACCAATTCTTGCTCACTATCCTCAAATTGTTTCTTGCTTTTGGATAACTGAGCATCAAAGTCTTTGCATTTTAATTGCATGTCTTTTTGGGATACATCCAATTCTGCTCTTAACATTTACTGATTTTTACTTGCCCCATCTAATTCAGTCTTTAACCTGTTAATTAGCTGGGTATCATTTTCCTGCATTCGCAGGGACCTATTCAAAATAAACCATATTTTGCCGCATAGCCATATTAAACAGTCTTTCTCTGCACTTTTATCGGCTGCATTCAATAATCTTGTAAGGCAGACCTGAATTATGCTGCCTTCTGCCAAAATATTGTCTAGTTTTTCTTTCTGCACCTCACCCTGAATGCGGTCACGCCATTCTAAGGTGCTGTTCGACAACCACGTCCCATGTGCAAACAACTTTGCCTCTAAATATTGCACTAGGTCTAAAAATGTGGTTTCCCTTTGTGACATTCTGAAATTCGTTTTTAGTGGCACACTGCTATTATAAAATGGGTTCCCTTTAATGTGCAAATGGCAATGTGAGACACACTTGCCACACCCAGTAGGTACTCTATGATCACTTTCCCGGCCTGCAACGCACCATAAATATGTTGGGTATGTTGTGGATATTTGGGGCTTAGCGGTATTTTCTTACCGCCAAAATACCTTTAGCAATTATCACTCTCTGTATTCATATTGGGTCACACATGACAATAATACATTGCATTATTTCAGAATTCAGACCTACTTAGATGGTATGCGCGGTAGTTTGCGTGGTTGGTTGGTATAGTGGTTGGTTTATTTGTGGCCCCAATATCCAACATCCCTTGTTTTTTATCTAGATTGTTCTTGATCACTAGAGAGACCTCAAGCCTACATTTAAGGGATACCACATTTTCAGTGTTAGTGTTGTGTGCCACCATGGGCAATTGTGGTATTTTTGTGGTAATTTCCACTACCTCATATACGGTAGGGAACTATGTCCAGAGAGTCTCTCTTCCCGTTGACTCATGTACCTCTAACAGGCTATGCTACAAACAGTCACTCACAACTGTCCATACTGAATAGAATCATGCACACATCTGCTTTAAAATGACAATTGCACTGTTTAAAAATCTACCCACGTTTAAACCTTTCCCCATACAAAATGAAAGAGAAAAATAGTACACACTAGCTATCTGTTTTCAAATATTTTTGTATTATAGAAATTTCATTTAAACACAGTTTAACTTTTTTTACAGTAATAAATAAAATGGTACAACATTATTTGTGATAAAATGAACAGAGAGCTGCGAGAATATATTCAATTGGTAACATTAAATATGCTGATAAGAGACTGAGACTCCTTCTAATACACTGACTGAACAGCTTTGCACACTTTCGCACAGCTCCCACTCGCTTCTGTAATTACCTTATCTGTTCAGCATGAGTTTTCTCCGGCTATTCTCTTTCTGAATTTGGCTCCCTTGAAGATCAACCCCAGTGAGAACAAGCATCTGCCGTTCTCAAACCGGGGTTATTGCCTGGCGCTCTCAGCTTTTGCAGCAGGAATGCCCCAGCCAGGAAAGAGATCCTTCTCCCAGCTCTGCAAGATGTCGACTGTCTTCCCCTTCCTCTCAAGCTTCTCCAGCAAAGTTCTAATCACAGCCTCTAACATGATACTTGCTATGACGCTGCTCCAATCAGAATCAATAATGTCATCTCCTCCCTCACCACACAATGGCTCACTTCTACAGTTGCAATTGTAACAAACTGATTTCCTGCTCCTTCAAGCTCTTTGCTTCCTGTAGTTATGTGGACAGAGCAGCAGAGAAAAAAATTAATGTGCGTTTAAAAGTTCACTTTCAGAGTAGGCCTAAATCTGCAGAGGAGACACATTTTTATTAGTGGGTTATGTTAAATGAAGTTTGCAAAGGTAGCGGGCGCCCCTCTCTCGACAGAACAAGGCCTGATAACCTGTTCAGTGGTTATTAACCACTTGAGAGTTTGCAGCCACTGCTTTTACTCACTGTGCCTTTCACAGATGGGAAATATCCATTTGCATATCAGTCTTTGTCCTGCCCAGGGGCAGTCCAGCACCGAAATGCAATGGCAATTCCAACCTGAACGAGAGTACCACCAGCAACCCCATACACGTGTTTCACCCTTGTTGGGGATCATCAGTGAGGTGAAGCTGATGCCTCTCTAAGCACAGTGAGAGGGAGACCACGTCTGGTTGCCCCCAGGAGACCTAGGGTTACCAATCCCAGGTTCCTTGAAATTTAGTTTGCAAAGGTAGCGGGCGCCCCTCTCTCGACAGACCAAGGCCTGATAACCTGTTTAGTGGTTATTAACCACTTGAGAGTTCGCAGCCACTGCTTTTACTCACTGTGCCTTTCACAGATGGGAAATATCCATTTGCATATCAGTCTTTGTCCTGCCCAGGGGCAGTCCAGCACCGAAATGCAATGGCAATTCCAACCTGAACGAGAGTACCACCAGCAACCCCATACACGTGTTTCACCCTTGTTGGGGATCATCAGTGAGGTGAAGCTGATGCCTCTCAAAGCACAGTGAGAGGGAGACCACGTCTGGTTGCCCCCAGGAGACCTAGGGTTACCAATCCCAGGTTCCTTGAAATTTAGTTTGCAAAGATAGCGGGCACCCCTCTCTCGACAGAACAAGGCCTGCTAACCTGTTTAGTGGTTATTAACCACTTGAGAGCTCGCAGCCACTGCTTTTACTCACTGTGCCTTTCACAGATGGGAAATATCCATTTGCATATCAGTCTTTGTCCTGCCCAGGGGCAGTCCAGCACCGAAATACAATGGCAATTCCAACCTGAACGAGAGTACCACCAGCAACCTCATACACGTGTTTCACCCTTGTTGGGGATCATCAGGGAGGTGAAGCTGATGCCTCTCTAAGCACAGTGAGAGGGAGACCACGTCTGGTTGCCCCCAGGAGACCTACGGTTACCAATCCCAGGTTCCTTGAAATTTAGTTTGCAAAGGTAGCGGGCGCCCCTCTCTCGACAGAACAAGGCCTGATAACCTGTTTAGTGGTCATTAACCACTTGAGAGTTCGCAGCCACTGCTTTTACTCACTATGCCTTTCACAGATGGGAAATATACATTTGCATATCAGTCTTTGTCCTGCCCAGGGGCAGTCCAGCACCGAAATGCAATGGCAATTCCAACCTGAACAAGAGTACCACCTGCAACCCCATACACGTGTTTCACCCTTGTTGGGGATCATCAGTGAGGTGAAGCTGATGCCTCTCTAAGCACAGTGAGAGGGAGACCACATCTGGTTGCCCCCAGGAGACCTAGGGTTACCAATCCCAGGTTCCTTGAAATTTAGTTTGCAACGGTAGCGGGCGCCCCTCTCTCGACAGTATACATATACACGTGTATGGGGTTGCTGGTGGTACTCTCATTCAGGTTGGAATTGCCATTTCATTTCGGTGCTGGACATATATATTATAGGGCATATAAATTCTTTAATGCCCTATAAGTGATAGGTATCTTCAAAAGGAAAGCCAGAGTTGGACATGATGCATCTTTATTCAAATTTACACTTTCTATTTTGATGGTATTGTCACTTAGATTTACTGTTGCATGTGGTAAAACACTGGCTTTTCAGCTAACATGTTATGTTACACCTGAGATAAGCTCACTTGGTTTGGACTGGAAAACTATGCAATGCAAGTGGGTATTAGGAGTGAGTGCTTGTGTAAACTAGGAGGTAGCTCAATACAAGGATGGGCTATGAGATAGATAGGATAATTATGGGGTTTATGTGGTAGACCCACCAATCCTTACAAATGTGTCAGTTGTCTCCATGTCTAGTAGTGCAAGGCTACCTATGGCCAAGGAACCCATTCGGAAAGGAGGGAAGAGGGTTGCACTTGATGATGAATAAACCAGGAAATGGTAACCTTAGAATAAAGTGTAGTCTACAAAACCCCCAGTCCGCCTAAGGAAGCAAAACAGGCTATCATGTCTTATCTACTTACACAGTTGAGCACTATTCATGATAAGGCTACTCCATAAGGCTCTAAGTACTTGAACATTTAACTGGCTCCTGTGTAACACGTTATGTTAAGGTAGAATGTTTCTAACAATGATGTAACAACAATCATGCACCAGCTAAGGTAGCAATATATGCATAATTGGTCATTTACTAATCACCTACAATTATATATAGTTGTCTTTGCTGCACATGCCTGGAGTTGTGGTTCTTTACCACCTAATAACCCTATGTAACAGCATGAACAATTATTCACTTCGAATTGATGCTTAACAAATAAAAAATAAATCCTCTTCAGTAGTTATCTTCCACAATGTTTGTAGTCCTGTAAGATTAATTACCAGTAAATTAATGGTAGCTAACAGAACACAACCAAAAGAACAAAACACATGGGAATTTATATCGATCTTTTGTGTTGCTTCTTAAGTGGTAGCGCCTAGTTACCTCTGGGCTGTGCACGCTTTATAGATCTACACATAAATAAATAAATAAATAAATAAATAAATAAATAAATAAATAAATAAATAAATAAAAAAATAAATAAATAGGTTACTTTGTAATTATTTTAGACTGTTGCTCTGCAGTGAATGTTGCAATACTGCTCTATTTTTGAAACTACCGGACCTTTTAGAATTGTTGTTGTTGTGCGGATAACCTCCTGTAGAGGGGTTGCTAAACTGGGTCTCTAAATTACCCTCCTGTCTCATGTTGTTGTGAAGGTCCTATAAGAATCCATTTAAATGTATTAAAGCCAACACCTGAAATATGTGCACATGCTTGTGTTTCCCCGTAAAAAGGGCTATATCAAGGCTGATACAATAGTTGTGTTACTCATAGTACAGCATGTGTGCTACTCATTCAAATACAGTTGTGCATTGAAGTTGTAGGTGAAGTTTAGAAATGGTATCAATTATTTTTAAAGGCAGGAAGGTTTAGTCTTGTTTGCTTCTTTAGCTTAATTTAGTAGTTGTAAATTAAAAGGCTGTTAAAATCAAAAGGATTTCTAGTCACAGGAAGCGAATGACAGGGGCCACACTGTTCACCGAATCCGAGCATCATTGAGAGGAGCAATAAGCATCTGACACACCCTAGGGAAGAGGATATAGGCATACCCTTACCTCCAGGTACATAAATGGGCTGAATTGAAAAGGTTTATGAAAGTGCTTCTTCATCTGCTGGGACTCAGGACAGCCAAGTCATGACATCTGTTCAGCAGTGAATTAGTGCCCATCTACGCTCCACTGCCAGTTGAAGCAATTGTCTAAATTCAAAATGTGGCCTTATAATGCTTCTGCATCAGCTTGCCCTCAGGATGACCCAGTTATATGATCTGCTCCAGAGCAGCGGAGCTCTTCAGGCTGGATATTTTCACTTTATGTGCTCCTTTCCAAGGAAGATGCTCCTGGCTCCTGCCATCTTTGTGCTTCTTCTTTTCCCATTCTGAGCATTATTGAGGTAGAGGCAGTGGCAGTGAGAATCACAAATTGTTTATTGCAGTACTTCCGCATACGCTGGGCCTCAGAATGGCCATTCACTTGGTCCACTCCGAACGATAGTACCTTATAGGCTGGATATTTCCTTTCTCTTCACTCATTTCACAGGGAGGGAATCACGGGGGCCATCATTGTTGTGTGTGTTTTAGTGCCATTCTGAGTATCGGTTGGAGGGCAGCGAGATGTACCTCTACGTGTGGAGTAGATGAATGCCCCACTTCCCCTCACCTCCATTTGCAACATTGGGCTGAATTCAAAATGTGTATTGTGGTGCTTCCATATCTGCTGGGCAATGGGCTGGTCTGGTTATTTAGTCTGCTCCAGACAAATATGGCTATGCAGGCTATATATTTACTTCCATTGAATCAGTTCACAGCAAAGGGATCACGGTTGCAGCCATTGTTGTGTCTCTTCTGCTTCAAGGCAGAGACCATCAATGTGCGTATGTGTCCAGTGGCTGAGCTAGGGTGGAAGAAGGAATGTTGGCCACCCTAAACCTTTATTTGATGTCCTGTTGCACCCACTCCCCACCTGGCCAACAGTCGAGCAGGTTGTTTTCTTTTTGAATGCTTTTCCAGGTTGGTAGCAGCAGCTAGACCACAGGCACTGACCATAATAAATCAGTGTAAAACAACATGCAGATACATTACTACTAGACTGCGCTGGCTTTCGCATGGTTTTAATCATGCCTAGCTGTGCACCAGGAGTCCGCGCACTTGTGGGATGTTTTTATCCATGCATCCAAGCCCTACCTCAAAACTGTGCAGTACTGACATGGAAAACATCATGATGGCCAGAGCTTCCCAGAAAATGCCCAGGGAAAGGCATGAAGAATAGGCTGCCACCCATTTTTGCCGATGTTATGGGCACAGAAGGACACTGCCTAAAACCACCATTGGACTACCCACACCGTAGTCTGAAACCATTGGGAATGGCAATGCTGATTGCCAAAAGCAACCTAGAATTGTGGGGAATTCATTTTCTTAAATCCCAAAAATGGCTGCAGTACCAGTACACACCACTATCAGAAAGCCGGCATTTTAAAACCACCAGACTTTGTGTAAAACTGAATAAATGAACCCAAAGCATGCCAAAGAAAGACTTACTGAGAGGTGGATACAATCTAAAGTTATATTCTGAAGTGACGTGAAGGTTTATAACAAGACTGGCTGAGCTGTGGATTTCAGCAGTTTAAGTAAATTTGGACTGAAAGACACTAAAAATCTAAATGTTTAAAAGAAATGAGTGACCTACTTTTGAGTGTCACATAGGTTGCAATTGTTTAAATGTCATAGTTTTAAACTTAAAATCAGCATTCTAGCTGCATATGTAAACATTGTCTTGACTTAAACTGGGTAACAAAAAGTGACATTAGCTGGGGCCTGGCTTAAGCAACTGAATTCTGCCCACCAGCTACCCCCGACAGGAGATGAGACTTGCACAACAGCTGTGTTCCCAGGCCTAGCTGCCCTTTTGCTGCTCCCATCAAAAGGGATATGACACTTCCCTGATTGAATTACCTGGGCTCTGCAGGAAATTGAACAAAGCCCTGTCCTGACTCAGGCAAATGTTTTATTATGGGGGCCGTAAAAAGTGTCTTCCTCCTGAAGGAAAGGGGAGGAGCACTGCCTGTGAGAGCAAGCTGGCTTGGCAGAACTGGAACAACCAGAAATTCAACCTTGTGCTGGGGGGAAACCACACCCCTGTAGCCAGAATATGGTTTTAGAAAAAGATGAATAACTCATAGTACGGACTTGTCATAATTATTTAAATGATACCAGAATTCTTGTGATTTTTCTGCCCACATTTTAAGAGGTTTTTAGAACCGGTGGCATGATCTGGGGGCAAGCTAGCAGTTAAGAGGGTATTACTTAAAATGTATGCATGTGAAAAGTCTGACACTTCATCACTTAATGTCCATACTCCTTGCGCACATGTGTGTAAATTTGGGGTAATGTCCGATATTACGAAATCAGTTAAAAAGTGCAAATGTCGCCATTTGTGAATGCAAGCTCCCAGGAAGAGCAGATTTGGACAGGGTATACCTCCTGTGATATGTGATGGGTGCATGTAATTTTAAACAAATGTGTACCTGTGCAAATATGTCTTTTGGGTCAAAATATAGATTGTGTGTAATTTGACAGGGGTGGGTTCTCTGTACCATAAACAGACCTCATCATGATGACACTTCATTTCATTCCCCCAATCAAGGGGAAGAGGATGAAGTGGCCAATGACAAGTGGAGAGAGGTAGAGCCTAGTGATGCTGCACACACACCCATTTTCAAAACACATAAAAGCAGACATTTAGGACAGATAGGGACATTCAATTCCATTTGCTGCAACGCGCTCTGCCGGACCATACCACATCCAGAGATCCAGACTTCAAATCCATCAATCTCCAGAATCCAGAGAGGCTAGAGAGAGAGCAGAGCTGACCCAGACCACTGTTAGCAGAACCAGAGAGCTGACCCAGATCACTGTGAAGTGCAGGGACCAGACCAGAGTCCAGTCTAAAACCTGACCAGATCCGTGACGAGGCCCATTTATTTCCAAAATATATTGTGAGTACCCAGCAGAACTGTGCAGAACCAATCTTCTAGTTTAAATAATATAATTCAATCTATTTTAATCTAAGTAGAACTGCCTCCTAACTGTCACCTGTCATTTGTAAAGCTGTCACCTGTCATTTCTAGTTGCTAGCTGTCATTTGTCACTTTGAATTTTAACATTCCAAATCCGAACAACTACCTTTATTTAATCG
The DNA here is from genome assembly GCF_040938575.1 of Ambystoma mexicanum. Classification (NCBI taxonomy): domain Eukaryota; kingdom Metazoa; phylum Chordata; class Amphibia; order Caudata; family Ambystomatidae; genus Ambystoma; species Ambystoma mexicanum. The sequence goes on along the minus strand of NC_090927.1, from coordinate 655,781,203 downwards.
CTAATATCTCCATAACCGTTTGTCCTAGAGACTTGCAGTAACTTTCCTCTGAAAGATTAGAATCGTGGCTTTTCTACGAACCTAGAACCGCATTCCTACCCCTGATACTGTTGCCGCAATCGTGAAACACGCACTCGCGAATTTGCCGCGATTTGAAAATTCCTCCACGTGTGAAAACAGCAGCTTCTTGCTAGAACTGTTAGAAAGTCGTTTGCAACCTGCCAATCATTCCTAGAATATTGCTAAAGTAAGCCTGAACTAATTTAAACCAACTAATCCTCACCGTGAACCTCTAGAGGGAATTAAAAGCATTTTAGCATATTTTTCACTTCATTGCCAGCACATGTAAAAGCATTTTGGGCCTGTGTTTAAAACTCCCATCTGTAGTCTAAGCTTGCTGGGGTGTACTGAATTACATTTGATTGCATTTCTGAGAACTGTGTGCTTTCCTTCCATTTCCTTGCATTGCATAAAAGGGGGGAGGGGATTGCCAGAGAAAAGTGATTACATTGTTTTGTTGAACGCATATTGAGTATTTTCTGTACTGCATTTTCATTCCACCTTGCATCCATTTGAAACCATAAAGTATTGTTGCTATCTTATCCATCCTATAACCACTCATCATTGATTTTAAACAAGTGTGCTAGTGCCAGACTATCCATTATTGATTACTGCTCAGATTCAGTGTGATATTCAATTATTAAATTATTATAAAGTGTGTTATATATATCTATTGTTTAAATTATCAAATAAACCTTTTAACTTGCAAAACAGAACTACTTCTTGGCTCAGTGGGGTCAGGGGGATTCCAAGGGAGGGGTGTTATATAGGGGTAGTCATCCAGAATGCATGAACTGGACACAAAGATATATCAATAAGGGTTTTCATTCAGTATTCTAGACTAGGCGTTGACTTAGATGTAGTGTTGAATTGAACACATGAGCACAGGGCCACAGGGATGGCAGATTACTATCCAGCCAGAAGCATGGGGCTCATAGGCCAGTACCACCCAGGAATGGAGGGGCGGGCATCCGGGTATGGGCACCCAAGCACAGTGCAATTTGATGGGGAACCCCAGGAGAGTAGGCCCATTAAGGGCATCCTGAAAACCTCTGCCCAGATAGGTCAGTGGGGGGGGGGTACCCATCAAATCCTGGCAGCAAGGAGGGATCTGAAGACTCCTCTGAGCGGTACAGGACACAGGAGACCAGGTCCACTTATTCTGCCAGCCATTCCCAGGCTCGCAGAATCCGGGAAAACCAGGAAGAACAGACGGGAACCTCTGGGAGCAGTGCCTCTGAGTCAGAAGATAAATGGACCAGGGTTACCCGAACCAAAAAGGCCAATAAGGCAAAAAGGGCCTTGCTTAAGGACCCATTGAAACATATTAAGGCAATCAGGAGTGTCATCACGCCTTATCATAAGAACGCCAAGTACTCTGTTTGGGAACACTTGGAGCTCTATGAGCAAATGATGGAGACTTTCCATTTGAAGGACAGCCAAAGCTGTATTCAATATGTAAAGTGGACCTTCTCCCCGGAATACTCCAGTTTCTTTGCGGGGCTGGAGGACCAAAATCATTTAACATGGTCCGCCTATAAGGCGGCCATCTTGAAACATTTTTCTACTCATAGAAATCCCCAAGAGGCTCGCAAGGCAGCCTACAATTTACAATGTGGGGAGGATCAGGCCCCACAAGAATTTGTGCAGGAGTTAAAACGTGCCTTTGCACAGACCACCAGAAGGGTGCGCACAGACAGCAGAGAATTTGTTAATACGTTTTTCCATGCCTTGCCCAAATACATAATGACCCAGCTCGTGAGGGATTTTCACGAGAAAAGATCTTTAGACTGGGTCATTGAACAGGCGACCCGGATCTATGAGGTGCAGAAACCGGTGGAAAACAAAAACCAGCCCAAAAACCCCAAAACTAACAGCACCCCTGGTGCTGCCAAGGTGGCAGAGGTAAAGGTCACCCCCGTTTTAGAGTTGGAGATGGGGGGCCTAAAAACCTACCTGAACCTAATAATGCTAGGCCCAGAAGGCCCACGGGCCAGTCACAGACAGGGAGCCAGGGAGGCAGCCCCACAAATGGGGTCCCTCGCTCTCCTGATTATGTAAGTCCCCGTTACAAGGGAAATCGACCCATCCTGGGTTATGTGTGGACTCCTCCAGCCCAAGGGGGGGATTCAGCCAAGTACCTAACCCAGGGAACTTCCCTCCTAACTTCCCACCGGAGGGCAGAAATTCTCCAAATCCTGGGCAGAACTTTTTCCCCAGGTATCCACCCCACTTCCAGCCCCAAAATCATCCATCCTTCTTTCCCCAATTCCCTGAGCCCAGACAACCGAATCCGGTAGAGGGGAGGCCAAGGGTGGAGGGGTATCCAAATATTCCCAACCAGGGGTACTACCAAAGAAGGGATAGCTACCCTTCCCGGGATCAGCCCAGGGGAGAAAACAGGGCCCCGTATCAGCCTGAGCGGGTTTCCCAGTTAGAGCGCCAGGTTCAAAACATGGCGCGGGATCTGGGTCACATACTGAGGGCTCAGCAGAACCCTCAGATCGGCATGCCGGCGCAGAACGCACCCAACTCTGGACCTGGTGCCCCAGAACAATGACGGGGGCAGCACCCTGATAACACACCGGTTCCCAGGGACGAGGCACAAAGGGAAGGGGGGTGTAAAGCCTTGGAGGAAGCTTCCTTCCTCACTTGTAAACAGCCCCTGGAAACCCAGGAACCGGAAACAAAATCTCTTTCCCCTGAAAGTCTGCCTCCTAAGGAGCAGAGGGGGGGTAGGAGAAACAAAAGACCCAAACAGACTCAGTTTGAGGAGGAGGTACAGATCTTCCAATTTGAGGGAGAGGGATCCTCAGAGGATCCTGGGAAAAGGATCTTCTCCTTCAGAGAGGGGGGAACTCCTCCCAAAGAAAAATGGGTCCCTAGGGATGCAAGTCCAGACTGGGGAGATGTGGAGACTGAGCTACCGCCGCCCACCATCTCATCCCAGAACCAACAGCAAGAAAATCCCCTGGTTCAAACCCATCCTGGTGACTGCCTCCAAAAAGGGGGGGCGGCCCAGAACCGGAGCCAGGGGAACCCACAATGGCTCTGATCTCCAGTTGCCAACTTTTTCTTTCAGATTCCCAAGGCTCTCCACAGAAGGCTGCCCAAATCTCTTTGCTAGCGATGTCCAAAACCAGAAAGTTAGCCCACCAGCTGTCCAAAAATGTGCATTATCTGTGCCCCCTTGAGGAGAAGGAGGGAAGATACTATGCCCCGGTACAAGTACAGGGGCAGGGTACAATTTTGGCACTGGTGGACACTGGATCTCAAGCTACCCTTCTGTCCAGAAGGGCCTTTGACGAACTGATTGCAGGAAGGGGAGAGAATTACCAAATTCCTCTCACCTCTCTTCCTGGACAACTGCAGAACTTTGACGGGAAGGAAATTCCCGTTGAGGGGACTGCAGACTTGGACATTAAAATTGGGCGACACAAGTTGAAACACCCGGTCATAGTTGTGACACCAGAGGGCACCCCTTGTTTACTAGGGAATGACCTCCTGAGAAGGTTGTCACCCCTAATAGATTGTGTAAACAAGGTCCTCTGGACCCAGACTAGCCGACCAATAAAATTAAAACAGAGTGTCAACCATGTTAGTTTAAACGGCACATGCCACATGGTTGAACAAAAATCTGACCAAGTAGAATTCCACTTCCAGAATAGCCAAATTCCAGACGTGACAGTAATAGCAGTAGGACAACAGACTGGTGATGGGGGGTCCTCTCTATTTCTGAAACTCAACCTTCCTTCCAGTCTAAAGTGGTACTCCACGCTGGAAGGAAACACTCTGAGATTCTATACCAATCCACAATCAGAAACTCCCACTCCTATAGTCCAGAAAGACGTGAAATCAGCTCAGAGCCTGGCTGATATTCAGCAAATTGGAGAGCAGTTGTTCATCCCTGTCCAATTAAATGATGGGAAGGACTCTGTTCTCGCTCGAGTGTGTGTGAACAACGGTAAGAGCTTCATCAGCGAAGCCATGTTCCGCCAACTCCCAAAAGATCCAGCCATTCCCACATTTAAACTGATAGACAAATGGGAAATGGACCTGGAAGCACCTAATTCCAAACATCTCCTGCCAAGCAGGTGTATGCTCAAAATCTCCATTGGCAACAAGAGCATAGTCCATAATTGTTGGGTCGTGCGAGACGTCACTGCCGCCTTTTACTTAGGCAGTGACATTCTCAATCGCTTTGCCATTAGTTTGGACCTAATAAACTTCAAAGCTTGGTCCCGATTAGCGGATAATCCCATGGGCTTTGATGATCCAGAAAAAGCATTTAGGTCAGCTCAATTGCTACCTTATGCAGTTGAAATTCAGATCAAAGAGGAAGTCACCATCCCAGAAAGGACCCGACAATTCTCCCTGGAAGTGAAAGTTAAAAGAGGACAATATTTGCAAAACCCTGATGCTTACATACATCTAAACGCTTCTCTCCAACAGCAAGGGTTAGGGGTAAACCCAACACCATTAGTCAACATAGAACATGACACCATTCCAATAGAGGTGGATAACAGCGACTTAAAGAGTGTTACTCTAGCCGCAGGCACCATTATTGGAATGGCGGTTGATGACCGACATTTTTCCATAGATTTAGGTAATGAACTGTTAGGGCCAATCCCCAAGGACTGCTTTGACAGTGACAGTGACGACAATACAACACCAGACAGGATTTTTACCCGGCATGGGGGGAACTTCCTGGTGTACACTTCTTGCCCTTATGGTAAGGAAGATGTGACTTGTGACTTCAGGAGGGATGAGGTGATTTTCCAAGTCCATGAGGGCTGCCTTTCCCACCTGAAGCCCCCAGTCCAAATCAGCACTCTGACCAGGGACTTCGCCACCCAGCTGGAGGAGGCCGCTGAAATAGCCAAACCAGAAGTCTTTCCAGGCTTCAGGCAGATGGTGGAAGAGAGAGTCAACCTAGCTGACGCCTGTGTGACTCTAGAACAGAAGCAAAAGTTGAAACAAGTTTTCTTGGATTTCCAAGATCTCTTTGCGGTAGACTCATATGACTGTGGTCGCACTGACATCCACACAACAACAATCCCCACGGACCCTGGCATGACTCCTGTGTTTGTGAAGCAATATCGCTTGCCTCTCGCATCAATGGAGTCCCTTACTGAAATAATTAAGAACCTTGAGTCCCGGGGAATAATCCGTCCCGTCCACAGCACCTTCAATAATCCGGTGCTGGGAATATTGAAGCCAAACGGCCAGTGGAGACTCTGCGCCGACCTCAGGGAGCTCAACAAACGGGTCCATACTTCCCGATGGCCTCTGCCCTACATTGACCAAGGGCTGGCCCAGATCCAGGGGTCACAGGTATTCACAGCAATAGACCTGACCAATGGATACTGGACCCTGCCTGTCAGTAGGGAGGACCAATACAAGCTGGCTTTTACCTTTGGGGGCCAGCAGTACACATGGACCCGGACTCCCTTCGGATACCTCAACTCCGACAATGAATTCAACATTTTCCTACATAAGGCCATGCCCGACCTGGCTGCGAGGGGTAACCTGGCTTATGTAGATGATGTCCTCATCAAAAGCTCAACTGTTGAGGAACACATAGCGGAGATCCGTTATGTTCTGACGCAGTTGCGGGCTGCCGGAGCAAAACTTTCCTTTCAGAAAGCACAGTGGTGTAGAACCCGTGTTAATTTCTTGGGGCATGAGATTACTCCTCAGGGTCTCTGTCCCCAGGAAAAGAAAGTGGAAGCACTTCAGAAACTGAAAGACCCCACAACTCTGCGGGAACTAGGGAGCCTCCTTGGACTGACTAATTACAGCAGAAAGTTCATTGAGGGCTATGCAGAGATCACCAGACCCCTGATTCATCTCCTGAAGGGGGGGGGGTCAAGTGGGAATGGGGTCCAGAACAAGCCGAGGCAGTAAGACAACTCAAAAGAAGCCTCTCACAAGCGCCCTGCCTAGCTTACCCTGTCAGAAACAAGGAGTTCTTCCTGGAGACGGGGTTCTCTAATACGTGCTTGACGGCAGTATTATACCAAAAGCATGACAAGGTCAATAAAGTAATCTCCTATGCGAGCAAAACTTTATCCTCTGTGGAGGAAAAATTCAACGATTGTGAGAAGGCACTCCTGGCAACGTTGTGGGCATTGAAGAATTACCGCCCGTTTATCCAGGGGGAACACATCATAGTGGAGACTCCACACCAGCCTCTGCAATATCTCCAAAGTGATAGAATCCGGGCCGGAAATGTGAGTAATTCCCGAATTACTTCCTGGATTCTGTCAATGCAAGGCTTTCCTGTGGAGGTCAGATATGGCCAAAACAAGAAGAGTCCCCTCGCGCAAGGTCTGGCTGACTTGCATGATTGTGCCAGAGAAAACTGTCTCGAGGACGAAAGTCTAAAAATAAAGGACAACATGGAGGCATACCTCCATGTCTTTGAAGAAGACAAGTGTGAGGGAATGCCCACTGTCTATGTGGATGGATGCTCTTACCATGTTGACAACAACGGGGAGAAAGAACTGGTGGCCGGCGTAGGGAATGCATGGGTGAATGAGTCCCCAGAACCCTCCGCTGGATACAAAATTGGTCCCCGAAGTAGTCAGGTGGCAGAATTGATGGCTGTGCATCAGGCCATCCTCACTGCTGTCCAGCATCAACTCCACGAACTGGTCATAATCACAGATTCGGATTATGTACGGAAGGGGTTCGTGGAGCACCTGGTTAATTGGAAAACCAGAGGCATGTTATGTGCTAACAACAAACCCTTGAAACATGGGAAGTTGATCCAAAACATTGATGATCTGGTCACCTCGAATGAGATGACCATCTATTGGAAAAAGATCAAGGGTCATTCCAAAGTAGAGGGACCAGACAAAACTGGAAATGACTTAGCTGATCAGCTGGCCAAAACCAGGGCCATCCAAGGGGATCTAATTGAGATTGAGTCCCTGTTGGGGGAAATCCAGGTCACTGCTATCACTAGGTCCCAGACAAATGCTCACAACGACCTTTCAATTGCACAATGGAGTAAGGGGACCCCTGATGCTGATTTGATTACAGCTCAGAAGGGGGATCCAATTATTGGTAAGTTTTACCAACACCTTGAGGACCCTGAGAACTTTCCCCTGACGGATACCGATTACACTGGGAAAGAGGACCTAAGAGTGTTGATGAAATGTCCAAAAATGTTCCGAATCCAAGACGGTTTGCTGGTAAGGAAATCCAAAGCTGGCCACGATCAGTGGGTGGTTCCTACCTCATTCCGAAGCCTGATGTTAAGTCACGCCCATGATGCGGCCACCGCCGGTCATAGGGGGTTTCACACAACATTGGAAATCTTAAGAGAGGTTGCATACTGGCCACACATGGGGCAGGACCTGGACCAATACTTGAAGGGGTGTCTTGTGTGTGCACAATTTCAGCCATCATCCCTCACGCACCGTGCGCCTCTCCAAAAGAGGGGGATGACACTGCCATGGTCAGATTTACAAATCGACTTTGTAGGCCCCGTGATTCGCTCTGCTAGGGGGAATAAGTACATGTTGACTGTGACATGCTTGTTTACCAAGTGGGTGGAATGTCTCCCAGCCCCAAATTGCAAGGCAGAAACTGTAGCTGCCCTGATGATTAACCACATCTTTTCCCCTTTCGGTCTACCTCAAAGGATTGAGTCAGACAGGGGTAGCCACTTCACCAGTGAAGTAATGACAAAGATGTGGGAGATACTGGGGGTCAAAAGGAAGTTGCATATTGCTTACCGGCCAGCTTCTTCTGGGGCAGTAGAGAGATATAACCGAACCATTGTGAGCATATTAAAGAAGTTTGTGGCAGATTCTGGGCCAAGTTGGGATATCCAGTTACCTCTGGTCCTAATGGCCATCAGATCTACCCCTTCATCTGCAACCAAAATGTCACCATTTGAGTTGATGACTGGACGCAAGATGGTGCTTCCGCAGCATTTGCTCTACAGGACCCAAGAGCAGACACTGATAAATGCCTCCACAACTCATGAGTATGTGGAGAATTTAAGGAAACACCTTCAACATGCTTTTGCTTATGCTCAACGGAATCTAGAAAGATCAGCTGATAGCATGAAGACCCACTATGACCTGAAAACTTCCAGGAAGGAATATCAGGTGGGGGACCGGGTCTATCTATACAATTTCCAAAGGAACCAGGCCAAACAGCGAAAATGTTTGCCTACCTGGAAGGGACCCTTTGAGTTTATAGACAAAATCTCCCCTGTGGCCTATAAGATCTGCATCCCCAAAGGCGGTTTGGCAGAGGGGGAAGACAAGTGGGTCCACATTAACCAGTTGAAGTGTTGCCATCCCAGGCACACTCTGCAACAACTGGAGGAATCCTCTGGAATCCTAGAGGGTACTGTCTCAGATTAATTCAGTTCTAACTTAAAATATCCGACATATCGCCAATCAAATTCTGAGTTTCTCAATGTGGGTGTTTTCGTTTTTGAATGCAAAAAGAAATGTGCATGTTCATATGTTTTGACTATAAATTTATATGCCACCCCACTATATCAATGGTGGGGGGAAAATGTCCATGAATAGGTATTGCCGCTCTTCCTTTGTCGTCCTAGGAGAAAGAAAACCTGGAGACGGGCCAAGGAGAACGATCCGGAGACCGGGAGCAGAGAAGCAACAGGCCCGGTGTACCGCCCAATATTCCCATCAGGACCGGCGAGGAGAACCGATCAATCAGTACCGGATGGAGGAAAAGATGCTGAACTGTGCCATCTATTGGAAGAAGATGAGGAAACATCCCAGGTCTTGCGAGTCCCATCAGTGAAACAGAATGGCCATCGCAAGAGGGGGGCTTGTGGGATGTTTTTATCCATGCATCCAAGCCCTACCTCAAAACTGTGCAGTACTGACATGGAAAACATCATGATGGCCAGAGCTTCCCAGAAAATGCCGCTGCCCTGATGACTAACCACATCTTTTCCCCTTTCGGTCTACCTCAAAGGATTGAGTCAGACAGGGGTAGCCACTTCACCAGTGAAGTAATGACAAAGATGTGGGAGATACTGGGGGTCAAAAGGAAGTTGCATATTGCTTACCGGCCAGCTTCACATTAACCAGTTGAAGTGTTGCCATCCCAGGCACACTCTGCAACAACTGGAGGAATCCTCTGGAATCCTAGAGGGTACTGTCTCAGATTAATTCAGTTCTAACTTAAAATATCCGACATATCGCCAATCAAATTCTGAGTTTCTCAATGTGGGTGTTTTCGTTTTTGAATGCAAAAAGAAATGTGCATGTTCATATGTTTTGACTATAAATTTATATGCCACCCCACTATATCAATGGTGGGGGGGAAAATGTCCATGAATAGGTATTGCCGCTCTTCCTTTGTCGTCCTAGGAGAAAGAAAACCTGGAGACGGGCCAAGGAGGACGATCCGGAGACCGGGAGCAGAGAAGCAACAGGCCCGGTGTACCGCCCAATATTCCCATCAGGACCGGCGAGGAGAACCGATCAATCAGTACCGGATGGAGGAAAAGATGCTGAACTGTGCCATCTATTGGAAGAAGATGAGGAAACATCCCAGGTCTTGCGAGTCCCATCAGTGAAACAGAATGGCCATCGCAAGAGGGGGGCTTGTGGGATGTTTTTATCCATGCATCCAAGCCCTACCTCAAAACTGTGCAGTACTGACATGGAAAACATCATGATGGCCAGAGCTTCCCAGAAAATGCCCAGGGAAAGGCATGAAGAATAGGCTGCCACCCATTTTTGCCGATGTTATGGGCACAGAAGGACGCTGCCTAAAACCACCATTGGACTACCCACACCGTAGTCTGAAACCATTGGGAATGGCAATGCTGATTGCCAAAAGCAACCTAGAATTGTGGGGAATTCATTTTCTTAAATCCCAAAAATGGTTGCAGTACCAGTACTCACCACTATCAGAAAGCCGGCATTTTAAAACCACCAGACTTTGTGTAAAACTGAATAAATGAACCCAAAGCATGCCAAAGAAAGACTTACTGAGAGGTGGATACAATCTAAAGTTATATTCTGAAGTGACGTGAAGGTTTATAACAAGACTGGCTGAGCTGTGGATTTCAGCAGTTTAAGTAAATTTGGACTGAAAGACACTAAAAATCTAAATGTTTAAAAGAAATGAGTGACCTACTTTTGAGTGTCACATAGGTTGAAATTGTTTAAATGTCATAGTTTTAAACTTAGAATCAGCATTCTAGCTGCATATGTAAACATTGTCTTGACTTAAACTGGGTAACAAAAAGTGACATTAGCTAGGGCCTGGCTTAAGGAACTGAATTCTGCCCACCAGCTACCCCCGACAGGAGATGAGACTTGCACAACAGCTGTGTTCCCAGGCCTAGCTGCCCTTTTGCTGCTCCCACCAAAAGGGATATGACACTTCCCTGATTGAATTACCTGGGCTCTGCAGGAAATTGAACAAAGCCCTGTCCTGACTCAGGCAAATTTTTATTATGGGGGCCGTAAAAAGTGGCTTCCTCCTGAAGGAAAGGGGAGGAGCACTGCCTGTGAGAGCAAGCTGGCTTGGCAGAACTGGAAAAACCAGAAATTCAACCTTGTGCTGGGGGGAAACCACACCCCTGTAGCCAGAATATGGTTTTAGAAAAAGATGAATAACTCATAGTACGGACTTGTCATAATTATTTAAATGATACCAGAATTCTTGTGATTTTTCTGCCCACATTTTAAGAGGTTTTTAGAACCGGTGGCATGATCTGGGGGCAAGCTAGCAGTTAAGAGGGTATTACTTAAAATGTATGCATGTGAAAAGTCTGACACTTCATCACTTAATGTCCATACTCCTTGCGCACATGTGTGTAAATTTGGGGTAATGTCCGATATTACGAAATCAGTTAAAAAGTGCAAATGTCGCCATTTGTGAATGCAAGCTCCCAGGAAGAGTAGATTTGGACAGGGTATACCTCCTGTGATATGTGATGGGTGCATGTAATTTTAAACAAATGTGTACCTGTGCAAATATGTCTTTTGGGTCAAAATATAGATTGTGTGTAATTTGACAGGGGTGGGTTCTCTGTACCATAAACAGACCTCATCATGATGACACTTCATTTCATTCCCCCAATCAAGGGGAAGAGGATGAAGTGGCCAATGACAAGTGGAGAGGGGTAGAGCCTAGTGATGCTGCACACACACCCATTTTCAAAACACATAAAAGCAGACAGTCAGGACAGATAGGGACATTCAATTCCATTTGCTGCAACGCGCTCTGCCGGACCATACCACATCCAGAGATCCAGACTTCAAATCCATCAATCTCCAAAATCCAGAGAGGCTAGAGAGAGAGCAGAGCTGACCCAGACCACTGTTAGCAGAACCAGAGAGCTGACCCAGATCACTGTGAAGTGCAGAGACCAGACCAGAGTCCAGTCTAAAACCTGACCAGATCCGTGGTGAGGCCCATTTATTTCCAAAATATATTGTGAGTACCCAGCAGAACTGTGCAGAACCAATCTTCTAGTTAAAATAATATAATTCAATCTATTTTAATCTAAGTAGAACTGCCTCCTAACTGTCACCTGTCATTTGTAAAGCTGTCACCTGTCATTTCTAGTTGCTAGCTGTCATTTGTCACTTTGAATTTTAACATTCCAAATCCGAAAAACTACCTTTATTTAATCGCTAATATCTCTATAACCGTTTGTCCTAGAGACTTGCAGTAACTTTCCTCTGAAAGATTAGAACCGTGGCTTGTCTACGAACAACCTGATACTTTTGCCGCAATCGCGAAAAACGCACTCGCGAATTTGCCGCGATTTGAAAATTCCTCCACGTGTGAAAACAGCAGCTTCTTGCTAGAACTGTTAGAAAGTCGTTTGCAACCTGCCAATCATTCCTAGAATATTGCTAAAGTAAGCCTGAACTAATTTAAACCAACTAATCCTCACCGTGAACCTCTAGAGGGAATTAAAAGCATTTTAGCATATTTTTCACTTCATTGCCAGCACATGTAAAAGCATTTTGGGCCTGTGTTTAAAACTCCCATCTGTAGTCTAAGCTTGCTGGGGTGAACTGAATTACATTTGATTGCATTTCTGAGAACTGTGTGCTTTCCTTCCATTTCCTTGCATTGCATAAAAGGGGGAAGGGGATTGCCAGAGAAAAGTGATTACATTGTTTTGTTGAACGCATATTGAGTATTTTCTGTACTGCATTTTCATTCCACCTTGCATCCATTTGAAACCATAAAGTATTGTTGCTATCTTATCCATCCTATAACCACTCATCATTGATTATAAAGAAGTGTGCTAGTGCCAGACTATCCATTATTGATTACTGCTCAGATTCAGTGTGATATTCAATTATTAAATTATTATAAAGTGTGATATATATATCTATTGTTTAAATTATCAAATAAACCTTTTAACTTGCAAAACAGAACTACTTCTTGGCTCAGTGGGGTCAGGGGGATTCCAAGGGAGGGGTGTTATATAGGGGTAGTCATCCAGAACGCATGAACTGGACATAAAGATATATCAATAAGGGTTTTCATTCAGTATTCTAGACTAGGCGTTGACTTAGCTGTAGTGTTGAATTGAATCCTCTAACACAATGATGTGAGATATTTGATAATAACAGATAAGTGATGAAAATCCAGGCCACATGACGTCATGATCCTTACTCACAGAAGATAGCCCAGGGACAGAATTAACTTTATTTCCTGAAAAGGTGGGATTTGGATGTCTTTGATTTTTAGATGAGTGATTGCAAGAGGTGTTCTTTTTTTTGTATTTGTGGTCAGTGTCACAAGAGGGCCTGAACGCGAACACACAGAAGAAAAAAAAAAACCAGAACGGGCATTGCAGCTAGCATACTATGAAAGGAAGTGTAGTAAATGAAAGATAAAGTTACAAACAGTGCGCCCTGCTGTGTCCTGGAGGAAAGAGTTTCCAGGGTGTTCGAGGTTGTGGGCAGCAGGCTGAAATGTGGCCATTTCTGCACGAGTGAACCTCCCAGTTTCAGTCAGCAACTGCCCTTCCAGTGTCAACTCTTTCCTCTAGAGCATTTTTCACCTTACTTGGTTAAGTACAGTCTCTTACTATATAGGGCATTAACTCTATGTGAATGAGCCGCGTAGTGGTTTGCAGCACATGGCCACAGGCGCTCTAGTTTATCCCTAGTTTATTTATGCATACCGAGGGTGCCGGATGACATCTCTGCTCAGACTGCATAAGACACATGCAAATCCTCTCAGTGCTTACACAGCCTTTCATATTTCCCAGGTTATTGCATTGGACCGAATTAAATGGGGGACACGCACCTATGTGGACAGTGATTAGAAGGGTCCTAGCAAGAAGTTCTATATTAAAACATTGACAATGTATTAATATAATAATGATCGTGTTGTGGGTCACAGCTCCCCATTCATGATCAAGGTTGAGACAGCAAATTTGGAGTTAGAACTCAGTAGACATTTCAGTTAAGTAATTTTCATGCTCCATGGCTTCATCTATAAACACGGGAACACTACATGTCAGGCGATCACTTTTCATTCGCCCGTCGACCTGTGTTCATGTACAGAAACCCTCAACTCTCACACGTTATGTCTTTCTTGAAGTGTATAGTGTGGAAAACAACATCTGTCCACAAGTACACAGGAACATATTTACAGAACATAATGTTAGATGGGAAGATTTACCCCACTGACACGTTTAATTCAAGGCTTTGAGTTGTAGCAATGGGAGCGCAATGGTAGACCACATGACTGCTTAAGACTTTAAGGATGTCCATCTCAGTCGATGAAGTTTACAGGTTATGTAGAACGTATTTGGTTTCAACGTAGATCCTGGTGGGTGAGTGGGAATGCCCACACAGAAGCCTCAAAGAATTCACATTATACGTGTGCAGTGTGGCAGACAGCCTTCCTCGGTGTGGCAATCATCCGCCCTGGCTGTAATGAAAGGGGCATTAACAGAGTTTCAAGTTGCCCCGTGTTATACGTGAGTATGTTTTACTGTCCTGATTTCAGTTTATTTTTGTATTCTTGAGTAGTTTTGCGTTTTCTCAGTTCATATGTAAGAAGAAACAGGGATTGGCAAATTCAACAGTTTTTGCTTTTGTTTAGGAATTAGGCATTTTCCAGGCATCACCACAATGGTACCTCCTGGTTATAACAGTGTGACAGCTGTAAAATGGTGCGATTACCTGGGCATATGATAGCATTGTCTGGCAAATGCTTATCCTGTTTAATACAAGCCCAAACCGTTGGGTTTGTCAGTGCTTTTTTTCAATAGGCCTAAGTACAAGGACATACCTACTACTTTTAAATCCAGTGGCAGAAGGCACACTTGATTGAGACATTTTCTCTTAAATTTGTAGCACATTTATAGTTGCAATTAAGCCTGCATTTAAATAACACTGGCAGGCACTTAGCTCAAAAAACTTGCTACTGCTTGGAAGAGATCCAAGGAGGTTGTGTTTTGGGCAGGGAGGATCAGGTAGTGGGTAGGAATGGCCATTTGGATTAGCACGTGTGTGGACAGTCAATTGGTGGGTGAATAACCAAACACCACCCACAAGCTTTTGTGTCCCTCCTCATATCCCATCTCCCTCCTAACTGTACTCCAATGCTATAGATGTGGCTCATAGATGGTACCATTGCACCACCGAATAGCCAGAACTAATAAGAAAAAAGAGGCCTGGAGGACCTATCCATGCATGGTATGATATTCATGCATGGCATGTTCAAACTTGAGACTTCTTCATTGGCATATTCAACCCAGTGGAAGAGGAACATGATGGCACAGAGGGTACGTGTACGTTTTGCGAAAAGTGGAGAAGGCAAACTAGTGGAGCAACATCAGTGTCTGATTTTGGACCTGTGGGTAGAGTCCTGAGTAGTTTTATGAATGAAACAGATGTGTGCTATCGGATTTGGGGTGAGCAGTTATTAGTAGTTTAAAAAGGGCTGAGGCGGAAAGGAGGGTGTTCAAATGAGGGTGCAGGGGGAGCTAGGTTAGGAGGAAGTGCATCATGCAGCATCATCATTATCATCATCATCATTGATTCAAATAGTTACTTATGCTGGACTCTTTCAGCTTCTAAGCGCCCCGATCAAGCCCATGTTGCACAGCAGCGTCTTGTTCCCAAGGATAAGGCGTTGCTCTTGAGCCATCCCTCTCCATTTAAATTGTCCGGATGGATGATCCTCGGGTTCACACAGGGATGTTATATCATTTTATTGGGATTTATATCATGCACTGCTACCATGTTCATGATCTCCAGGCACCCTGCTAGATCTGCATGTGGTGGGGGGAGGCTGCTATTTAGAGGAAGGAGAGTAATGATACCAGATATACTGATAGAACTCTGAGCTCTGCATACAAATCTGTTTCTGGGTATTATTTGTGTGGGACACAGAGTACATTTAGGCAGCTCTGGTGCTACTGAGAGGGACAGTCTGTAGATCAGCAGTGCAAGGAAATGCCATGGCCTAACTGAGGCTATCTCCCAGAAAGGAACCCTTGCCCACCTCAGGCCTTGGGATTGGAACTAGACATATTTATGTCCACCTCATAGTCATTCGGAAAACAAGAGAGTACCAGCATGAGAATATTCCCAAACATCCTGCACCAACTAGACAGCAGGAATCAACATAGCATGTGAACAATCTTTCATCCACAACAGTTGTAATTTCTTTAAAGAATGCACATGGCTTGTAGCTCTACTGGTATTGAGAACTAACTAAAAGTGCCTGAGTTTCTGCCCCTTTCCCAGGATACAAGCTCAAGCACCACTTCCATAACTGATCCAAAATTGACTTGATTTGGTACAATGAAGATTACCCAGGCTTTCAGCTTAGGGAGTCTTGATTCTATTAAAGACACAGAGGTGAACATTATGGTGATCGTTCTTCTGTTGCATACTCTTCAGCCCTTCAAAATGTAACTTTTTATCTTTTTTTTTTTTTTTACAGAAAACCTCACCAAAACTACTGTTTACCAAATGTCTCTTTTCCTTTCTAGTTTTTCTTTTTTCTAGCTCAACCAATGAGGAACTTCTACTCCATGAGCCACTTCCTGCCTGGGTCCCTTCCCATTTCTTTTGGATATCCTGAAACTGACACTCCTTGCCAAATGAAAAACCATTAACCCAAACAAACACAAACTCCGAAGAATTCCACATGAAACTGTTCCTGAACTTTGCAGATATGCCATTTTGCAGGAACCTCTGCTATGCTCCCTCTGGAACTTTCAGCCTTCCTTCCATTAATGCTCACCCGTTCTTCTGCTCCTCAACTGCAGCAAGAGCAACTACAGAATTAGGGTAGGGAAAATGCTTTCTGCACCAAAGTATCGTCAATACAATCAGCATCCTCCACAATGCATGTTCAGGGAGGGATAATGCTCACCTTCATGTCTTTAATAGAATCAAGACTCCCTTAGCTGAAAGCCTGGATAATCTTCATTCTATGCTTGCTCAAAGCTCTCCATAACTGTCGCTGCAGTGCTAGAAAGTGCCTTAAAACAGAATGTTTTAAATGTGGACTCCCCAGACAAATCCGCTGGCTTAAGAATATGCTGTAAAGACACTCCTGACGTGAATGCCTTGAAAGCTGTAACCCCTCTTACAGAATGAGCACCAAATCTGGTGACATCCACACCAACCAAAGACATAGGACATCGTTATAACTGTGCAAGTCTGGAAACAGCTGTGCCAGTAAGCCCAACAGCACCATTGTTTCTGGACCCGCACAGTATGGGTTTGCCTGCTGCAGCTGCAGTGCCCGAGAGGGCAGACCCTGCCGGACACAGCGGCCACAGTAAGCAAGCTGTAATGAAAGCACCGGCACTGTTATTAACGCTGCCGGTGCTTCAGTGTTCCCCATTATGGGAATGGGGAATTACAATTCACTGGTGCCCGCTTTCCAGAACGCCAGGGTTGTAATCCCCCATTGTTACCAGCAAGCCAGGCATCAGTAAATCTTACAAGTCTGGCGACAACCCGCCGGTAGCACTGGCAGGGTTACCACCAGACTTGTAATGATGCCCGTAATCTCTCTCACCCATCTATTAATTATGATGGTTGCAACCGCATGGAAAGTCTCCATGCACGCTATTAAGAGTTGAGAAACCCATCTTGGTTGACCTTCTGCTGTCCTCCCTTCATAATGCTTGCTGCACTGTGCTACACATAACTTAGAGTTCCCTGGAAGTTCCTCAGAACTGGAAACCATGACTGTGATCTCAAGTTGGTCCTGATCATGACTACGTATGCTCTTTCTCTGCTGATCTTCGCAAGGGCTCTTGCTTTCATTGCGAATGGAAGAAACATATAATTAACTGCACCTGTCCATTGCTGAAGAAACTCATGTGCTCCATGATCGCCCGGGTCTAATCTCCAGCTGAAATACCCTGCTCTCTGGATGCAAAGAGGTCTGTATATTTCGGACCCCAGAAAAGCAGCAACTTAGAGAGCACTGCTCTGCTTAACATCCAGTCACTGGAATCCCGAAGATACTGAGCATTCCTGTCTGCTACTCTGTTCTGTTCTGCCAGCAGGTATTGTGTCATAATCGATATCTGTCTCTCTAGGCAGTAGTGCCAGAAATCTTTTACTAACTCTACCAACATGGATCGTGTTCCTCCTAGCTTTTTTATATACCTTATCACTGATATCCTGAGAACAATACAACACTGAGCCTTTTCTTTCACTAATGTCTTCACTGCAAATGATCCCTCTAACAGTTCCAGGCAGTTGATCTGCAACTCTTCGAGGGACTATTTTCCGCATGTCTGCAACTGCCTGCATCTGACTCCCCAGCCTGACCTGCTTGCATCTGATTTTATGACCAAATCTGGAATGTCGATGAATACTGCTCGCCATTCCACGCTTGCATGGCTTCTAGTTCTCAAGCAAATTATTTTAAAGAAATGGTGTGCAAATGTTTGGACATTAAAATTGGTCACAAATGTAGCACTGATTTTCAGGTGTACTTTGGGGTTCTGCCTGGGGAGATCCGGGATCTTCAGTGGCAAATCGGTCATTCCTAAGCATATAAAACACGAAATACTGTTCCTGAGTCTTTGATTACCGTATTGTTGATAGTTTTTTATTCAAGAATGTTATGAAATGTTGCATTTCAGATTGAACAGAGAGTGATCACTATCCTCTTGAGTTAATTAGTTAATTTTCCAATAGCCAGGGATAGGCACCATGAAGAAGCTGTCTGAGAGCCTGAGGGACTGGTTGGCAATGCCTAAGCTCGACGAGGAAACATTGGAAATAATTACAAATTCACAAGAAATTAAGATTTTCACTTAAAATTGTTAAACATTTCAGATGCTGCAAAGGAAAGTGTCAGTTTGTTTCAGTCTTTGGTTGAAACTATCTGGGACAAAGCTATTGCAAAACGGCGTTCCTTGGTTCAGGAGGTGCTTGTTATAGAAAGAGATGCCCCATATTTTGATGCATTATATGAAATTGAACTAACATTTCATGAGTGGTCTGTACATGGCTCGCCAGATTTATAATTTCAAAAGCGCATATAAAAATGTCTCAAAAATTGCATTAAACATAAATCAATTAGGTGTCATTCGAAAACATGACCCGCTCCAAAAGCTCCCATTGTTTCCCATACATTCTTTTTGTTGTCTTTTAGCTATCTCCTTCACAGGTAGTCCTTGGACCACCAGCCCCCTTGGTTACAGGCCAATTGCTTTACTGGAAATTGCCGCTAAAATAGTCCCTGAATGTTTGTTACTGAGACTGAAGATGTGGCTCCAAGTGAAAACATCTTGAAACCCACCCAAGCTGGAATCAGCGGAGAGCTTAGTACAGTGAACCACTGCTTCACTCTGAGCCCCATCATGGATAAATATGGTAAGGTTAAGGGAGGGAGATTTGCAGCTTTTTCAGAGTAGGAGAAAGCATTTGATTTGATTGATAGAAACATCATGTGGTATAATTTTCATTTAATCGTTTATTAAAACATATCCAACTGTGATAAGGAGCCATCTCAGCATCTGGCTGATATACAAGATAGGGGAATTATACATTTGTTCCCCCACCAATAAAGGTGAACATAATGTATGTCAGTTGGCCTCAATTTCTTTTGTTCAGACTTTGACTCTAGTACTTCTCTTAGGAAAGTTAATCCATTTTCTCAGTAGGGTTCATTTTATAGCATGCTGCTTTATGCCGATGACATAGCTGTTTTGCACTTAACAGTGCCTGTAATACACAAATTACTATGTTGGGAGCTATAGTTTGAAATTGAATATGATTAACAAGAGATTGTGGTTTTTACGGAAACCGTGAATCCTTGTAATAGTATTTAAATAAATGTAGAGATAAGGAGGTAGTCTCATTTTTAGCTGAGCTTACTCTTCTCAAAGAGTGGTTCTTGGGCCAATATAAGACAATTGTCTGTTTTAAGATTTTTTAACAAATGCCAAAATTGAAGAAAGAAATGGAGGTGGAATATAAAAAAGAGCAGATAAATTTCACTTACAAAAATCAACTACAAAAGAAAAGACTTCTCCTTGACCTGATCTCTCCAAGAAAGTCCCATGAATGTGGTAAAATATAGAAAGTCACCTACAAAAGTCAAAATCAAAAAAAGGGTAGGACAAACATAAAAAGCATGAGAAAAAATCATCTAGAAATCTTAAATTTGAAAATGAAAAAGTGTAGAAACATGAAAAAGTAGCACATTATTTCACTTACAAAAATTAAAACTGGTGGGAACCTTTTGTCTAAAGGTAAAGCCTGTAGAAAAGAAGAGATTTGCCCAGCTTAAGATGACCATTTACTGTATGCTTGAATTATTAAATGCAAAAATACAGAAATATATAGAAAGACATACTTTAATGCATTGCATGTGCAAATGTTTTCACAAGAATATTATTTGCTTGGCAATCCTGTTCATGGTTTTAAGTAAAAATATATTTTTCACTTGACCGAATTAAGGAAAGTTTGCTCTGGGGCTGACAGGCATGGCTGGGCAAGAAGAGGGAAGTCACGGGAGTCCTGGGTAAGTGTTTTTTGGGTGGGGACATGTGTGTATGTGTGTGTGTGTCTGTATGCCAGTATACCTGTGTGGGGGAGGAGGGGAAATGTTTGTGACAAGGAAAGGAGTGGGAGGGGAAGAGGGAGCAGGTAAATATGAGTGTGCTTGTGTGTATGGGTAACTGGGTATATGGTGGGGTTGTGGGACATGGTTTTGGTGAGAAATCCTGCAAGTGTAGGTAGAAAGTTGAGTGTGGGGGCATAGATTGCCATTGGTTTGGGGATGGGGTAAACCCCCCATAAATCTGGCATTTCTGCATTTGAAGGCTGCAACAAATAAACTGAAAGACATTGTTCTCTTTTGCATGCAGCCATTAAAATGCAGAAATATCACATAGAACCCCTGTTCAGAGCATGGCCATAGTGGGAGGATGGTTGAGTGTGACCAAACACTACACCTACCTGGTCCGAGAAGAAATCTGAGCTGGGGAACTTTAATTGGGTGGAGTATTTCGGCATTCATTATCAGTGGATGGCAGGTGGAAGATCACACACCATAGCATGATCCACTTTTAAAAACTCACAACCAGGGCTATCATTTTCTTGGAGTGGTTTATTCAAAAAACATCCCCAAATACGGTTTCCTCAAAGTCATCAGTATAACATGGAACAGTCACAGTTCGGCATGGAAACTGCATGATTGAAACCAAAAACAATGCTGTTGTATTTGGTGAGGATATGTGCATCATATGTGCCAGAATAGTACTGAGCCAGGCAGCAACCAAAATGAGCACATCAACCACAACTACATTTGCAAGCATTGAAAAACTAGTTGAGTTGAATTCTACTACTTCTTATGCCATCACTTGTTTATTTGTGTCTGGTGTGTCATTGATGCCAGCGGATAACACACATTTACTAATATGTGAGTCTTGTAAAAATAAAAATGTCACACCCGCTTGCATGTTGCAATAGACAAGGATACACATCAAACTCTTTCAGATGTCTACTGTGGTGTCAGTAGAGAAGCTGCTCAATGAATCTGTTTTTATAAGGGCAAGTGCGTACGGAGCGTTTGGAGTTGCAGCCTTTATCAGCAGGGCAGGGACGTGGTTCATTACTCATTTTGGAGTTTTTCATTTTTCTCACCCTGACACACAGAGTGAATCTCCAACCCTTCCCACTCACTTTGCCTCTGAATATATTGATGTCAATTATGGTGATGAATCTTACTAAGTTGATGATGTCTCAGACGCTGATAATATCCCTCCTAATGAGAGAATGCTGAGAGATGTATTTCAGAGCACTAGTTCCAAAACCAATATCACAGGACAGGAGTTTATCAGAGACAGACAGATGGAGGAACCAAAAAACTCTGAAAGGCCACCTACCATCGCCCTGTCCATCCTTCCCTCTTGCCCGACTCACTCTGCAGGGCACACACTGAATGTCTTGATCTCCTCTGACCTCCCCCTCTCCATCCCTCTGACCACTCCTCTCTCCTGGAGCGATCACTCCCTCCTCTCATCTCATCTCTCCCTCTCTTCCCCCCAAGCCAAGCCTACCCCAATACTGCCACCTACCTTCTCGGACATCCATCCCAAGAAGCGTGTGTCAGATGAGGTTTTTGCCGCCACTTTCTCTCCTCCCCTCCACCTTTGGCTGTCTCTCTTCCTGATACAGTCCTGTCTCTGCTCGACTCTTCAATTTCTGATACGCTTGATGCTCTTGCCCCTCTCATGAGAATCCGTTTGAAGTCCAAAGCCAAGTGCAATTCCTGGTATGACTCTGACCTAGCTACACTTAAACGTAAGTGTAGGGCAGCTGAGAGGAAATGGAGGACTTCCTGTTCATCCTCTGACAAACTGGCCTGTCGCCTGCTACAAAGGCAATACCGACTCTCTGTCCTCACCAAGAAGAGAGTCCATATTCAAGCTCATGTCTCTGCGGCATCTAACAACTTGGCCAAACTCTTTAAAATCTGCAAGGAGCTGGCCAACCCTGCTGCAGTCTATACCCCTCCTGTTGCCTCCCAGGCTATTTGCAATGCCCTTGCCTCTCACTTCATTTAAAATACCCAGGACATCCTGTCCACCCTCCCCACAGACATTCCTCCTCTTCCTTCTCCATCTTTGCTTGCTGACCCTCCTTTAGCCACCCTCCCACCATCCTTCTCGTCCTTTCCTCTTTTAACCCCTGATGAGGTTGCTAGACAAGTCTTATCTATGAAAGCCTCTTCAAAACAGGTTTATCCCTGTTCCTCTAAAACATCAAGGACCACATTGACACCCTCGCTCCGGCCCTTGTTGATTTTTGCAACCACTCCTTTGCCTGGATCCTTCCCCTCCCCTCTGAAGCACTCCTTTGTGCATCCTCTTCTCAAGAAACCCACAGCTGATCCTTCTTGTTCAGCTAACTATCGCTCAATTTCCATTACTCCCTTTCTTGGCAAACTCCTGGAAAAGTTGGCCATCTCTCAGCTTAACCTTCATTACAATTCTGTTGGCTGTCTCCATGACCACCAGTCTAGCTTCAGAGCTGCCAGAAGCACGGAAACTGCTCACCTAAACATCCGTGAAGATCTGCTCACCAACCTTGACTCTAACATTCCCTTTGTCCTCATCCTCCTCGATCTCTATTCTGCCTTCGACACGGTCAACCATACCATCCTGCTCAACCGTCTCCGTGAACACCTGGGTATCACTGATCAGGCTCTGGCTTGGCTGACCTCTTTCCTCTCAGATCGACCCACCCAGGTCCAACTTGGGTCCTTCATTTCATCTATCTTCCTCTCCACCTGTGGTGTTCCCCAGGGGTCTAACCTCTCGCCCTGGCTTTTCAACCAATACCTGGCAACTCTTGCCCACTGCATTGCCATTTTCTGTTCAAATTTCCAGTGCTACGCTGACTACACTCAACTCATTTCCAGGCTGCCCTCTGCCACCTCCTCTCCCTCTCTCATCTCTGATTGCCTAACTGCCATTCAAGATTGGTGTGCCGCCAATGATCTTTGTCTGAATGCCAGCAAGACGGAGATCCTCCTCATCGGCACACCTTCACCATCCTTTTTCCTCAATCTCTGGCCGGCCTCCCTTGGCCCTCCTCCTACCCCCACCTGTGAGGCTAAGAACCTCGGGGTTATCTTTGACTCCACTCTTTCCTTCTCCGCCCACATCTCTGAGGTCTCTAAAAAGTCAAATTTCCGACTGCACCTCCTCAGAGGTACTCTGCCTTTTCTCTCTTTCCCCCAGATCTCATGGTATCTCAAGCTCTGGTTCTCTCTAGCTTAGACTATTGTAACAGCCTCTATCTAAATCTACCTGCCTCTACTCTCCGCCCTCTGCAACTAATCCAGAACAGGTCTGTGAGACTGTCCTGGGCCTCAAGCCCTGGGATCGTATCTCTCCAGCTCTGAAATCTCTCCACTGGCTCCCAGTGGATGCAAGGATTAAATTCAAAACCCTCTGCATTGTCCACAAGGCTTTCTGGGGCCTGGGTCCTAAATACCTTCAGCTATCCCTCCACAAATACCTCCCTTCTCGAGCTCTTCACTCCTCTACCTCCAACTCACTCAGGGTCAGTTGTTTTTCTAAGAAACGAGCTGGGGGTACATATCTGTCTTCGGCTGGAGCCTCCCTCTGGAACAGCCTCCCTGCCATTCTAAAACTTGAGGAGAACCATCTCCGGTTCTGGAAACACCTCAAGACCTTCCTCTTTTCTTCTGCCTTTGCTCCCCTCTCCCCTGCTGATCTGTTCTCTCTTGGCACTGTGCACCTGGCCAACCTCTGTCTTTTGGGCCCAGGTACCTGCTCATCCTGCCACCCTCCCACACTGCCTCCGGGCCACCCCTTGCACTGGGGTCTGTATCTGTACCCATACAGCCCCCACCCCTTTTTCTTCCGAAACTTATCAGACCTACCCTGTCTGCAGCCTTAAACCTAGCACTTGCAAATTGCTGGCTGCATTACCACTGTTTGTTGCCTTTATTATTTATTTATTGTTATTTATCTGTTTCTCCTCTGCTTCACACTTTCAACCTCTCCCCCTTCCATGCACTTTTCCCCTCCCCCCCTCTCCCATGCACTTGTGCGTTCTCAATGTCACTGGGCCTAGTAAGATCACTGTTTTTGTTCTCCCCTGTTCCCCTCCCTTGCCTTGTCGCGCTCTGAAACACTTGTGTACGAGCGCGATAGAAATAAAATATCAATCAATCAATCATTCTACCTGGGCTAAGAGTGCATACATTCCATGAAGGAGGCATTGTTTCTAACCTCTATTTTGGACACTTTAGACATGCCAAAGCGTCAGAGGGGTACATTGACATAAAGCATCTTCAGGATCATCCAGACCATTATATATCATCACAGCAACCATTGACACCACTGGCATCTGTGTGTCTTGCAAAGCATCCTGTTTTTTTCTACTCATGTCTATGCCCAACAGTCAATGGCACTGACTGCCACTTCTATCACTATCTAGGAACCTCATCAATGTTGGACCATGTAAAGCAACATTGTACACAAAAATAGGACCAACATATACATCAGAATACATCAAACACTAGCCGCAAACAGTCACCAGCATGATTGCACTGACCAACTTGACCACCCTGGGATTGGGAGTTGTGATAGTCCTGCAGTACAGTGCTGCCATCACCATAGAAACAATGACTAACCACAAGCTCACTCTCAGCGAGTCCACATGGGCCTTTGCTAAATAAAAGAGCATAGTGCACTTGTGGCAATTGCTGATAAGAGCTAGCAAATTCACAGCTCGAATTACCGTGTTTGAAAGGCTAAATTACGGTGCATGAAAGGCTATATCTGAGGTGCACCATGCAATCATTTCTGCAGTAAGAAGGGCACTGAATATGTCAGGGAGAAGGAAAGTCCACTACAAACAGAATACTTAGACCATCAAAATGGGTGGAAGGAAGCATAATTTTCCTGTGATCCACAGTGGTCCACTAATCTGGCTCACATTGGTGCGTGTGTGTATGCCGGGGGTAGTGTATGAGGCGGGATGCTGATGGTCAGTATTTCTAAACCTGCCTCAATATTGAGTAGTTTTGTAAGAGAGAGTGATCTGATTTTAACTTGTTAATACAAGAAAACCACAGCTTATGAATGTGGTCGGCAGTAGATACATGTGAAGAGGTGAAAGACTTTGAGGGGAGGGGATGCTGCAGTAAGGGTTCATGAGGTTGAAAGTGGGGGCAGGAAAATTACTGTTCTTCTGCAGCAGCAAACATTCTTGTGCCAGCCTTAGCTGTGATATAACACTTCTGAAGGTTTTGAATGTTGATGCATTCTTGTACGAAGTAAACATTTGAGTGGGTATGGAAAGTACCTTGGCAATGGCACTGCAAGTACATACTTTTTGACCAATGTACATTTTGTGCATGGCTGTTACATTTTCTATGATTGTTATTCTCAGCTGTGCCTGAAACTAACATTTTACTAGTTCTTGTAAGAATTCATCGTCAATCGTGGTCCAATGGATATTGTGAGTTTTCTGTAGCTCCCTGTGCTTGGTCCCCTTGGTTGCAGGGGTGCACCCAGGGTTGATTGGCCGGCTGTCTGTCCGGCGGGGGCAGCTTCCCTGCTGTGTGGTTGACAGCTGTACTGGGATGGGTGGGAGGGGCCTGCATGGGGGTGGGAATTTTTCACTTGGAGCATGGAGTCGACCACTGGAGAGGGGGTCCAGGGAGGAGCTTGGGGGGTGCCAGCTGCGGCTCCTGGACCTTTGGTTTGCCCGGTGGGGCCCTGCTGCTGTGCTGGGATTGTGGGTTCATTTTGACTGGAGGGGCCCTGCAGGGAGGGCTTCTCCCCTTGGGTTGGTGGGACCGGTTGGTCCCGGGGTGGGCTCATCTGGACATCCTCTCAGGGCTGGCTGTGTTTCCTTGCTGCTGTGGGGGCCGAAGTGCCAGTGATAGGGGCACCAGATTGGAGTGCATCGCTTTTGGGATGGGCCCGTGCTGGGGGAGGGTCCCCTGGCTTCCCTTGGGGCAGGGCTGGCTGGGCCTGAGCCGCCTCAGCGGAGTGCTGGGCCCTGGATGCGAGGTGGGTCCACAGTGGTGTCCGGAAGGCTGCAGTGTTGCTGTTTGTTGAGGCATGGGGAGCTGAGGCCATGAGGTGCCACTGAATAGGGGTTTGTCCTTTTCTGTCACCGGCCATCCCGTTGTGTTGCAGGGGTCCCCGGAGGTCCTCCCTCTTGTCCCTGTGGCTGGGGCGTGGGGACAATGGGATGTGCGGAACCACGCGGGACAGAGGCCAGATGGAGCCATTTCTTCGAACCAAGGGTGCTGTACAGTCTGGGAGAACTTGCCTCTGTGGAGTTGCTTGCATCTTCTGCTTCTCGCAGGCCTCCCGGCTTGTGGCCCTGCATTGATTCTACTTTTTCTGCCGGGACTTCTGAAGCATTGTGCAGGACTTTCATTCTCCTGCTGGGTGTGCTTCGGCTCACCTGGACTTTTGCCCGGTTGACGTTGGCTGGCTGGGCTCCCTGGATAGCTATTCTTTCCTCTGACATTGTATGTTGCCTTTCCTTCCTGGGGGGGTTGACTTGCTTTGCATTGTGGGTTTGAGGGTGCTTGCCTGCTTCAGAATAATTGTGTGATCTCTTGATTTTACCAAAAAATCCCTCAGGCAAGGCTCTGGAGGGTCGTTGTTAGTCCACACTCACCGGCTCAAAGATTTTGCCAAAGAGGCAAGTGTGAGCTGCGCGGGCCGATAGGCCTTACAGTAGTGGCAGCGAGCACCAATCAGGGTTGGAGGGTGGCAGGGAGGCGGGAACAGGGAGGTGCTAGCAGCCAATGTAGCTGGGCAACAAAGGGCACACAAACGGGTTGGGACCTGCTGATTTTTCCAAAAAAGCCCTCGGGCAAGGCTCAGGGTGGCCGTTGTTAGTCCACACTCATCTGCTCAAAGATTTTGCCAAAGAGGATGCCTATGGAATTTGTCAGACTCTGGGGTCATGGGAAGCACAGGGTCCGAGTCACAGGTGAGTGCATGGGGAGGTGAGAGGGGGTAAGTCTCACCCTCTCCTGGTTGAAATTTAGAGGTCCTGGACTCCAGCAGGGGGGCTGGGGGTCTATAGGGTAGAGGGGAGTTGGCACATTTCTGAGAATTCTCCCCAACATCGCCCCTGGTTGTAAAATGCAGGGAAAGAATGCAGAGGTTGTGCTGTAGTTCCTGTTAAATACTCTGAACCTGAAAGCTGAAGACAAGTCAACGACTGGAACCAAAACCAAAGAGGATGATGAAGTAAAGCAGCTGAGACGATTTCTAGTGACCAGAGAGCCTGCTGTCTAACCTGAGCCTGTTGTAGCCCTTCCTTCCAATTGACCTGTGGACTCCAAAAATGATGACCCCGACCCAGAGCCTCGTGAGACCCACTAGACTCAAGAAGACCTGCATTTTGAGCCATCCCATGCGGTGCTGCGACCTTACGGGGCTGCAACACTCTGGGACCTCCAGCCATTGGTACCACTTTCGAAGCAGCTTTAGGGGCTGGTTGATGCTCAGTGAGTAGTTGAACATTGACTGTAATCTGTTTTTTGGCCTGTTTCATGTACTCTATTGGAGTGGTGTGAGTATTTTTTCAGCCGTTTTTGGTGAGCACTTTGTGCTAATCTGGTGGCTTTGTCTGGTGTTTTTGTGGCTTCGGACCCCGTTTTTCTGTGCTGGCCTGCATCTAGAGTGTGCAGTCCCTGGGGTATAGTCCTTTGTTTTTGTCTGGCCTTTTCCCAGTCTGCCCTTCCCCCTGCCCACCTCCCCTGATTGGTACATCCACCTGGTTATAACTGACCTTCCCAGGGCAGCCCTCTGCAGCTAAGGGCCACAAGGCAAAGGGCGGCTCCCGATTGTGTCTGCAGGTGTCAGCAGGGGAGGGCAGTGGCCAGCCATCAACCAGCAGCAACCATCAAGGTAGGGGTGGCCTGGGTGGGGAGTAGAGCAATAATTCTACTCCAGAAGCACTGCCACTCTACCTGCCCTCAGATCTTAGCAGACCAGGATATTAACACAAACCTGCTTAACAACTGGATACAATTGTGAACATTTGCCTGCGTCACATCTAGATAGCATTGTGAATGTTAGCAAGTACCACATTTAGGTAGAATTGGGAACATTAGCCTGTGTCACATCTAGATAGCATTGTGAATGTTAGCAAGTGCCACACTTAGATAGCATTGCGAATGTTGGCAAGTGCCTCACTTAGATAGAATTGCGAATGTTGGCAAGTGCCACACTTATATAGCATTGTGAATGTTAGCAAGTACCGCATTTAGATAGAATTCTGAACATTAGACTGCGTTGGACCCAGACAGAATTGTGAACATTAGCCTACGTCGCATCTAGATAGCACTGTGAATTTTAGCAAGTAGCTCCCTTACATAGAATTGTGAATGTTAGCAAGTACCACATTTAGATAGAAATGTGAACATTAGCCTGCAGCACATCTACACAGGATTGAGAATGTTAGCAAGTGCCACACTTAGATAGCATTGTGAATTTTAGCAAGTATCACATTCAGATAGAATTGTGAACATTAGCCTGTGCCGGACCAAGACAGAATTGTGAATGATAGCAAGTACCACATTTAGATAGAATTGTGAACATTAGCCTGCACCGGCCTAGACAGAATTGTGAATGATAGCAAGTACCACACTTAGATAGAATTGTGAACATTAGCCTGCGCCGGATCCAGACAGAATTGTGAATGATAGCAAGTAACACATTTAGATAGAATTGTGAACATTAGCACGCGCCGGACCCAGACAGAATTGTGAATAATAGCAAGTACCACATTTAGATAGAATTGTGAACATTAGCCTGTGTCACATCTAGATAGGATTGCGAATGTTAGCAAGTGCCACACTTGCATAGAATTGTGAATATTAGCAAGTGCCACACTTAGATAGAATTGTGAATGTTAGCAAGTGCTACACTTAGATAGAATTGTTAACATTAGCCTGCATCACATCTAGACAGGATTGTGAATGTCGGCCAGTGCCACATCTAGATAGAATAGCGGATATTAGCCATTGCCACATCTAGACTGCATTGGGAATATTACCAATGCGACATTTAGATAGATTTGTGAATGATAGCTTGCTTCAAATCTATACAGGATTTCGAAGGTGGCCCAGTGCCACATGTGCATATATTTGTGAATACTGACATACGTCATATATAGAAAGGATTGTGAATATTAGCCAGTGCAGGATGCAGTTAGAAATGCAGAGATATTCATGCGCCACATCTAGAAAGAACGTGGACATTTGACACATATCACTTTTAGATAGCGAGGCCAATAACCAACCCACTAACAATTTCACCCCTCTGCATACACCTCTCAAACTCTAACCAAACACAACCAAATCCCTAAAACACAACAAACTTCACTACACCGCAACAACAAAGGAAACCACACATAGCTTTGCACAACAGCACATGATGGCTACTGACCGGAAAGCACCCCCAAACTCAGCGAACAGTGTTAACCGAACTGAAGCTGCCAACAGCACATCACTGCTCTTTTACACATATCCGGCTCATTCCCACTAACTCAACCCCCACCCCCTTTCCTTTTCAGATCTGCCAGAGCGCCAGGGGACCACTCCGGTGGTGATAGTGCACAGTACAAATATCCTTTAACATTAACATAGGTTGTCACATATGGCAGAAAATTCAATCGAAGTCTCTGAGGTGGCTAAAGGTTTTTTTTTTAATTTCCTCTTTTTGGGACCCAAGGGCGGTCTCTCTGGCTCTCATTTTGTTATGATCTTCCTTCATAACCCAAGTGTCCATAACCCCTGGTTAGGACAAACATGTGTCGACCGCCTACTGGCCTGTTTAGAGATGGTGATCTAAGCACTGGCTATCTAAACTCCCTCAGGGAATTCCTATACGTCCCCGAGTCTATCCAGTTGTTGGTGATCTGGTTGAATTTGGGATGGTGCCTCACAAATACTCTGTTTGTTTCAGGGTTCATATAACACACTCACTCTTACCTGCACATGTAATACTCTTCCCATTTGTCCAATCCGTCTCACTCCTCCCATCAATCTTCTGTCATTTTGATGTTCTCAGTCTTTCTAGGAATTGCCTGCACCCATTGACGTTAATCCTCCTTCCACTGCTACTACTACCTTCTTCTCTGCACTACTCCATCTTCCATACTATGCCTTCCTCCAAACTACTGATCTTCCCTCCAAACCACTACTACTCACTCCAAACAACTACTCATCCCTCCAAGCCACTATTCCTCCCTCCACTACCCAAGCTCCCTCATTTAACTCAGTAACAATCCCTACTTACTCTGCCTTGTCCATGCTCTAATCACCTACAAATGCCTATCACAAGCTGCACCCCCTTATCTAACCGAACAAATACACCAAGCACCTTCCACCAGACCCAAACGTGATCTATACTCACACCAACTCATAATCCCCATCTTTAACAGAGCCAAAGCAGGAGGCTCTAGTTTTGAAGTGCTTGCAC
The DNA here is from genome assembly GCF_040938575.1 of Ambystoma mexicanum. NCBI lineage: Eukaryota > Metazoa > Chordata > Amphibia > Caudata > Ambystomatidae > Ambystoma > Ambystoma mexicanum. The sequence goes on along the minus strand of NC_090927.1, from coordinate 655,750,659 downwards.
CAAAATCATGGAATGCAGTCCCACTCAGACTTAGGAAACAATCTTCTCTCATGGCCTTCAGAAAGAGGATGCGGTAATCCCTTTGCGCACTATTCTGAGTTCCCTTAGTGGGTCCCTTCCTTAACGCCTGCTCTGACCAGGCGTTAAGGACGGGACCCGTTAAGGGACATTAGAGCTAATAATGGTAACGCAAATTGCGGTCCCGTTATAAGCTACTTCCCCATTCCCATTGACCCCTACGGGGGCTGAAATGGGAATGGGGAATGGTTTTTTCAATGGGGACTTACCGGTCCCTCCAAGGTCGGAATGGACCGGAAGGTCCCCATTGATCCAGGTCAGACTCGGTACCCGTATGGGAGGTAGTCATGGCGCAAATAGCGCCATGATTACCTCCATACTCGGAATGAGGCCCAGTTAGTTCCAAGGGGAGAAAACAAGGATTTCTGCAGAAGAGCACGTTCAGCTTTTCATTATTCTACTTTATTGTTTGAACAGGGAAGGCACTGCTGGGACAGATGGCATCTAAATTACTGATTAGTACAGCTTCTTTTTAGCTTCAAGGTTCTTTAGTGCAGGATAAAGAATCCACCTTAGCAGCTTCAAAATTCTTATCTAAATTAACATCATAAAGCAGCACAACGTTCTTCTTGCTCTGTTGAAGCCAAAAACACAAGTTCTGAACATGGAACAGAAAGCAGTAGGCAATCAAAATTGTGGACAACTCAAAATGGCAGCGTAGTCAGCCTGTTTCAGGTTCATTCAATGTGATATTAAAGTGTGATGCGAATGTGCTTAGGCCAACATTTACTATCAGGCAGTATTATAGAAAATACATTTTCACATGTGCACATTTCTGACTCTCTGATGACTATCCCTGTTTTGGTCAAATAGTTGTGCAGCTCTCTTCTATGGGTGCCGGTACTGATGTATTTTCTACATTTTGGCTGTGGTACAGTATTTATACAATAAAAAAGATGAGACTGGTGAGCAATTTGTTGAGGCCTGGCATGAGTTAACAGTGGTCTGCACAAAATCATTTTGGCACAAAGTGGAGCGGCAGGAATTGCACCCCTTCAACTGTCACTGTCCACCTCAGGGGAAGGGCTGGCTCTGTATTTCTCACTGGTAAGGCCCCCATCTTCGGCAGCTAAGTGACCCTGTCACCTTGTGACAAAGCCAGGTTACTATCCTTGTCACAAGGTGAAAAGGATATTATTTCACCAACAAACTCTGTTTTGCACAGGGTACAATAGATACATTACTTGTTTATACTGTGAGGCTCTTGAGTACATTTTCTGCAGAGACACATCCAATGTTGCTATGGTTGCCGAATGTGTTGTTATGATTACCTAATGCCCCCCTGTGTTTACAAAAGTATGCATGTGATTATGGCACATCCATAAGTGTGAGTGTGTCAGCGTCCGAGATCACTTGGTCCCCATGATCCTTGTAGGCAACCTTCTGGCACATTCATTATTGTAAGGAGAAACGTAATGTGCACATTTATATGCAGGCCTGTATGACACAACAGCAGTATTTATTGCTAGTATTTTGCATGCACCTTTTACTGTAGACATGGTTCATGGTTGAATAGGTCTAGGTGAATGTAATGAAATTCATTTAAAATATCAGGGAAGAAGTGGATGGCATAACACTAATCTTTGATACTAGTGATCAATTGCTGCTCAGTTAAGAATCCTTTGTGGTTGTCCATATGATAGGAAATTGTATCTGGCATGTTTTAGACGTAGTTGAATATACTTGTAGACAAACACGCAGACGGTTCTTAACCACCAAATTTGGGGCAGTTAACACCAGAACGCATATAAATAGGGAAAAGTGTGGCATGCAAGGCGTGCAAATGATTAAACGTTTTCTACCATGCTTGCATGGCAGGCATCATTTACAATGGTTCCCTATGGAGTCCGCAAGCTGGCGGGCTCCATAGGGATCCCCAGCATTTCCAGCGGCATGAAAATGCATGCCAGTGCAAATGTTGTGGCATTTGTATGGCAGAGAGGAAGGGAGGTAGCGGAAACGCAAGTTGTGTTCCACCCCTCCTCTCTGCCATACAAATTAATGAAAATGTGGAGCATCTTTTACACCTTTCACTCATTTTACGCCCAGAGCAAAATTACCTCTAGATGTTTTAAGATATTCCATTAGCCAGACGACACCAACATTCTGGAAGGACTGACACCCATATACAGGGAGCATGGTTACAAATTTGGGAAGCAGAAAAATTGTACCCTCGAGCTACATTTGATGATGCATGATACTCAGAATGAGCAGATTCCCAATGTAAACATGCAGATTTCCCTTCTGCAATGCTAGAGGCTGTTGGCATTTCAACTATCTCTGATAATAACACAAGCAATCCTACCTATTGGGGCCCTGCTCCGGGTCACCGGGCAGGCCCCATGCACACGTCGGGAACACCCGACACCGTCTGTTTGTGCCACAATCATCCCACTCGCTCCACGTCACTGGAGCTTCGCACGTGGCTGGGGACACTCAGCGTACGACGGCCTCAGCTCTGGGGTCACCCAGGCTGGGGTTGCAACAGGAGCGATGATCACATGGCCTAGGGATCACCCTGGGACGGCATTGCCCAGCAGGGGCACCGTCCTCGAGCTGGGCCCCATCCCTGGGCCCAGATCATGCGGTGGTGCACCAGCATGGTGCTGTAAAGGAACGACACCGGAGCCAAAGATGGAGTGACTGACGAGCCGGAAGTGGCTTGTGGCTTTTATTAGGTTGGTCACGTGGCTACTGCCACAAGACCTATTACAACATCCTGGGAACTACCATGCTCCCAGGAGGGGTGTCATGCAACACCACTCCATTTTTTATAACAACAAAACAAAACCCTACACACCCACACACTAATGCTACTGCAACCACTCTACTAGTTGTTCACCACTTTATTAACCTGGGTGAGTGGTTCTACTATAACAAAATAACTCTAAGAGCTACTGGCACCACATTACATCTCCCACCGACAGTGTCATTTTGAGCATGTCCGTGTCTGCCGGCTCCGAGTCTTCCTGGGGACGTCAGTGACAATGTCCTTCTTCCGCCATCGTAGAGTCGCATTGGGCCACCTTGAGTCCTCACCAAAGTCCTGCAAAGAGAAAACCGGCAAAGCCGCACCTGGGGAGGCCCAGGGGCAACATCCGCCAATTCCACAGTCTGGAGGGCAAGCCTCGTTGCAGGATGGTGGTGGTGGTCAGATGATTACACTGTTTTGAGTCCAGGATGTCCACCCTTGGGAGGACCGGACAACAAGTCTGCCTCCTTCGTGGATGGTGCACCTCTCACCGTTGCAGGATATTGGTGGCGGGATGGCAAGCCACTCATTTCACGTCCCCCTCTACCCCAGGGCTGCTCACAGTGATATATTGGTGACCGGTATTTGGGGCCACCTATCCTCTGGCTGCTGTGTGGCCCGTCGCAATTCACTGCCTCCGACCTGGAGCCCTATGGGCCCCTTGTTCACTTCACCACTGCGGGACCACTCTTGCTCGGCCCCACCCCTTTCTTATCAGGGTCATTGCAGCCTTTGCTGCCCCTTTGGGACTGTTCACCTAATTATTCTCCCTCTGGGCCCCCAGGCTGTTGAGGCTGACCCCTGTGAGGGTGACATGTCTGCTGGAGGGTCCCCAGGTCTGCTGTGTTATCCACTTTTGCAGCTCCTCCATTCTACTGTGTTAGGTGTTCACCTGCAGCACCCCTGCATGGCCGGGGAAATGTTGCTCCCTCCCAGGACTATGGCTGCAGTCTTTTGTTGTGACTACCTGCATGCCAGGGTACTGTGCGGCACCTCCCTTCCTTCACCCTTTTTGTCATGTCATGGCGTTTTCTGTTTCTCCTATCTTCTCCAACTGCTTCTACATTGATTATACTTCCCTTCTCACTTAGTGTGGTAGGAAGAAGTTCAAAAAGGATATCTTGGCCTCTAATCCTGGTCTTCCTATCGCTGACACCTACTCCAATGTTTCCGCCAGACAGACCCTTACTGACATCCTCTTTAACATTCCTTCGCCTGATCTATGGACTCCTCATATGGTCTCCATGCTCTGCCCTATCACCTCCTCTCCCATTAATGGTGGCACTCGCTGGGAAGTTCTCATGGCTTCCTTCGACTCCTCTAAAGTCATAATTAGTGTCTACCTAAATGGCACTGTCATGATCCAAAGCCCTCAGGCCATTCTCCTCCTCTTTGATAGGCGCTTCCCTCACCTCATCAATTTACTTTCATCCTCTGCTGTCCCCTCCTCTCCCCCCTTGGCTACCTTGCCCTCGCTCTCCTCCTCCTCCTCTGCCCCTCCCACGGCTCTTTCTCCTCCACATGGTGTACCTCTGATCTGTACCCCTCCCCAGAAGGTCTTTAAGGCTGGCAACCTTCTTCATATTGCCACTCTCAACTCTCGCTCTGCTGTCAAACACTCCTGTGACATCTGCCACCTCCTTGAAGAACTAGACCTTGATGTCCTTGGTCTTACTGAGACATGGTTCACGGCCAGCTCAGTCACAAACTTTGACACTCTCCTCCCTGATGGCTACAAGATCCTCTCAGCACCCAGATCCTCCCGGTCTGGTGGGGGGTAGCCCTGATCTTTCCTGAGTGGATTCCTGCCTCTATCATTCCCACTCAGACCTACTTCTCTTTTGAATGCCTTGTCTGTAGGCTTTCTCTCTCACCTACCCATTCTCTTACTCTGGTTAACATCTACCGGCCTCCTGGTCAAATCACCTCATTTCTCTCTGAGTGGGCAGACCTCTCCTCCTCCCCCCTGGCCTCTACCACACAATGCCTCCTCCTCGGTGAACTAAATATACATTTAGACTCTCCTTGCTCCTCCTCTGTACTGTTCCGTGACCTCTGCGACTCCCTCTCTCTGTCCATCCTCCCCTCTGGCCTGACTCACTCTGCAGGGCCACACTCGATGTCTTGATCTCCTCTGACCTCCCCCTCTCCATCCCTCTGACCACTTCTCTCTCCGGGAGAGATCACTCCCTCCTCTCATCTCATCTCTCCCTCTTTTCCCCCCCAAGTTAAGGATACCCCAACACTGCCACCTACCTTCTCGGACATCCGGCCCATGAAGCGTGTGTCAGTTGAGGCTTTTGCCACCACTTTCTCTCCCCCCTCCACCTTTGGCTGTCTCTCATCCTGATACAGCCCTGTCTCTGCTCTACTCTTCAGTTTCTGATACGCTTGATGCTCTTGCCCTTGTCATGAGGATCCGTTTTAAGTCCAAAGCCAAGTGCAATTCCTGGTATGACTCTGACATAGCTACACTTAAACGTAAGTGTAGGGCATTTAAGAGGAAATGGAGGACTTCCTGTTCATCCTCTCACAAACTGGCCTGGCGCCTGCTACAAAGGCAATACCGACTCTCTGTCCTCACCAAGAAGAGAGTCCACATCCAAGCTTGTGTCTCTGCGGCATCTAACAACTCAGCTGAACTCTTTAAAATATGCAAGGAGCTGGCCAACCCTGCTGCAGTGTCTACCCCTCATGTTGCCTCCCAGGCTCTTTGCAATGCCCTTGCCTCTCACTTCATTTTAAAAACCCAGGACATCCTGTCCACCCTCTCCACCAACACTCCTCCTCTTCCCTCTCCATCTGTGCTTGCTGAACCTCCTTTAGCCACCCTCCAACCATCCTTCTCGTCCTTTCCTCTTTTCATCCCTGACAAGGTTGCTAGACAAGTCCGATCTATGAAAGCCTCTTCAAAACAGGTTCATCCCTGTTCCTCTAAAACCATCAAGGGCCACATTGACACCCTCGCTCCGGCCCTTGCTGATTTTTGCAACCACTCCTTTGCCTCTGGAGCCTTCCCCTCCCCTCTGAAGCACTCCTTTGTGCATCCTCTTCTCAAGAAACCCACAGCTGATCCTTCTTGTCCAGCTAACTATCGCCCAATTTCGATTACTCCCTTTCTTGGCAAACTCCTGGAAAAGTTGGCCATCTCTCAGTTTAACCTTCATTCCAATTCTGTTGGCTGTCTCCATGACCACCAGTCTAGCTTCAGAGCTGCCAGAAGCACTGAAACTGCTCTCCTAAACATCCATGAAGATCTGCTCACCAACCTTGACTCTAACATTCCATCTGTCCTCATCCTCCTCGATCTCTCTTCTGCCTTCAACACGGTCAACCATACCATCCTGCTCAACCGTCTCCGTGAAAACCTGGGTATCACTGATCAGGCTCTGGCCTGGATGACCTCTTTCCTATCAGATTGACCCTCCCAGGTCCAACTTGGGTCCTTGCTTTCATCTATCTTCCTCTCTACCTGTGGTGATCCTCAGGGGTCTAACCTCTCGCCCTGGCTTTTCAACCAATACCTGGCAACTCTCGCCCACTGCATTGCCATTTTCTGCTCAAATTTCCAGTGCTACGCTGATGACACTCAACTCATTTTCAAGCTGACCTCTGCCACCTCCTCTCCCTCTCTCATCTCTGACTGCCTAACTGCCATTCAAGATTGGTGTGCCGCCAATGATCTTTGTCTGAATGCCAGCAAGACTGAGATCCTCCCCATTGGCACACCTTCACCATCCTTTCCCCTCACTCTCTGGCCGGCCTCCCTTGGCGCTCCTCCTACCCCACCTGTGAGGCTAAGAACCTCTGGGTCATCTTTGACTCCACCCTTTCCTTCTACGCCCACATCTCTGAGGTCTCTAAAAAGTCAAATTTCCGACTGCACCTCCTCAGAGGTACTCTGCCTTTCCTCACCTTCCCCAAGAAGCTCATGGTATCTCAAGCTCTTGTTCTCTCTAGCTTGGACTATTGTAACAGCCTCTTTCTAAATCTACCTGCCTCTACTCTCCACCCTCTGCAACTAATCCAGAACAGGACTGCAAGACTTGTCCTTGGCCTCAAGCCCTGGGATCGTATCTCTCCAGCTCTGAAATCTCTCCACTGGCTCCGAGTGGATGCAAGGATTAAATTCGAAACCCTCTGCATTGTCCACAAGGCTTTCTGGAGCCTGGTTCCAAAATACCTCAGCTATCCCTCCGCAAATTCCTCCCCTCTCGAGCTCTTCGCTCCTCTACCTCCAACTCACTCAGGGTCAGTCGTTTTTCTAAGAAACGAGCTGGGGGTAGATCTCTGTCTTCGGCTGGGGCCTCCCTCTGGAACAGCCTCCCTGTCACTCGAAAACTTGAGGAGAACCATCTCCGGTTCCGGAAGCACCTCAAGACCTTCCTCTTTTCTTCCGCCTTCGCTCCCCCTCTCCCCTGCTGATCTGTTCTCTCTTGGCACTCTGCACCTGGACTCCCTCTGTCTTTTGGGCCCAGGTACCTGCTCATCCTGCCACCCTCCCACAATGCCTCCGGGCCACCCCTTGCACTGGGGTCTGTATCTGTACCCATACAGCCCCCCCTTTTCTTCCTGCACTTATCAGACCTACCCTGTCTGCTGCCTTAAACCTAGCACTTGCAAATTGCTGGCTGCATTATCACTGTTTGTTGCCTTTATTATTTATTTATTGTTATTTATCTGTTTCTCCTCTGCTTCGCACTTTCTACCTCTCCCCCCTTACATGCACTTTTCCCCTCCCCCCTCTCCCATGCACTTGCACCTTCTCACTGGGCCTAGTAAGATCGCTGTTTTGTTCTCCCATTTTCCCCTCCCTTGCCTTGTCGCGCTCTGAAACACTTTTGTACGAGCTCGATAGAAATAAAATATCAATCAATGGTCTCCATGGACCATTGCACCCTGGCAGGCCCAGGTATTGATGGGCCTTGCCCCTCTTGCTGCAGATCACCGCCGGGCCTAGGCGTTGGAAGGCCACACCCCCTCCCATTGTTCATCTCGGGCCGTCGCAGGGGTCCGTTCCCGTCATTTTTTTTTTTTTGGTTGGGCCTTCGGTGTTGGGCCTGCATCCCATGGGGGCTGCATCGGCTGTTTGGTGGCCCCTCCTTGCTTGCATCAGTCCCCGCATCCACGGTGCCAACACAGTGCATCTTGAGAGTGCGGGAGTGGCAGTCAGCTCACCTCTTTGTTGCGGTTCCAGTGGGGGAGGAGGGGGGAAGCGCCTCCTCATTGCAGGGCAGCCGCCAATCATTCTTCTCCCGCGGGGGAAGGGGCGGGCAGCCACCTTCATTTTGTCCTTGCGGGCCCAGTTGGCCTGCCCTTTTTTTTTCTCGCGGCACCACTCTTCCTTTTCGCGGGTAGGGGAAGGGGCAGCGCCTCCTCAATGCGGGGTAGCCGCCAGCTTGTTCTATCTCCACTGGGGAAGGGCGCAGATCCACCTTCCCGGGGGTCCCCTCAGCTGTTTGGTGGCCCCAGCACTGCCTCAGAGCTTCGGCCGACGCCGCTCATCGCTCGGTGCTGCCTCAGCTGTATGGCGGCCCCCATTCGCAGTCCTCCCCCTCAGATGGGAGAGGGGGCAGCTCATGCGGCCACCACCGCCCTCCCGTGCAGTGAAATCACTTCTCCTCTACACGGGTGGGGGAGCAGCTTATCCTCTTCCTCCCGCCGCATTACTTCTTACCCCACAACGGCGGGTGGGGGCAGCTCAGAGCGGGAAACAAGCCCTGCAGGCGGGGGCTGGGACAATTCCTCACCATGCTTCAGGGCATGCGGTGCCCCTTCTCCTCGTTGCCATTGTTGGGGGCCTGCTCCGGGTCACCGGGCAGGCCCCATGCACACATCGGGAACCCCTGACACCGTCTGTTGGTGCAGCGATCACGCCGCGGATCCAGGAGTGGGGATCACACCACTCGCTCCAGGTCACTTGAGCTTCGCACGTGGCTGGGGACACCCAGCGTACGAAGGCCCCAGCTCTGATCACATGGCCTCTGGATCACCGTGGAATGGCATTTGCCCAGCAGGAGCACCGTCCTCGAGCTGGGCCCCGTCCCTGGGCCCAGATCATGCGGTGGTGCACCAGCATGGTGCTGTGAAGGACCGACACCGGAGCCAAAGATGGAGTGAATGACGAGCCGGAAGCGGCTCGTGACTTTTATTAGGTTGGTCAAGTGGCTACTGCCACGAGACCCATTACAACATCGTGAGAGCTACCATGCTCCCAGGAAGGGTGCCATGCAACACTACCCCTTGCAGTCTGAGTCTGTTGAAGCAAGACGTTTCCCGGGAAAACGGATTCGTATTGCTTCCATAAACCGATTCCAATAATGTTAAACTAGGTAATCATAACACCTGTAATTTAAAGTGCAATAAAACCATGAACATTGCGGTAGTATGCAACTTTAAAAAACCATACCGCGCCTGATTTTGGGGGGTTTCCAATTCAAAACGCGTTTATAAATCAGGCCCATAAGGTTCGATGTTATTTGCAGCTGCAGTAGATACACATTGCGCTCTTATCGGGCTTCTTTGACCTCCGAGCCGATGCATTGTTCACTGTAACTGAGATGTTGCTATATATAAAACTGGGGGACACTATGGCATTGTACCACCCAAGTGAAACTGGGCTGCTCAAGATTCTACTTACTCAATACCCTTTCCAGCATCGATGTGGCCCTCCGTTGTTTTAAACCTGCAAGCAGTTTTGAGTCACTTTATATATCTATTTTATTACTTTTTTTGTGTGTGATTTGGTTTACAAAAGCGTACACATAACCTTGCATAAAAAAGAGAAGAAACGGTCATCTTACAGGTCGTGATTACTGACCTACTTAAGAACTAAGAAAAAAAATACATGCACAACAATCGATCTACCAAATCAGCAACATTTCGTGAGGAATACGACAAAGATTTAATTTACCGTGCTCAATCGCTTTCATTCCTGTAACATCACTTAGTGATGCTCTAACGAGTCAACCAGTGACAATAACAATGCTTTTCATGAACATTATACTCACGTGTTACTGGATTCCAACATTCAGAAAGCCTAATTACACCTGGCGTTAATTGCAAAGAGTACCAGCAATATGACAACTGCTTCGACTCTTGACAACACCCAAGTTGCTGTAAAATGGAAAAGGACATACGTATTGTTATTCCATGGATGCCAGAGGGTGACATATTGCTTTGATTCTCTTAATAAAGTGTTGCGTCATTAATTAAGCCTTGTAATTGGCATTATGCAAATATGTATTGCACATAGCTAACTAATTATACCACACATCTGTAAACATAAGAGTCGATTAGTGTTGGACGTGAGGCAGTGAAATGGTACACTTTCTGCAGGCGAAAAATAAACTAAACTACCTTTATAATTACATTGTTTGACAGTCTTTTTTTCATTGTCACATATAGACAAGTGGTGGCCATCTTGGAACCAAGCCATTTGAAATCAAATATTATACGTGGCATTCTATATATCATGAAGGGCGCATTCAGTAAACCACAGGAGGGGCAACAGCAAAACCTGAAATGTATGCTGCAAGAGCTCACCATATTAGCAGATTATGGGGATGCAACCAGGATCTTTGAATACATACTATCCAACATTGTTACCCACGCGGAGACAGCCACCCTCCTAGATACAGGTGACTTGCTCTGTAACTTCCAAAACGATTCCTCCACGTCATCATATAATCATGTAAATGTTTGACAGAATCAGTAGCCTCATACCAGCCATGCATAGAATGATGGAAAATTGCATGATGTAAATTGGGTTCCACAACTATTATGTCAAGTATTGTCAATGTGCATGGAGGGAATATAATCTCACTGTCTCTTCAGGAGGTACCTGGAATAAACTGGAAAAGAAAAGGTCAAAAGCAGAGGACTCAGGGACTGTTGGAGCTGGAACCAGAACAAGACTACTCCCCCAACGCAATAAAGAAACCATCGCCACCACTGACACTACTGCCGCTACACCCAGAATTGCCAACATTTCCAATAAGTCTATTGCCACCTCTACACACTATTAGATAGGGTGACGTTAGCTTTTCTGGTAGGGGGTTTGTAGAATCCAATGGCGATAATACATTAGAGGATTTTCCGCAGAACATATTTTCCTCATACATCAGAGAATAGTGCTCTGAAAATAGACATGACACCCATAGATTGTTTTCATCTGATGCCTCCATAAAAGTTGATACTGTGGCCTCTACCAGATCAATATAAAATTCCTGTCAAAAGGAGCAGGCATTGTGAAAATTAGATATGAAATGCAGGAGGATATCAAATTGCAAGAAATGGTTTTCCTGTGCAAAAGACATAAACAAAATCCCATAAACTCCATTAGAAGCACCAATGTTTGGTAACGAGAGCTTGGCACATCTAGAACATAGATACCTGTCATCAGCATCTGTAATATTGTTTGATGCACAATGCCCCTTTGGCCCTTTTGTCTCACCACTTTTTGATTTATTGCTTTTTCCTCATAGCTAATATACCCTCTACATGACATATATGGTGTTGAGGGGTGAGTTATTTTGTATTCATTTTCTGCTGTTAGATATAAAGCTAATTGGAATCATTGGAAGTCCTCATTGTCCTGTATTTTGTAGGTCATACCTACTATTTTTGTAATCTTTTTATAAAGCGTTACGTACGTATGTTGTCTGGTATTTCAGCAGATGTCTTTTACATCTTTTAAATCTTTGCTACTTCTTTTTTATGTGCTTGTAGGGAGGTTGGTGTTTGTGAGGTGTTCACTTATGTTTTCTAAAGTAACTGAATTTTATCAGCTTCCATTCCAAAATATTTACTTTTGATTTGTTTGAATTGCCAAAGGAGTTCTTTGGCTGTTCTATGTTGGAGAATGTTATTACATTTGTACAGTTCTAGAGCAGGACTTTTCCATTGTACAATCTGTGAACAAGGTTTTGCATAGCGTAACGTTGTGTTGCTAACATTTTGTTGTGATGGAAGGCGCTTTTGCAAACAGTTCCAGAAATGCAGGCTAATGAATGTACTTGCAGTCCAGTGTGGATGCATACTAGACTGCAGTCCATGGTTTGTAAAGTTTGAATTCTACTTTTGTCTTTTAGTTTCACAGAGTGATTGAGGAATTGTCATAAACATTTGAACGATTGTTGGCGTATGTTACATATTGAGCAGCAGGTCCTTTTGTACACTGTACTATTTGTTTGGACAAAACAAACATTTGTTTGAAAGGTTTTTGGGAAACATTTTTCAATAAGGTTTTCATTTGCCATAATGGTGTCTGCTGCCACTTCATAGCCATGCCCATTATTCCCTATGGCTATTGCGTTTATTTGTTCTTTCTCAGGCAGGTTTTCACAGTTTTCACAGTTCCACAAAGTAGGGCGAATGTCCCCCTTTGCCTGGTCTTTCTCAGGCTGGTTTTCATAGATCCACAAAGATGGGGAAATATCTCCCTTCCCCTGACCTTTCTCAGGCTTATTTTCACAGTTCCACAAGTTAAGGCGATTGTTTCCCTTCCCTTGGCCGTTCTCAGGCTGGTTTTTGCAGTTCCATAAAGTAGGGGGCCATTCTCACCCACTTGATGAGCATCTCCAGTGACTCAATTGGGCAGACCTGTTATACTCTCCTGCCAGGTACTGCCAGAAGGAAGATATGTGCCTGAGGAACTCAGATAGCTGGGTTCTTCACCCTGTATTTGTCCAACTGCTTTTCTTCAGTATCCCTAGAAAACTCCCCTGCCAGGTATATCGGTTCTCCACTTGGTGGTCCTTGACCCCGTCACAATGGCTTCTTATTCTTGGGTCACAGACACCTTCACAATGGCTTTTTGTTCTCAGGTCCCAGACCCCTTCACCTTCGCTTTTAGTTCTCACATCCCAGACAACTTTTGCATTGGCTTTTCATTCTCATGTCCCATACCCCTTCACATTGGCATTTTGTTCTTGTGTCCCACGCCCCTTCAAATGGTCTCCTCTGGCTCCCTCAAGTTTCCTGGGCCACCCTATATATTCTGTATTGACTGTCGGTCACTCACCTTGGTCTCAGCCTTCTAATAGTCCTCCAACTGTTCTTTGAAGTTGTTTCCTGTTTGCGCTCTTTCATGCATGGCTCCCCAGCACTTCTTGGGAACAGGGCTACACGTATCTACTTGACTGTATCTCACAATGCTCTTCTGTGCTAGGATCCTCAGCCTCGGCTGGCTTCAGTTCTTTGTTCTCATCTGGAGCAGGTAGGGATGCCATAACTTCTCCCGCCACGTCCCGTTTAGCAGCTGCAGGATCAGCTTCTCCGCCTGCGGTACGGTACCTTTGCTAACGGTGCCTCTGGGGAGGGACTGACACACAGGTTACTCCCTCTTCCATCTTTAAGCCACTTCTTGCTTGAAAGATAGACTGCTCACTTAGGTTGTGTGGAGACTTCCTCATTGCTCCATGCCACATCCTGATCTCAGTAGGTTGTGATGAAGGTCCAATGGAGTCAAACCTACTCTTCTTCATCCCTGTAGTAGAGGTGTTAGTGGTTTGACACAAGTACATAGGGAAGTTTACAGGATTAGACGAAGGTAAGGAGGAGATGGGATAGAGGTGGGTGAGTGTTGGGAATACCGTATTGGCCCATGATGTCCTCCCTGTAGGCTAGCAGTAGAATCCCTCTCGCTGAGTATCACTCCCAGGGGGATTATCGGGTAGTAGCCTGCCCTCCCTGTCCTCATAGAAAGGGTCTTGCCCTTGAGGTGAATGGGACAACATCAAATGATTCATCACAATATATACTACATAAGTGATTTTGCAATTAATGAAATGCTGGATTTTTATTTCTCTACTTGTGTCGTCTCCAAACTCATGAAACCGATGAACATAGTAAAACATCTTTTAAGGGCTGATCTAGTCAAGTAGTCTCAGATTTCTGAATTGTCCTCAAATGACTAGGAGATAATTGATTATGGAGAGTATTTACTCTCTGAAGAACGTATGTGATTTAGTACCAATCAAGCAACACACCTCTTTATTGGATGTTAACATTTTCCAATGCTTATTCAATGTCTTGAAAACAGCATAGCTTCGAGAGCTACATTTGGTAATGCGGAGTAACTCTGGTATTAACTGGTTCTTCTTTACATTTGGGTGCCAATAGTTTTAGCCTATTCCTCTTATGCGCTCCTTGTTTTGCCTTCCTTATGGTATTCTAGTAATTTATTAATTCACAAAAAATCTTCTCTATACATTTACAATCTATGCCTTATTCTGTGCTACTTCTACAATTTTACTTAGCCCTTGTAAATTCCCCTAATGGGATTTCAGTATAGTGCTCCGTCTATGACAGTTATTCACTCGAAGAGTAGAATTTGATTTAGATATTTTCCAAACGTTTGGGATAATATTTTATTGTTATATATGAAAATGGTTGACTCCAGAGAGCAACTATCTTTTTTGATGGCATTTGGGAGTGTATGTGATACCAAAATCATTCCTGTTTGAGTCCCCAATAATAATTCTGAACTTCTGAACTCTGGAAATATCATGCATATAGGGGGCACAATTTTATTTTGTCTGTTATGTAATTCCGAGCATTGACTTTTTTCACCTCTGCCATAAACCATTTGGAAGCAGATGGAGCAAATCTTGGAATTCACTGGCATGCATGGACAAATAAATGTTCATTAGATTTGGCATAAGCACATGATCTGATGAGCAGACAATTGGAGAGGGAAATAGATGTATTGAACACTATGGGACTCATGAGTCCGGGCAGTCACTCCACTGTAGCGGAATTAGCATTACTGCTGTGTGGAACAGTGGAATTACTGCCTTATTCCAACCTGGCGGTGCACACACTAAACAACAGTTGTAATGGTAATTCCTCTCAGCAGAGTTACTGGGAAAAACCCAATACATGATGGAATTTCTGCCAATAATAACCGAAATTACCATTACTGCCCTGCCGGTCAGCGGAATTTGCGCTGGTGGAAATTTGTCATTGCTATTTATTTAAGCATTGCAGCATCCAGCTTGGAAATCACAATCTGTTGAATATCTGGAGAGAGGAGTGCCATCCAAACACCCAGTTAATTCCAAAAATTTCAGGAGCAAAGGGCAAAGGCAAGATGCCCAATATGAGGCTATGTAAGCCACAATTCTTAGAGCAGGAGATGACTGTACTAGCAGAAAAGGTGGTGACCCACTCAGAGGAGTTATACGGGGCCAAAAGCGCAAGACCAGCCAACAGCAGAGAAACAACAGATCAGGGACAAGGTGGTGGCCGTAAATCATGTCCAACGCCAGGTTGATGACATGAAGAAGCAATGGAATGACCTTAAGGCTTGGATCAGGATCCTAATATCCATCCCCTGCCAGGAGACAGCTGTGACTGGAGTTGGCATAGTAGAACCACTGCAACTGACACACTGGAAGGAAATGGTCAGTGGCATCCTGCACATGGTCGGGATTGAGGGCGTGGGCATGGTCGATTTGGAGCCAGTAGCCAGGTGGAATCTGGTGACTACTGGGGTGAAGTATGTCCCCATACATGGCCAACTCTGCAAGAATTCACAAACAAAGAGACTGCCAAGCATGCAAGCAACATGAACCCCAGCAAGCATACACAATCCATGTGAGGGATCAACAACATCAGGGACCCCTCTTACATGACACCCGGCAGGAAGTGCAGGGGATGACATAGCCAAGAATCACCATTGCAATGCAAGTCAAAGGTACAATGCACATCCAGGTTGCACAGCACAAACACCCCTTGCCCACACAGTGGTCACTCATGGACAGTCAACACAGCCATGTTTTAACAATTTAACAAGCCCATTTCGATGAATGCACATCAGTGGATGATTGGGACAGACCGAAAAGCCCATCAACTTCAAAGTCCCATGTTGACTCACATTGACAAATCCATGCCTGACATTATGTCCACTGGACTCACACATAACTAAATGCACTGCACCACCAGGAACCACGCATCAACAGTCCTGATGCACATTTGGTCAGGACACCCTGTAGGTCAACCCATCCCAGGGTGTGCAAGCAGGGCACACCACACCTGGTCCCCCAGATGCAATGCATACTATGAACACAGTGGGTGACACATGATGAATGCCCCCCAGGAGGTGCAAAAAATAGTGATGACATAGTACAAGTGACAGTGAATGTTGAATCGCCATGCACCTAAGCACCAAAGTGGTAACACACATTTCAATGTTCCCGAACAGGCCCTCAAGACACCCAGGAAACTACTGAGGTGGCCGGACCCTGCACAAAACCTACATCAACCAGTGTGAGCAAGAAGCAAGGCTAAGGCAGTTCAGGGAGTGAGAGTGTGCCACCCATGAAAAGGCACCATGTAAGCGGGCCATCTACGGACACACCAACTGTTGAGAAGGACACGGCCTCTGAGGTGACTGTGGACTCACAGATGATCCAGAGTGGGGACTACAGCTGCAATCCCAGCAGGCCATAGCAGATGTGCAGTGTGAGTCTGCATCCCCAAATCAAGCTAGCCATATTCCCCCGTCTGCCAATTCTTCCCAGAACCCTCCCCCCTGCAGTCTACCCCCTGCACACATCACTTTCCCATCAGTCATCCCGTCGTGCTCTACATTATGAACAGGAGTCCTCTGATGAGCAGGCCAAGGCTTCTTGCCATTTAGTGCACCATGATGTCCATGCAGTGGACATACACCACAACCAGTATGGGCCCCACACTGCAGGCCATCTGGGAATGTCTACACCGGATGGAACAGACGCAAGACAAGATGCGTGCCATATCCCAAGAATAATTGGGGAATTCACAGACTATGTGGGATTGCATTCAGGGGGCATCTAGACGGTTGTCCAGTTCCATAGACCATCTGTGCAGGAGCGAAGAATCTTGATTTCAGCAATCCAAATGTGCACTCAAGGCAGGACCTGATCCTTCTCTGCACCTCATTGTAGGCTATCTCCTGTGGTGTGCCAGCGTTCCTCTCAGGTGTCATCAGCTATGGTAACTGCGGATATCCAGCACCATCTGCAAAACATGCATGGACTGTGTAAGACATGGCAGTGTATGGTCCTGATGGGTTTTCCCCATGTGTAAAATTACTTCCTGGGGTAATTCCACAAGATGTAATTACGCAGATGGAATTTACACCAATTTTCTGTAGGTCGTGATTTGACATAGTGATAGAGACTGCCAGTTTTACCACTTACCACCATACTTGTAATGAGGCCCATAGAGTGAAATTTACCACTTGATAAAAATCCCATTTTGTAGGCTAGAACGTGAGGTGGCATTATACAGTGAAGTGTTCAAGGTTTCTCACTGAGTCAAGTGAAGAAGTGCAGCTCATACACCTGAAATCATCACTCCAAGTGCAGTCACTAAAACATTGACTAGTTACTTGAGCATGACCCCCAGTTGCAGCTGCACTTCTTTCATTTGGTCTGTGAAGAGCAGTGCGAATAGGGAGATCAGACTCCAAAGCTGTGCTGGCCAATGTGCAGGAGTGCATTAGATCTATCTGAAAAGAAA
The DNA here is from genome assembly GCF_040938575.1 of Ambystoma mexicanum. Lineage (NCBI taxonomy): Eukaryota > Metazoa > Chordata > Amphibia > Caudata > Ambystomatidae > Ambystoma > Ambystoma mexicanum. Next base: position 655,733,321 of record NC_090927.1, on the reverse strand, counting down.
AGTGTCTTTCATCATTTGGTGTTGACAACGTCTGTGCTTGCCATCACTAGAGCACATTAGATTATGTTTGTTGGGAGGGGGGTGACCCCGTCCCACCCCCTAAGTGGTTTATAGTAAGGTGAGCAGCATTCGAAGCAATATGATGGGCCAGGGGGCGGGTGATAGTGGTAGTACCACACCCAATATAAACAACCGACATAGTGTAGCTCAAAACGCGAGTCAGACTGCCATTTTGTATAGATGTTAGTGCATTTTGTGTAGATGTTAGTGACCACAGTTTGGAGACAAGGCGAGCGCAGCAAATGTAGCATTTCATGCATTAAGTCCTAATTGCGAGATGAGGGAAATCTCCAGCCATGCCTGAGCTCCCATGAGGACAACCCACACCTCTGACTGCCATAAAGCTCATTCATTGCTCTAACAGTGTTGCAAAGATGTTTTTCTATCCAAAAGGAATGTGCCCTACAAGGCACGATCATACACAGGTGCATGGTGTCCATGTTATCTCACACTGGCCAAAGCATGACCCTGCCCATCCCCAGATGACCATCAGTTATAGCCCATATAACTGACTAAACCTCAAGATCACTGAATTCCATGCACCAGGTGTCCTTTGACCACCAACCTCAAAGTAACATGTCCTGAAATGTTCAAAGAGGACAGACATTGCATGTCTTTGAGCTACAATGATATGGTTTGTAATGTGAGGTGTTGGAAGGGATATATTATAGTTCAAAATGAGGGTGGAGACCTTGGAGCTGGATGGTGTGGAAGGGATTGAGTGAAATGTGTCTGTGAAGGTTAGAGTGTCCCAGAACATCCTTTGTGCCAGTCTTAAGGCTTGCCAGGTGTGCAGTATAATGATAATGTAGCATTGTGTTAGGACTGTAATTAATTTGTTCTTTGACATTCTTCGGTGAGGAAAATGATGATCTTCGCAGCACCCACGTGATGGAAGACAGACAGACTGGGCTGGAACCAATGACCTGGCATCCTTTATGGGACAGGCAGATCCTGTATAGGCGCACAATAACCAGCCACGTAGGATTTTACTGTATGTATTGCATCACTATGATGATGTGTCTCCTTTTAAGCCTCTGCATGTACCTTCTTTTGGCAGAACATTCTTAGCAGCAGAGTTCTTTGCTGTTGCTCTCATCTGTGTGTAAGATTAAAATGTGTTATCCTTACAAGATCGACTTGGGCCTTTCTTCCCTAGCAGGTTGTATTCTCTCTGGTGTGCAAATTCAGGGACTTGTCTTCATGCTGTAAGGTTTAAGTGTGAGATTTAGAGAGAAATTGGTTTGATTGTGATGGTCAGATGGAATGAAAGTTGATGAGGTTGGGATGGATATATGCAGAAGAATATTAGGAGGGCAGAGAGATGTAAATGTGTAAGCTGGGTATTTTCAGTGGTATTATGTACCAGTCGGTGGAGTAGATGGGCACCTAGTTTTTCTTCGGTTGTGTGGTGTCCAATCCTTGTGGGTTCATTGTGTGTTAATGAGAAAATGATCCTATTCAATCACTAACTCTCTCACATTAAATCACAAATCCTTCTGTGTGTATGATTGGCCTACTTTTTTTTTCAAAACACGTCAGAGAAGGCAAAGTGTATTTAGGAAAGTATTTTCAAGCTTTCAACTGCAACAGTATTCATAGTGTCCCAACACAGGCTAACAACTTTCACCATGCTCCATAAAGTGGGCCAAGCCAGACTTTCTATCAGACCACTGCCAGTAGAGGTAGTGAAGGAGGCAGCTCCTGGTGTCAGGTGGCTCCTGAGAGAAAACCAGCATTGTAAATTACTGAAGGTTAGTGTCAGCTACAAAATACTTTAAGTGGAGTGTATGGGGGGTTAATAATGTGAGGCGGACAACTAGTTGATCATTTATCAAAACATGCCATTTCATTCTCAAAGAAATATAGTCATACCTCACTATCCCTACTATGTTGAGGATTTCCCTGACTAACTAAAGCTAAGGGAAACACTCTAATATAGGATATATGGCTCTCACAATAAGCAACAAATACACAAAGAAAATATATGACAATGCAACATAACATGAACAACATTCATAGTTTCTGGGCGGGACAAAGACTGATATGCAAATGGATATTTCGCATCTGTGAAAGGTACAGTGAGCAAAAAGCAGATGGCTGCGAACTCTCAATGTGGTTAACAACCACTGAACAGGTTATCATGCTTTGTTCTTCCGAGAGAGGGGCGCCGGCTCCCTTTGTTGAATTTTTTGAAGGAACTTGGGGTTGGTCACCCTAGGTTACCTGGGGGCAACCAGATGTGGACTCCCTGCTCACTGTGCTTAGAGAGGCTCAGCTTCACCTCACTGATGATGCCCAACAAGGCTGAAACACGTGTATGGGGTTGCTGTAGGTTCTCTTGTTCAGAGAGGAATTGCCTTAGCATTTTGGTGCTGTACTGCCCATGTGGGTGGGACAAAGACTGATATGCAAATGGATATTTCCCATCTGTGAAAGGTACAGTGAGCAAAAAGCAGATGGCTGCAAACTCTCAATGTGGTTAACAACCACTGAACAGGTTATCATGCCTTTTCTTCCAAGAGAGGGGCGCCTGCTACCTTTGTTGAATTCATAGTTTCTTAATAACCTTCTGATGTCACGGGTAAACACAGTTCCAATGATAGCAAATTTTTTCTTCTTGGTGAAATATCCACTTTCCACTTCCACCAAATAGCACCAAGGGTAATGCCAGCCACAAATCTTTGTCACTTCTTCAAGAAGACTTGCCACAGTTCAAAAGAAATTCAATATGTACAACTGTCAGTGAAACACAGTTCTTGGTTAACAGTATTTTCTTAGTCACAGTTTTAGAACTCACAATGGTATATTTGTCAGACAGACTTCTCAGTGCTGCTGCTTCACATCAGCAACTTCACTTGAATTTGATTCACCATGAACACAGTCACCTTTGTCTCACAGTATAGTTTAGGCTTCTACAATGTTGCATCTACTGACAACCACATATACCGCCACAGCTTCAACACTTTGGACTACTACCGCAACATCTGTTATTTCTACTTCTGTAGAGGCTTCCACAAGACTCACTTTAAAGTACTTCAACACCTTTAAGTAGACAATGCACCCTTCCTCTGAATATCTCTCTAGAAAAGGGGCAGCCTCTTTGCCTCTCTTGTCTGGCTGCCACAATAAAAACCTGGGTTCTGTCTTCCACATTCTCTAGAAATAAAAGTGATCTACCCAGAAGCCTTGGTGCCACTCTCTGCAGATAATGCTTATTACATAGCCATGGTAGTGGCTGTGTAGTTATGGTTAAGTTTCTAATCCCATAGGAAGTGCACTTTTTGGGCGGCTTATAACTTCACACTCCCTTGATGAATCCTCACCAAACTTTGCAAATAAAGTATATGGCCCACTCTGAATAGTTTTGCAAAGGTTGGTGAGTTTTGGTCCAGGGGGGGCAAAGTTATAGGGGAGGGTCCCAAAATGTTACCTTGTAATTACTGGTAAGATTAACGCATTCTTATGCTACCATCATTTTTCATTATTCTGTGGGAAACTACATGAGGCATAATACATATATATGTTTTTTTTAAATATAGCTTTACTATATAGAATCCAATTAATGTTTAGTATGATTATTAACACTGTTTATTTGAAATATCAGTCTATCCTAGAAAGTCACCCTGTGTGATCATAATACCTTTTCTCATAAGCATTCTGTGATTTCTCTTCATGAGCTTCCTTGTATTAAGGATCAGTATTTTATCATATGGGTCCCCGGCACCTACTTGTGATATTTCCTATGTGTGCTGTGTCTCATTCAAACCTATCTGAGTGTTATAAACTTGGAAAGCCATTATTTGTTCGAAGACTGTTAAATTATTCTTGCTGTGCTGTTTAAAAGAACATTTCAATTGTTGTAATAGTATATATTTAAACTCTTTTGACTTGTAGTGTACCTCTGTAAAGTGTTTCACCATTGTATCAAAAAGAACATGTGTTCTTATAGGACTCGGAGGTTCAGTCAAGTCATTCTATTTATATACTTCAATCCACAAGGACATTGTATCATATGGAGAACCATTTTGGAGTTGAAATTTGTCACTCTTCATACTTTCTATTTCTTCTGTAAACCTACCTCCACTTCATCTGTTTTGATGGTTTGAGTGCACATCACACTGCTAACAGATGAGTAGTGGCCCTTTACTTTGGTTTATCCCAAAATGTGCAGAGCAAAATGTCTTATTATTTCTGAATACACCAACTCTTGCGTTATTACTCTGTTTCATGCAAAAATATGTTCAGCACAACAAAAGTTACAATTTTTCAGAAATTTCCAATTTTTCTTTAAACAGTTCTTAATCTTATATGGCATATTTGTAATAGTAATAACACAGATATCATTTATTATGCATATCTTCTCTTCTCTGTTTGCAAAATATTGTTTTGGTATTCCCTATCTTATAATTTTAATATCAGTTGTTTGCATTCTACCTCATATATTGACTTCTATCTACTATTTATTTTTAATCTCAATAATTGGCCAAAGGGTAGATTATCTTTTAGATTTGTTGGGTGATTAATGTGTGTGTGTGTATAGTAGAGCATTTCTGACTATCATTTTATTTTACTTTAAGGGCTCCTTCACAGGAATATATAATCAAATCTAAAACATGAATATGGTCATTAATAACGTTAGATATAAACTGAATATGACTATCTTGCATATTTAACAACTGTATGACTATCTGTGTTTTTTTACCTTCCCATACAATGATAATGTCAACTATGAATTGGTTTCACTCAGTGATGTTGCTTTTTTGAGGATTATTTTCATTACACACCTTTTTTCCTTTATAATGTTTTACATAATGATTTGAATCAATGACAGCCTCATCACTGTTCCTTCTGTTTGTTTACACAGCACTCCTTGAAATTAAAAACAGATTTCTGTAAGAATGTTTTACACCAGTATACAAATTCCTTATACATGTACATCAGTTTTGTATCTTCTTTTCTACTTTGCTCTTACTAATGCTAAAGTTGCCAGTTGTAGCACCTAGTATACAGGGATACTTTATCCAAACCTATTTAAAATATCTTGTGTTTATCCTTAACATATGATTTCATAACAGATACTATCTTTGTAGATATATATATATATATATATATCTGAGTATTGTGAAAGATGCTCAAATACTGAGGACACTCCATAGACTATGGGACTATGAGCCTCAGTACAAGTCTGGTGGTCCGGAAATAAGGGTGCCAGTAGCAATGTACCGGCACCCTTTCTGGACCGCTAGACTACAAGAAAGCCTGCAGGAGCATGGGTCCCTGCACGCATGGTCTCCACAGAAGAACTTGCATTGTTAGGAGCGGTGCCAGTGCTTCCTTGTCCCCATTCCCATGGAGTCCTGTGGGACCAGGATATCAAGTGACAGAAACGGTGTTACGAGGTCAGTGGCAACCCTTATGTCTGCTGTGCTCTCCCCTGCTTCTTTCAAATGCTATGCTCTCTTAGGTTTGCTACACTATGCATTATGTTATGCTATGCCATGTTATGTTTGAGATGCAGGGAGATATTGTACAATGGTAATCTACTAGTGTCTATGGGCCTCATTAAGACCCTGGCGGAGTGGGTTTACGCCAGCGGTATTCGTGGCGGACCCGTCCGCCCTACTACGAGTTCCCGTAGCGCCATGGAGCGTTTTCCGCCTGGTTTTTCCGGGCGGAGAAATCCATGGCGCTACGGGACCTTGTTGTTAATTACGCCACCGTATTTTACGGTGGCGTAATTAACGCCTTCCCCACTCCCATTATACCCTATGGGGCAAAAATGGGAATGGGGAAGGGTAAAAAGGGGTAATGGGGATTTACCGCCCCGCCAAGGTCGGAATGGGGCGGTAAATCCGCCAACCCCCATGGCGCTATCGGCAGCTTTCCGCCGTGCTCCATGGTGCATTTTGCGCCACGATTTCCGCCAGGGTCGTAATGAGGGCCTATGTGTTTTCTCCAAAATGCATTTTTCCCATGAAGGTTACCTTGAAATGTTGCTTTTGTTTTACACTTAACTTTCAAGTGGATGCCCCCTCAAAAAAAAAAACACACACACACACACACACACACACACACACACGCACACACACACACACGCATACACACACACACACACACACACGCATACACACACACACACACACACACACCCTCCCTCACCAGATCAAAATCTAGCCCTGCTCCAATTTCATGTTTTCCTTTCTTATTTCCCTCTCCCCAATTTAAATGTTGGAAATAAAAAACACATTGTTGGTTATTTAACAGATATTTGTGCATTGTTTGTTTTCATTAATGTTTTCACCCTTGATTATGTTTTGAGGACGTGATGATGGTTTAGTTACACTAGCTGGCTAGGTCATGTGATGGCAGGTTATGATATGATATGATATGATAAGGCATTTGTAACGCGCCTATACACAGGTGTTTCAAGGCGCGACGAGGCAGGGAGGGGGGAACAAGGGGAAGACAGACAACGATCCTACTAGGCCAGGTGTCATTCAGATCGCGCAAGTGCAGGGGGAGGGGGAGGGGAGAGGTGCATGGGGAAGGGGAGGGGGGAAGTGCAGTACAAGGTAAGTAGAATAAATAAATAAAAGGGCCAGCTGGTGGCAAGTGCAAGGTAAGTGCAGAACAAGTGCTGGGAAGGGGGGGCTGTAGGGATACAGAGACAGTCCCGCAGTGCAAGTGGAGAGTGGCTGGGCCAAGGACCGAGGTCGGTGGGAGTGGCCCAGTTGCAGATTCAGTGCAGTTTCAGTGAAGAATTAGCAGGGGAGAGGGAGAGAGAAAGCAGAAGCAAAGAGGAAGGTTTTGAGGTGCTTCCGGAACTGGAGATGGTTCTCCTCAAGTTTCAGGGGGGCAGGAAGGCTGTTCCAGAGGGAAGCCCCTGCCGCGGAGAGAGATCTACCCCCAGCTCGTTGCTTTGAGAAGCGGCTGACCCTGAGGGAGTTGGAGACGGATGAGCGAAGGGCTCGGGAAGGAAGATATTTAGGAAGAGAGAGTTGAAGGTATTTAGGCCCCAGGCCCCAGAAGGCCTTGTGGACAATGCAGAGGGTTTTGAACTTTATCCTCGCAGCCACTGGGAGCCAGTGTAGAGATTTCAGTCCTGGAGGGATACGGTCCCTGGGCTTGAGGCCAAGGACAAGTCTCGCAGTTCTGTTCTGGATGAGTTGCAGAGGGCGGAGTGTGGAGGCAGGCAGATTAAGATAAAGGCTGTTACAGTAGTCCAGTTTTGAGAGAACCAGGGCTCGGGAGACAGCGAGCTTCTGGGGGAAGGAGAGGAAGGGAAGAATACCTCTGAGGAGGTGCAGCTGGTAGTGTGACTTCTTAGAGACGTCAGATATATGAGGAGAGAAGGAGAGTGTGGAGTCGAAGATAACCCCAAGGTTTTTTGCCTTGCAGGTAGGAGCAGGAAGAGGGCCAAGAGAGGCCGGCCAGAGAGCTGCAGGGAAGGAGGGAGTGGGTGTGCCGATGAGCAGAATCTCAGTCTTACTGGCATTAAGGCAGAGGTCATTGGCGGCACACCATTCCTGGATAGCAGACAGACAGTCAGAGATGAGGGAGGGAGAGGAGGAGGCCGAGGGTAGCCTGAAAATGAGTTGGGTATCGTCCGCATAGCACTGAAAGTTGGGGCAGAGAGCGGCTATGCGATGGGCAAGGAGTGCCAGATACTGGTGTTGTTGAAGTTCTTGGCATTTATATTATGCCATGTGTCAATATGTGATCTCACATTAATGTCAAATGCCAAGAACTTCAACAACACCATAATATTGCAGGTAGCACTCCACAAAGCAGACACATAAATAAACTATGCATGTGAGTGACACTCAGTTTAGGAAACAGGCCTTAACATCTTAGAATACTGGCAAACATAAACTGGCAAGCAGACGCTATTGTTGTACATAAGAGCCCCATGCTTCCCTCTGTTAAGAAGACCAGGTAGTTTGAGCACAGTCTAAAAAAGGTACACACGGCTGGATTATGCAGTTTAACTCCCAGAAGAGCCCACCCTCACCCCAAGAGGTAACCTGACTCCCCTGCCTGTATACACATCCCCATGAAGTTTAAGAACTCCCACAAAGCACTCTCCATGGTTATACTCCCAAAGGAGACAGTTCAAACCCTACCCTCATTTAAAAGGGCCCTGTGTTCCTGTCAACTCTTCTGTCTATGTGGTGTGGTCGTTCTCGTAGAAAGCCAATAGAAGGATGTTTTCACTATTTTTGTCAACGCACATAAACTCACAATGGCTGTAAAGACTGGAGGGGGGTTATCTGTACTCCTGCCCTCTATATGGCAGTGCAGAAGCATGGAGCACCCCAGCCAAGATTCTCCATTGTTGGTAGCAATGGACGAGCAACAAGTCTTAGCTCTCAGGAGGTGATGCAGGCTGGTTCTTAAGTACAGTGTAGTCCACAAGCCTCCACAAAGGAATGTCCACACACTATGTTAGTGATAACACAGTTCTTTATATAAATAATGTTCAGGTTATTTACACACACAATAACACACTTTGTGCTCAGGCATTACTAGAATGATAAATATATACAGTCTCTATATAGTTCCACAATTACTCTTGATACAAATCAATAGCAAAAGGTATCAACAATAGACTTGGAAGGAAAACAAGTTGGGTTAATCAATTGGCAGAAGTCTTTGTCCCTACTCAGGGCACAGTTCTATGTGAAGATCCCCCCACCTGGGCAAACTATAAATAAAGTATATTGACAAGCCCAGTCCATATATTGTTTAGCAGAGTCTTGTTCCCTTCTAAAAATGTTCTACTACCCCAATGTACCTGGTTTAGCAGAGTTTGTTGATGGGTCATCGAAAGATCATTCTTGAGTGAACTCCCTTTAAGGCAGGATCCATGGACCGTCGAGATCCCTCGAAGAAAAGGTGAACAATGTAATTGAGTCAGCAGCTTTGGTCCTTGCGGTGCTTGTCGATGACGCATGCACTGCACCTCGACAATGATAGTTCATTGCTGCAAAGAGTCAATGAAGAACGAAGGCCCAGCCAGGGCATCGGGTCATCGCCGTTTGGCGTCGGCGATCAGGACTTGACCACGGCTGGCTTTCAGATCTTTGTCGGTGTCTTTGAGGACCTCCGGTGGCAGGAAACCCACCAGCAGATTCTCCTTGGTTCGTCTGCGACCTTGACTTTCTTCGGCCGGGCAAAGCGTCCGACAGTGGTGAGCAAGGGAGTCCTTGATTCAAATGTCTTAGGCAATGGAGCGTTGTGGCTCTGGTCAATGATGATGGTCGTCGATGGCGATGGATTTCAATGTATGGGTGCTTCGCTTCAGAGTCCTCAGCGGTCCCCATCTCTGGTCAGCAGCCTTTCAATGACTGACTTCCAGGGAGCCTTGGAGAAGTTTAGCTGGTGCACAATGTTCCCTCGTAGTTTGGGAAGAGGTCGCCTAGTCAGCTCCTCTCTTTGATCAGTTCTTGGAGACACAACAGCTTTCGGATTGCGTTGAAGGAAAGCAGCAGCAAATCCTTCTTCTTCCAGTTGGGCTTCAAGGTAAGCATCAAATTTCGACTTCAGCTTCTGAACAATTGCATTAAGTGAGAGGTCCCCAGATATACTGTTCTGTCTCTAACTCACACTGCTGGGCCAAGCTCAGCAGCCAATCATTCAGCAGGGCATTCATGCAGGCAGGTAGCTAATCAGGCTCACACTGCATTCAAGCCATTCTTCTCCATCCAGACACCCACAACAAGGAATGTGGATTGGGACAAGCACCCAGCCATTCAGCACTCCACACTGCATTCACACCAGTTCTCGGCAGGGCTGTCTCAGTCATTGTATCACACACCAGAAACCAGACACCCATAATATGAAATGTATATTGGTCACACACTCCATTCATCCAGGTCCCACCCCAAGGGTTTACCGACAACATACAGTCACTGGAAAGGCTCCAGCCAGTCTAGCGTGGACCTCCCCACAATACCATATATGGAACTTCCACCCAACAGCCAGTCAGGAGAAGGGACATAGTCAGGGCTTCCCAGGACATTGGGAAAACAAGGTAATAGAAAGCAGGAGGCCACAGAGGCCATCTTGTCTCCTAACCGGAATAAACTGATTCCAATGGCAGGGCCTGGGTATCCCAAAATGGAGGATACTCATAGCACCTGTACAATTCAGCATGGAGCTGCCACCAGCCAATACCATGCTCTGTAGGCCACACCCAGGTGCCCAAAAACATACACTGGGGATAGAGGGTTGTAACCCCCACCCATGGGTGCCATAAGGGTATCCCAAATGTCTGTTCGCTAAAGCAAAAAAGAGGAAGAGCTGCATTGCCAGGAGTCCCACATGGACCTCTGTGCAATAAACAGCACAAACAACACAGAACACAAATGATAAGGGAGAACAGGACAAGGACACGGAGGCCCTGTCCCTCCAATGCATTTCCATTATCACAATGGCACACCATCATAATGGTAGAATCAGAAGCCCGTCTTTGAGCCAAAGATATACTTGCACTATTAAAACATTTCACACAAAACAATTCCACATTGTCACTGCAAACACAGACCACAGAGAACCTGTATCTTATCAGTTTGTCTCCAAATAATCCAATGTGGAAACAGGCAACAAAGGCAGAGACAAGGTCTGTTTCCATGAAGCTGTGCAGAAATGGGTCAGGAAACTAGCATAATATCCCTATCCACAAATACTGGCCACTGAGAAAAGAGACCTTAGGTTTATCATTCAGTTGTACAAAATGAGCTACATTCAGAAAAGTCAGTAAAATTATTTTACTGACGCAGCGTCTCTACACTGCATCTCAGCAACAAGAGTGGCACAAGTACCTCTCTCATGTGTCTACCGACACTGTAAGCAGCACCAGCATTACACGAACGTATGAACATATGATAATTGCAGACAATTTAAGATCTAACAGGCCCAGACAAAGGATAAATGTATCCGAAATGCATTGGCCATTAATACCCAGTTAGAGGCATCTGCACAAACAGTGATTCTTAAATTGTGATTAATTTAAAGAATAAATCCTGAATGATATTCAAATCTACATGGTCTTAAGAAATTACTAAGTTCAGACAAAAAGGATACAAGCAAATATATACCAAAAATATACCACACATCAGTGGTCACGGGAGTGCAGCCCACGCCACTGGCTTCATAGCCAAAGTTCTAGTAAAATGTTTTTAGTCTGCTACATTAACAATTAACTTCCTGATGATACATCCTGTAGGTATGGCTTCACAGGAGCATCCAAGCCAATATTCTTCCACTTGGCCAACCCACGTGACACAAATCACATCCTTTGGATGATCTTTCAATTACACCTAATACCTACCGCACACTCATCATTCACACAACTGGTGTTCCGCTTCTCAGATAGATTAACCTGTCTTCATGATGTAATGCAGGCTGTGTAGGTGGGTTTAACTGTGCCTTGGATGGTGACTTGCATTGTGCATGTACGGCCTGATTGGCATATGGGCTCTTGCCAACCAATTCCTATTCTTTACATGTCACCTCCTCTAGTATGGCTGTGGTTGCTATGTCATTGCCACATTCATAGCTGCAGTTGAGCACCATCTGACTTTCATGCACATCCACGCAACTAAAGAAAAATCCTACCAGTTTCCACAACAAACATCTGGCCATTCATTCCCTAAATCTCATTTATCATGCATCCATATCAACCTTTCACACAGCCATATTGATCATAGTCTGTAATGAGAGATCAAAGTGTATTTTCTCACTGTAGATGGGTATGTATTATTACACTTTGATAGCCTACTCTCAGTAAGGCACCACACGGTCTCACCATAAACTAAAATACTCTAGAATTCCATGACATGGAACAGAATTTGTAGGCCAGGCATTTTTAATTTTACCATATTAGTTTCACCGCCCCATTCACTTGCTTTCTGTTACCAATGACCTTTGTACACAGTCTATTTTGACTAGGCTACTCTTTGCTCAGGCTTTGCGCATTCCCAGACTGAGCAATCTGGATTTTTACCTGGGGTACAAGGCATAAAAGTCCTCAGCCAAATAATCCGCCAAACTCGTGAATTGCCAAATCATGCTCTAAAGCCCATCAAAAATCCAACATTACATTATGATCTAAATTATAATTCTCCAAATCTGCTTTGGAAACACAATACAATTATCACAACACTTAAGCATCCTCCTCTCGTTTGCAAAAGTGTGCTCCACCTAACAGGACTGATATGCATCCATGCAATCCCAAAACATTATTAAACATTGCATCCCTCTATTTATTTGTTTGTAGCATACATGTGTTAACTTCCCATCTTCTTATCTCGCCCAGTCTCATTTTCTTTCCTCATGCAGACCAACATCTGGATACCCTTGTTGATGGCACATTATACTCCATGAACAAGCCGTGTGCTCTTAAACGACCATCATGTGGATTTGACGGTGTATAACAGCCTAATAACATAACATCATACTGGCACGGCAAGGCCTTTCCTTTATTTATAAATTTAACTACAATTACTCTGTGACGTGTAATATCACCCACCTGCCTTAATTGATGTATGATTAGTGGCATCCTCTTATGAAACCATAGATACTGATGCCGCCATGACCATTGTAAAAGGTTCACTGACCACCTCTTTGACAAAAACAGATCCCACGTTAAATTTGAACCCATCCGGTCACTGTTACTCTTTCTTTCTGAAGCAGAACCTCGATCAAAATAGCCATTACAGCATACATATCACAAAAAAGCCAAGAGTCCTTCTATTTTATATTATGTATAGTTGGGACTATTTTATTTTAATCAAAAACGTGCAGCATGTTTAATTATACAACATGCCATTTTGGGAGCATGATATGACATCTCAATCAGGTACAAACTATGCAACGTACAACTAACTATACAAGTAATAGAATGTAACCACACAGAAAGCATTTACAAAAGAAAATAGTATTTTGCTGTGCTACAAACACACATTTAAAAAAAAAAACATCAACACGTTTTAGAGAGATACTTATAAACAACTGCAACTCCTCATAGTGTTAGAGGAGAAAATGAGGGTGAGAGGGTCTTGCTGGGGATTTATTGTTCAGGGTAGACAGCATAGAACAGCCAAATTGTTTTCTGGTGGGAAAAAGGGGGATGTGCTTTATTCAACTCCCCAATGGCTGAATTCTTTACCATCTGCGCGTAATTGGAGCTGGGAACAAGAGGTTGCATTCCAGACTACTGATGCCAATTACGTTTGGCTGGGTGGCTGCAAGAGAAGAGGCCCCGTTCTTACAACCGTTCCGTCTGGCCCGCAAATGAATGTTGATGGCTGCATCTTTAGAAACAGATTACATAGGATGTAGGTCGTGTGCACAATAATTACACTCACTTCGATTTAATCATGCGTTTTAAGGCTGTTTCGTTGTGCCATATGGCCCTGTGAGCAAACAGCTCTTAAATGTTGTGCATGCTAAGACTTAAGGATTCGGTCATGGCATGTATCATGTTCAACATACTCCAGACCACTACCCTTTCCAGCAGTTTTAGAATTCAATGAATTATTGGAGAGGTGTAATATATGTTTTCAATTTATTTAGCAACATAGTATCATACAATGAACATGCAATGCCAAAGGAAAACAGTGGATGATGAAAGCAAATCGTTCATTTATCAATCAGAATAACACCGGTATGCAAATATATGATTTGCTACCGTAAATACATGGTTGAGCGCGCATTGGCAAGGACTTAACCGACTTAAAATAACAGAAACCCAAAGAGCCTGGTTCACGGAGCATTTTCCAATGGGATTGCGTCATTATAAATATCTTCTGTGACCCAGGCCCAAAGGGACGCAGCAGGTTAATCGAGGAAAAGTACGAAAAGCATTAGAGTGGAAAGCGTTACTACCAACAACTCGGTTGTTCGTTTTATTGCTTTTGACGTCATCTGTATTTACTAGAAAAACAACATATACAGGCTAGGCGTATCCAAAGCGTCCAGACTTCATCTTGGCACACTTTGCGACATTGACCGCAAAACTCGAAGTGTTTCATAGATGCCATTAGATACCTGCAGATGAGGTGTTGTGGGTATTTGAATACATCATCTGATATTATTAGCTAATACATGTTGCTCTGGAGGTGCTGCTTTTTCCCCCCCTCCTCAGACCGATTTAACTGAAGAGCAAGTTCTGCTAATGTACATCCACCTAAGCAAGAAAGTGGATACTGCAAAATATTCTCGAAAAACAATACTTGCCATCATTATTTCACGCAAGCTAATTACTTTCAGCTCAAAAGGAAGGTAATGAGCATACTATGCTGTGCACGCGATAGGGAGGATATATAGCCGAGCAGTTTCACTGTTTCTCGCGCCTGACTGCCATGGGAGTGATAATTGACTTCAGTCTCATGGGGTAAACTTGCTTTTTTACTTTTTTGGGAGAGGTGGATGCTGAGGAGTGAGGTAGCCTGTGACACAAACATTTCCATTTAGCTTTATCTTCTCTTTGCAATGTATCATTCACTTTTGTGTGCAGTCTCGCATACAAACTGCGCAACAGTTTAGTTAGAGCGATGCAATGGTAGGCTGGACCTCAGGCCCATGGTGGGATGGCATGGGATCCAGAGGGTGCACTGACTTGGGTGGCTGAACTGGACGTCATTTTGTTTTAGACATTGGGCCTTATTGTGAGGTTGGCGGCCAACTCCATAATATCGAATCCGGCGCCTGACTTCCTGGTGCCACCGGGACATTACGAGTCCTGGTGGGACAGGAAATCAGGCATCACATTTTGCAAGTCCCCATGGGAGTGGGGAGATGGAAGCACCAGCACGTTGCTAATGGTGCTGGTGCTTACGTGACGGTTATACCTACCTTGGCCGCTGCGCCCGGCAGGGTAAGACCTTTTGGCCGCAGCGGCCCCGGCAGGCAGACTCGTAGTGTAGCGGTTCCAGACCGCCACACTTGTAATGAGGCGCATTTTCTTTGTTCAGGGTGCTGGTCCACTAACCACTGCCAGGGCCTTTGTTTTTCCTATGGTAATGGTTGCTAGGCCAGTAGAACAATTCAATTTGCAATCATGGATTTTTTAAGTATATTTTTAGATTATTTTTTAAACTCTGGGAATGTATTAAGTAACAGAAACAATATACCTTTTATATTCATTTTATTAGATTCTAAAAAGGTATTAATGTATAGTGTGATAAGCCAAAAAAAAGGTCCAGTCTGACTTATGGCAAAAAACCTGTAAACGTACCCTTTCATAACTTGCCCTGATTCACAAACGGGACTTGCACCTTTACAATGGAATGTGTAAGTGAAAATAAAACGTGTACACCTTGATGGAAGTTATGAAAATAACGGAAATTACCAACACTATATTGGAAAAACACAGAAACAAAAAAACAAAAAAATATTTCTCTATGGGAATGTTTTTTTTTAAAACCCAGAGGCAAACAAAATACCAGTACAAGAAATACAAATACATGCCAGATGGCCATTGAAATAAGAACGTCCACACACATCAACTTCAGCATTGGAATCATATAGAAAAGATGGAAGTCACACTCTGAAAGGCAGCATGCCAGCACAGACAGGAGCGCACTCCGCCTTTCTCCCCTGAAGCTCACACTTGAAGCAGATCTCTATTGGAACACAGTCAAGAGGCACACATCAAGTAAAAATACCCACCCCTGCTGACTCACTCCAAGCATCACCTTTTCTACTAATAAGACAGACCTCACATAAGTACAGAACTCATTGTGTACTAGCTCTCCTCAACCCAGGAACAGGAGGGTGTGATGCAGCTGCAGCAGCTGCTCCACAACAAAGGGAACCAAAGAGGGGGTATAGCGCCCAAGGAACTCTCGCTTTGATCTGTGACATCATGAGGTCTTGTGACCATATTGCGATCCTCCTGATGTGACAATGGATGTGTTGCAGGAGAGGGAAGGAGACCACCGAGCCACTGCGTCATGATCTTGCGCTATCATGGCAACCGTGAAACATTCTGGAAGCCCTACATTCATTTGCTGCAGGTCCTTTCCAGGGTGCCAGAGGTATGTCAACTGGCATATGACAGCCTAACCTGACATACTCACTAGACAGGTAGTGGCATGCATCACAGCATGCAGCCACCAATCTATATACATGCAACAAACAGAGGAGAAAAGGCGGCAGGTAGCACACCGTTTATATGCAGTGCAAATATGCCCACAGGTAAAAAGCACTTTCAACTGCTTACATGTAGCCATCCACCATCTACAGGTGGTTGCCTATGTCTGCTAAAACACCCCCATGGTGCTCCGTCAATGTGCAGAGGGTATTTGATGCTGGAGGCTTCTTAACTGATGTCTATGCCATCATACCCGGCTCAACACATGACAGCTACATCTTTCGGGCTGCGTGGCAAGTTGCAAGCTGGGGACTTCAGGGACATGTGGCTGCCTGGTAGGTTGCAAAATAATTATAAGATATGCACATTTGGTAGGTACATGAAGAGTCAATCCATCACGGGAATTTGTCTGCATGTTCCAATCATTATACATCGGCGATTGTAAGGTGCCCACACATAGAATTCTTTGATAGCTAATTGGAAGCATCTATTTGCAATCCACAAAGGTGATGTTGGTTATCCATTCTGTCCTTATTTCATGCCACCCTCCATAGGTCCCACCTCCACAAAATAGCACGAGGATAATACTGCACAGAGCATCACCAGCAGCATCATTTAGTTGAGTATTGGCATTCTGAATACCTCATTCAGATCCCTGGTCCACTCCTGTACAGGAGCTGTGTGTGACATCATCCTTGCATGTTGTGTCCTTCACAACATTGATGTGTGCAGGGGCATATACTTTGAAGAAATACCTGACCTCAGGGCCCAGACGTGTTCATTCACATCCACTGGTGGACCATGGAGATAATGTAGAGTGAGTGAGGAAGAGCAGGTACACAACTTACTTACCTCTGCATGAGAGGTTCTGGGATATGTCAAATGACAGTTGGCCAATGGTGACAGAATTACAGTTGACTGCGTGTGTCTCCTTTGCATGTGTTTGCATGTCCACAGATATCTGATATAGATGTCTCAGGATGAAGTGATTGGCAATCTGGCTCCAGACTACTCATTTGTGTGGTCTCAAATTGTGTCACTTCCTGCAATCCCTATATCCACATGCACACCGCCACGCTTGCTGCTAAGCTTTCAGTATACACTCTCAGAACCAATCTACATTCAGAATGTACCAGTTAGAATGGCCATACATGGCACTTAATATGGAGCACAGTAGCATGGACTGGATATGTTTCTAGCATGGGAGGCACGTACCTAGACATGGGCTAATATGCACCCTTTGGATAGTGCCCATGCAGCACACATACATTCAAACCTCACAGCATGAAACGGGGAGGGGTGGCGAATGCTGTTTCACAGGCCACCATCAAATAGCATGCATAGAGTTTCTCAGCACAGCCATCTGTCACATCCCTTAGCCTACTTCAGCGGGAACCTGGCCCTTTCCAAACATCACTCCCATGCCCAGGCCACCTAATGATGTGTTGAAGGGAATAATGAGTGTGTGTGTGTTTGTTACGTGCCCGACAGGAACACAAGAATAAGGTAAAATAATGCAGTAAAACTCTGTGCCACATAAAAATATAACCACCCACACAGAGCCTATATGCAGCAAATGCTTATTCATGGCCATATGTTCAGGAAGCATTGGGAAACAGGTGCATGCAGATTTGGAATGGATATGCTTACCTTTCCAAGAATCAGTTCACATCATTACGTTGATCAGAGGAACATGTCCCAATGACTCTTTGTGTAAACCCTCCTGGTGAATAAATGCTGCATTTTCAGTGGCACCTAACTTTGTTGAATAAATGGTCAGCTCCCTCACAGCCCCTTTGATAATGGGGCTCTTTCAGCACAAGTACAGGAATTATATATAGTTATGGCACCACTAACAATCCACCAACTTGCATCAAAGCTCTGTCAATAGGTTTGACACTCTCCTCCCCGATGGCTACAAGATCATCTCGGTGCTCAGATCAAATCGACCTGGAGGGGGTGTAACCTTGATCTTCCTGGAGTGGATCCCTGCCTCTGTCATTCCTACGCAGGCCTACTCCTCTTTCAAATACCTCATCTGCAGGCTCTCTCTCTCTATCTCTCCTAGCCATTCCCTTGCGGTGGCTACTATCTATTGGCCACCTGGTCAGATCTCCTCATTCCTCTCTGAGTGGACAGACCTCTCATCTTCCCTCCTGGTCTCCACCACTCAACTCCTTCTTCTTGGAGACTTTAACATCCACCTGGATGCTGCCTCTCTTTCCTCTGGATTCTTTTGCGACCTCTGCAACTCTCTCTCACTCTCTATCCTCCCCTCTGGCCCAGCTCACTCTGCAGGGCACATTCTTTATGTTCTGATCTCTTCAGTCTTTCCACTTTCTATCCCTCTCACCACTCCTCACTCCTGGAGTGATCACTTTCTCCTTTCCTCCCAGCTCCCCCTCTCTATCCCTTAAGCCAAGCCAACTCCAAGACTGCACCCACCTTCTCAGTTATCCAATCCATGAAGCGTGTATCAGTTGAGGCTTTCGCTGCCACTTTCTCACCCCCTCTCACCCATTGGCTAACTCACACCCTGACACAGCCCTTTCCAAGCTCCACACTGCTATATCTGATACTCTCGATGTTCTTGCCCCTGTCATGAGGATCAGCTTGAAGCCCAAAGCCAAGTGCAACTCCTGGTATGACTCAGACCTCGTCACCCTCAAACGCAAGTGCTGGGTGGCTGAGAGGAAATGGCGTGCCTCTGGTACATCTTCTGACAAACTGGCCTGCTGCGTGCTCCAAAGGCAATAGCGGCTCACTGTCCGCACCAAGAAGAGAGCTCGCATCCAAGCCTGTGTCTCTGCAGCATCTAACAACTTGTCCAAACTCTTTAAAATCTGCAAGGAACTGGCCAATCCTGCTGCAGTCTCTACCTCTCCTGTCCCCTCCCAGGCCTTCTACACGGCACTGGCTTCTCATTTCATCTCTAAAACGCAGAACATCCTGCCCCCCCCCCCCCCCTACTCCCAGCTCTTCCTCTGGACCTTCTTCGGCCATCTCTCCTCGCCCCTTCTCTGCCTTTCCCCTGTTCTCTCCAGATGAGGTTTCTAGACAAGTCTGATCTATGAAAGTCTCATCAAAACAGGTTCATCCCTGTTCCTCCAAAACCATCAAGAACCACATTGACTCTCTGGCTCCAGCCCTGGCTGACTTCTGCAACCACTCCTTTGCCACTGGAGTCTTACCTTCACCCCTGAAGCACTCCCTTGTGCACCCCTTTCTTAAGAAACCCTATGCCGACCCCTCCTGCCTGTCTAACTATCGCCCGATCTCCAGCAGTCCTGTAAAAGCTGGCCATCTCCCAGCTTAATCTTCACACTGAATCTGTTGACTGTCTTCATGACCATCAGTCTGGCTTCAGAGATGCCAGAAGCATGGAAACTGCTCTCCTGAACATCCGTGAAGACCTGCTCTCCAACCTTGATTCCAACACCCACTGTGACTTCATCTTACTTCTGCTTTTGATACGGTCAACCATGCCATTCTGCTCAACTGTCTCTGTGATAACCTGGGTATCACCGGTCAGGCCCTGACTTGGCTGACTTATTTCCTCTCTGATCGCCCCTCCCAGGTCCAACTTGGGTCCTTCCTCTCTTCTATCTCTATCTCTACATGTGGTGCTCACCAGGGGTCTAACCACTCTCCCTGGCTGTTCAACCAATATCTGGCACTTCTTGCCAACTGCATTGCCACTCTCTGCCCCAACTTTCAATGCTATGTGGATGACAATCAGCTCAGGCTACCTTCGGCTATCTCTTCTCCTTCTCGCATCTCTGACTGTCTTTCTGCTATCCAGGAGTGGTGCGCCGCCAATGATCTCTGCCTTAATGCCAGTAGGACTGAGATTCTCCTCATCAGCACACCCACTCCCTCCTTTCCTGTCACTCTCTGGCCGGCCTCCCTTGGCCCTCTTCCTGCTCCCACCTGCAAGTCTAAAAACCTTGGGGTCATCTGTTAATCAACTCTGTTCTTCTTTCCTCACATCTCTGAAGTCTCTAAAAAGTCACACTGGCAACTTCACCTCCTCAGAGGTATCCTTCCTTTCCGCTCCTTCTCCCAGAAGCTCACTGTATCCAGAGCTCCGGTCCTCTCTAGGCTGGACTACTGCAACAGCCTCTTTCTAAATCTACCTGCTTCTACTCTCCGCCCCCTGCAACTCATCCAGAACAGGACTGCGAGACTTGTTCTTGGTCTCAGGCCCAGGGTTCTTATCTCTCCAGGACTGAAATCTCTGCACTGGCTTCCAGTGGCTACGAGGATTACGTTCAAAACCCTCTGCATTGCCACAAGGCCTTCTGGGGCGTGGGGCCTCAATACCTTCAACTCTCTCTTCCAAATATCTTCCTTCTCAAGCTCTTCGCTCATCCGCCTCCAACTCCCTCGGGGTCAGTCACTTCTCCAAGCAACGAGTTGGGAGTAGATATCTTTCTTCGGCTGGGGCCTCCTCTAGAACACCCCCCCCTTCCAGTTGCACACCTGCACTGCTTCCCTGGCAACCCCCACACTTGCGGACTGTTTTCTGTATCCCTTCAGTCCCCTACCAGCACTTGACACCTGATTTCTGCACTTGCCCTTGCCACCAGCTGGCCGCACCTTTATTTATTGCTGTTATATATTCTATCTATTGTATTGTCCATCCCATGCACTGCACTGTCCCCTCACCCCCCTGCACTTTTCCCCTTCCCCTGCACTTGCACAATCTCAATGACACCTGGCCTAGTAAGATGTTGTCTCTGTCTTCCCTCTGTTCCCCCTCCTTTGCCTCGTCAAGCCTTTGAACACTTGTGTATAGGGGTGGTATAAATGCCATATCATACCAGATCAGCATCAAACACCTGAATGACTCTATGACAAGTGAGCCTTCCATGGTTAGAAGACAACTCAACTGACATCGATTTGCTCTGTGCCTATACCTACAATGTCAAGGACACATCTCTGAGCAATAGCATACAACACAGGTAGGGTATTGAGCATACACATCACAAGGTCTGAGGGTGGTATTTTGCGTGACTATTCTTGCATATGACAATACCATGTGAACAAGGGTACTTAGCACTAATATGACATGGTAATGGACAAGTAGGGGCAATGCACAAGAACAAGAACAGCACATACACATGTCATATTGACAGGGGTGGAGCGAGCCTCAACATTTTGGAAGGGCTAAATGGCAGTTTTGAAAACTGTTAGTGAGACGGGACAAAATAAACCTATTGCGCTATTGATCCATCCCCCTTGTCCCGTTCCCTAAACCCAGGAGGCTGATTATTACGCTTTCCTTTGGCCCATTAGATGCTTCTTTCATCCCAACATTCCAAAGGCGTAGCCACGATTGTTTAACAAGTGGGGCCTGGATCTAATTTAGTAGGGCTCACACTAAGAAGTGTCCAGAGAAGAAAGGGTGCTTGTTCTGCCCCCATCCAAATGCACAGGAGTGACAGAGTGTAGTGAGGGAGGGCCGACCAATCAAAAGGGGTTGTCCACTTCAGAAAAGCTTTTAATTAATGGTTTAAAATATTGTATTTCACAGTACACTTTCTGTGATAAATTAGGTAAAAAGCCACGCAGTTTACAATCGGTTTTGTAGGGTAAGACATAAAAGGTCAATTAGATGGCAAACCACCAACAATGCACAGGAACATTTTCAAACACATTTTCATAATGCCTGTACCCACTATATGCCAGTACTCTGAAAGTGTAAAAAGCATTTTCATATTGATTGTGTCCACACATGTTCATTCTGGTCTACCTATATATGCCACTATTCTCACATAGGAACATACTTTGTCCTTAATGCCAGTTATGATATGATAAAAAAACATGTTTATGCTAGCTC
The DNA here is from genome assembly GCF_040938575.1 of Ambystoma mexicanum. NCBI lineage: Eukaryota > Metazoa > Chordata > Amphibia > Caudata > Ambystomatidae > Ambystoma > Ambystoma mexicanum. The sequence continues at coordinate 655,711,317 of NC_090927.1, read as the reverse complement.
TACCAATACATGTCCGTAGCCCCAGGTAAGAACATACTCCTGTTGGTTATGCCTTAATACCAGTAAAAAAGCCATTCCACAGTAAGAAAACATACCCTTGCTGGCTACACAAATCCCCCACACCCCATATAAGAACCCTCACGTTGTATTTGCTCCCTAATGGCAGTAACCAATGTCATACCATAGTAAATAAACATTGCCTTGAAGGCTGCACAAATGCCCCCACCCCAACATGTATGTTGCCTTTCACTTTAACACCAGTAATAAACTGCAATGCCACAGTAAGAAAACAACCTCTTGCTGGCTAAGTGCTCGCTGTTGCAATCTGAGTGTGATTTGCAGATTCAAATCCCAGCAAAGCCAACTCAGCCTTTATGATATGATATGATGCAGAATTCATAACGCATTTGTACACACGTACTTCTAGGAATGGCAAGACAAGGAGGGGGAAGAAAGGGAGCACAAAAAAACGAACTTACTAGGCCTTCACACTTCAAGGTTTGATAAATGAGTGCACACTTCGGTTGGGTGATAACATTTTATGTAAGTATGTACTCTGAACAGCACTTTGGCAGTGCTATATAAATAAAATATTATCATTAAACAAACCCCTCATATAAGAACATTTATGTTGCACTCTTGTTATATTAAATTTTAAACAATTCCCCCACCTAACAATATTTATGTTGCCTTTGACCTTAACACCAGTAAAACAAAAGCCAAGTCAAAATACAGAAACATGCCCTCACCCATCTAAGAACACTCATCGTGTTGGCTTAGCCCTCAATGTGAGTACAATATTCCATGCCACAGTAAGACCCAGCCAGGCCATCCCCACTGTAGTACCCTGACCCCCACTCCAGCCCCACCATCACATAATAACGCTCAAGTTGGCTTTCATTTGCCCAAAAACGGCAGTAAAACATGCCATGCTCTTGTCAAAAAATGACCATCCTCCAATGTCCCTCCCGAGGCCCCAGCTTGCATACACACACACATACACAAAAAATACACACACACACACACAGATATAGACACATTCAACCACCGTTCATGCACCCTGACAGTTGATCTGTCATTCAAACAAACAGCCAGAACATTTTCACTGTGCTCTCATTAACACGTGCAGTCACACCCATGTACACCATTCACACTGCATTCATTCATGTGTCAGCACTTGCATACATCTCCTAGCATGCAAACCTACACCCACTTACACACTCACTCGCATGCACACATACATTCATGCATGCATGCATACAATCCCTTCATACACACAAATACACGGTTTTATTTTGTTGTGAATGCTAACTATTGAGAGCATGGGCCATGTAAAAGCTGAGCCATCAAACAAGCCTTTAGCTACAACAAAGGGGAGGTGGGGGCAGGGGGTCTACTGATATCCCCTGGGCAGGCTTTTGTCCTCAGCGTGTAAGTTCCCTTCAATTACTGTTTTCGCACTTCAGAAAGCTATGTATTTGCTTACTTAAAAGTATCTAATCACACCGCTCTCCGAGGTGAGAAATGTCACAGGTTCTTGAGGGTCGAGTGTCGCAGCAGAGTGATGCCTACTGCTTCAAATTGGGGGGGAGGCTTCAGCCCTCTCAAGTCCATGTCTGGTGGTGTTCATGCATATGAACCAACAAAAACACACAAGGAGACAATATAGAAGAGGTGTCACAAAGTGAACATGGGGAAATAACACAACAGGGGAATGTAAATAAGGAAAGCTGAGGTAAGGAGTTATAGTGAGGTCAGAAATGGATTGAGTGTGCGAGGAGGAATATTGTATCATTGAGGACGTGTTGTTGTACCGAAAGGCTTAAGGGACTGTGAAATACGTTTCCACTGGGCATTCCCACTCCTTCAAATACCACAGGGTTTTTCCTCCACTATGTACTTTCATTCTGCTAGAAAGCCAAAGGATTTCTATGGAATCTGTCTGACTCCACCGCCTGGAACTAGAAGCATTCCATAGAAATCCATTGTAAAGCCTCCCAAAATTGTTATTTGTGGAAGGCGTTGACAGTGTTACCAACACAGAATGAAAAAGTGAAGTGAAAGGCGATTTTGACAGTGTTTTTCTCTTTGCATTTCCACACCATTTTGGAAATGACAAAAATTGTGCAGCAGTGACCCTTTGCACTTAAGTGAAAATGGGCACGATTCCCTCCAGTACAATAAAATGGGCCACAATCAATTTACAATGGGGTTCTATAGCGTAACACATGCAAAAATGCAATAGACGCCGAAGCACCAATTGTAGATCATATGTATGATAATTTCCATTGTAAAATCTCGTTCATGATGCTGTCTGTCAGAATTCAAAGTGTAAATAACTTTGATTTTCCACCAGAAATCATAGTACATACGATTTTTCTGAGAACAATTCAAATAAAGAGTCCCCATGATTTATACAACGTTTCATTGAGTATCCTTGTTCCATTAGGATTGTGGAGAAAATGTATATATTCCAAAATCCGGCGATTCTAAATGCATAACTTAATTTATAGAACACGTTTATCTAAAAAATAAATTACAAAAATACATATACACTTTCATCGGACAATTCCATCCAAATATTTCAGTTTTTAGCCGTTATAAGTACAGTACGGTAAGTGGTCTTATGTATTGTCATTTTATCAATAATATTGGTCTAAACTGTATCTGTAAGTAAGATGGATGGGGTACTAATTGAAGAGGGGGAATGCCGATGCAGAAAACCTGTGGTGTTGTTGGATGCAGGTCAGAACTACCTATTACCAGTATGCAATATGATATGTTCTTTCTGATAGGTTTAGACAGGTGTGGGTTAGCTGTAAGGGCTGCAACCTGCTTTAACAGTATTGACTGAAAGTGCTTGTTGATAAGAAATGGGTGGAATAGTCGACTGTTGTGTACACTAGACTTGGTGGGACATGCAAAGGGACTGAGCAAAGGGTTATGTTACATGATGAGAGGGGTGGGTGGAGTCGGGGGATGGATTTGGTTATCGTCTCTGTCTGGGCCTCGGTTGTAGATTTCCTTGAGCGATTTGAGGTGGTCCAATGTCATCCACGAGGAGAGTCACAAATCAACAGGGTCTCCCACAATTGGTGCTCCAGAGAGGTTTGAGTCTCTTGAAGTATAGTATTCAAGATCCCAAGATGATTCAGATGTTCTGGTTAATCAAACTATTTTAATGAAAATATTTATGATATTATAATAAACCATATTTTTTAAAACATAAGCATATCTACTATGCTACATGTATTTCTTACTTTATCTTTTTCCTTATAAACATCTTTACACCCCCTTTTCTATCTAACTACAGGATGTTCTCTAAATATTTATAGGGATATTCCTGAAATGAATTTGTATATTCAATGACTTCCTTAAACAGTGTTTTCTCATCAGTTTATAAGGGTATTTACTGAAATGATATTGTATAATTAACAATTACTTTTTATATAATGCCCTCTGGTGTAATTACCTTCTATATATGGCTGTATTACCACTGTTGTGAACTTCCTTGAAGCTGTTCATACAATATATTTCAACATTGTTATGTTATTGGATTTGTATAGCGCCAAAGCCGAAGGGCATCCAGGCGCTGAAACAGGAAAAGTGAAAAGCGCTGACCTACAGACCAAGACTTTACATGAACAGTCTGGTCTTTAAAGATTTTCTAAAGACCAGGTGGTTTTCCTCCCTTCTTAGTTCTTGAGGTAGCTCATTCCATGCACATTCCACCAGCACTGGAAAGGGGCGTCCATTTCCACAAGCTCTCTTAACGCAGTCCACTCTGAGGAGGTGGGCAGTGGCCGATCGCAGGACCCTGGTTGGCTGATGTACAATCACCTTTTCCTTGAGATAACAGGGGGCAAGTCCAAAGATACATTTGTGGCCAAGTGTCAACAGCTTGAAAGATATCCTAGCTGACACAGGTTGCCAATGCAATGCCTTCCTGGCTACAGAGGTCGGTTCATGTCATGTCATACCGTGGACAAGACATACAGCAGCATTTTGAATTTTCAGCAGCCTAAGGATATCTTCCTTGCTAGTGCCACCCAGAAGAGAGTTACAATAATCCAGACGAGGAAGAATGATCTCTCTGACTAGCTTGGCCCGATTGTCTTTGGAGATCATGGGAGCCACCTGTCTTAAAACTTTCAAGTAGTAATTGGTATTCTTTACAATGGCATCTACTTGTGCACCTGCATTCAGGTTGGCTTCCATGTACGTGCCTAATGTTTTCACTTTGGTGGCAACCGCTATCCCGCTACCCTGGATCTGAAAGCCAGCGAAGACCGGTCCAAGGCTATCCCTTGATTGTTTTGACCCATATATCATTAGTTTGGTCTTCCTGCCACTCAAACATAACCAATTGATGGTCATCCAGTTTTTTTTATAATATGATAAACCTTATTTATCTTATCTTGATTCTCCTCATAGTTTCCTGTAATCTCCATGGCCAGTTGGAAGTCATCCATGTAGTTCATAAAAAAAAGTCCTAGTCTTTCTAACTCTATGCACAGTGGTACTATATACATATTAAAAGGTAATGGGAACAAACATGTCCCATGTGGGACACCACAATCCATGATTTCAGCCTTTGAGGAAGAGTCTCCCCAATACACCCTGGATCTTCTGCCTTCCAAGAATGATTTCATCTAGTTTACTTCCTCATTGGAAAGGCCACCTGTGTCAACCAGCCATTCCAATATGATCTTGTGGTCCAGCAGATTGAAGGCTGCTGATAAATCCAGTAACACCAGCAGCCCCAATCTACTTTTCTCCAGCATAGTCAGCATCTGAGTCTGAAGATCAATCAGTGCACTCTCAGTGTCATGAAAGCGTTGGACACCTGACTGCATTGCCATTGTTAATCACTTTTGTGCTGCCACATCCACGATGTATACCAGGATTCAAACAGAAAATCAATTTAATAAAGTTGTGCCCACAACAAATCACATCATTGACATTATAAATCACTCTCATGAGGCTACATCCAAAATATATGAAAGCATTGCCATTGTAAATAACATTTGTGAAGCTTCGCTTAGAATATGTGACACCGTTGCGACCGTGAATCACTTTCGTGTTGCTGCACAAACAATATATGCTATAATTATCACTCATTCTTTAACTCTTTAAAATTGTTGCATAACTAACACCAGCATATATTGCTTTCATGATGCTATACCCACAATGAAACCCCATCACTGCCACTGTAAAATAATTTGAACTTACAGCCATCATGTATGCCAGTATTCCCACAGTAATTCTCTTTGATATTGTCACACTCACAATGTCTTTGCCACTCTCTTTCACACACACACACACATGCATATACACACACAGTCGCATTCAAACAAGCATACAAAAACATACATATGCACTGAAAATCAATCATACACATACACTCATTCAAATTACACACAGGCACTCACAAACACACAAGCACCCACTGCATTCAGCCTCACAGGCATAGAAGCACTTTTCTTTGTGATAAATTTTACTTTCTACAACGCCAAAGTGGTGACCCCAGTATCAGCGAGGCAGAACTGCAGCGATTTTCTGTATAAAAGACTAGTGCATAAGGAACACATTGGACACGCAGGCAGGATCATGCTTGCCATTCTGTCAGCTTTATTATGGCATCATCCATAAAAGCGCAACACATAACAAATATAAAAACAAGCCATACAGTCCATTCGATAGTCGCATAATTAAGACAGCAAAACAATCTCAATTTTGCAAAACCTATGACATAATACGTTTAAAAAGTGCTCTATACCTTACACTGCTTCACTCATTTGGGGTCTATAATAATACATTTACCAAGTGCATGAAGGTTCACATTATAATATATCTATCTACCCAATACCAAATATCTAACGTGTGAATGCAATTTCTTATTAATAATACGATTCACGCTATAAGCAGTGTTAGACTATCAATGGTTGTTCTCCTTGAGACATGGACATCTCACACATTTTTAGGATTTACAGTCATCCCTCTCTATATATAATCAACATTATCAGCATTTATCAGACAGAACATTATTTGAGTCTTTCGATTGGCAATGATCCGCTGCCTTACACGGCAACTCTCATTAGGGGTCTGATATTGCCAGGTATTTGTGCACATTTGTAGACTCCATTTCATATACACCCTCAAAGATCTGAAAGTGCTAATTCAATATGAAAGCCTTGCAGCCGGAACCACCACCAGCACCTTTGAAAAGTACACCAATTAAGCACAAGCTCTCGTGTGAGTATAGTTAAGGTAGACCACAAAATATAATACACACTGTGGAGCTTCCTCGTGCATGACAATGCAAGTTTTTATGATGCCAGACCCTCTCTGTGTAAACAGGCTATGTATCTGTGTAAGCTTCAGACAAACATGTGTACTCCAAATGGTGCAGCACCATATACATGGAAAACTTTGCTGCCATATCACTTCAGCATTGACACTTTTGCCATGTATTCATATTGGCATTAACCCTCTATATGATAGTTCAGTGACATAAGCCATATGGGTGTGAAGAAAATAATCTAAGGTAACATAATTGAGTATACTTGCTCCATGGCAACCAGAATTAATGTTCTCTATGGAGCACTTGCCATACGCATTTGTGTGAAAACCTGGTTTGAGCAGATGATTTGAATTGCAGCTCATTTTTGGTCACAATTGATTTAGCAATGAAGTTATACCAGAGTTACATATTGAGATGTGTCTTGCAGTTGTGTATGCTATAGAACATTCTGAGGTGAAAATGTTGTGTAGATGCTACAATGTCTCTTCAGCCCTGAACATTGGCCATACCATACATGCCCCTTGCCTAAAATGTGTCTTCCGTCTTGTGGTGACAGATATTCTAAGCCATTGCTAGTCTAGCAATGTCTTGACAGGATGGTATGTGCTCTGCACAATTCACATCCAACTTTGGCTTATGCCAGACTCATCATTTAGCCCAGTTCTGTCATCTGTCTCCATGCTGGCAGTTCACCTAGCGGAAACTATGGGCACTACAGGCATGGTCATTTTAGCAGGAAGGCAGAGCTGAAATATGTTGGGACTTGGTGTGGGCACCACCATGTTTGCAGGAATGCGCAGATGTGGAATGCACTGTCGGCTTTCTGCATATTGTGACAAATCAGGAGTATTTGTCCCTTCTCCCTAAGGGGCAGCCACCCCCTTTGATGCTAGGTAGATGAACCTGCTCCAATAGACCTTCACTAGGGGTCTAAGAAAGTGGGACCGCACTGGGAATGACTCCCCCTTATGGTACAATATCTCCCATTCCCAAAGGGAACTCCCTAAGCAGGACACTGTATCTGAGTATATAGGATTGCCTTACATCACAAACAGTGTCCACCTTCTCTGTGGCTTTAGGCAATGTTGAATCCAGCACTCTATCTGAGGGAAAAGGGAATACCACTTTAAGAATGGACTTGCATGAATATGGGAAGAGTAGGCCAGAAGGGTGGACACAGAACGGTGCACAGGGGAAACCTCTGGACATCAGAATGTTGTGCATAGGTGAACTGAGTTGAACTATGGGACCCACAGAAACGTGAGAAGTCAAGAACGTCAAGTGCACTTGTTGGAGACCCGGCAAAGTAGACAACGGCATAGCCTTTATCAGGATATTGTTCTAGGAACCGTGTGAAATGGTTGTGTGACCCTAGAAGTTCAGTGGTGGGCCAGATGCCCGTCTAACAATGCTGAAACCTGGAGTGTTGAAAGCTCCTATCCTCCATCATTCGATGAACATGGCCAGCTGCAGAGACACTGAGATCGGTATGCATGAGAAGCCCAAAAAAAAGAGGTGAGAAAGAAAACCAAGATACCCAAGTGAATGCTGATCCCTGCAAGGTCACCCAAATGTTGGACTAATCTGACTGATGCCATGCAATCACAATGTAAACACTTCTTAAACAGTCCACCCAAGCAGCTCTTGGAGCAGGGGACTATACCTAAATACGTCTGATGTATATTAGATCAAGCAAAAGAAATGTCACAAACACTGTACCACTATGGAGTTCAACATACCCATAGTTCTGGAAATCACTGGAAACAAAACAGTTTTCACCCTAGTTGCCCAACTATCCTTAACATTATGCTCCCTTAAGGACACACAATCATAGCCATGACCAGACCTAGCACATATGGCGGAGGACTTGTCTTGTTCCAAGTTTCACACAAATGCCATACATTCCCACAACCATGCACATGCTCTTCTAACAAATACTGCCCAAATGTACAACCAATGAAAATACATGAATGTATATCCATATTAACACTCACCCGAGTATTGTGAATGAATGGCTATACCTGCATCAAACAAACTCAGACTGCAAGTGGACTTCAATTTACAGAATTACATCTGTGCTAATAAATCCACCCAAAATGTGCTTGACCAGAACAGAATTATGTGCTTTTCCCAATTCATGTGAGCTTGAACAACAAAGGTAACATTCTGGGCACAATCTTTTCACTGGATGGTTCTGTAACACACATCAGTATTATAATGGAGAATTAATGATTGTTTAATTTCAGATAAGCTTATCTATCTCCAATTACCAAGACTGCCTCATACAACCATTTAAGCCCACCATCATCCCTAGACCTAGTGGAGCTACCAAAAGACATTCAGTCAGAAACAAAGCAAACCCTTAACGAACGTTCTGCCTTCAAATGTTTTAAAACTTTGACCAACACCACTAGAAAAGCATTCAGCAAGGTATTGGCCTGCACGGAAATATGCAGAAGGAATAGAGGGGTACAATATTGAAAATCTCATACATACAAAGAGCAAATCATCTAGTAATGGCTAACTAAATGTGATCTGCCAAAAGAAGAACGTCCACCCCTGTAGCTCATCACAAAATCTGACAATATGTCAACAGTAATCTTCAAGATTTAAAATGACATCACAAAACCAGCTGAGAGAAAATAGACCAAGTCTAGTTAGCCTTCGGTGTGGGATGCACATTCTTTTTCCCACTTGGGGTTAATTGTATTCTTCCGATTCTTGTGGCGAATATGAGAGATGATAGCATTCAATTCTTCATTAATTTGAACATTTAGTGTTTTAATATCACAATAGTTCAGAGAAATGCGACTATTTGGCCAATGCATTTCGGACTGTGCGTCCTTCATCAGGGCCCAGTCTGATACCCTTAGTCATCTACACATCATTATCCATTCATAATCAAGAACAAGAATACACACATATTATATTGTCATATTGTTTGCCACAATCATGTATGCCATATATTTCAATCAGACAGGGTACTGTAAGGATATTTGGCGTGTTACAGCACAGAGTACAGCACTACTGCACAGGTAGCAATTTTTTTATGCAACACTACAACAAGGGTGCGGTGCATTGCTATATGTGTTACCAGATTAACAAGGAAAGACAGGCTATTCAGTCAAAAACGATTTTCACATATAAGATGCAAATCTATTTTTACAGTTAAAAGCACACGTGCACATTCAAAAATGCACACTATTTTTCAACTGAAATGCCTATGGTGCAAGAGACACATTTGAAAATTAATAACTAACATTACTCATAAATAACCTGACTAATAAAACTGAATTTAACATAACCCACTAATAAAAATGTGTCTCCCCTGCAGAAATAGGCCTACTCTGAAAGTGAACTTTTAAACGCGCATTCATTTTTTTTTCGTTTTCTCTGCTGCTCTGTCCACATAACTACAGGAAGCAAAAGGGCTCGAAAGAACAGGAAATCAGTTGGTTACAAAGTATTACTGTAAAAATGAGCCATTGTGTAGAGAGGGAGGAGATGGCATGATTGATTCTGATTGGAGCAGCGTCATAGCAAGTATCATGCTAGAGGCAGTGATTAGGGTTTTGCTGGGGGGAGTTTGAAAAGAGAGGGAGAACAGTGGAGATTTGGAGAGCTGGGAGAAGGACCTGTTTTTTCCTGGTTGGAGCATTTCTGCTGAAAAAGCTGAGAGTTCCAGGCAATGACCCCGGTTTGAGAACGAAAGGCGCTCGTTTTCACTGGGGTTAATCTTCAAGGGAGCCACATTCAGAAAGAGAACAGCTGAAGAAAACTCGGGCTGAACAGATAAGGTAATTACATAAGTGTGGGAGCTGAGTGTGTACGAGAATATTCAGTCAGTGTAGGAAAGGAGATTCCTGTGCCTTAATCACATGTTAATGTTGCCAATTGAGTTCTTTTCTCCGCCACTCTCTTTTCAGTGTATCACAGACAATGCTATTACTGTGCTATTTTATTTATTTCTGTAAAGAGTGAGATCGTGTTTAAATGCAACTTTTATAATACAGAAAAATATTTGAAAGCAGACGGGTGGTGTGTTTTTATATTTACCAATACAGTGCTGATGATGTGGGGAGATTTTTAAACAGTGCAATTGTCATTTTAAGACAGATGTGTGCATGATCATATTCAGTATGGACAGTTGTGAGTGACTGTTTGTAGCATAGCTCGTTGGAGGTACATGAGCCAATGGGAAGAGGGACTCTATGGACATAGTTCCCTACCGTATATAAGGTAGTGGAAATTACCACAAAATTACCACATATAGCTCTCTGTCGTAAATAAGTCAGTGAGATCGCCCATGGTGGCACACTAACACTAACACTGAAAATGTGGTATTCCTGAAATGTAGGTCTGAGGTCTCTCTAGTGATTACACAAACAATCTAAGCAAAGATAAGGGATTCTGGACATTGGGGCCACAAATAAAACAAGGGAATTATGCTCACCAAAATACCACAAACCACGCATACCAACCACGCATACCAAATATGCTTGTCTGGGTGCTGAAATAATGCATGTCCACTGTATTATTGTTGTACATGGCCCAATCTGAATACAAGGAGTGATTGTTGCTAAGTTATTTTTCGGCGGTAAGAAAATACCGTCAGGCCCCAAATCTCCACAAAATACCCTACATATTTATGGTGCGTTGCAGGCCGGGAAAGTGATCATAGAGTACCTACTGGGCGTGGCAAGCGTGTCTCACACTGCCATTTGCACATTAAAGGGAACCCATTTTATAATAGCAGTGTGCCACTAAAAACGAATTTCAGAATGTCACAAAGGGAAACCACATTCTCAGATCTAGTGCAATATTTAGAGGCAAAGTTGTTTGCACATGGGAATTGGTCGTCGAGTAGCACGTTAGAATGGAGTAACCGCATTCAGGGTGAGGTGCAGAAAGAAAAACTAGACAATATTTTTGCAGAAGGCAGCATAATTCAGGTCTGCCTTACAAGATTATTGAATGCAGCCGATAAAAGTGCAGAGAAAGACTGTTTAATACGGCTATGCGGCAAAATATGGTTTATTTTAAACAAGTCCCTGCGAATGCAAGAGAATGATACTCAGCTAATTAACAGGTTAAAGACTGAATTAGATGGGGCGAGAAAAAATTAGGAAATGTTGAGAGCAGAATTGGATGTATGCCAAAAAGACATGCAATTAAAATGCAGAGACTTTGATACTCAGTTATCCAAAAGCAAGAAACAATTTGAAGATAGTGAGCAAGAATTGGCACACTTAAAAGCCTTAGTGGATCACATTAGACAGGATAAAGATGAGGTTGTTTCAGAGATGCAGATTTTACAAAAAGAACATTGTGAAAAAGAAGGTGATCTCCAGAGCGCAGAACAAGAAATGATTAAAATGATTCAAGAAAGAGACAAGAGAAATAAAGAGTTCAATGAATGCCAAATGCAAATGTGCGACATGCAGGAGGTGATTAATAAGATGAATGGTGAAAACAACTATTTGCAAGATGAAGCCAACAGACTCCTTAAAAAGTGTAAGGACTTAGAACAGCAAATGTGCATTCCCAGGTCCCAGGAGAGGCGGCAGGGTACCACATTCAATGGAGTGGAGGTGAATTCTAGCTCTGCCCAAAGAGCTAGTGCTCCAGTGACTGGGCCGGTGACTGAACTTGGTTACAGCGCCCTTGGGGGATTTGATACTCCCATTGGGGGCAGCCACCAATCTCATACACCTGAAAACAGGATTGAATCACAAAATAGTGCAATTCCATGCATTGCAACAAGTAGCCCCATAAAAATAATGAAATCCATTAAAGCCCTGATCAAACCATTTAAAAAGGGAGGTGAATGCTGCATTGAGGATCACTTAGAAGCGGTGCATGACATTTTAAAGCACTCCAGATACCTAAGGAACAGTACAGACAATATTTTCATTTAACTTTAGATGCCCCGACGGCCAGCATCATAAGGGGATTAAATGAACAGCAGAATATGACATGGTTGGAGTTTGAAAAAGAAATTAGGCGTCATTTTTCTCCTTTTCAGTCATTGCAGGAGGCAAAGAAAGTGGCTTACACAATTACTGCTGGACCTAATACATCCCCTCGCCAATTTTTACAAGACTTAAAAAGAGCATTTTCTCGCTTTGATGTATCTTTTGACTCAAATTCCAATGAGTTTAAACTGCATACTTCTATGGGCTACAGAAAGACATCATATCCCAATTGGTCCATGAATTTGACCGTGACAAGTCCCTTGAATGGATTGAACATCAAAGCACAAAACTATATGAGGTACTCTATTGTCATAGTAGAAAAAGTGATAAAATGAAAGATACTAGACCTAAATCTAAAGAACCCTCAGCCACAGTAATGGAAATCAGGTCAGCCAAAATGTCCGTTGAGTCTGCTCAAAGCCAAGGTAAAAATAATGTGACACCTGAACAAAGGGGTAATCAACAAAGATCGCCATTTCCTGGACCAATGTTCCAATCACATGATCCTAGTAATAGAGAAAGCTACATCAGCCCTAGGTATTTAGGGGACAGACCCCGGGTAGGATATCGGCCTGATATGGCAGGTATGAACAATAACCAGAGACAAAATCAAGATCAAAGAAATGATGGTCCCTACCAGACATTGGGGACACAGAGCAGATTTGATCGCAACACCATGATATATGGTAATCAGGATAGGCCCCGATATGTGGATCGATTTACTGATAATGGAAATCAACCTAGGGGCCAGTACCCACAATCTGAGAGACAGGACATGAGGCAAAACGTGAACTACAATCCACGTCAGTACAATGATTCCCCACCAGGGGATTATAATCAAAGGATGGGTGCAACCCGCTCCCCTCCACAAATGAATCAAGAGTTCAGCAACCATCCCAACCGACATCATTCACCTGAGAGGTATCAGAATAGATCCAATCAGGGGGAAAACAACCAATATCGACCTAGACCACAGAAAGAGGATTCTAGAGAGATGGAAAGGTTCCAGTGCCTTGAGGCCCAAGTGAAAATGTTAGCTGAGCAAATGGGAAAGCTCTGTACAGCGCAAAAACAACCTTCCAAAGAGGGGGCTGATGGCCATAGCAATGACCGGGGGGCTTCCGAAAAGTGACTAAGTACTCATGATAACTGCAGTGCCAAAATGACAGATTGCTCTAATATAATTTTGCATAACGACTCTGAGATGCCTAATGGATTAAAAATGAAAGTGCCAGTAAATGAACTTGTGACAGAAAGTGCAAATACTTCTAAAAAAGAGGTACGGTTTAACCTGGAGCTAAATAAAACAGTAAAGATTTGCACAAATGAAAAAGAAACATTAGGAATTTCAAAAGAACAAAGGAGCAGATTTAAGAAAAATGACTCATGCATGGGGAATACCAGTGAACAGGGAGTAAGTGGGGATGCTATAGCTCCTTCCCTGGGCAAGCAAAACAATGACCAAACACAGACAGAAAAAGGAAATACTCACAAGGAGGGTACAAGTCAATCACCTGAAGAATTCTTTGAGCCACATATTTTTGAAGAGGCTGAAAGGGCTGGTATCACACTAAATGATCACAAATGCACAGAATTAAAAAATGACAAATTGCTGAATGATGTTGTTACACATGTTCAGTTGGAGGATTGTAATGTGGTCTCTGATGTTACCCAGATGGATGGGCGAACAGTGGCCACACTCCAAAAAACCTCTGATCATGGAGAAATGAATAAAATCTCTCGCGCAGAAATAGGTAAAAAGGAGGGAAAAATGTCTTTCCATTTACCAATGTGTTTAGCCAAAAGTGAAAAAGACCTGAGAAAGGTGAGCCCTGAAATCAGTAAGAATTCACATTTCTTATGTGTATTAGAGGAAGTTGATGACAGATATTATGCACCCATCACTGTAGAAGAAAAATGCCACACCTTTGGTATGATTGACACTGGCGCACAGGCCACAATTATGTCCAATGAGCTGGTAAAGAGTATCAATGAAGGGAGACCCCCACAGAGTCAGATCACAGTGAAGGAAAATCATGGCCCAGTGCATAACTTTAATGGGGAGGAGGTGCCCATCATAGGTGTAACTGAGGTTGACATAAAAATAGGAAAGCACAGAATGAAACAAGAGGTATTGATCACATCTATTTGTGAAATTCCATTTCTGATGGGGACAGATTGTCTGTAAAGATTATCTCCTCTAATAGATGGGGTGAATGGAGTGTTGTGGTCCTTAACCAAAAAACCATTGAGGCCTAAGAAACTAAAATCACAAAACAGTAATATAAATGAATGTCACACCGTTGCCAAAACAAATGATGCTGTAGAGGTATATCTCCAGAATAGCTGCATACCTAGTGTCACTGTTATATTAATGTGTCAAGACAAAATGCAGAGCGACAATGAAAAACTACCTGTACAAATATACTTGGACCCAAGGAAAAATTGGCAGACTGCCATAGATGAGCACACATTACATTTTTATTTAAAAGAGAAAACATACAAACAGAATATTGCTCCTAAAACAGATTCAGAAAAACACATTACCACTCTGGCAGAAATACACATGGGAGATGAGCAACCATAGGTTCATGTTGGTATAAATGACTATTTTAAAACAATAAAAGCCACTTTAGCGCTTGAACATGAAAGGAGTTTCATTAATGAGAAATTGTTGCAAAAAATAATGGAAAGGGAAGAAATCCCGAGATTTAGGATTAAAAACCAATATGTTTCTGGCTTGGACAGTCCAGACTTTGAAAACCGAATTGCAGGCAGATGCATGCTTAAAATTAGCATTGGGCAGAAAACAAATTACCATAATGTATGGATAGTGAGTGGAGCACAAAATGAATTTTACATGGGAAATGACGTCATGCACAGAATGTGTATGGTGTTAGATTTCCTTAATCAAAAAATATGGTCACGCCTAGGTGGTCCGGCACCTGAATTTGAAGACAAAAGAAGGGTTTATGATTGTGCACAACTGGTTCCTCATGCAATCGAATTACAAATGAGGAAAGATACTATTATTCCTGCATTTACAAAACAGTTTGCAATAACACTGAAATGCAAAAATGGACAGCAGATGAAAGGCTCTGATGCATTTGTATGCCTGAATGAATCCATAAAACAGCAAGTCCTGGATTATGAATACATTCCATTGGTAGATATTGGTGAAGGATCTGTAAAAATTATGGTAAATAATAAAGGTTGTCAGGATATTCATTTAGAGGAAAACTCCCTATTAGGAATGGCCATACAAAAATCACATTATACGGCAGATTTAAATAACATGGTGATTGGAAATATTCCTGAAAAGTATGTAGATGCAAAGGGTGAGTTACCAGAACACCTGGACTCTCAGCCCAAAGGAATATTTAAAAATTCATTCTGTGTATCCTTATGACTCAAATGAGACAGTGTGCTGCCATCAAGAGGATTGCATAATATTTAATTTAAATGAAAATGAAACAGAAAATCAGCCCATTGAAGTGGAAGCTGATATGCCAAAATATTTAAAAGTGGCAGCTTTACAAAAAGACACAGCCACACAGTTAGAGGAAAGCGCCGAGAATCCCTTACCAGAAGATTTTCCAGAATATTCCAAAATGGTAGAAGAACAGATCTCCTTAGCGAATGCGTGTGAAAGCAATGAAGAGAGGGACAATCTGAGGGAGATATTTATGGAGTTTAAGGATGTATTTGCAAAAGATGCTTATGATTGTGGTTTAACTGATTTACATGTGCCACACTACCAGAAGGGTGTAGCAGAAATCCAGTGTTTGTGCGCCAGTATAGACTACCGCTGGCATGTTTAGAATCATTGGCAGAGATTATTAAAAATTTGGAATCGCGGGGAATCATCAGGCCCATTCATAGCACATCCAATACACCTATTTTAGGTGTGTTAAAGCCAAACGGTCAATGGCGGCTGTGTGCAGACTTGAGAGAGTTAAATAAAAGAGTACCAGTATCTAGATGGCCACTGCCATTCATTGATCAGGGCCTAGCTCAGGTACATGGTTCAAATGTATTTACCACATTAGATCTCACCTCTGGATATTGGTGCGTGCCATTGGCAGAGGAGATACAACATTTATTTTCCTTTACATTTGACAGGACTCAATATGCCTGGCTTAGAACTCCGTTCGGGTACATCAATAGTGGGAGTGAATTTGGCATATTTTTGAGAAAGGCCATGCCGGATGCAGCGGAAAGAGGAACAATAGTTTATGTGGACGATGTCCTGATAAAAAATGAAAGCCTGAAAAGCCATTTTGATGAAATAAGACATGTACTTGGCCAATTGCAGAAAGCAAGCACCAAAGTATCTTTGCAAAAAGCACAATGGTGCAAGAAAAAAGTGAACTTTCTAGGGCATGAAGTGACTGAACATGGGCTAAATCCACAAAAGAAGAAAATAGAGGCCATACAAAGATTAAAAGATCCTAAAAATGTGAAAGGAGTAAAAAGTTTATTAGGGATGACAGGCTATAACAGAAAGTTCATTGAAAATTATGCAGAAATCACTCAACCATTGACTAAACTGCTTAAACTGAATACTCCCTGGAAATGGGAAAAAGAGCAGTCTGATGCAGTGGCTAGATTAAAGGAATGTCTTGTAAAGGCACCATGTTTAGCATACCCCATAAAGGACAGGGATTTCTTTATAGAAATAGGTTTTTCTGAACATTGTATGTCAGCAGTGTTATCACAAAAACACGATTTGAATCACAAAACCATTGCATATGCAAGTAAGGCATTTTCCCAAGTTGAAATGAAATTTAATGAATGTGAAAAGGCCCTATTAACCACTGTGTGGGCGCTACAACATTTCCGCCCCATTGTTCAGGGAGAAAAGGTAATTATTGAAACAAATCATCAACCTTTGCAATTTTTAGAGAGTAAAAGAATTAGATCAGGTAATCTAGCGCAATCCAGAATCACTTCATGGACGCTGGCATTAGAAGGTTTTCCCGTAGAAGTGAGATATGGACAAAATAAAAAGAACCCAATTGCTCAAGGGTTAGCTGACTTACATGACTGTACAGCTGAACAAATACCAAATGAAATGGAAGTAGAAACTAGTTTGCAGGAATTTGAACAATCACCACACAAAGATTTTGATGAAAAAACATGCAAGGATTTGCCAACTGTATATGTGGATGGTTGTGCTTTTCACATTGAAAATGACAGTAATAAACAGTTAGTGGCAGGAATAGGAAATCTCTGGTTGAAATGTGAAGATGTCCCCAGTATAGGGATGAGGATTGGAGATAAGAGCAGTCAGGTGGCGGAATTGGCAGCCATTTATAAAGCAATTGCTACTGCAGTTGATAAAAAGTTCAGTGAAATTGTCCTCGTGACTGATTCTGACTATCCACGGAATAGCTTTGTGGAGGTTTTGCCTGGTTGGAAAGCAAGAGGCATGGTTACATACAACAAAAAGCCACTTAAGCATGGAAAAATGATACAAGCCATAGACAAATTGGTGTCAGAGAATAAGTTAACAATATACTGGAGAAAAATTTGTGGGCATTTAAAAACACCAGGAGAGGATAAGGAGGGAAATGATAAGGCAGACCACCTAGCTAAGATTGGGGCTGTGATGGGAGAATTGCTACCTATTGATTATTTAATGGGTGAAATACAAATTGATGCAGTCACACGTTCTAAAGCACCAAAGGAGGTAGATCAACCGGTGGTGCAGTGGAGTCATGACACGCCAGACCAAGATTTGATTGAGGCACAAAAGAATGATCAAATTTTGGGAATCTATTATAATCATTTGATAGATCCCGAACAAAATCCTTTAACAGAAAATGATTGTATGGGAAAAGAAGAGTTGAGGGTGCTATTAAAGAACAAAACACGAATTAGATTACAGGATGGACTCATGATTAGAGAGTCCATAACAGGACAAATACAGTCGGTAGTACCCCTTTCATTCAGAGGACTAATGCTACACCATGCACATGATGCCATAACTGCAGGCCATAGAGGTTCACAAAAAACATTAGAAATACTAAAAGATTATCCTCCAATGTCCCTCCCGAGGCCCCAGCTTGCATACACACACATACACAAAAAATACACACACACACACACAGATATAGACACATTCAACCACCGTTCATGCACCCTGACAGTTGATCTGTCATTCAAACAAACACCCAGAACATTTTCACTGTGCTCTCATTAACACGTGGAGTCACACCCATGTACACCATTCACACTGCATTCATTCATGTGTCAGCACTTGCATACACCTCCTAGCATGCAAAACTACACCCACTTACACACTCACTCGCATGCATGCATACATTCATGCATGCATGCATACAATCCCTGCATACACACAAATACACGGTTTTATTTTGTTGTGAATGCTAACTATTGAGAGCATGGGCCATGTAAAAGCTGAGCCATCAAACAAGCCTTTAGCTACAACAAAGGGGAGGTGGGGGCAGGGGGTCTACTGATATCCCCTGGGCAGGCTTTTGTCCTCAGCGTGTAAGTTCCCTTCAATTACTGTTTTCGCACTTCAGAAAGCTATGTATTTGCTTACTTAAAAGTATCTAATCACACCGCTCTCCGAGGTGAGAAATGTCACAGGTTCTTGAGGGTCGAGTGTCGCAGCAGAGTGATGCCTACTGCTTCAAATTGGGGGGGAGGCTTCAGCCCTCTCAAGTCCATGTCTGGTGGTGTTCATGCATATGAACCAACAAAAACACACAAGGAGACAATATAGAAGAGGTGTCACAAAGTGAACACGGGGAAATAACACAACAGGGGAATGTAAATATGGAAAGCTGAGGTAAGGAGTTATAGTGAGGTCAGAAATGGATTGAGTGTGCGAGGAGGAATATTGTATCATTGAGGACGTGTTGTTGTACCGAAAGGCTTAAGGGACTGTGAAATACGTTTCCACTGGGCATTCCCACTCCTTCAAATACCACAGGGTTTTTCCTCCACTATGTACTTTCATTCTGCTAGAAAGCCAAAGGATTTCTATGGAATCTGTCTGACTCCACCGCCTGGAACTAGAAGCATTCCATAGAAATCCATTGTAAAGCCTCCCAAAATTGTTATTTGTGGAAGGCGTTGACAGTGTTACCAACACAGAATGAAAAAGTGAAGTGAAAGGCGATTTTGACAGTGTTTTTCACTTTGCATTTCCACACCATTTTGGAAATGACAAAAATTGTGCAGCAGTGACCCTTTGCACGTAAGTCAAAATGGGCACGATTCCCACCAGTACAATAAAATGGGCCACAATCAATTTACAATGGGGTTCTGTAGCGTAACACATGCAAAAATGCATAAATTGTAGATCATATGTATGATCATTTCCATTCTAAAATCTCGTTCATGATGCTGTCTGTCAGAATTCAATGTGTAAATAACTTTGATTTTCCACCAGAAATCATAGTACATACGATTTATCTGAGAACAATTCAAATAAAGAGTCCCCATGATTTATACAACGTTTCATTGAGTATCCTTGTTCCATTAGGATTGTGGAGAAAATGTATAAATTCCAAAATTCTGCGATTCTAAATGCATAACTTAATTTATAGAACACGTTTATCTAAAAAATAAATTACAAAAATACAAATAGACTTTCATCGGACAATTCCATCCAAATATTTCAGTTTTTAGCCGTTATAAGTACAGTACGGTAAGTGGTCTTATGTATTGTCATTTTATCAATAATATTGGTCTAAACTGTATCTGTAAGTAAGATGGATGGGGTACTAATTGAAGAGGGGGAATGCCGATGCAGAAAACCTGTGGTGTTGATGGATGCAGGTCAGAACTACCTATTACCAGTATGTAATACGATATGTTCTTTCTGATAGGTTTAGACAGGTGTGGGTTAGCTGTAAGGGCTGCAACCTGCTTTAACAGTATTGACTGAAAGTGCTTGTTGATAAGAAATGGGTGGAATAGTCGACTTTTGTGTACACTAGACTTGGTGGGACATGCAAAGGGACTAAGCAAAGGGTTATGTTACATGATGAGAGGGGTGGGTGGAGTTGGGGGATGGATTAGGTTATCGTCACTGTCTGAGCCTCGGTTGTAGATTTCCTTGAGCGATTTGAGGTGGTCCAATGTCATCCACGAGGAGAGTCACAAATCAACAGGGTCTCCCACAATTGGTGCTCCAGAGAGGTTTGAGTCTCTTGAAGTATAGTATTCAAGATCCCAAGATGATTCAGATGTTCTGGTTAATCAAACTATTTTAATGAAAATATTTATGATATCATAAAAAACCATATTTTTTAAAACATAAGCATATCTACTATGCTACATGTATTTCTTACTTTATCTTTTTCCTTATAAACATCTTTACACCCCCTTTTCTATCTAACTACAGGATGTTCTCTAAATATTTATAGGGATATTCCTGAAATGAATTTGTATATTCAATGACTTCCTTAAACAGTGTTTTCTCATCAGTTTATAAGGGTATTTACTGAAATGATATTGTATAATTAACAATTACTTTTTATATAATGCCCTCTGGTGTAATTACCTTCTATATATGGCTGTATTACCACTGTTGTGAACTTCCTTGAAGCTGTTCATACAATATATTTCAACATTGTTATGTTATTGGATTTGTATAGCGCCAAAGCCGAAGGGCATCCAGGCGCTGAAACAGGAAAAGTGAAAAGCGCTGACCTACAGACCAAGACTTTACATGGACAGTCTGGTCTTTAAAGATTTTCTAAAGACCAGGTGGTTTTCCTCCCTTCTTAGTTCTTGAGGTAGCTCATTCCATGCACATTCCACCAGCACGGGAAAGGGGCGTCCATTTCCACAAGCTCTCTTAACGCAGTCCACTCTGAGGAGGTGGGCAGTGGCCGATCGCAGGACCCTGGTTGGCTGATGTACAATCACTTTTTCCTTGAGATAACAGGGGGCGACTCCAAAGATACATTTGTGGCCAAGTGTCAACAGCTTGAAAGATATCCTAGCTGACACAGGTAGCCAATGCAATGCCTTCCTGGCTACAGAGGTCGGTTCATGTCATGTCATACCGTGGACAAGACATACAGCAGCATTTTGAATTTTCAGCAGCCTAAGGATATCTTCCTTGCTAGTGCCACCCAGAAGAGAGTTACAATAATCCAGACGAGGAAGAATGATCTCTCTGACTAGCTTGGCCCGATTGTCTTTGGAGATCATGGGAGCCACCTGTCTTAAAACTTTCAAGTAGTAATTGGTATTCTTTACAATGGCCTCTACTTGTGCACCTGCATTCAGGTTGGCTTCCATGTACGTGCCTAATGTTTTCACTTTGGTGGCAACCGCTATCCAGCTACCCTGGATCTGAAAGCCGGCGAAGACCGGTCCAAGGCTATCCCTTGATTGTTTTGACCGATATATCATTAGTTTGGTCTTCCCGGCACTCAAACATAACCAATTGGTGGTCATGCAGTTTTTTTTATAATATGATAAACTTTATTTATCTTATCTTGATTCTCCTCATAGTTTCCTGTAATCTCCATGGCCAGCTGGAAGTCATCCATGTAGTTCATGAATAAAAGTCCTAGTCTTTCTAACTCTATGCACAGAGGTACTATATAAATATTAAAAAGTAATGGGAACAAACATGTCCCCTGTGGGACACCACAATCCATGATTTCAGCCTTTGAGGAAGAGTCTCCCCAATACACCCTGGATCTTCTGCCTTCCAAGAATGATTTCATCTAGTTTACTTCCTCATTGGAAAGGCCACCTGTGTCAACCAGCCATTCCAATATGATCTTGTGGTCCAGCAGATTGAAGGCTGCTGATAAATCCAGTAACACCAGCAGCCCCAATCTACTTTTCTCCAGCATAGTCAGCATCTGAGTCTGAAGATCAATCAGTGCACTCTCAGTGTCATGAAAGCGTTGGACACCTGACTGCATTGCCATTGTTAATCACTTTTGTGCTGCCACATCCACGATGTATACCAGGATTCAAACAGAAAATCAATTTAATAAAGTTGTGCCCACAACAAATCACATCATTGACATTATAAATCACTCTCATGAGGCTACATCCAAAATATATGAAAGCATTGCCATTGTAAATAACATTTGTGAAGCTTCGCTTAGAATATGTGACACCATTGCGACCGTGAATCACTTTCGTGTTGCTGCACAAACAATATATGCTATAATTATCACTCATTCTTTAACTCTTTAAAATTGTTGCATAACTAACACCAGCATATATTGCTTTCATGATGCTATACCCACAATGAAACCCCATCCGCCACTGTAAAATAATTTGAACTTACAGCCATCATGTATGCCAGTATTCCCACAGTAATTCTCTTTGATATTGTCACACTCACAATGTCTTTGCCACTCTCGTTCACACACACACACACACACATGCATATGCACACACAGTCGCATTCAAACAAGCATACAAAAACATACATATGCACTGAAAATCAATCATACACATACACTCATTCAAATTACACACAGGCACTCACAAACACACAAGCACCCACTGCATTCAGCCTCACAGGCATAGAAGCACTTTTCTTTGTGATAAATTTTACTTTCTACAACGCCAAAGTGGTGACCCCAGTATCAGCGAGGCAGAACTGCAGCGATTTTCTGTATAAAAGACTAGTGCATAAGGAACACATTGGACACGCAGGCAGGATCATGCTTGCCATTCTGTCAGCTTTATTATGGCATCATCCATAAAAGCGCAACACATAACAAATATAAAAACAAGCCATACAGTCCATGCGATAGTCGCATAATTAAGACAGCAAAACAATCTCAATTTTGCAAAACCTATGACATAATACGTTTAAAAAGTGCTCTATACCTTACACTGCTTCACTCATTTGGGGTCTATAATAATACATTTACCAAGTGCATGAAGGTTCACATTATAATATATCTATCTACCCAATACCAAATATCTAACGTGTGAATGCAATTTCTTATTAATAATACGATTCACGCTATAAGCAGTGTTAGACTATCAATGGTTGTTCTCCTTGAGACATGGACATCTCACACATTTTTAGGATTTACAGTCATCCCTCTCTATATATAATCAACATTATCAGCATTTATCAGACAGAACATTATTTGAGCCTTTCGATTGGCAATGATCCGCTGCCTTACACGGCATCTCTCATTAGGGGTCTGATATTGCCAGGTATTTGTGCACATTTGTAGACTCCATTTCAAATACACCCTCAAAGATCTGAAAGTGCTAATTCAATATGAAAGCCTTGCAGCCGGAACCACCACCAGCACCTTTGAAAAGTACACCAATTAAGCACAAGCTCTCGTGTGAGTATAGTTAAGGTAGACCACAAAAATAATACACACTGTGGAGCTTCCTCGTGCATGACAATGCAAGTTTTTATGATGCCAGACCCTCTCTGTGTAAACAGGCTATGTATCTGTGTAAGCTTCAGACAAACATGTGTACTCCAAATGGTGCAGCACCATATACATGGAAAACGTTGCTGCCATATCACTTCAGCATTGACACTTTTGCCATGTATTCATATTGGTATTAACCCCCTATATGATAGTTCAGTGACATAAGCCATATGGGTGTGAAGAAAATAATCTAAGGTAACATAATTGAGTATACTTGCTCCATGGCAACCAGAATTAATGTTCTCTATGGAGCACTTGCCATACGCATTTGTGTGAAAACCTGGTTTGAGCAGATGATTTGAATTGCAGCTCATTTTTGGTCACAATTGATTTAGCAATGAAGTTATACCAGAGTTACATATTGAAATGTGTCTTGCAGTTGTGTATGCTATAGAACATTCTGAGGTGAAAAATGTTGTGTAGATGCTACAATGTCTCTTCAGCCCTGAACATTGGCCATACCATAAATGCCCCTTGCCTAAAATGTGTCTTCCGTCTTGTGGTGACAGATATTCTAAGCCATTGCTAGTCTAGCAATGTCTTGGCAGGATGGTATGTGCTCTGCACAATTCACATCCTACTTTGGCTTATGCCAGACTCATCATTTAGCCCAGTTCTGTCATCTGTCTCCATGCTGGCAGTTCACCTAGCGGAAACTATGGGCACTACAGGCATGGTCATTTTAGCAGGAAGGCAGAGCTGAAGTATGTTGGGACTTGGTGTGGGCACCACCATGTTTGCAGGAATGCGCAGATGTGGAATGCACTGTCGGCTTTCTGCATATTGTGACAAATCAGGAGTATTTGTCCCTTCTCCCTAAGGGGCAGCCACCCCCTTTGATGCTAGGTAGGTGAACCTGCTCCAATAGACCTTCACTAGGGGTCTAAGAAAGTGGGACCGCACTGGGAATGACTCCCCCTTAGGGTACAATGACTCCCATTCCCAAAGGGAACTCCCTAAGCAGGACACTGTATCTGAGTATATAGCATTGCCTTACATCACAAACAGTGTCCTCCTTCTCTGTGGCTTTAGGCAATGTTGAATCCAGCACTCTATCTGAGGGAAAAGGGAATACCACTTTAAGAATGGACTTGCATGAATGTGGGAAGAGTAGGCCAGAAGGGTGGACACAGAACGGTGCACAGGGGAAACCTCTGGACATCAGAATGTTGTGCATAGGTGAACTGAGTTGAACTGTGGGACCCACAGAAACGTGAGAAGTCAAGAACGTCAAGTGCACTTGATGGAGACCCGGCAAAGTAGACAACGGCATAGCCTTTATCAGGACATTGTTCTAGGAACCGTGTGAAATGGTTGTGTGACCCTAGAAGTTCAGTGGTGGGCCAGATGCCCGTCTAACAATGCTGAAACCTGGAGTGTTGAAAGCTCCTATCCTCCATCATTCGATGAACATGGCCAGCTGCAGAGACACTGAGATCGGTATGCATGAGAAGCCCAAAAAAAAGAGGTGAGAAAGAAAACCAAGATACCCAAGTGAATGCTGATCCCTGCAAGGTCACCCAAATGTTGGACTAATCTGACTGATGCCATGCAATCACAATGTAAACACTTCTTAAACAGTCCACCCAAGCAGCTCTTGGAGCAGGGGACTATACCTAAATACGCCTGATGTATATTAGATCAAGCAAAAGAAATGTCACAAACACTGTACCACTATAGAGTTCAACATACCCATAGTTCTGGAAATCACTGGAAACAAAACAGTTTTCACCCTAGTTGCCCAACTATCCTTAACATTATGCTCCCTTAAGGACACAAAATCATAGCCATGACCAGACCTAGCACATATGGCGGAGGACTTGTCTTGTTCCAAGTTTCACACAAATGCCATACATTCCCACAACCATGCACACGCTCTTCTAACGAATACTGCCCAAATGTACAACCAATGAAAATACTTGAATGTATATCCATATTAACACTCACCAGAGTATTGTGAATGAATGGCTAGACCTGCATCAAACAAACTCAGACTGCAAGTGGACTTCAATTTACAGAATTACATCTGTGCTAATAAATCCACCCAAAATGTGCTTGACCAGAACAGAATTATGTGCTTTTCCCAATTCATGTGAGCTTGAACAACAAAGGTAACATTCTGGGCACAATCTTTTCACTGGATGGTTCTGTAACACACATCAGTATTATAATGGAGCATGAATGATTGTTTAATTTCAGATAAGCTTATCTATCTCCAATTACCAAGACTGCCTTATACAACCATTTAAGCCCACCATCATCCCTAGACCTAGTGGAGCTACCAAAAGACATTCAGTCAGAAACAAAGCAAGCCCTTAACGAACGTTCTGCCTTCAAATGTTTTAAAACTTTGACCAACTTCACTAGAAAAGGATTCAGCAAGGTATTGGCCTGCATGGAAATATGCAGAAGGAATAGCGGGGTGCAATATTGAAAATCTCATACATACAAAGAGCAAATCATCTAGTAATGGCTAACTAAATGTGATCTGCCAAAAGAAGAACGTCCACCCCTGTAGCTCATCACAAAATCTGGCAATATGTCAACAGTAATCTTCAAGATTTAAAATGACATCACAAAACCAGCTGAGAGAAAATAGACCAAGGCTAGTTAGCCTTCGGTGTGGGATGCACATTCTTTTTCCCACTTGGGGTTAATTGTATTCTTCCGATTCTTGTGGCGAATATGAGAGATGATAGCATTCAATTCTTCATTAATTTGAACATTTAGTGTTTTAATATCACAATAGTTCAGAGAAATGCGACTATTTGGCCAATGCATTTCGGACTGTGCGTCCTTCATCAGGGCCCAGTCTGATACCCTTAGTCATCTACACATCATTATCCATTCATAATCAAGAACAAGAATACACACATATTATATTGTCATATTGTTTGCCACAATCATGTATGCCATATATTTCAATCAGACAGGGTACCCACGTAACAAAACATATAACACATAAAGAAACAACATTTAAAGAAAAGCATGTTAGCTAATTCTTTACTTAAACAAAAGTACTGAGAAGCATTAACATGTGTATTTTGTTTGTAGTTATGTCAACAAAGCCACCGATATCTATGTCTATGTGCCTGTGTGTGTGTCAAGTCAGAGAATCCAATGTAATAAAGGTTTGTAAATCATACACCTTTTGGTATGCACCCTGTGCATTCGTTCCAACATTAATATGGGCATAACAGGATCAAGCTGTCCGTCTGATTGTTTCTGTGCCGTTATTTAAGTACTCTATCCTAATAACATGCTTGTTACGAATGCTTATGCCTGAGATTAACCCAAGACATCCTCCCGTGTATACAATACTGTCTATTTTTTCTAACGTGATTTAAAATTCTAAATGTTAAATACGAAGTGGTCAATCATGCACATGTGCTTTAATAGCAGTCTGACCTGAATAGCGAACGGCATTCATTTCTTCCGTGAAACACAATGAACTCTGTAGATGATCATTAAAACGTTTGATCACAACCAATTTGATTCAAATATGATCTATCATCATGCGTATGTTTAAAAGTACAGTTGTTCTCTTCTGCTTACCTGCTGTGTACAGTATGAAGATCCTGTGCACACTCGTGTTGCAAACCACAACTGTTGTGCTCGCGCCTAATAGTAAGTTGCTACCTGTTGTCATGGAGAGGAAGTCTGACAAGATGGCCGTCGCATTGGGACAGTGGTGGCCATCTTAGTACAGTCAATATCGTAAGTTCTATTTTCCTACTGTATGCATCATGTGTAATAGTGATACTGACAGTTTCATCCACTAATTGTAAAGTAAATCAAATAAAGCAATATTGTGGTTTAATGTTAACTATAATATCAGTAGTATTGTATGGCTTGTATGCAAATGCTTATTAAAACTGCTGCACATACAATTTCTGAGTAGTCTATGTTGCAGTTGTCTTAAAGAGCTCAAGGGGTCCAGTTTGTTTAAAACAGATTCTGTACTTAATCCAAATTAAAGTTGTTGTTTGGTGAAGGCAAACATGACATGTCTATGTTGTGCCCTCCTTAAATACCAGAAGTGAAACTCCGGAAGCTAAAGTGTGACAATGTATGGAACAGTCGCCATGCATATCATACTGCTAATGCTGATAAAGCAAAGGAGGTGACAAGTGTTGCTAATGCTGATTGAGCAAAGTCTGTGGTCACTCCTCATGGTAGACATATCTATGTTATATATCGTGTCATGTCAATGTCTGCTGATCACATGGTAGATATGTTGGATCATCATACTGTACCATGAACCCTTAGAGACATACTCATACTTGCTAGACCACTATTCATCAATCAGTGATACCTGTGGTAAACAATATTTCATTATATGGCTTTGTCTCTTTGTAGAGCAACGAAAACATTGACCATAAGGCACACAGTAGTTCTGTGAGACAGTTAAGCAAAGCACATATCGAAAACATTCCAGATCCCATTCTTTATTCATTCCACTGGGTTATGAGGGTGTCTAAACGGTCGATTCAGTACGCTTCTCTCTGTTGTCTCCTCTTCTTGGTGCCTGGTCTTTGATCACAGTTTACAATGACTTCTAGGACTTGACATTTTAACTGTGCAACACTGTGATTTCATTAAATTGCCTAGCTACAGATGAATTAGCATTCCTATGTCTAATACAAGACTTGTGCTTGTTCATACGTATTCTTATATTGCAACCTGTCTTTCCCACATGATAAATAGTACTTGGGCAACGTATACAGTACACACTGTTCTCTGTATTGCATGTGGCAAAATGTTTTAGGGTGATTTGCCCTCCTGTACATGGGTGTGATACTACTCCACCTTTAATGTCGTTATTGCAGTTCCCACAGTTGAGGAAGTAAAATGTGCCTGCGTTCTTATTCTTCACAACCGATTGTCTATCATCCCTTGTGATAATTAGTAAATCTCGTAGATTGCTCATCCTTTGATATGCAAACAATGGTTTGGCCAAGAAGAAAACCTTGGTCCTGTTGTCATTGGTTATATAGGCCAGTATTTATTGATGCATCTGTTTATTTGTGAACTTTGTGTTGAAAACCTAGAGACATATAAAATTGTCGGTGCATCAGGTGTACGTTAGGGTGCCAGAATGCTCTCGCTAGATCTTGTGGATACTTTGTCTGATGCCTTTTCAAATTCTCCTTTTCCAGCTCCAATTCGTAACAGCACAATATCTTACCCAAAACAAATGCAAGATATAGTCAAATGAGTAAAACCTAAAGTGGGATCATATAAGCTCACTGGGCAGCCAGCCCCTTCACACGTCAAATTATACAGATCATTCATGTTTTTGACCCCCAAATTGCAGGACCTACTTTCAAAAAATTACACATAAACTGATCTCTGCCAAGTGACCTTTGCCAATGATCACAATGAAACCTTGGTCACATCACCCACTTGCTTCATCATGACTTCCTTCAGAACAGGGCATGTCCCTGCAAAACTAAGGAAAGGCAGAGTCATAGCCCTGCTGCAAAAAACAATGCTGCCTCCAGCAACTTCAATCACTTCCACCTGATCACCTGATTATCAAAGAGGCTGCGTACATGAAAAAGCTGCACATTCACCAGGTGCACAGAAAGGAAGAGTACCACGATTTCAGTTTCTGCCCATCAGGAATAATTGAATCCACTATTCATAATATCAGAGTGGATGTCATCGATGTTCTAGATGGACATCAACTTTATGTACTAATTATTCTCAACTACACCATGGCATATGAATGGGTGAACCACAATAATCTACTTTAACAACCAGAACTCACACTGGGGATCAGTATGTCAACAGTTTTATGATTGACCACATTCCTTTTAAAATGATGTTTATTTGTGCCACTGGATCACATGCATTCCAAACCTTATAGACAATCTTGCTGAGATTTCCAAGAATCAACCCTCGCCTGTGGATGTTTAATGTTTTCTGAAGGCCCCTAGTAACCTTCATAGAATATTTATGTAGGTCCCCTTTCCAACTGTATGCTAATGACTCCAAAATGATGATCCAGTTAAAGAACATAACAAGGATGACAAGCACAGCATGATTGGTTCCTTCAAGACATCCAAAACTGAATGGCCATTTAAAACCTCCACCTCAAATGAAGCAAATTGTAAATGCGTACATGCAGATCACCACCAAATAATATCCATAGTTTATGAGATCTCCCTGGCTCCTATAAACACATTATGACATTTAGGGATGCCATTTCATGCATACATTTTTCTTCACCCCCTTATCCAAACCATCATGTAAAATAGACACTTTCAACTATGCATATTGAGAAATATTCTACATTTCCTATATTGTGAACAGAAAATCACCCAAGCAAGTATCTGGCCAATGTGGACTAATGTGATGCTCAGTAGATAGGTGCACATGAGGAATCCTTAAAAGAGTACAAATCAAAAGTGTGTATCTCACCCAGAAAGCATTCTGAAACAAGATGCCAACGTTTGGCCAGATACATCCTTTATTATGTCCCAACAAGAATTCTCATGGTGACAAATAATGGATCTTCAGGATATCATAATCCTAAAAAAGCTGTAAAGTGTGTCAAAAGAAAAAGGATTATGTGAGCTAAGATGTTGAATTAGCTCCCTGACACCCTATCTCTCACAGAGAACCCATGTACTTCTGGAAATTCGTGCTAAGAAAACACATGCTCCGCAGGTCTTTCCTAAACTGACTGGAGATTCTACTCCCCACCCACTTACCTGAGATCTTACCCTGAAGTATTTTGCAAGGGGATTCAATTTTATGTGAACATGCTCAAATAGAGGTTAATCCAGACCAGGCTCAATTTGTATCTTTGTACTGAAGGTGATCATTCCCCAAACGCAGATCCAAAACTCAGAATATATGGACACACCCCAGTAGGGAATAAGACATAGATTTCAAGTTGAACACAGTTCATATCAGGTAAAATGCTGCTCTGAGAGTGCTCTGTCCAACAATACATGAAGAGTACATTATACAGGAAAAACACGTCATGAGTTGGGTCATTACATACAGTGAAAAATAACAATGTTCATTGGTTGGACCCTATGGCCCAGTATCTAACAATAAACAGTGCCAGAAGCTGATTGATTGCTGTGGCTGGGGCGGTCTGTGGGCACGCGGGTCAGCTGGCTCATCTTTGCAGGGTGAAAGTCAAGCTGGGTCCACAAGATGTAACTGTTGACATCACGTGGCTGGCTCTCCCTTTTTTTCCTTTCCTGACATATCTAGGCCACATGATTTTCCTCAGTAACAGTCAGGAACTAAAAATTGTAAATAACTATATTCGTAGACTTATCCTTCAAGTATGTTCTTAGAATAATTCCCTTATGGTCCAGTCATATCATATGAAAAATATACATAGGAGAAGTCACAACCTTGAAAGACAGCAATCCTTTTTGTGCATTAAAATTATCAGTAGATTTATCAGCACTTTCTGATGCTTTTGATGTTTTTTTATTACTGTACTTTCCCTGTATATGCTCATATTTTTATATGTTGTACTCACACTATTTTCCTTAGGGTCCAGACACATCATGTGATATATATAGATAGGGTAAGTAACAGCTTTGAAACAGAGCAATCATTTCTCTCCATAAAGGTAATCAGTTAGATTATGAACACTTTCTGCTACTATTGCTGTTTCTTTTTCCTACTTCAATTCCCTTGTATATATTCATATTTGTATGTAGTGTTGTCTCTTTGTGATTTGTGTATAATAATGCAATTATGTAGTAAGTGGGTTTTATTACCTACTTATCACAAGTTTCACTGTATGCAAAACTCTAATATGAAAACAGTTATCATTTCAATATTCAACATGGCAAGCTTATGAATATTGCACCTCCATCATGTATGCTGCACACAATGCCTATGTTTCTACATGAGTACCTTAGTATACTGGATAGAAGTTAATAATAGAATGCTATTTATATCAATGCATAGCTTAATGCACTGATTAGCACTTGATATTTATTCCAATAATATTTGACACTTTTTTTATTAACATGACACTAAGAATCCCTTGTACAGACTTTTCATGAAAGGTAAATGCACATGTGATGTCATCAGTGATGTCATCAATGACATTTGTGATGTCATCTTTGATGTCCTGGGTGTTAGGGTTAGCAGTGCACGGTGGCGGCGCGAGTTATGGTTGCTTATCTTACCATAACTACCGAATTTCAGGGAATTTCGGTTTTACTTTGAACCATAACGTCCCGTTAACAAAGTTTTTTTCACTGAATTTCATAGGTTTTTAGTAGCGCAATTTAACCATAACGTCCCTTTAACAAAGTGTTTTTACTGAATTTCATAGCTTTTTAGTAGCGCAACTTAACCATAACGTCCCTTTAACAAAGTTTTTTCACTGAATTTCATAGGTTTTTAGTAGCACAACTTAACCATAATATCCCTGACTTCATATACATGTAACATAGAACATACTAACCCCCTCGTAGTGATTTTCATGTCCGCGGACTACCGCCATGTCCGCGGACATATCGAAAATCTGAGCGTGGTGAATGTAAATTTAAATATTGTGCCCCATTTCCCCTTTGAAGTTGGCTCTGAAAAGAGCCGTATTTTTTTTTTACAGATGCTTGACAGGCACCTGTTATTTTGTATTTATTTTCTTTACTCTCTGTGCCATTCCCTCATTGCATACAGCTAAGCAATCACACAATACGAATAACGTCCTCAGAACACCCCCATTTTGTGAATTTTCGAACATTTCAGGACAATTATCATTTGATTATTCAACATATTAACATTACAAATATTATACTTTCATCTTGTACTCTGCACACAATGCTATGTTTCTCCATTAGTAGCTCAGTATACTAGATAGAATACCATAATACAATGCTATTTATATCAATGCATCGTTCAAAGCACTAATAACGGTATGATATTTATTGCAATATCCTTGACACTTTTTTCGCAACATTATAATAATAATCATCTTTGATGTCCTGGGTGTTAGTCTTAGCAGTGCACGGTGGTGGCGCGAGTTATTTTTCATAGCTTACCATAACTTGCGATTTTCAGGGGTCTTTCGGCTGTACTTAAAACCATAACGTCCTTTAAACAAACTTTTTTTAATATCATGCAAAAAATATACAAAAATTGCGTGCAAAAACCAACTTCTACAGATGGCTTTACACAGAATGTTGCAAAGTAAGAATTTATGCTTGTTCACAGTGAAGGTCAGCTGCTTCCATTTTTTTCTCGGGCCCCGGAGAGGCTCACGAAGTGGACTATAAGGTTGTATTGTGTTTTGACCTTGACAGACAGAGATTGTGATGAAAGACTTCTCTTGAAGGAGTGTTGCTAAAACGTAAGAGAAGATAAGGATGACATTTATGAAACGAAACCACTTTTATATATTATATCACTATGCGAAAGATCGTTGGCACACGCAGAGTCGTATTTTGGGACTGCCCCACTCGTAGACAATGGAAATTGCAATTGTACTGTAAGTAACCCTTTAGATTATTTTATACCAAATATAATTACAATAGCGTAGCATTAAAGACCGCTCAAGTTGAACTTGTTCATTGAAAGTGGCATAATGTTTTCTACCGCGCACTATCACCGCTGAATTGATCCCCTGTTGTTTAGAGGGCTCTGAAAAAGGCAGACGACACAAGCTGGGTTAATAGAAATAATTTAACCGGTCTATAGGCGGTCAAGCGCTCTACTCGCTGTGCCACTTCACTGTAGCCTGTCAAATGGCACAGCGAGTACAACGCTCACTTTGACATCCGTGCACAGCTTGCTAATGCAAGTTCGAATCCCGGCAAGGCCAAACTCAGCCTTTCATCCTTCCATGGTCGATAAATGAGCACCACACACCGTGGTTAATAATAAGCACCGTTTAGATACCTCACGGTTCTTAGCGCTATATGAATGGTAAAATATTATTATTTTATTATTAACATACTCCATTGCACTATCTTCGATAGCAAATAGTTTCACGCCCTAATAAATAAAATGATGATTTTTAATGAAGATAGTCTGGTGAGACTAATTTATGTTTTTTAAAACAGGTATGTGGCCCCATTTTGCCTATGTCACAATTTACAGACTCCAGCGGATGGGGTCTTCAACTGCCATGTGCAGGTCCAAATATGCAACTTCATGACCCTCACCATTTTATGGGACAATCGCCAAGGACCAATATGCCCTTATGCAGTACTAGCGGCTACAAACAACATACCAACCAATAGGGTGGTCTAATGGCTCGTTTTTGGAGCAACCTTCCGATTATCAGAGCGACCATTTACTGCTTTTATCATAAACCAACAGCCTATCTACCGCAAAGGAACAACGCGTGGCTCCAAATAAACTTTTGCTGATCGACAGCAGAGACAATAGCAAATCGCTAAATATTCACTAAACATTTCATGTGAAATAAATGTACTTTACCAAATGTACAATCCTGCTGTTTACTTTTAAACCACAGTTTCATATTCCGAATTGTGGAGCACTGAGTTGTAAGCTGATCTAACACCCTCTGTACCGCAAAGGAACATCGCGTGCCTCAACATGAACTTTTGCGGATCGACAACAAAGACAAATGCAAATTGCTGAATATTCTCTAAACATTTGATGTCAAATAAATGTACTTTACAAAATGTACAATCTTGCTGTTTGCTTTTAAATCACTGTTTCATATTCCGAATTGTGGCGCGCTGTGTTGTGACATAATATGTGTTGTCTTCCGGGTTCTGTGTAAAGTCACTTAGGACTGGAGAGGACTGGGCGCGTTTGATGACGCACCCTGTAACGTCACGGAGAGAGGCGGGGAATATGAATGCTTTGATAATATCAGGCTTAGGGGCGGGAGATATGATTTAGTATCGCAAAAGCAAGTCAGCCAGGTCAATAGCGCCAGTCATAGGATTATCACATAATGTCGGCGCACACCAGCCGGATTTATCGTTTCTTTAGTGGACAAAAAGTCGGTTGACGTCCATAGGAAATTGTACTATTAGCGGACAAAAGGAGTGGTCTTAAAACACTTTCACCCTGACAACAAACAATACAAACAACGTTCTCAGAACACCCCCATTTTGTGTAATCGCAACCATTTCGGGACACCGCGAGTGTTCTTAGAACACATTCAACTAGACAGATTACAATACAGACAGCGTCCTGAGGACACCCACAGTTTGTGTATTTACAAACAATTAAGTACACCGCGAGTGTTCATAGCTCATTTTTACCTTCCTTGCGAACAAAAATGACACATACTCCGTCCTCTAAACACCCCACCATTTAGTTTATTTACAAAATGTCAGAACAGCCGTGTTCTCCGCGGACAAATCGAACGCAACAAAAACGTCTAGCACATAAAAAAACAAAATATTGAACCTATCTCATACTCACCCACCCTCCTCAAACACTCTTACACACCAACGCAGGGCACTAAATACAATTTTTTATCCACGTTTCACTGCGCTGTACGGGGTCGACGGCGAATACAAGATGGCGGGTGCCACAGAAAATCTGACGCGCTCCACGCCCCTCGCCGTCCAATCAGTGAACACATCACATGTCCGCGGACATGACGCAAGGCTATGGGCCAATCGGGGTGCTGTCCGCGGAGCGAACAGGGAAGTCCGTCCGCTAAGCGAACACAGATATCACTAATTTTTTTGCCTTACATTTTGGTGATTTTTAAAAAAACTACTGGACGGATTTACACCAAAATTGCAAAGCACGCTTTCGGGACCAGGCCACCGCTCCTGCCACAAATTTGGTGTAAATCCGTCCAGCGGATCGGGCTGTAGCCGTGCGCAAATTTTTTTCCCATTCAGTCTATGGGAAAAAAAAAAGTTTTGGGACCCCCTCTATAACTTTTCCCCCCCTTGACGAATCCTCATAAAACTTTGCAAAACCATTCAGAGTGGGCCATATACTTTTTTTGTAAACTTTGGTGAAGATTCGTCTAGGGGGAGCGAAGTTATAAGCCGCCCAAAAAGTGCTCTTCCTATGGAAACACCAACTTAACCATAACTACATGGCCACTACCGTGGCCATGTAATATAACACTTCAAGAAGTACCCTTTTTGCACCCTGCGCGATAAAGTAACCCATCCTGGTATCTATTCTGATCAGCACCTTCTACAGTTCACACCCTTTACCATCCCTAGTCCTCTTTTCAGCACGTTTATTTTGCCTACTAGCTGTCAACATTAAAGATCGTCTATTAACATAAATGAAATGCCAGTAATATTTGCTACCCTGCAAAGACTGTGCCCTTCTTAAACACCTGGTGTATGTTTTAAAGGTCCTGATGATGTATCTCTGTTCTCTGTTGCTTCTTGAAGTTAAGTTTGTACACGATAAATTCTCAAAATTAAACAAAATGAAGTAAACATGTATACGGGCCAAGGGGAATTATTGGTTTCAAAGGAGTGAGAGGCTGATGGCAGCTGGGTGGGTAAGAGGCGTAGACAGGGTATGACCTGAGCGTGCAAGGCCCATCCAAAATCTGTAAATGCCCAGTCAGCAGCAATGTTTGGGCATGTACAGATGTTAATGTCAGTGCACTGGGCCCAACTACATTAGCTTCAGGCCCACTAGTTAGACAATCCTGGCTAGGCCTCTGGTGGGGTTGCATGGATGTAAAGGTGGATGGATTAGGCCTGAAGTGCAGGGATCTGGAGAAAAGAAGAGAGAAGAGTGTGGGGGATAGGTTAAGCCATACACAGAGAGATAAGGGAGACACGGGTGAAATGAGAGATTGTGAGGTGAAGAAAA
The DNA here is from genome assembly GCF_040938575.1 of Ambystoma mexicanum. Lineage (NCBI taxonomy): Eukaryota > Metazoa > Chordata > Amphibia > Caudata > Ambystomatidae > Ambystoma > Ambystoma mexicanum. The sequence goes on along the minus strand of NC_090927.1, from coordinate 655,674,844 downwards.
GGCAGTATACACATAGACTGAAGGAGGAGTAATGGGACAATATAAAGAATGACCGTGAAACAGGTGGGACGAGAGACAATAAGAAACAAGGCAAGAGAAGATAAAGCGGGAATGGCAGGTTAAGAGATAGTGTGGAAGAAAATAAGATGAGCTATTTTGTGTATTTATTGAGTGTGGACATAGTTTCAAGAAGCAGCCCTACACTCTCCATCAGATGTTAATGGTGTTAGAGGGCAAAGTTGCAACATAAATATTACATTACATTGAAATAACTGCAGCAGTAATTAGGGATGAGGTGGGGTCAGCAGGGGGTGGGAGCATGGTTAGGTACAATGCTCCACAGCCTGGGGCAAAGATCAATAACGCCTGTTTCTTATTTTTCTGTTTTGTATTTGTGCTGCTCTAATCCAATGAGATCCTAGTTTGTGACTTGTAGAATGAGAGAGTGGTAACAAGAGGATAGGGAAATGGAGAAATAGTGAAATTGTGAAGGATGGACTGATCGAGGGGATGATGTAGAATTTGAGATGGCTGCTTTTTGTCAGTGAAGTGTGCACTGCGAGTGTGTCGGGCGGTTTCTGTCCTGTGTGAAGTATTCATTTTTGCTCTTTGTGTTGTACCTGCTCTATTTATGTGAGGAAACCTTGCACAGTTGCTGCCTGCTTTTTGACAGCAAAATGTGATGCACTGCGAGTGTGCGGAGCTGTATCTGTTCTGTGTGAAGTATTCATTGTTGTTCTTTGTGTTGTACCTCCTCTATTTATGTGAGGAAATCTTGCACTGCTGCTGCCTGCTTTTTGACAGCGAAGTGGGCACTGCGTGTGTGCGGAGCGGTATCTGTTCTGTGTAAAGTATTCATTGTTGCTCTTTGTGTTGTACCTGCTCTATTTATGTGAGGAAATCTTGCACTGCTGCTGCCTGCTTTTTGACAATGAAGTGTGCACTGCGAGTGTGCGGAGCGATATCTGTTCTGTGTGAAGTATTCATTATTGCTCTTTGTGTTGTACCTGCTCTATTTATGCGAGGAAACCTTGCACTGCTGCTGCCTGCTTTTTGACAGCGAAATGGGCACTGCGAGGGCCTGGAGCGGTATCTGTTCTGTGTGAAGTATTCACTGTTGCTCTTTGTGTTGTACCTGTTCTATGTATGTGAGGGAATCTTGCACTGCAGCTGCCTATTCTATACATGATCTGCAGCAATGGCCCTTGATTTGTGCCTGCCTATTCTGGTCTGCCTGGCTGTGGCGGCATGCAATGTCAACATTACTTTTTGCCCTTGAGAGGTTAGAATGGCCTGATGTTACCTGTGCTGCAAAATACATTTGGCTTATTGTCAGTATGTCCTTATATAAAAGCATATAGCTCAGTTTCGCATTATTATATATGCAGTCATCATGAACATTTATCGCTAGATTTGGTGGATGGTGGTCTATTGTTCTGTTTTCTCACTACAGTGGGTCGTGGCACCACAACGTTTAAAGACTATCACACTATAGCACACCCTCAGGGGACACAATTGACCATTAGAACTCAAAGCATCCTTTTACTCCCTACTTTTAGTATGTAGCCAAAACAGCTCCTTAATACATCCCTGGCTAATAAGTCTGACAAGGGGAGATGTCTCTCTGTGTATCATGTTGAAACTCAACTAAATGAAAAATGAAGCATGCCTTTTTTGACGACCCAAGAGATAGGTATATGATTGGGGATTAATATTACATGCTGCTTGGTACAAATCAGATTCTGACAAGTGGAGAGGGGTCATGCATTGGAGGTCATGGTGACATTACTGCAAGTAGCCCTCGTGGAGCTGAGGCATGAGTGCTAAGATAAATGTTTGATAACATTTGCAAAAGTCAGCATTCTTGACTCTGAATATTATAATCTTGTGCATTCCAAGAGGTTAACAAAATGTACAACCTTACCACACAGCATTGTCAAACCCCCCAAAAATATTATGGATCTCTGACAGAGAAAATCTATCCCTCCAGCATTTTTTAAAACTGTCATTTAAAGAAGAGTCATTATGGTTGCCTCTCTTTTCCCACAGAGGATGGTCACACACTCTACAGACTGCCTCGTTCTACTGCACATATACACAGGAGATCAGGACGTGGTTATTTAGGTCCTTCTTCAGAGCATCCGGTATACATATCTTCATCTCTCATACATTGTAGGAAAATGGGCCTGCCTGGTGAAAGAGGTGACCCTGATGGTTGCCCTTTTATGGACATGGAACACAGCTCTGATCAGTCCTTCATGCACTTGCTTTGTGTCTAAGTAGGATTCAGGATGTTCTGTGCTGAGATTACAGGTGCTCTGTCAATGCCAATTGGTCATCCAACATCATCCAAGATGCTTGATAGTGGTGACGAATGCTTCATCCAACCTACTTGAGGGTATTAGAATGGTAGGGTTTGTGAGGGGGGATGGACATTATCAGTGTGTGATGCTGGAAATGCATCGGAGGGACAGGGCCTCCGTATCCTTGTCCTTTACTGCTTTCTATCGTGTTCTGTTGTGTTTTCCACGCAGGAGTTCATGTGGGACTCCTGACGGTGCAGCTCTCTCTTTTGGTTTGGTGAACGGACCCATGGGATACCCTTATGGCACCCATGGGTAGGGGTGCAACCCTGTGCCCCTAGTGTATGTTTTTGGGCACCTGTGTGTGACCCACAGAGCAGGGTACGGGCTGGTGGCAGCTACGTGCTGAATTGACTGGTGCCCAGAGCGTCCTCCATTTTGGGATGCCCAGGCCCTCTCATTGGAATCAGTAGATTCCTGATGCAGACAAAATGGCCCCCATGGCCTCTTGCCTTCCATCGCCTGTTACCTTGATCTTCCCGAAGTCCTGGGAAGCCCTGACTCTGTCCCTTCCCCCTGACTGGCTGTTGGGTGGAAGTTCCATATATGGTAGTGTGGAGAAGTGCTGACCAGACTGACTGGTACCTTCCCAACGACCGTATGTTGTAGGTACGCCTGTGGGTGGGACCTGGGTGAATGGAGTGTGTGACGAATACGCATTCTATATTGTGGGTGTCTAGTATCTGGTGGTTGACACAATGACTGAGACAGCCCTGCCCGAAACCGGTATGAATGCAGTGTGGAGTGTTGAATGGCTCGGTACTTGTCCCAATACACATAACTTGTTGTGAGTGTCTGGAGAGGAGTTAATGGCCTGAATGCACTATGCACCTGATTGGTTGCCTGCCTGCATGAATGCCCTTCGTAGTGATTGGATGTTTAAGTGTGACCCAGCGGAATGAATGGGAGATCAACAGTATATCTGGGGACCTCTCACTGCTAGGAATCATGCTCAGAAGTGTTCAGAGCTGAAGTCCAAACTACGAAGAGTAACTAGAGTGAAACTGATGCTTGACCTTGAAGCCCTGCTGGAAGGGAAGAATTGATGTTGCTCTCCTTCACAATCTGAAAGCTGCTGTGTCTCCAAGAACTGACCCAGAGAGGACCTGGTAAGGCACCCTCTTCCTGAGGTATGAGGAACCATCGTGCACCAGCTGATCTTTGCCAAAACTCCCTGGTAGACAGATCTTCGACAGGCTGCCGACCCGATATGGGGACTGCTGCAGAATCATAAGGAGAAGCGCCTGGACTGCTGTCCGCCACTGTCGACGACCGCCATCGTTGACCGGAGCCGCCGTGCTCCCGTTCGCCTAAAAACTTCATTGATCCAAGGACGCTATCGTCCGCATCGTCGCTGCTGTATCCTGCTGGAGAAGGCCTGACCGACGAAGCGCCGAGGAGCATCCAACCGGTGGGTTTCCCGCCACCCAAAGATCACAGAGATGACAACGACTCGACGCCCTTGCTTGGCCACAGTTCTTCAAACTCTTTGCGGTCCAGAACTATCGACACTGAGGTGACCCGCATGCCTCTTCCTTGCAGGACGTTTACGCTTCCCCGTCAACAAGCCCCGATAGGAACAATGCGGCCACTTCACCGTCGCAGCTCAACCTGTTCTCCGTTGGACGTTCAACAACCCGTGACTCCTGCCTTAAAGGGAGGGCACTCAAGAAGGGCCGTTGATTCCCCGACGAGGAATGCTACAACGCCAGGTACTTTGGGGTTGCCAAACTATTGGGAAGTGTAGTGTGAACAATATATGGACTGGGCTTGTATCTTTATCCTACAGGTTGCCCAGGTGGGGGGATCTCCACACAGCGCTGTGTTTAACGGTAGTGATCCGTATTCTGCCAATTGTTCAACCCTCTTGCTTTCCTTCCTCTCTCTACTGCTGGTTTCCTCTTTATTTCAATCTGTGTGTCATTCTGACCATATGCACTTTAATGACATCTGATAATGTTAGTGGTACCACTTTAGAACTGTATATATTTACCATTGTTTATTTTCAGAGTACAAAGTGAGTTTTTGTGATAGTGTATGTGACCTTGAATATTAATTATATAAAGACTGTGTTTTAACCGATACAGTGTGCAGACATTCCTTTGTGGGTGCTTGGGGACTACACTGTACTTAAGAACCAGCCTGCATCGCCTCCTGAGACGCTAGTCCTTGATTGCTCGACCACGTTCCAATAATAGAGAATCTTGGCTGGGGTCCTCTGTGCCTCTCCTCTACCATATAGCGAGCGGAAGGACAGACACCACCCTCCAGTCTTTGCACAGTGAGACTGTGATTACGTGAGAAATATGGTCAATGTGTCCAATGTACACCTCTCTTAAATTCGCAGATCCCTCAGAGACATACAGCAATGAGTTCAAATAACCTTGCTCTCATTCCCATTTACAATTACAAAACAGAGACTTGTAGACTCACGCCCATGACTGGTGTGAGTAACACAGTCTCATTGACTTCTTTCTGAATTGCTCCTTCAGCAGCACCAGATCTACCAACCTCACCAGCTTTATTGTCCAACCTGGTGGACACCACCTGCACGACCACTGCAGATACCAATTCCTCTTTCCCCTCGGATGTCTTGTGCACCGCCACTCCCACAATTTCCTCCACTGCCATAGAAATCACCACAGCATGTTCCACTGTTACCTCTGTATGAGCCTCTGAAACTTCGAGCACAGGCTATCCTATCACAGCTGACCACCCCTCATTACCTGTCTTTGCTGTACATGTACCCAACATGCGCTCACAACAGCAAATAGAAATTCTTCCCACACCTCCTACGTTCTACAACAGCACGTCCACTGATATCATAGTAGCCCATCAACCCAACATCCGGGGCCTCTCCAGGAGACCAGGAGCTAAGAGGAGTATCAAGCAAGCTCTCAAACAACATTTCACAAAGAATATTAATCTTAGAGCAAAGAAGACAAAGCAATAAGTTAAAAAAAAAGAAATGGCTGAAAATGAATGGGTGAAAATGAATGGTTAGGGGAACTGAACAGCCAGCTAGCTCGCTAGAGTTCATTCTCTAAGGGCCTGATTTACAAAAAGGCATTTCAATGGGGCTTTCCCATTCAAAAACATGTTTGTGAATCAGACCAAGTATGGAAGATATAACTTTAAAGGAGTCCAACAGCATACATATGTACAACATTACCATTCCCCAAATTCACTGTATCTCTCTTCCTCGCGCTCTTTCGCTTTAGAAATAAAATTGTGGACTCACCCTATTCCACACACTGTAAACCAGCAACATTGGCAAAGTGGTGCATAATGAGCTAGAGCTTTCGCAGAGCTCTGGGCATCTCTTGCAAGGTCAGAGGATTTTAATTGGCCACCTCAAGCGCTCTCTCATGTTCAAGAGCTCTGGTTGTCTGCCTTTTACCATGTAGCTATCCCGCTAAATGATAGAGGTCTCAAAGCTCAGCTTGACAATGAGCAATGTCTCATGCAGACACAATGTGCACGGTACCTGCGTCTATTTCCTTATTTTCATTATTCTGAGGGGGCTGCCGTCCTGTTTTGACGTGGTCTTCTGGGACTACAAACGACATTGATAGACTTTCTCCTATTTGTGAAGAAGGCCTGCTTTCCCTTCGCGTCTGATTGCGTTATAAGCACCCTGCCATCATTGAGTGATGTTGCTAAAAGGTGCTCCTAAGTCTTAAAACATCTTCTACACTGTGTGGCTTTTGAAAATGCACATTTTGATCTGAATATGTATGCATTTTCTTTGTAGTTTCTGTAATTGAGGATCTACATGCATTTTTTCCTCACTTTGAATTCCCAGCTGAAATCGTGCATTTTGCATTTATTCTGCACCTGATTGAAGTTGCTGCGGGCACAGCCCCTGCCCTTCCACATTTAAGGAGCTCAGCAGGAATCGGTTTAATATCTGTGAACACTCTCCAATGTACATTTGCTATGCATCTATGATCAATTATTTACATTTTTATACCTTTAGGTTACACTTATTTATATCTACCTTGGGGCCTGGCACACTTCTCAGATTAAAATATGAGATGGCCACCGCTGAATAAAAAAAAAAAAAGAAAGCGTAGAGCGATATTATTTTAGCGTCTGTATTCATATGTGTTATTATGTCTAAGCTCAGTTCTGCCGTCGCAGTTTCATTATGATTGATTTTTGTGTTATTTTCTTAAATTGAAGTTTCTTCTAAAGTGCTGACATAAAAATATGAACAATGAAGCCGGCGATAATAACATCATAAAACAAACAGTACTGGAGACCATAATATCGGTACTTTTATGTCAGACATTTCCCCTGCACTGTCCATGGGTTTACACATTATAAAAAAAAAGTAGCAGATTTGTAGTTGTTTCATCCACATTGAAATTACTATACGCTGGGTGTATTCTGTTGGTACTTTCAGTCGGCGTTCCAATTCAGTATGAATGCGTACTGCCCACTGGCACAGACAAAAATATTTTCCTGATTTAACAAGGACATAGAAAAAATGTAGCTGTGCTTAGCTTAGAGAGACATAGACGTCCAAGTGTGTTTGTTTTAAGACGTAGGGGTCGGGAGAAATAAAAACATTGCAATTTGGGTGGAGATAAAAAACGGTTGCATTGTCTCTCATTTTATTCAAGGAATATGAAAGATCATTTACTAAAGATAACCAAGGAAAGATGAGTGTTTGTGGAGGTCGAAAGAGACATATACAATCAAGAAGGGAATTTACTTAACGTGGAAATTAGATTTCAGTATATCATTTAGAAGTTACAGAAGTATTCAGGCAGTGAGGAAGTTGTGTTTAAACTGCATTGCACTAGAAAATACGCAAAAAGAAAGAGGACTGAGCAGTTGGTGGCGTGCCATTTGTTCAATTAGAGGGGCTCAAATATTTCCCACAAATACAAAATAGCGACCAAGCATCCAAGCATAGCAAAGTAGCCCAAATCAACCAAGGGTTGTTCAGATGATGAATGGTTTTACACTCAATAATGGGTTAAAATGGTACATTATACACCAGACTTTCTGGGGGAAATTGGGTAAAACGCCAGGCGGGTTGCAATTAGTTTGGTTGGGGTACCTCCAATCCAAAAATGCAATACAGGCAAGTCACCAACTGTGCACATGACCATTTTCCAACACACTTTCATGATGCCTTTGCCCACAACATATACCAGTATAAAACATTTTCACACTGGCTGTGCCCATACATGTCCATGCTGGCTGAGCCAATATATGCCAGAATTTCCATATAAGAACTGTCATGTTTGGTTAGTGCATGATGACAGCGATGTTACTATATGAAAACATATCCACGCTGGCTCTGACAGTATATGGCAGTATACTCACCTAAGTACATACTCCTGCTGGCTTTGTCTTTTAAAATGCTGTGCCGCAATAAGGAATGCCTAGACTGGCTGCACAATAATACCGGTCTAGCCACATAATACCATGTATCATGTTTGCTTTATCATAGATTACAACCAAAAAAGTGATGGCTGGAAGGTTTTCAATAAATCTGAACAACTGGCACTGCTCTGGGCAACCTTCCACACCACTGTTTTTTAGCCGATCTGCGCCATTGCAAAAGGGGTTCGGCCACATGCAAATCAGTGAGGTACCTCCATCAATGGGAGCAGCCCAGCCTCAACTGTTAGGCCAGGTCCCCTCTGCATCATAAGCAAACCCAGACATGTTTCGGACTTGCTAGGCCTCATCAGTGAGCAAGGGACCCAAATCTGTACATAACCTCTCCCACACAGGGAGACAGACTGCTACCAAAAAAAAGTGATGGGTGGATGGTTTTGAATACATCTGAACCACTGGCAATGCTCTGGGTGACCTTCCACAGACTGTTTTTTAGCCTGTCTCATGCAGAAGGGATGTGGCCTAGCTGTTCGGGCAGGACAGCCCCTTTTTGGGTGGGACCAAGCCTGATATGCATTTGGTATTTTCCCTTTTGTAATGGCTTGGCAGGCTGAAAAACAATGGTCTGGAGGATTGCCCAGAGATGTGCACATGGTTATGATTTGTTCAAAACCTTCCAGCCATCAACTTTTAGTTTTGCTATACCATGTATGCCTGGTAAATCATATCTTCCCATAGTAAGAAATTTCTGGACTGGCTGCCCCAAAATGCCACTCTAGCCACGTAATAACACTAATTATGATTGCTTTATCATAGATGCCCATTAAACCTGTTACATCACAGTAAGAACTGACTCGAATGGCTGCACGAAAATGCAAGTCTAGCAACATAATAACACATCATCGTGACTTTTTTGTAACCTAATCTTTTACTATGCATATAACAGAGATGCCCATTAAAAGATGCTGTTGTTGCCAAACTATCACCGCTACCCGCTCCCCAGCCCTGCACAAACTGGCACGCACATTCATGCAATAATCACACACTCATTCATCATACACTCACTCATTCACACACATTACGACATAAAAAAAAATGAAAATCTTTCCTGCTCACAGCCCAGTCCAGACTCAGTTATACTGCTGCCAGCACTAGAAAGCCCTACAGCTCCTGCACAGCACATGCATGCAGGATATGAATTGTTTCTGATGCAATGCCATGATTCATTTGGATGTGTGGGAGGTGCAGGAGTGCTCCCTCATGCATTCGGACAAAACAGGTTCCTAGCCTGCATCCCCAATGGGCAATGGGCCATGCAAGGCTGGGGAAACAAAACCCTCCTTTGCATGGCCCATTGAGCATGCACATTTGAGTGCAGAACTGTCAAGGGTAAACCTCAAAGGCAACCTTCTCCCACTAAATTGGTCCACCACCCTTCTTATTGAAGAAGGAGTGGCAGGAAGCCATTATGATTTCCTGAAAGCTGAGTAGTTCAAAATGAGCAGTGCTATGGTTGCACGTGCAAAGACTCGTCAGCCCTATGTCAATACTCGCCTACACATTTCTAAATTACTGCATGGGCCATCAAACTTGAAAATCCTCCAGGTCCATGGCAGCACTTTTATTAATTCAGGAATGTGATGAAAAGTGTGCAACATGCACATTTGAAGACTTTACATCTATTTCACTAGTCCTGGTATTTTTGTCATTGTCGTGCTTTGGCTGGTTTGCAGTTGTTGCAAGGAGAGCAGGAGGTACATAAAAGCACATCTTTCATTTAGGATTGTCAGGAAATCTGTGTTTACTTGACCCACATTGAAAGTACTAGTTCTCTGTTTGTGCCCCAAATGTACACTTGTAGCCAAAATATACCACAAATCTATGCCTGCAAAATGCCTACTTTCCACAAAAGGACTGCTCTCACCACCCATATAACAATACAGGAATGGTATGCACTACATTTGAGCTCTTGGCCATAAACTAAAGACACCTCACAAGGTGCCATCGTTTCTCTTTCCTTTTTTATTTGGAGCTCTGTAGGAGCTTATCTTATCTGTATCTTATCTGTTAGGAGAATATTTTTGCAGTGTCTGTTCTGCAGTACTGGTGGTCATCATAGTTGTTGTCAGGATTTACCCTATCCAATAGAAATCCAGGGCACAAGCGCTGCATTTAGGATATGCGCTGCTGTTCTAAAACTCCATAATTATGTCTACTATCCTGCTTGCATGTTACATTTTAAATATAAACCATTCCCGAGTTAGGATATGGTGATGGTATTTCTCATTATTATTACGGCTACGTCAAATTGGTATCACACATGTGTCAACCTTTGAGCCCAACTCATTTTTGGAAAGTATATGTTTATTCCCTTTAGTCCGGTTATCTCTGCTGCTCACAGAAACAATGTAGCCTTGGGGGTTGCCTCTCATTGATCCTTTATGAGGGTTGGTAACACATTCTCTACTGAGACTGTCACTCTACTGAAAGCTATCCTGGAAACAGGAATCAAAGGGCACACCCTTCCTACAATGACTAGTCTCCCACCAGGATGATGCGTACCAAAAGGGCAGTTAATTCTGCTGACAATCGAAGGGGCAGGGTTAGTGAAGGCAAAGGGACCCTAAACCAGCTGGAGGCAGGTTCCTCCATTTTGTTTTCTTACATTTACACTCTTCCTTCCTGTCTCATCAATTTCCTTTAACACAACACATTTTTGGTGTAATGTCAGAAGACAAAGTCACTTGTTTCAAGGACAGGGATTGACCCTTAAAGCAGGCTTGCTTTTGTCAAATCATGTGTAGACATTTGCCTATGAAAGAATGGGTTGCTCACTTATTTTGAAATTCAACTTGGGAACAAACACCTCAGGAAGAACTCATTGGTCCTCGGTTGGGATAGTTGAATTTCCAGAGCCCTCCACTAATGAGGTGGAGATTTAATGTCCAATGCAGAGGTGAGCTCTGATCCCTACCCAATACCAGGGCACAATGGGGTGACCTGCTGCTGGAAGAGGACCTGCATCTCTGCCAGATACACTGTAGCATAGGACCTCATCATGGTGAAGTTCCCCTGAGTGTGAGGGCCAGTCTCCCTTACTTGAGAGTCTTAGAATTAGTAAGTACTGAACTTGTCCCTTGTGCCACCGAGTTGGACCCACAGCAGCCTAGGAGCCAAGACAGCCAGGTTCATGTTTTGTCATTGTATCAAATATAGTAAAATGCCTTTGAATTGGGTTGGCCGCATCTCGAACCTCCGGACCCGCCGGCACTCAACTGAAACTTCAACTCCCACACATGGAACTTCAAACCAGCTCGGCACTGCATTGTATCCTCACAGTGCCCGTCATCTGCTTGGTGCAAATCAATGGTTCATCACTCAAACTCAACTCAAACTAATGGAGTGTCACGTGTCGACTTGAACCATCAGATAACAAATTACTCAGCCTGCCACAACTGTGAATCACTGCTTCACCGAACAGCACACCAGAAAATCAGGATTATCACATCAAACCATCTCTAACCTTCGACTCAAACCCTAGAACATCACACATCAACCCTACACAGCAGATATCACACATTTCATACCGGCTCAACTCTGAACTGATCCTGTTGAGCATTCTGACTGACCTGCATCGTAGAATGTCACCCTTGAACCTCTCTGAGCTACTGCATTTGAAATAAAGTGATGCTAGGTTGATGCTTGGGTCAACATGATGTGTCATCTGAAATGAGCTTCATTTACTTTCACAACAGCTTCAAGCCTGGTTTGGTACTGTCAAATCACCAAGACGGTACTATTGACCCATAACTGCCCCCTTGGTCCATTGTGGGCCCTACAGACTGGTTAGCTCATTTGTGCATCTTTTACTTCAAAGACATAGGGCCTCATTACGAGTCCGGTGGTAGCCGTGCCGGTAAAACTGGCAGGCTGCTGCCAGACCCGTAATGATTTACTGCCACCTGACTTGCCAGAATAACTGGGGAATTACAGCCATGGTGGTCCAGTAAGTCAGGCGGCAGCATTTGTAAATCCCCATTCCCATTTGAGTCCCACAGGACTCAATGGGAATGAGGAGGATGGAAGCACTGGCACTGTGAGCAACAGTGCCGGTGCTTTCGTCAAAGTCTGCAGGCGGGTGCCGTCCCGCCCACCAGTAGGCTTACCGGCACCATTGTTACAGGACCGGCACACTCAAATGAGGCCCATATACTTTTTTAGGGAACATTTTGGTTATTGAATTGTTTTTCAACCCTGTATTATTGCCCAGGGTGCTGCAGTCTCTTTTTTGTGTACTCTTTGTTCTTTTGACAGGGATGGGATTGAACCATAGTATTATTTAGTTTTCTTTCAGATGCTGTGTTTAATTAAAGTATATATATTTTTTATAGAACCTTGATTGTGCCTTCCATTTTAATTGGACAATTAAACATTACTGTTTCGGTTGCTACTAAATCACATTTACACACCTTCTCCGGTCCGAGGTTACCACAAAAAATCTGTTATTTGAGTCCATTTTAACTTGATGAGTGGAATCGTTGTTGGTTTGTAGGAGTATGAGGGATGAGGGAGTGGTTTTACTACAACTCACCTTTGTACTCCTACAGAACAGAAGTATTTGTGTCACACAGTCACACACAAATCTTCACAGAAACTACATCAGAAACAAATCACAGCCATATTCAACCCACAACAATATCTGATCCACATAAATGCAGAACCACACCAAAACAACATCACCATCACAAATACACCCATGTGAAAACCAAAATGAACAGCACGTCCGTAACCAAAGCAAAACCAAATCCCACTCACATCACAACATGTCCCAACTGCATCCACATCACAACCAGATAACCACACCTGCAAACATTTAGCAACCATGCCCAGACCTAAATCACAAGCAGATAATAATAATAATAATAATAATAATAATAATAATAATAATAATAATAATAATAATAATAATAATAGGCGTTCTTATAGAGCACTTCATGTCAGATTCCTACAGCTTCTAAGTGATACAAAAACAGGTGTTCATTTACAGACCTTGTATTGATGAATGTCTGAGTTGACACCGTACTGGGGACCTAACCTGTAAAAGTATATTTGACCAATGTTAGGGGAAAGCAGTCAACTCAAAATCATTGTGCCATCATAACAACATTCCATACCAGCCATATGTCATAACAAATGTTTTATAAAGTGCACAGTCATGCGGCCAGGGTATTGTGGTGTTTCTCAAGGTTAATGTTTTCATAGGTTTCTTGACCTCATCAACTGTGCTGGTCTTTGGGAGCTATCCCTTATGCTTTCTTAGAAAACAGTTGTTTGCTAGATGAACGAAAAAGTGAATTTGTGGAATACACAGCAGTAGCTGAAATTCTCTAACATAATTTCAAAGGTTATTGCTGTAGATGAAGTTGGAAGAGGGCCACAAGAAGTAAGCCATCTAAATGGAAGTTAAGTCGGTTGGGGCATGCTGAAACAAATGATTTCAATTTTGGAGGGGCTGTGACAGAGGTTATCAACTGACCACTCTAGAATACTTTGTACGAGGGTGGAGATCTAGTTGATGCCAGAATCTTTTACGTTTTGCACTAGGATCTGAGAGTGATATGTTTTACATTGTAGAATGTGGTGTGTAGGAGTTTAACAGTGCAGAAAGTGGGATAACAAAAAATGTAATCAAACCTGGCGAGATTATATACCCTTGCTGTTCACCCAGTTAAACAGTGCATGAGGTGTCTGGAGATACTTTATGTTCCAGTTAAGGGCTGCTCCATCCATGCAAATGGTGGTATGGCGTCTGTTGATGTGATGTTGTGGTTTGTGGTGTCAAATACTGTGATGAATTCTAGGAGGAAGAGTGGAAGCGGTAATTGTTTATCAGGTGCCTCCATGATCTTTTCTCTCAAGAAACTATATCTGTTTGTAGTGCTTCTTTGAGTGCAGAATCCAGCCAGGCAGACCATCATGGAGAAGGCTCTTATATACTCAGTGCACCATCAGTTAAGATGGTGTGATCTTCTCAGTGATTTTTCAAAATGCCTAAGCCACAAGACAGAATACAATAGTGTTACCAGTGCTGGCTGTTTTACAACATGGAAAAAGGGAATTAGATTGTATTTCATTGCATTTCTTCTACAAAGTGAATGAGCACTGAATTGAAAAGCAGCAATGTATGAAATGCAATGCAATATAATGCAAAATATGCACAGTGCATTGCTTTGCATTTTTGTGCACACCAAATAGAACAGTGGTTACCAGTGGCGGACAATGTTCAGAATAGAACAAGGAGAAACCTTTACATTGCTTTGATTACAGTAAATGCATTGGCAGGTAATATCCTGAGTCCCTCATATCCACAATGGGCAAAATGTATCTGGATATCAAACCGGACCTTAAATTGCAGAGTATCTGGAGAATCAAGGTTAAAAATGCCAGAAGTGCATAATATCAGAAGATCAATGTGAAAGATAGCAGTTTTGTGTTCAGCAATATCTTCACCAGATCGCCTAAAATGTTTTATAATGCTCACAAACACATCATTGCCACTTAAAATGTCCTGGTTGTGCATTATATTAATAATGCGGCTGAAAGGGGGATTGTTTAGATGTCGATAGATGCCAGACCGTAAAGATATCAGGCTTTGTGGTTGATATTCAGTGTCAGTTGCCATGCAAACCTCTGCATAGAAGTGCCAAAGGAGAGTGGCCAAAGAGTGGATACTTTGTGTTTAAAATGATGGACAATGTCCTTTTTCAGAAAGCCAGCATTTAAATGTGTCGACTGCCAATTTGGTGGCAACTTGGGTGTTTGCCTCTGCCTTATTCAATTCTATTGCATCCAAATCGGTGTTGCCCACAGTAGCATGTCTCTTTGCTGGAGTTGACACACTGGTAAAAACAGATGAAGGACTACTATGATTCAAAGTGGATTGGCTGTCGTTTGTTTCTGATGTTAGATCTTGAAGCCACTCCTCTAATGTTTGTGTTTGAGAAGATTGAAATAGATTGTGGTCGGCAGGCAAATGTCATTAATGTGGCTCTGAAAAGTATACTGATTTTTCTGTGCCATCCGGATAGCTTTCGAAGTATGCTGCTGCATAGATTATATTAAATGAAAAGAATGGATGCAGCTGCCTGTGTCGAGGTCTGCATACTGGCATTTGAGAATGGATCGTGGTAGGGAACAGGAAGGAATGTTCAGAACTGCGGCGCAAGGAATATACAGTGAGGGATCTGTGTCAGGTAAAGCCCTCATTTTTACCAATGGCATTTGATTTTACTTAACGCAGAGCGCCGTCCGGAGAACTAATACAAGTTTCTCTCAATAAGTAAACAAATTAGAAAAAGTATATTAATTAACTGGAAAATGTTTGAATATGATTCAGTGTTACATAGCTTGTTTACAGATTTTCTAACATTTCCTTACAGGAAAAGTAATTCTGTATGCAATATACTAGTGCATGGGGTTTACTCAAAAGAAATAGTAAATAAATGAGAATTTAGAGGTAATGTACCACACAGGGAAGCATATTGTTTTTCATCATACATCTACATGTGCTCATAAAAATGTTATTTATGGAATAAAATGCCTTTATGGTATTTTCTATGTAGAATTGATAACAAAATAAACAAAGATCAAATGGAGGGAACATACTTCTAATCTACAGACTAAGAATGAAAAATCTTCAGTAGCCATGCATTTCTTCGAAAATCATCACTTAATCTTACAGTTCAATTTTGTGATCTTAGAGAAAATCAATCTACCATCAAGAGTGGGTTATTGTAAAAAAAAACATTTGGCAAGAAAGAAACATGCTGGATTAATAAATTAGAATACTTGACCCAGAGAGGTCTGAATATGGAGTGTGATTTTCTGCGTTTTCTTTGCCAATCTAAAGAACGTAATGTATATTCTACTGTTGATTAAACATTTACACATTTATACGCATGTCTGATTATGTACTCAATAAAATACTAAACAGCATATATGTATTACCTAACTGTCAATGATGTACACAATGTGCAAACGTTCTGATCAACTGTATATGGAAAGTGAGAGTATCAGTTGTCATACTTATGTAACAGGTCATCACATTTGTTAATGTTGAACATTATACACCATTTTGGGAAATAAACAAAGTTATCGATTTAATTGCAAAATGTCATCTTTTAATATTGCTACAGTACTGTGATAAGCAAGTACATTACTTTTAGAAGTATTGTAATAGAACATTGCCAAAAAGGCATTGTAAAGCTATTTAATGTTCTAACATGGTGTGAATAGTTGGTGTGAATGTAGTCTTCTATTTATTAAACCATAAATGAGCAGGTCACTCGATCACTCACTGAGCAAAAGCATTTAAACAATGTTTTGTTTATCAATAGGTCCAACATTACAATTGTACTGTGAAAAGTGATTTCAATATTGTTTTACATCCAGATGTTTAAAAAAAGAACATTGCAAATAAGTTATTAGATAGACATTTAATGTCCCAAGATTTTGAAGATATTGAAAGATCTAATCTGAGTGTATTACATGTTTTATGTTAATGTTTCTATGTTTTATGTTAATGGGACCATAGATGAGGTAGCAGCTCAATTGCTCTCTGAGGTTCACATACAGTGAACATGTTGTTGTATGCCAATAATTGATGATGCCATGCTGGTTTCTAGGATCGCAAATTAATTAAAATAGCAATTCAGTGTCTTCTACAAGCTATGCTCTATAAACAAAAGAAGACTAGTGCAGAAAACATAATGTATAATATGTTTGGCTGGTAGGGCAAAAACTAAAAAGCTTGTCTTGTTCATTAGGGACGATTTAATGGAAGAGGTGCCTGCTATTTAATATCTTGGTATCAGGTTTTCTGCAAATTGCTGTTTGGGGAGACAATTATAAAAATGCTTATTATGCTTGGCCGGATGCAGCACAGTGATCAATAGATCCACTGTAGATTTTGTAAATAGAGCGCCTGGATCCACATTACAATTGTATAAGATGTAGGCTTTACCAGCCCACACAAATGCAGCAGATCTGTGGGTTGTAGAGCAGTGACAAATCTGATAGCTATTGAGAGTTATTTTCTAAAATAGATGTTGGAACTCCCAAAAAGTGCCTCTTAGCTCTTAGTCCACCTAGAGCTACATGTGCTGGGACTGAATTAACAGTTGTTTAAATCCCTTTCTTATATTGGATTCATTTATGGACTACTCATTTGTCAACTAAAAACAGAGATAGGATGTTTTGTATCTTAGTGACAGTGTCTAACGTCCTTTGTTTAGCCATTGGTACATGCTGGCTAGGATAAACCCAGAAAACATGAATAGTGGATACAATAATGTACAGGTATTTGGTACAGTCTGATTTGGTGTCTGACAAGGCGGAGAGTCTTTGTGTATAAAATATCTTGCAGCTTGAAGAGAGGTATATGAGTGAAACTTTGATGCTTGTAAATCAGCCCCAAACATTCCTGGGGCCATGGCCCGTGGCCCATGAAATCCCAATCGGGGGAAAACAATGATGTTTAACTTAACTCCTCAAATTGATATCAGTGCATATTAAAATAATGTTGATATCAGAAGAAATAAACAGTAACATTATTTGTACTGGGAAAAGTAGCATAACAAAAACCTATTTGAAGTGATGTTAAAATGATTTCAGGCAACACATCTTTTGAAATCCAGCGACTTTGAAAACTATGCAACCTTACCTCAATTCTCTTTGCAGCCCATGGTACCAATAATGACATCAAAGATGACAACACTAATGACATCACATTTGGCATCATGAATTACACCACCAAATACATGATATATGCATGGTAACAGAAAAATCTGAAAAGAGGTTACAGTCACCCCAAACAATGGCTTATGCTC
The DNA here is from genome assembly GCF_040938575.1 of Ambystoma mexicanum. Taxonomy (NCBI): domain Eukaryota; kingdom Metazoa; phylum Chordata; class Amphibia; order Caudata; family Ambystomatidae; genus Ambystoma; species Ambystoma mexicanum. The sequence goes on along the minus strand of NC_090927.1, from coordinate 655,657,236 downwards.
TGGTCATCAAATTAATTTGCCCCTCCTTGCAAGATGTTATCTGAGTCATCAGTTCCGTTAAGGTGGCATGTCATTCAAAACCTGATGAATCTTTTGGATTTTGTTGCACAACATCAGCTATAGCTTAACTCTCAAATGTATTCCCTTCAAATCAGTGTCTGAAGTGCAATGTCTTTTGCATGGATCCCTTGACAGCTATTTGGCAAGTTACAATCACTCAGGCTTGAGGAAGTGTAACTTTTCCCTTTGTAGGGCTATCATATTTGCGCCCTGCAGTTTGTTTGTTTTCCTTATGACAGCTCCCAAAATGTAGGGAGCATCCATTTGGGATTCTGAATTCCAGGCCCATGCATGCCCACTTTTACAGACCATGCTGCTGTAATGGGTCAGGCTTATTAAAGATGCTTGGATAACACCCTTTCTGAAGAAGTTATCTCTTGATCCATCAGTACCCATCAATTCTAGACCAGTTACTAATGTGTGGTTTTTACTTAAGATACAGGATAGAGTTACTTGTATGCAGTCACAGAACCATATTGACGAATGTAACTTGGTACGAGGCAGTCTGGATTCAGATCTGCACATAGCACTGAAACCGCACTGCTAGATATGAAATCCTGTCTACTCAAAATCATGGAGAATTGGGTAGTTGCTTTTCTCTTCCTGCTGGAGCTCTCTGCCGCCTTTGATCTGGTGGATCATGATTTGCAGGTTGGGATGCTCCAGAAGTGGGCACATTGTTTTCCTGTGGCAGCTGCCTGGACTCGTTCTTTCCTGTCAGGTTATTTGGCATGGGTTTTCTACGACAAAGGCACTGCTTGTCTGCTGAAAATGAAGTGTGGGGTGCCACAGGGCTCTTGCTGCTTGCCCACCTTATACAGTCTTTTCACCAAACCCGTTTGACCTCCTGGATGAGAAGCATTATGTATAGAAACTATACAGATGATACACAAGTTGTTCTTCCTATGTCAGGTGACTTTGCCACAGATGGAGCCTTGATCAATGAAACATACACACTAATCCAGGGCTGGATGGCACACATCTCTCTGGCATTGAATGACGTGAAAATGGAGCTGCTTCTAGTGGGGACTTCCTTCCATCTGAAACAACTTCATTGCAATAAATGTAATATTGTTGGTCCTTGCACTGGGGTATCTGATAACATTCTCTATCTAAACTCCAAGAGCCTCTTCATCAACATCAAACTTGCCCCATCATTTGTAAAGTTCAGGAATGAGCTCAAGACATTTCTCTTCAAGGAATGCCTCCTTCTTAACACCTAGGTGTACAATCCCTTCACGCCCCACCCTACCTGAGGCTCAGTGATCTGCACCCCACTGTCTTTCCTCCATGCTGCCAATTACCCAGTCTCCTATGTTAGCTCACCACTCCTTTTTTCTCTCCTTCTGTCACTGTGTTCTTCCCTCTATGATTGTAAAGCACTCCATTGCTTCCCAAAGCTAGGTCCACACTCAATAATAATAATAATAATAATAATAATAATAATAATAATAATAATTATTATTATTATTATTATTATTATTATTATTATTATTATTATTATTATTATAACAATCATCTATATTGCAGGTGTCATTCCTCAAGTCTGCTCATCTGGAACACAAGAACACAAGATTTGGGTGTGTTATAAATAAATACATACAATAAAATTAAATAACATCCCAAGCCTCAGCCTTAAGATATCAACACAAACCTGGATACTTAGGACTTGCAACAAACCAGTTAGGTGGCTTTGTGTCCATTCTTACTCTGGGGAAATTACCTTAGGACCCAGCAACACCAACCTTCTCTGCCTCATAAAAGTGTTATCACAGCCGCATACCTGTGGAAGTCCATGCTGTTTCTTCATGTACCTTCACTGTTTCCTTTATCTTGTCCTCCTCCTTCTCAACACCTACCTGCATATTGCACTGCAACATGTCCAATCACACCTCTTTAGTTTTGGTGAGTGTCCTACTCTTTCCCTTTTTTGCAGCATATGGTATCCACTTTTGTCCTAATGGGTAACCCCCTCCACTCTCTCTTCTTTTCAGTCTCTGCCTGCTTTTGTTGACAAAAACATTTTGTCCTCTCTTGTTCCAACTTCTCCTTCCAACTTCATGACTCTCACTACAGGCCCTCCTTCCTTCCTTCCCAATTGTGAGGCCCCACCTTCTCCTCATTACCCAACTCTATGACCACGTTGTTAATGCTCACTATTTCCCCTGTTTCCCTTGTTATTGGACAACCTCTGGCTTAGCATTCTTAACCTCAAATTCAATATTCTTTGCCAACCCCTCCTCAATATTCTCAATCATATCATTTTAAATATCTCATACCACTTCCTTCTGGATATTCTTAACTGCACCTTCTCTCTAATGCTGTCAAGATCCACCTAATCTGTGTTTACTTATTCACTCTAAAGCAACTGCCTCCTCTCATTGCCCTCCCAAATCACATTCTCCAGCCACCAACCTCCTGCTCCTTTAACACATCTGCCAAATTTCAGCTAACAACCACCTCAGGCGTACCCTGTCTACCACACTGCCCTGGTTCCACTTCCCCTCTTTTAGCATCCCTCTAGGATTGGTACCAAACAGGTACACTGGATATCCCATAATGATGATGTGGTCCTTCTAGATCACACTCTGGTGGGACTAAATAAATCCACACACAAACCTTAGGGAGACTAGAGGGAATATTTATCTGGACCACTTTAAAACAGCCCTCTTTAAGTCAAAAGGCTAAAACAACAACAGTATTGTTTAAAGGGTCCCTTGCTTCTCCAGTACCTTATTCCTCTGGCACAATCATCTATGTTGTTTATTCATTAAATTCCAACATACTCTGTCAAATGTGTATCAAAAATAACGCCTGATTATCATTTTATAAAACATTTCAATAAAATACATTTAACATCTTTTCTAAGACCAATTCACAACCTATTTGTTATAAATCTAGACACTGTTAAACCAAGACATGCAAACACAGCACTCTGTTACCTAGTACATTGATTCTCTGTTATTCAATTCATTAACAAGACAAGCTTTACAAACATTTGTCTATTCTAAAAGGAGAATCAAATAATCCCAAGGCTTTCTGTTCATCCGTACATCCGTACTTCTGTCACTCATACACACAGTCATTCAACAATCAACGCTACCCAACATGTTTCTTTGCTTTTGTTGTTTGTCACAAATATAGGAAATTCTTCAGGGGTTTTCGTACTATAACAGTTTGTTTATGCATTAGCCATTGTGGTCTTCTTGCACTTTATTTGACTTCTTGGTGATGAAGTCCTACATTCTACTCCCATCCATCTTGTGTTTGGGCCAGAATTCCAAAAAGGTATCTCCTGGATAAGTTATGTGGGTTTATTTATCGTCCACGGCCATCATCCCCAATGTTTGTCTCTATGGTCATATTTCACTGTGGTGCATTTGTGCTCTTTCTGTTCTATCTTATTGTGTGGTTCTAATCACACGGTTCCGATCGAAGTAATTTCTCCTCCGGGACTAAATCAGTCGCCACAGGAACTCTGTGACTGTACACTGTGAAATGACCTGATAATAAATCGGGAAAACAAAAAAAGACATGACAATAGGTGAGGAAAGGACTTAAGGTAAACTGTCATGTAGGTGGAGTTTGCGTTGAACAAATCACAGAGTGCAAATATCTAGAGGTTACAATTGACAGTGTCCTAAAATATGGTGAAATGCACTAAACACACTAATGAAGACATTTTCGGATACTGCCGGTAGAAATAGCATAAGGGACATAATGAACACGTGGATGATTTGGGACAGTGGAGCATGGACTGGCTCAATATGCTGGAGGCAGCCACTCTAAGAAGAATATTGGGCTTGGCTCAGTGTGTACTGACTCAGGCCATGCGTGTGGAACTTGGATTAACATCGATGTGTGCACTTGTAGAAATTCAGAGTGCCATCTTATACATAAAAGCCATACAAGAACCAAAATGCCCACTTCTGACTATTATTGGTACTACATTTGCAGCAGTGAAAAGGAAGCAGCTGGGACCTACGGCCGAGAGGTAAAAAATCTGTTCACTCAGATTGGGTGGATCCTGGGTTGTAAACAACCTGTACATCGGTTGGTCATGGAATTCACTGAAAATGTAAAATTATGGGACTGGGGAAATAAATGTGTACATCTAACTAGATTGAAAAATTACTGTGAATACATAATACATCAAATCAGATATTTAAGACCCTAGAGCTACCTTGAGTCTGGAAATGAGGAGGTTCCCTATGCTTTTGAGGTTCAATCAATTGCCAGTAATGGAGATTATGGGCCCTTGTCTGGGAAATGATCTGGCAGCGGTAGAGTGTGGGTGGTTTGCCTAGTCATGCAGTTATGATGGCGACGGTTGTTTCATTTTGCTAAGGACCGTACAGGGCCTGTGAGATGAGTAGGAGGTGAAGTCCTGGAGGAGAGGGTGAGCGTCTCATATTGCCCAGACAGGCTGCGGTGCACCAGGGCTTGGCAATGGTGCACCTGGGAGAGCGGTGTGTTATTTGTGCATTTTGAAGGGCAACATGTGAGCATGGTAGGGGGTGATAGGTAGGTGACTCATTGTTGGTTCTGAAGACAGCGCCAATTTGGTCTGTGCAGTGAGCAGGGTTAGTTGGGGCTGTAGCCTTTAGTCTTGGAGACTATGAATGTCAATGTGAGGTAGATGCCAGCACACTGGGCTGCAGGGATGTTGCTGGATGGGAGCAGCGTGGGTGTTAGTGGCAGCCCCGGGGTAGGTGTGTGATGGAAGCTGGGATGAAGAAGCCACGTTCTCATGTGTTGGGAGGATGGTTGCCATGGATAGTGTGACCCACAGTTGCATGGCCGTACCAGTGTACTACTGTGATGTGAGTAGTAAGGGCCAAAGGTTTGGTGACTAGCTGGAAGCTGGAAGTTCTATGTAGCAGGGGTAAGAATAGGGGAAAGGAGGCAGGCGTGGGCTAGGTGTGTGTTTAGCCACAGAGCTTTGGCAAAAAGCAGGGTAATCGGAACAACACACCATAACTTCTTGTGTTGGATGGCTGCAGAGTGCATGCTCAATACTTGTGATCAGGCCGGGTGTGTTGTGCATGGAACAGTATGTGATGGAGGGCATGATGGCAGAGTGAAGTGCCTTGGTAACTCTGTGCATGCCTAGACAGGCCCAGACAGGCTTTGATAGCTTTAGGTCCCGTGCTTGGGACTCAACCGACTCGGCCTGTTGGCGCCCATCATTGGTGGTACTCAGGCGAGCTGTAGGACAATCCAGAGCCTTAATGCTGTGTGCTTGTTCCAGATTGATGCCGGAGCCCAGGAGGAACATTTTGCTATGCAGGATGCTGATGGCCATCTTTGAAGGTCCTTGTGGTTCGATTCTGCATTTGGGCTCAACAGCATGAGCTGCTGTCGGGGGCTCGTCCCTTTCATGGAGAGCCATCCCTATGGTGATCTTCTTACTTGCAATGCAGTCTTCAGTTGTCTGGTAACATAATTTCCTTGGAATGAATGGCTCAATATTTTCATAAAGTGGCAGAAACCAAGTAATTTAATGTGGTAATCCCCTCCCCCGGCATGTGGAATGGTGGGGTTAGCGATGGGATTGTTTCCATGTCACCCCTGTTTCTAGCACTAAACAGTGGCAAACAGAACCTGTGAAGAATAGCAACCACCAACTTTGGTTCCCCCGCCGTCCACATAAGAGGGTTAGGCAGTGGACTTTGTCACACCACCAACACTGAGAGAAGTGATTTCAAAGTGTAATAGACTCCAATAAGAAATACCACATACCATTATGTGTCTTGCATTGAACAAATGGAATTATAAAAAATTGTTATTTTAAAGCAGAACAACGGCAAAGGAGGGAACAGGAAAAATCAGAACATGCTAAATAAAACTTGCATGTCATAGCAATTTGTAAAAGAAAATGTGTTATTACATTGCAATCAGCAGGGACCTTGACTGCAGAAATTCACGACAACAGTTTTCTATTGAAGTTACCTCAATCTTCTATGAGCAATTGTGCCCATAAGCATTCACTCAACCTTGTAAGAGAAATTGTGCACATACGCATTTACACAATTTCTAAACAAATACTGTCTTTATTGATGGAGAAGAAAACTATTGAATTTAAAGGTTGGCATGATGTTTATGTGATTTCAAAGCTAGTCCCTAAATATGCATAATGATCACTATGCTACCGTGGTCAAATTAAACTGTTTATTTCTGAATTTCAGTGCAATGTTAAATTGTTTTTTGATAAACAGTCTATACATTATTGTGTAAAAGATCTGTACATTGGAATGGCGCAGCTTTGAAAATGCAGTTCTATCTCACATTCTCTCAGATTTGGCCAATAACCACCTAGCTCTGTAGGAATAATGTTCTATGCATCTGTATCAGATCCAAGTAAACTCTGATAAAGGTAGTCATAGCAACTACTTGGGTATGAGTCAAAATACGTTCATCTCATCTATAGACCACCCAAGTCCAAGGCATCCTTTATTGAAGACTTCACGAACTTGGTTATCACCATGTCTCTCAGGCATGCCAACATCATCTTTCTCAGTGACTTCAATATCCCTGGCAAATCAGAAATCAAATCAATGAAGATCTCCACTGCCTACTCGACACACTGCACACCATACAGCACAAGAAAGAACCAACTCACACCAAGGTAATATGCTCAAGCTCATCATCGCCACACTGCCCACCCTTCATCACAGCTCCCCTATTCCACTCGAGTGCCCAGACCATCTGGGAATCCACTTTGAGATTAGTCACACCACACCTCTCAATCAAACCCATTGCAAAAAAAACAATCAAGCCTTCAGATCCTTCAAGAAATTCCCAGTGGAGGCTGTCACAGAAGGTTTCACCAAATTCCAACTCACATGGGCTGATATACTGCTGACGAACCATGACTACAACCGACCTCACCCTGATTAAGGAACTCTGTGCTACACCAGGTGACTTATCAACACTGCCAAGGCCAGATGTTGGCACAACCAGGGGAGTGCACACTGGGCTCCAGTAGGGCAACCTTCAGAGGGATAGGATGGTGTTGTCTTGTGACCAGGGAAGCACCCATTTTGGGGACACAGATTTTCCAGCGATATACACATTTGGTGCGCAACAAAGGTGTCAAGAAAAAGGGGTTAGGAAAGGTGTCAAGAAAAAGGGGTTAGGAAAATGAAAGCTATCCTGGGGCAAAATTGACTGGCCTCATTTCAGCATTTGAAAGATAAGTTTGGCTCACAGGACAGGGGTGGCTATACTTATTCTAGGCTGCAACATGTAATGGCCCAGGAGCAACAGGAAACTTGGGGTATAACCGAGAGATCCGCAATTGAGGACAACCTTTTGGATGGGGTAATCATGGGGAAGGCAATACTGCAATTGTACCAGATGCTCAATGATTTCACATCTAAGCCCTGCAGAAGCTTAGAAAGAAATGGGGGGAGAATAAGGGAACTTTGGAGGAGGAAGACTGGGTCAAAGCACTGTGCTCACCAAGAGAAGCAAGTATGAGAATGCAATTGCATCTAATACGGTACATGATCTTACATACAGTATTCTATAGTAGGAACCACATTTATCTGATGGGCAGGGTGGCAGATCCCCTTTGTCTGAAATGTGGGGTGGGAGTGGGCTCATTCTTCCATGTATCGTGGGAGTGTCCCAGAGTGCAATTCTTTTGGGTTTGGGTAAAAGACAAACTATCCTGCATACCAATTCTGGCCTGGACCAAGGTGATGATATTGCATGTGTGGGGGTATTTGGGGGTTCACAAACAGGGTAAAATACCTCATTAGGACACCCATGATGATGGGTAAGATGGTCTGGCAATGAGCAGTGGCAACTCAAAGCCACCAAACATACACAGATGGGTGGAGCAGATAGAATATTGTGTGGAACTGGAAAAAAGGGTATTCAAAGTTAGGGGATGTTCCAAACATTTTAAAAGATATGGACCAGATGGATGGATATGGGTTGAGCAGTGGCTTGAAAATGCCCATTGGGAGGGGCAGTTCCAGGCAAAGAGCAGGTAGGGGTTCCATATGGAAGAGGCCTGGTTTAGGAAGGAGGGTTTTGCAAAGGGGGGTCGTACTGAGAAATACAAATTGATTACAACAAAAAAGAAACACTGTCAAGGCCAACTGCTACCAAAAAACCATAGCAAAGGCCAACAATGAAAGCAAGCACCTCTTCAAAGCCATCAGGAACTGCATCAATCCTCTGCCTGACTCATTGGTAGCACACTCCATCAAAAAATCCACTTCCATCACTCTTTATTCATCAGCATGATCCGCCAACACATAGACACCAATGCTACAACTGACAGCACACTGCACATTCCATCTCGCAAAACCACAACTACCTGGACAACTTTCAAGATGATAACTATGGGAGACCTCACTGCCACCTTAGCATCCGTCAAAGCCACATCATATGCGGATGGCATCCTCACTGCCTATTTAGTCAAGACCCTTCCACTGAAGGACTGCTTCCTTACCTGTCATTCATCAACACCTCCCTAACTCAAGGTACCTTCCCCTCGACCCTCAAGACCAGACAAATCCTCCCACTTCTTAAGAAACCAACATTGGACCCTGACGATCTCAGCAGCTACCGCCCCATTACCTATCCTGCCTTTAGAGAAAGCAGTAGCCACACAATTTCTCCAAAACATCGAAGCCAATAACCTCCTTCAGACCTACCAACACAGCATCAGGCCCAGATGCAGCAAAGAAATCGCTACCATTAAGGGGATTTATGATGTCCTTAAATCCTCGATGATGGCCATTCTTGCCTCCTAGTCCTCCTTGACCTCTCAGCAGAATTTGACACTGTAGACCACCAGACATTTACTGAAAATCTACATTGTTGCGTGGGGATCAGCAGGATTGTCCTCAGCTGCCAAAAGCTTGAACAAATGGATTCTTCCAGAGCACCAACTCAACCCATCACCTGTGGAGTTCAGCAAGGAAACATGCTGTCCCCATTAATCTTCAATCTTTACATGGAACTGCTCAGAAAGAACACTCCTCTCTCACATCACAGCCACATTCACCAATATGCGGATGAAACACAGATCTTTCTCAAGATATCCTCCATCAAAGACATCCCCAAGCTCAAGGCCTACCTCACAATGATCCAGTCCTGGATGTCCAGTTCTTACCTGAAGCTGAACTCCTTCAAGTCTGAATTCCTACTGCTGACCAACAATACCGAACACCCTGATATCCAGAGCTGGCTATGAACGTCAATGGATTCACACACTAGCTGACCTCCTGTGTAAAATCCATTGGGTTCAACATTGACATACACTTCATGTTTAAACAGCACATAGCAAGGAAGACAAAAACGGCCTGGTACCAATTTGCTCTCCTGAAGAAAATCAAGTACTGCATCCCAAAAAAGAACTTCAGAGCTGCTGTCCAAGCATTGGTCCTCTCCCACCTGGAGGGTGGCAATTCCCTTTTGGTTCACCTTCTAGTGACTACCATGGCACCCCTAAAATGTGTCCTGCATGCAGCAGCACAACTCATTAAAGAACTCTGCAAATTTGACCACACCATCCAACCCTCATTGAACTGCACTGGTTCCCACTGCAAGCTCATATCATCTTCACATCCTGTTACATCATCTACAAGGCTGTAATCCTGAAGTGCCCAATCTACCCCACTGAGACACTCAGCATATTGGGAGGCCTACAATCCACCACAAGTAAGGAAATGTGCAAACTTGAATTATGAAAGTGCAAGGCAGAAAGAACAAGAAACAGCCCTTCTATGTCTATGCTCAAAGACTCTGGAACCTCCTTTCGTCAACATCAGACCTACACTATCACTTCTACAGTTCAGGAAAGAGCTGAAGACCTTCCTATTCAAGGAATGGCTCTTCCTTAAAACCTAGGTCCACACACCCTGCACTCCCCACTTTACCTGAGACTTGGTGATTTGCTCCCCACTGTTTCCCGCCATGCTTTCAATTGGCCACCCTCCCCTCTTAGCTCCCTGCTCATTTTGTCTCTCCTCCCCTCACTGTGTTCTTCCCCTAATGATTGTTAAATGCTCTATTGCCTCCCAAAACTAGATCCATGCTCAATCAATACAATAATAATAATAATAATAATAATAATAATAATAATAATATTAATAATATAATACTAATACAAAGTATAATTTACTCTGTGTTTATAGTATGTTTATTCAGGGGTCAGAAGCAGGGGATTCTACCTCAACCATTAACTCTTCAGAATGCCTAAAAGCCCACAAATACAAATGTAATACCTAATAATTGATCCCAAAAGCCATGTTGCCCCAATTTCATTCAATGTTTGGACTTTGCACCCCATTAAAAACATCTTCTATTCCTTTCCACAATCATATACAGCACATAATTCTGAGGTCAGGCCCATCCTAATCCTGTTATAGATTTAACACTGTTCTCATATTTTCCAAACAATGCAAAGGAACATTATTAAATGTTTAACACTTTATTTTTGCTAGATGATGCTTCCTGAATTATCACTGATCTGGATGCCAATCACACAAGCCCTTTCACTGGGGATTGATGGGAGTCATCTCAGCGTTAAGGCAGACATTGTTTCTGTGCACCCAAACTAAGATGGAGGAAGGGCTTCTTGCCCCATTGCTCAGGCCTTACAGGGGAAAGGAGACAGCTTCATTGCTTCTTCTCGTTTATGCCATTTGTAGTAGCACTTTTCAGTTTCCAAGCTTTTTTCTCTCTTGTGAAGAGAACATGGGCATTGAATAGAGAATACATTAAAGGTGAGAGACGTGTGTGGCTAAAAGCAGGTGAAATGGAGCATATCTAAGAGGAAGTGTAGAGATTGATATTTTGTTAGGACAGAGTATGTGATTTCGGAAGAGGAGGAAGTGTCAGTTTGGTGGGCAGGAGTGGATTGAAAAATTAGGGGTCCGCAGAGTGTAAGATGGAATGGGAGAGCAATTTTCCCACTTCAACAAATAGGGGGATGCAGGGAAAATCACTATTTGAGCAAATCCTGGTAATGAGACCAAACAGTAGGCAGTAGAAATAACTTGGAAAAAAGAACAATACCGAAAATGAAGAGGCACTATAAAAATAACATTTACCAAAAATAAGGTAAACTTGATAACTTGATAAATCGTATAAATGAAAGAACATATTTCCTTGGCCAAATCAGTATGTATTATCACAGGTGAAAGGGCAGAGGAGGGTTGGAATAGTGCTTGAAGGCATAGTGGTGATAACTGTGGAGGAAAAATGCAGTTGTATGTAATGAGGGTTTAAAAGAACATGGTTTGAAATGCAATTGAAAGTGGATTCAAATGAAAGTTTTGAAAAACATTGATTTAAGAGAACTAGGCCTACTAATAAGTGCTACAGCCTGGAATGTGTGGCATGTACACAGGGGCTCCATTCTTTAATTGTATTTGCTCACTGTCTGAATGGAGAATGGCAACTTGGCAACCAAACTGATACTTTACTATTGCTAAATGTTGCATCAGCAAATGTGTACATTTCCATGCCAGGAGATTTTTGAAACTAATCAAAAAACTATTTCAACTGACTAATGATATGAAAGTGTATACTTTATTTGGATAATGACTGCACAACTGTGTTGATATCTCTTGAAGGCAGCAGACATGACCCTGGATGGCCAGGTGTTGCACATTTCCACACAGGGATATCTTGTACCAATTAGAACAAGTAAAATCATCCCTAGTAAAGTAATACCATATTCATTTAGTTGCATTAGACATCCATGTGTTAGAAAGCCTATGTAACATGAAACAGGGTGGGGGTTTAGCACAGTTGTAGGATGGTTGGGATGTTGTGTGCTGTCCATTTCTGTATTCACCCACACTACTGCTATTAAAGATTTACCTAACTCACTTCACTCAAAGTCCAAAGGCGGATTTCTTTTACAACCCATAAATGATGTAAATAGTTATGTGCATATAATGTGCTAATAAGTTGAGTTTGTGTTGTATGGTGAGATGAGATGTAAAATCAAGACAAAATCAGAAAGCAATTTGAACACAAAAACCTGCATTTGCACATCATTTTCATTTTTAGAAAAAATATAAATAATAAAAGTAGTTATGTTTTAATTTCTTCATTTCCAATATATCTATTTGTAATGATTACATTATTATTTTTCTTCAAAATTAGTTATGTTTCTCTATTACCTTTTCCAACTTTCTACTCAGTCTGGGTTTTTATTCCAAGGATATTGTTCCATAGGACTGATCAAGCTGTTGCCATCAGGCCTCAGAACACTAAAGTCACAACTCCAACTAAAAGTACAATCTAAAACCTTTGTCCTGGCAGCTCATCACACTCACACTCACAACAGTGATTAAACCTGCCCACCATAAACTCCACCTCTTAAAACTAACCTCTTGGGGTCCTGTCATTCTCGACCATGGGGCCCTTAGGCTTCCATCAGTATCTAATTCTCTAACCACTATGTCTGCCAGACTCAACCTCAGAAACACATACAAAATGTGTGGAAAAGATTGTTTGCAGAAATTAGTTACCCCTACCGCACTACATTGGTACATGGTTATATGCAGCTGCAGGCTCTCTGAATAGACTTTTCTATGAGAGTTTTGAAGTTAGGGAATCCCTTTTGGTAGACATTGTTAAGTGCCTTATATAATTACTTAAATTTCACTCATGAATGATTGTAGTTTTTACATCATTTATTTGCTACATGTTGAAGATCTTATCAATTTATCAATTTTTCTTAGTCATATCTCATTTGTCTTTTCACTTTATGGATGGATTTTCTTTCCTTGATTTCAAATAGAGCTCCTCTTTTTGCTTGTTTCTAGATCTTCTCTCCTTGATAATACATATAACTCCTCTACATTTGTTTCACAGCTTCTCCCATCAGGAGGAATCATGCCTGGTACTACTATTTTTTCTTGATGACAATGTGTACTCTGTTATCTTCTACATAGAAATGGACTTGTCCTAGTAAATGATATTCGGGTCATGAAATGCAGTTTATATAATGCACTAGTGCAAATTATATATTGTATAAAAACTAGTTTTATTGGTGACTAATTGATAATATAAAAACCAGAAGGAAAATCACATACCTCACATGTTTTGCAGTCCTAGTAAGTGAAAAATGGCATTGTTGTGGTCTTATATGCCTTATAAGTACCAACACTAGTGATATGTTATTCGTATCTCATCTCCTAAATGTAAACACAATATCTATGTTAAACACTGTCATCCATCTTATTTTAGAATAATAATATACTATTATTCTGACTTTCACTCTGCACCTATGACTTGACTTGACCAACAGAATCCTGATTGCACATTTACATCTTCCCATCCCTCTCCTCAGTCTTGCATCACCTCTGAAATACAGACCCTCAAAACAAACAAGCACTATACACTACGATGCATGCACACATTATGGTCCCCTACCCTACTTCTAGTCTACAATAATTCCCCATCCGCTCTCACCTTTGCACTGGACTCTGCCAAAATCGCTGACTTCTCAAACTGAATCTCCTTCCTGCTCAATCATCCCAGCAAACTTTAATATACACACCAAGCTTCTCCCAAACCTCCCAAGGCAATATTCATCACCTCACAACCCTCTACTCTCCCTTTGTCTATCTTAGTGCCCTTACACACTATCCTACTTTCAAGTACCTCTTTCAATTAGCAATACCACATGACTAACCTGCTTTTAATCTTCCATCACACTCTGCTACACTGTCCTTCCTATGCCTGGTCCCTCATTCACACTTCTCATTCTTTGACCTCACCTGAACAACACACACTCAACTGCTTCCCTTTAATTCACCTCATCCCCCTTCCACTAGTAACTACACCCACCTGGATCACTGGGCCATACACTTGCATGTTCTTTTCCCAGATTAGGCATGTGGAAGGTGAAAGTGAGCAGTCCCCCAAAACACAATCAAAACTCCCCAATGAGAGTCGATAATTGACACACCCCAGGAGGCAATGAGACCAAGACCAAGTGCGGGTGAAGTTAAATGTAAAGTGTATCTAAACCAAAAAAGGGCAAGCAGAGGACTCTGCATACTCCTAGAGCGCTCTGCCCAACATTACACTGTCATTGCATTAAAAAGGGTTTAAGCAACATTAGTGATGGAATTGTACAAGGTATAAAATTTACAATTCATTGGAGGAGCTGTAGATCCAGTATAAATTCATAGGCGCTGCCTCCAGATGATTGGATAGTTGTTTGGCGGGAAGGTGGACATCACATGCATCAGCCGGGCTGGTCAGCGCGAGGTGAAGTTCGGGTGGTTCGGGATAAGGTGATTGATACTAGCTCTCTAAACTAAACATCACTTCAAATTACACCATAAAAGACACCCATAAAAACAACCATTGACATCATGACAGGTTGGGGGAGAATCATATATTTCACTTATTATATATCCATATATCGTTCTTGCATCACTGGTGGGGCAAAGGTACGGGGGTCATCTGTGTCAGGGGGCATGGGGTGGACACTCTGTTTTGGCCCAGTGGAAGGGTGAGAGGATACATTTGTTGTGTTAAGGCATCAGCAAGAAATGGGCCTTTGATGGCAGCACTATCATGAGTAGGGAAAGAAGGTGGGGTCTGTGTGCTCACCTTTGCAGCGCTACTGTAGTGGGAGAGAAGGCCTTGTGACTATTCAAGTGTGGCCTGTTTCGATTAATGAAGTTAGAAGTAAGCCATTGGGATGTGGTTCTAACATGTTTTCCTTAACTTCATTTTTAATAGGTACAAAAGGGGCTTATGATTATATCGTGGGCTATATCTTCATGTATTCAATCATCACTGGTCTACATGATTAATCTATTTACAATGGCTACATGGGCAACACCCTTTAAATCACAATACATAAGTCTCCTAGCATCTTACACATTTTGCAAGTGTATACAGCACTGATAGACAATTAACCTACATCATAAAACAAGAGCATGTGGATCTAAATATCGTATTCAATACAATCAGTTAGGCAGATTATGTATTGATTGTTCTGTTATATCTCATAGGGATGGCTTCATCACACATTAACACAGGAGAGAATGTATAGTCTCAGATGGGATTAATAGTCTGGATGAGATAGGGTGGCACACAATTGTGGGGCATGCACCTGTCACTTCAAAGGGCTATGAGGTTGGGGGGTTATACAGTTTATATATCTTAAGGAAACGTCTGCAAATAAGGTGGCAGGTTTGTCGAGATTCATGTTTTTTTCGAGGACCAGGCTCCGGCCCTGTCATTCAAAGGGCAGTGATGTAAGGAGGAAGGTGAGAGATACAGTGTTTAGTTTGTAGCCTTTCACACCCAGTCTTCCGTGAGAACAGAGCAGCTGCAGGGACACCAGAGGGGAGGAGGTGGGGAGGGTAGGTGGCTGACTGTGCGCGGCTCCAGGGGAGAGCTGCAGGCCTGCAGGCTGGCTTTGCTATGAGGCCTGCTTAGGCAGATACAAAATGGAGTCGGGTTCATTACAAAATGGAGCCAGTACTCAGTCCTTTTACAGATGCTGTGCTTGTATGTGTCGACCCAATGCTGTTCGGCACCCTTGGCAAGCGGTGCTTTACCAGTCGTGGGGCAAGCAAAGAGTGCGAGCGGGGAAGAAAATGATGGGGTGGGGGGTCGAAATGACCTTTCCTCCCACACGTTACCCCCTTTCGTAAATTAAGTAATGAATATTGTCATTCTCCTAGCCTTGTACATTCATTCTCTTCCACTATTGCTTGATCCCATGCAGGTGTTCCCTTCCGTGGCATCCAGGCCCTGCATACCGCCCACAGGCTTCCTCCTGCTCTGGAATACTCATCAGGGGTGCAACTCATATATATATATATATACAGCCCCCATCCCCTTCCAAGTCAACCCAAACTTCGTCATACCATTCTAATTCACATGGCTCTTTAATTCTTGTGTGATACAATCTATCCACAATATACCCTGTGTTATATATGGCTGTCATTCTGTATTTTGGCTCTGAGTCATCCCCTGTTTGTACTTGCACCTCGTGTGTCATCTGTACCACTCTTCTTGCACAGCCCATTGTCACCATCATCATTGCACTGCATTTGCGCAGCATCTAAGGCCTAATTGGCACACACAAAAAATTAAAAGAAGAAAAACGATGGTGGGTATTAATAGTTTGACAGCCATTCTGAGCCAGGACGGTGCGCACAAAAACATGTTGTCGAACCAAGTGCTGGGCTGCACCCCTCCTTCTTCTTTCATACGCTCGCCAAGGTTATGCACGGCTGCTATGACATGCAATAAAGTTCCATTGTCAGCATCTGCAGAGGGTGCGAAAGTGCAACATGCGCTCCCAATTTTTCAGCACACTCCACCCATTGCTGCTAACAGGTCCAGGACATACCTGTTCTGCATCATCATTAACCACAGGGCCCTTAGCTCCACCTTCATCACGTTGAACCCTTCTTCTGTGTCATTGGCCAATTGGATCAGTTCCCAACACGTGATTTGGAGCCATTTTGCGTTGGCCTTTGTCTGGATGCCTGGAACGAGAGATGCGAAGAACGTCTCTGTGGATGTGAACAGCTTAAATCAATCAGGGATCTGTGCCAAAAGTTCAGAAGATACCTTGGAGATGTAGTTGGATGATCTTTGTTTTCACAACACTGTGCTTTGCAGCTTCTCCTCGGAATGGGCATAGACAGGGGTGTCTTTAGTTATTGGCAGGGACTCTGGATCTTTGATTGTAGACAGCCCTCTCCCCCCTTGAATATGGCTTTCGGGTATCACCATCAGGGTGGAATGCAGCATTGCCAGAGAGCATGTGCCCCTCCATGAGTGTGGAAAGTGCAAGTATGCATGTTTACCGCAAACCCAGTAAGTGTGCATTAATGCAACCGTTCCTTTTTTCATGTCTGGGATGATGAGTGTTTTGCTACAGTTTTGTTTGCACCCAGATTTACTTTTCCTTCTCCATGGAAGTACAGCTCATAGGATATCTCCTTCTGCAGTTTGAATGGCTTTTCGTGGGCCGTTACCCACGTGAGCTTTGTGATGTGTCGGGTCCCTATCGGGGCACATGTTCTCTGGATCCATTGTAATTTTTCATCTGATAGTCCTCACAGTACTTCTGCTTTGCATGCTATTTGCTCTTCTTGCCACTTGTTTTCCAAATATAATGTTCCTTTAATTATAGGAAAAGGTTATTTGAGGCAGATTACTTCTTGTGGTCTGTTATAGCATGTCTTCTCATTCTGCAGCATTTTAAATGAAACAGTGGGCCTCATTACGACCCTGGCGCTAAGTGGAAAACGATGGCGGTAAATTTTTACCGCCATAGTTTTCCGCTAGGTCCGATCATGACCCGTGACCGTTAACTACGATGCCATTAGCGGCATCGTAGTTAACGCTGCCGCTAACTTAACCAAGGACGTGCGCACGTGCCCTCCCACACCGTAATTACCAGCATGGCGCAAAGGTACACGAATGCCGACCCAGGCGGACATGCACCTAACGCCATCACCCAGCCCGTTAAGTACCTTACCGCCATGGTGCTAATTACGCCATCGCGAACCAACCGTAAAGGGCCTTGTGCAGTGAATCCAGCTGCCACAGGTGCACAGAATCAGCACAGGTGGAGGCAATACAGACTCAGGAAGTATAAAAAGAGCACACCCAACCCCTTCCCAGACCCAGTCACACTCCACAAACAACAACAACAACAACAACAGGCTGCACAAAGGAGACGCAGGAGGAGAAGGAGGGCAAGGCAGGGCCAGCAAGCCCCACCAGCACAGCCAGTGGCACCACGCAGGCAGCCCCTAATCCCATGCATCAGAGCCAGTCCATTCAACCTCACCGCTGAGCAGATCCACACCCTGTACCAACTGGACCGGGACACCATCACCACCATTGTGGACATAATACACAACAACATCGTCAGCATGATTGAAACACCCACCGCCACCCCCCCCTACTGAAAGTAGTGTCCGTGCTCCACTTCCTGGCCACAGGCACATACCAGCACACAGTGGGGCACTTGCATGGCATATCACAACCATTATTCTCACGTACACTGATCCAAGTGCTCGATGCCCTCCTCAAGCACACAGACAACCACATCTCATGGCCACGGTCTGCCCAGGAGATTGCTAACACCAAAGTGGGTTTCCATGCACTAGCTGGAATACCTGGTTGCATTGGTGCCATTGACTGCACCCATGTGGAATAGGTGGTCCCACATGCCATGGAGGTAGCGTACCGCAACCGTAAACTATTTCACTCAATCAACGTACAAATGGTCTGTGACTCCAACAGGATCTTCACACATTGTTGTGCCTGATTCCCCGGATCAACCCATGATTCAATGGTCCTGAGGAACTCCACAATACCACGATACATGGTGCGACATGCAGGCCCAAGATCCTGGCTACTCAGTGAGTCTAATGTCATGAGCATGGAAATGTGAAGTGGGTAGGTGATCGACATACCAATGCATACTCCACCTGGCAGAAAGGGGGGGGGGATGATGCATACTTCACCTGGCAGAAAGGGGGGGGGGGTGATGCATACTTCACCTGGCAGAAAGGGGGGGTGATGCATACTTTACCTGGCAGAAAGGGGGAGGGGGTGATGTATACTTCACCTGGCAAAAAGGGGGGGTGATGCATACTTCACCTGGCTGCGTCTAGCAGTAGCCAGATCATACCCTGAGGCAGCACTTACGTCATCTGACAACTGTATACATGATGCCTGACCTAAGCAGCCCTAACATGGGAATGAAGGTGTCTCACAACCATGACACAACCATCTGCAAGTGCATTGTACAAAATGTGACCACAGTGACTCCAACGAAAAGCACCTACATGCACGTCACCAAACACCATCAACTGAAAGGCCTGTCCCCCATAACTGCGCACAAAGGAGGCACATGACGGACAGGAACAATACACCACAACACAGACAGCAAGCCCCACAAACTGTCCCTATTGACATCAGTATTGTTCACTGGGGTCATAATGAGGCAGACAGCAATGTTGCAATCATGTGAGCGTTGACCTCACAGGACACGTGCCAGGTCACCTACAGAAACGGCCTGAATGGACACAGTGGATGGGCACTCACAAGGCACTTGTCCCCCCTGCATTGTGTCTTGGCATTCAAAACTGTACATGAGAGCCATGAACATATACCGGTTGCATAGTGTGAATCCATTAGCGCAACTAAAAGTGGTGCAAAGTAACAGTTGAATGCAAGGCATGGTGGCACGTCATGTACAGAAATCAATCTCATCCCTGACACATACACTGTTGCCCACTTACAGGTGATGCAGGCTATCCCCTGAAGAGGTGGCTCCTTACACCAGTCCGGAACCCACAGAACCAGCATGAGGAGGACTTCAACCGTGCCCATGCACGTACCCGTGTGGTGATTGAGCAGGCATTCGGCCTACTGAAGGCACGTTTCCGCTGCCTCAGCAGGTCTGGCGGGGCACTCCTGTACTGCCATGAGAAGGTTGCGAAGATCATCATGGCATGTGTCATGCTACACAATATGTGCGTCAGACGAAATGTGCCCCTGCCCCCCTGACGCCGAACTGCAACCACCTGACGATGAGGATGATGAGGGTGGGGATGGGGCAGGACCTCAAGGAGGCAGCGATGCACTGGAGGGGCGTGAAATGCGTCAGAATCTCATTGACCAATGCTTCTAGCACACACGGCGTGTGCTTGTAACATGGAGACGGCACTTGGGGCACTGTGTGTGTCTGGGACATGCACACTGTGGACTGTACAACAATAAAGCACACATACGCAATGAGCAATGTCCACACATTTGATTTGTGCTAAACGAAAAAGGTTATTAAGATTGTGAAAAGGTATGACACACCCACTCCCCCCTCCCCCCTGAACACCCCAACGCACCCACTCCCCCCTCCCCCCTGAACACCCCAACACACCCACTCCCCCCTCCCCCCTGATCACCCAAACACACCCACTCCCCCTCCCCCCTGAACACCCCAACACACCCACTCCCCCCTCCCCCCTGAACACCCAAACACACCCACTCCCCCCTCCCCCCTGAACACCCAAACACACCCACTCCCCACTCCCCCCTGGAATCCCTACGAAGGTGTGAGTGAGTCTGTGCAGCGCAGTGTGTGATACAGTAATTCTCCACTGTCCAGCCACTAATTACAGTCCCCTCCCCTGGCCCCCGGGGCACCCCTGCCCGTGCTGCGCAGGTTCCTCCCTGATCGTCGGATGGGGCTGCTCTGTGCCGAGCTGGTTGTCGAGGAGGTTCCTGCATGCACATTTGGACGCATGTCCCGAATGGTCTGCACCAGTTCTGAGATTACGTGCCGCCAGTGCTTTAAGTGGGCCGGGGCCTACCGGGGCCGGGCCCCGGCAGTCTCCAAAAAGTGGGGCTGAGCCGGGGCCCTGCCGGGGCCCCGTCCCACCGCCCGCAACATTGGCAGGATGCATTATCCCATCGCGGCCGCAGCCGCGACGGGATAATGCATGCGCCTGCCATGAAGTCAGGCCATCTGACAGAAGTGGCAGCCAGCCACAGCGATGCTGTGACTGGCTGCCACTTCTGTCAGTCATAGTAACTGCATCTGGTGACCCCTCGCGCGAGAGGTCACCAGAGGCGGTTACTGTCCCTTTGTTTCCCCAGGTCGCCGAGGCGTCTTTAACCCTCGGCGAACCTGGGGATTCCTCGACATATTTCGAGGTTTATAAAAGATGGCTTTGAAAGTACACATTTCAAGCCATCTTTTATAAAGCTTTGCGGACGGACAATTTTGTCCGTAGTCAAAGCTTTATAAAAGATGGCTTGAATTGTGTACTTTCAAAGCCATCTTTTATAAACCCAAAAACATGGCCTGAAAACTAGGCAAACCGTAAGGTACGCACACAAATATATATACATGTTATATATCTGTGTGCGTACCTTACTATGGTTTGTGTACTTTACAGGCCATCTTTTCTAAACATAGAAATATGTAACATATGTAACATATTTCTATGTTTAGAAAAGATGGCCTGCAAAGTACACATACCATAGTAAGGTACGCACACATATATATAACATGTATATATATTTGTGTGCAGACCTTACGATTTGTGTGCTTTTTAGGCCACGCCCCTCCCAGAAGCCACGCCCCCAAATGAGGGCCCCCTCTCGATTTCTTAACCCACTTAAAGCCCTGCGTGCCGCACAGCGGCGAGTTCTGTGCAGATGTCCTTCGTGGAGGACTCAATGGCAGCCGTGACTCTGTCTGCACATCTCTCCATTGCATCCTTTGCCCCCCCACACTCTGCAACATGCTCATTGAGGAGCGAGGATAGTTGCTGCTGCCGGGTGACTATCTCATCCAGGGTCTGTTCATTCCTCTGGCTCATGACTGATGGCATTGGCATACCCATTGGGCTGCTCACCTCCGGCAGCGGGGATGGGGTGGCTGGCCAATCCTCGTCCTCTAACTGCCCCTTTGTGGCATCCGCATGCAGGCTGCCTGGGGATATGTTGGGGGAATGTAGGTGGGCAGTGGGGCTTGCATCCTCAATCTCCTCAATGATCCCAGCTTCACTATCGGAGGAGGCTGCAATGGTTGCGATTTCGCCAAGAGTGCTGCTTGCAGCAGAGCCTGTCCATTTGGTGGGCACGATTTGTGTTATGTGCGCTGCTGCTGCTGATTCTGTGGTGACAGTTGTGGTGGCTGTCAGTGCCCTGTCCTCTTTCCCTGGCAGGGATTGTGGCTGCTGTGGTGTTTTCATCGGGACGGCAGAGGTTGAGGCTTGCGGTCTTGGCACAGTTGTCCTGGCTCTCTTGGTGGCTGTGGAGGCAGTGGTGTCCTCATCCTGAGGGTCTGAATCTGAGCCTGTGGTGGAGCAAAGGAGGGATAGTGTTATTGATGGGTCAGCGGACATTGGGCCTGCATTGTGACGAATGGCATCTTGTCAGCTAGTACATGCAGCACATTTGAAGCAGGGGCATACAGGTTGTCTGCCTTTTGTGTGGAAGTAGCATGGAGGTATGTGGGTGCCGGCAGTTAGGGTGTGCATGCTGCATGTGTACATGGTGGAGATCGGATGTGTCTGTGGGCAGTCTCCTGCTGGTGTGTTGCATTTGCACTATGGGGCAACATTGTACTTCACATGATTGGACTTTGGTGAATTTTGCATGGCTTGATTTGAGCCACCTACCTGCATCTCCTGATGTCGGGGCTCCTCTCTCCATCCCTCCTACTCCTTCTATGCTCTCCATTCCAATAGTGGAGGCACAGATTTCCTCCCATGCTTGCAATTTGATGGGTGAATCAGATCCTCCCCCGGTTGCCGTGGCCAGGTTCCTATTCGCCAAGAGGATGCTCCTGATGCGGAGCCTCAGGTCATCCCACCGCTTTCTACACTGCTGTGCGTTGCGGGGTACGGTTCCCACCGCACTGACACGCTCTGCCACCAGGGCCCATATGGCCTTCTTCTTGGCAATTGCCGGCCTGGTCATTTGCGTGGAGAAGACCACTGCAGCATTGTCCTGGAGGGTCTCCGCAAGCATGGTGAGTTCCTCACGGGAGAAGCGGTCCTGGCGCTGCCGATCGCAGGCTTTTTTGACTGCTTTTGGCATTTTCAGGTTGGTAAATGGGTGGGTAATGGGTTATGACAGGTCTCAGGGTCGGATGTGGAATGGTTGGGGAGGATGGCAATGGATTGTGTTTTTAAAGATGGCCGCCGTGCTCTTTCCCGTTCCGCCGCGATGACGCTATTTCCGGTAAGCTTATTTACGGTCACCGCTAATTACGGTCACCGCTAATTACGGTGACCGCTATGATGGGTGGCGGAAGTGCACCTTGCGCGGCGTACGATGCCGGTAAGGGCCGTTTTGGGGTCATTTACAGCATCGCATACTTTACATTACCGCCATGGCGTAATGCTCGTGCGCGATGGGTCAGAATGTGCCGCACTTTACCACATGGGGCCAGGGCATAAACGTAAATTACGCCATGGTGGTAATGTTCGATACTTACCGCCAGGGTTGTAATGAGGGCCAGTGTGTGCTTGAAAAGTATTTTTTATTCTGCATAGTGCAACAGGTGACTCCTGTGGTAGCAGCTCTTTAGGAGTACCCGAGGCATCGGGTATAAGGGAGCACACATAACAACTCTCATTTGCAGTTTGTTTTGCAGTGGTGATCATATCTGCACACCATTTGTTCGACTGGTGTGGGTGCTGTGGGTCTTCTATTGTATCCAGTCTCAGCCTGTGATACTCATCATATTTCTTCCATCCCACCCCCCTTTTCCTCCTTCTGTTCCCCCCTGGGCCTCTCTGTGCTTTCATTTCTCTCCCATATTGAATTGGAAATATTCCAGCTTGCCCCCCCTTTTTCCCAGTCATTATATAGTGTGACATATTTTTCAACAATATTTTCATCCATATTATTCACCCTCTTTGCGTCTCACGTGTATTGTCCAATCGTGTCTGAGGTAGATAATATGGTTGGGTAGGGGTTATCATGCAACCAGGGTAATTTGGAGGGTCCGGGTCATATGCGAGCCATTCTTATGGGTCCTGTGTGCCCAAATCAATTTAAATCCGTCCCATATGAGATGGGTTCCCCGTTTAACCAATTGTGCCCCTTCCCCCCTCATTCATATCAGCAGGTATGAATGCTATGGCCCAGTACAACACAAGGCCAAACATCATTGAAAATAATATTACTGCACAACAAAAAAGACTGCATTCATATGAATAACTTCTTAAATTAAATTCTCTATTTCTATTTCGATCTAAACTATTGCTGTCGACATTGGGGGCCCCTGTCGTTGCCATGGATAGTCATACAGAATGAGATATAAAAAGGGGTTAAGCATACATACATCTACATACTATTTTCGCCATTCTCATTTTCACTTCGAGCTCTTTAGACATTATACATTTTTTATCTGAATTGATTTCCGTTAAACATACTTGAAACTATATTTTTCTGGCCGTCTTCCATAGAACACAGAAAGAGAAAGAGAGAGAGAGAGAGAGCGAGAGAGACTCTACCAACACTATTATCTCAAAGCATCATTTTCTGCTTCATTTATATATTCTATAAAACATTATTTACACATAATTTCATCATTTTTATTACTATTTTCATCTCTTCTCTTTTTTTTCCTTGCTGCATGTGCACCTTTTTTAATTGTCTGTCATTTCATACATATATATTTATATTTTAATTCTCACAGCTGTGTACTATTGTACTTAATCTCATTTGTTACGTTTGTGTGGCTTCTTCTGACCAGTTTTCTTCCCCATTTTGCCCTACGCTGTCATATGCCTTGTGTACGTCGTATAAATGAATCCAATATCTTAGGCCCTTCACCTTTTCTGCAGTAGGCGTGCAATACACTACCTCGAATGGGCCATGAAATCTTGGTGCAGTCCACCGATGCATGAAGCTTTGCACATATACCATCTCTCCTGGCATTAGCTGGCAGCTTGGGCTATCTGTGGCTGGTGTTACCATGTCACTCGTGTTTTCTTGTGTGAAGGGGGGTGCTAGTTGCTTTCCAATCATATGTGCTGCTCTTGTACGTTTTCTCAAATACTCTTGGAATTCTTCCCCTAATACTGTTGCACTTCTGTGTTTATCTGACTGTCTTCATAAGTGGGAATGTGCTGTGTGCATGCATCTACCTGTTATTATCTGATGGGGGGACAAGTGATGGTCTTTCCCGGGCTGGTTTCTTAAATAGGGCCAATGGTAAGCAGTATACCCGAATTTGTCTTGAATGTGTGACACAGCTTGGCAGCTTACTTTTGAGAAGTCTGTTTATTTTTTCAACAGCGCCATTTGATTACTGGTGATAAATTGTGCACAACTTGTGGGCCATGCCCAACATTGTTGTTACTGCTTTGGAAAGGACATTGACGAAATGTGTTAGTTGTCGGAGAGTATTACATCACATATTCCCCAGTGGGGAAAAACCTCCCTCACTAGGAATTTTGCTGGGCATTTTACGTCTGGTTGTGCACAGGGGCCTGCTTCCACCCACCTTGAAAAGGGGCAGACCACCACTATCAAGTACCGTGATCCATTACACCTTTCTCCCATATCTGCAAAGTCTATGTGCAGCTCTCGGAAGGGTCCTATTGGCCTGGGCAGTGTTCCTCGTAATGTTCTTAACATCATTCCTGAATTATATGTTTGGCACATGATGCATTCTATTACCATTTTTGATATCTGCTCTTGTAGCCCTGGTATAAACCAATTTTCCTGAATGTCTGCGGCAATATGTTGTTTAGCATTGTGCGCTGGAAAGTGAAGCTGCTGAAATGCTATCTCTAGTAGTGTCATACAAAGAAGGTCAGTGGATGATTTACTACAACCTCTCTTTACCCATCGTTCCTTTTCCTCTTCTGGTGCATACTGCTGCAACTCTAGTATCTGTGACACTGGCAAGGAGTTGTATCCCTCCCCCTTTTCTTCCGCTACGTGCCTTTGTAATATGTACTCACCTGTTACTTCTTTCATTAGATATGATGCTTCTTTCATGGCAGCATCTGCTGCCGCGTTCCTTAATGACATGACGTCATTCTTATTTGTGTGGGCCTGGCATTTTACCAATGCTACAACTGTTGGCTCTTTTAGTGCCTCAATCAATTCTACAAGTAGTTGCACGTGCTGCACAGAGGACCCATCTGCCCTTCTGTACCCTCTCCTTCCCCATCGTGCTAGTCCCCCATGTACTGTGGTAGTCATGTATGCTCAGTCAGTGTATATTGTTACTGCACTTCCCTTAGCTGTATGTAGTGCTTCATTTAGAGCCACTAGTTCAGCTGCTTGCGCTGAGAAGTGGGTAGGCAATCTTTTTTGTACAATCACTTCATACTCTCCCTCTTCCAACCGCACCACTGCTGCCACCACATGCTTTTCTTCTGTTTCACAATTTATTGATGCTGATCCATCAACAAAATGTACCTCTCCTTCTGTTAGTGGATCTTCATTTGCTGTGGGTGTATTGTCATCCTCCCTCTCTATGTGGCACAATCGTGCATTTGCATATCTTCCACTGTGTAAACTTCTGTGAGAAATGTAGCTGGGTTCACTGTTTTACAACGCACAATGTGTATGTTGGCACTTGATAGTATTATTTCATATAATGTGGCTCTCTGAGTTGTTAATGTGCTCTTTGATCTTTGGAGTATGGCGAATAATGAGTGTTCCACGTATAGGGTTACGGAGCATCCCATCACAATCGTTGCACTTTTTTCAATGGCGAACGCCGCGGCTGCGATAGCTTGTTCGCAAGCAAAGTGTCCCTGCATTACTGCGTCTACTGTACCACTGTAATATGCTAGAGGTTTGTGGCCCAGTGTTGTCTTCTGTGTCAATACTGCTGTCATGAGTCTCCCATCACAATGTGAAAATAAATAAAATTTGCGCTCATAATCTGGTGTCGCTTGGACGGGTGTTGTAGATATTAGTTCTTTCAATGTGTTGAAGGCTGTGTGCATTTATTGTGTCCATTGTAAAGCTGTATTCTCCCTTTGTGCTTCTTTCAGTGCTCGCAGGAGTGGTTTTGTGTATGCTGCATATTATAGTATCCAGGCACTACAATAATTGCACATGCTGAGAAATTTCTGCATTTCTTTCACTGTTCTGGGCTTGTTTACTGCTCGCACAGCGGCTGCTCTGTCTGGTATTATTTGTTTACCCTCTTTTGATATCAGTTGGCCCAAATACAATACTTCTGTCAAAAAATATTGCAATTTCTGTTTGTCCACCTTGTAGCCCTTGTGTGCTACTGAGTCTTTTCTGCACTCATCTCCTGTTTCTCCACATATTAATAGGTCATCCACGTACTGAATGATCATACTGTTTGTGTCAATATTTCCAAGATCTTCATGTAATATTCTGTTAAATATACTTGGGCTTTCACAGTATCCCTGGGGCAATCTGCAATGTTCGTATCTTTTTCCCCCCAGGGTAAAGGCTGTCAAGTATTGTAAATTTGGGCCCGGTGGTACCGAGAAATACGCATTTTTCAGATCCACCATTGGGGATGCTGCATAGGATCGATGCAGGGTTTGGGACGAGTGGGAATTCCTTTTGTATGATGTCATTGAGGGAGCGTAGATTCTGTATCATCCACCAAGCCCCTCCCTTTGACTTTTTGATTGGGTAGATACAAGTATTGCAGGGAGAATTTGAAGTTAGGATAATCCCTTGCTGTAATAAGGCATGTATTGTTTCTTTTACCCCTCTTCAGCTTCTCATGACGGGGGGTACTGTTTTACCCAGGGCAACAGTGCCCATGGTTTGAGTTTTATTTTCACAGGTGTTACCTCGCGCAATAGACCCACATCATGTGGGCCAGTTGTCCACAATTCTGTCGCAGGGTGAGCTTAGAGTGCGATCGGGAAAGGAAATGATGGGGAGGGGAGTCAAAACGACCTTTCCTCCCACACAAAGGCTTTAAAAGTCCGTTGATGCCACCCCCCCTTTTCAACCAGAGAGTTCTAAAATAACCATCTGTATTTCAAGTCCTCATTTGTCTGCTCAGCAGTGGTGGGTTCACCAGGATTTTGCAAGGGCATCCAACATAAACCATATTTCTTCTTCTCCCACCTCTCAGACCTGTAGCGTATCAGCTTCATTGCCGGCTTGCATGCTGGATTGCCATGTTGTCTTGCTGTTCAATGCTAGATCTCTCATGCTTGGGTTGTTTGCACTTTCCTCCACCTCCAGCACTTCTGGGTCTTGTAGTCCTCCGGGACAAAGAGAGAAATACTGGTCAGCATTCTGCATCACAGTTATGGTGTAAGAAACATCTGTGATGATATAGAGGACCAATGCCGTAGATGACTTGTAATATCATTATAAAGTATAATAGGGTTAATTTATATTATTATTATTATTATTATTATTATTATTATTATTATTATTATTATTATTATTATCATTATTAGTAGTAGTAGTAGTAGTAGTAGTAGTAGTATTGCATCTAGTCTACACTTGACGTGGAGCTGGGGACCAAAAAATCATCTTGGTTATTTCCACAGTAGTCTTAGATGTCAAGCATTATAACAAATATAGGTACATGCATATTTTGGCAAACCATGAACATGCATTGTGTTTGATTTACTCCATTATGTGGAAATGGGTGTTCATCTCAAAAGTGAAGTATGTCTACATACAACATGAACGTATTTTTGATCCTGGGATCAATTTAGTGATTATAGTTGCCAATCAGTTTTGTGTATTGTAGTATTATGCCCTTTTGCGTTTTAACACAAAAAGTAAATGTTGTCAAATTATTTTACTGTTTTCATCAGTACTTCAGATTTGACCACAATCAATATGCATCGGTAATGAAGTCCATAATGAAAATTAGACAGACTATAGTAATATACATCATAGGACTGATGGTAAATACACTTAAACATAAATATGAGAAACATGTGCCTTTCTTTGAGCAAAACGATATGCCCAGCTGTTGTAGCTAATTTGCTTTTCTACTCTTAAATAGAGATGAGTGGGTGTGATTAATGCGTTAAACCCCACAAGACACATCTTACACATACTAAGTATGTTGAAAATAATGTTTGCACCGAACACGGAACAATTTACCTTCACTTTTGTCTGTGATTGATAGCACAGGTATCCATACAATAAAGTGTCCAGAGCATGCTCTTTATCTCATTAATAAGAGAAGACATGAGTTGGGGGGAATACTGCTGCTGCTATTATCAAATGAATAGCACAGCAGGGTACCATTTGATGAATAGAACATTTAATTTCACCTCATAAACCTTCCAATTGCAATCTCTTCAGTGATTAAATGAACTATGATAGCTGAACTGCTGCCAATTTCAAATCCAATATTTTAAACAGCCAGAAAACATAACCCTGTAAATGGACCTCACCCAAACGTTAAACCCTCTATATGTTATGTTATTTAGGACCCTGATTGGAATAACTGCAGTCCTCACTTGCAGTTAAATGTGTTCAAAACTGTGGCCGAAATTTAGTAAGAATTGTAGAAGGTATTATGTTGCCATTATGTTGCCATTATATGCACAATACAATATCTGTGAAGATAGATGCTGTATTAACATATGGCTCACGTATTTTAATTTAGCAGTGCATTGCTTCGAATGCATATACTTACTTCTCTTTCTATTCAGAATCCAATACCCATATATGTGGATGTGTTCTTCAGCACGACAACTTGTTTGACTAGAATAAACAGGCTAATAAAAGCTAGCACATTTCATAAAAAAAACATTTTAAAAACAGTAATAAAGTACTACATTGCATGTGACAAAGTGAAAGATTCACCTATAACATGTCTCACAACTCACTGATGTCTTAATGCTCACTCAAGATGAAAGCATTAATTTCGAAAGAAGTAGATACAGGCATTGTTGCAGTAATTGCATGTGCAGGTAAAACCTGCATGAAATAGTATCCAACACTTCCATAAAAGTTGGATCATATCCATCAGGTTGATGCATTTTCAATCAATTAGGTGTTTTAATTTGGATAAAGTAGTCTGCATGAAAGTATTGCAATACCCGAAAATACAATGGTAGCACTTAGCATGATAGTGTGAAGGCTTGCAAGGATGAAGAAGCGCCAGTTTAAGTCAGACAAGCAGCCCAGAAAGCTTTTTCTAAGTAAAACTGACTTTTGCTTTACCCAGAAAATGCTGCAAGCTGGCTCTCCTAGACATATCCTCTGCAACAGAACCTCAAAGCTTTCTAGCCTTGATTCCAGTATCTACTTATCCATCCCACAGTCCGCCCCACCCCGTAACTTTATACATTTCTTTTCAAAAACAGCCTATGTTTGTGAGAAAATAACCAACTACTTTCAAGCAATGATCAATGATGGTGAGGTGAATCAGGTAAACCCAACAGACATCATCACCTCTTCCCTTTCGATAGACTAAGGACTGACAACAAACCAGGGGCTGAATGCACAATTGAGAAATTTTAATCCTCTTTCTTGCAATTTCACCATAGTTTAAAAATTGAGGCAATTTGCCCCAAAAAGGATTCTCTCTCTCACACTTAGTTGCTGTTTGACATCTCCTCCACAAAACTGGGAAACTATAGAAGTTGGAGTGTCATGAGGTGAAGAGCGTAAAATCAAATACAGTGCTCAAGCAATCTCTGTGTAGTTCCCTCCCCCATTGACAAGATATCAAGAAAGTGTTCATATCTGAGTTTCTCCTTCTTGATATCCATTCTAGAATGGCTTGTTGTTTATTGTTGCAATCACTGGTATGGCTATGTGATGTAATAAGTGACACAAACAAAGTTCATTCACATCTTCAATCGAAAATCTGTTTGATCTTAATCAAGCGTTCATCTCACCCGGAGTATGCACAACCTCTAGATCAAAGAAACCACTGTGGAAAAGGAGTTCGAATTAAGTAAAAAGGAGCTCTTTCATTAATCAATCTGCAAAAATAATAGTTATAAAGGTCACTAAGGGCACAAGTTTAGGAACTGTGGAAGGACTGATAGAATTAGAGCCCTAAAAAATCATAATGACCATGAGAGGACCAAGATTACCTAAATAGTACTCATAGAGCAGTAAAGAAGAAGACCGATACCACAAATATTGTAAGGAAAATGCCTATGATACAACAATACAAACAGAAGAGTTCTAGGACATTTCTGAGATCGTTAAATCCCAACTTGAACTCAATTATGGTCCTACCAGGTGACGATACTCAAGAAAATCCAGCCACACAAAAAGTTTATAGGGTCTATATAGGGTTTATAAGGTCCATAAAGAGGACAAACAAAAAAGAAAGGTTTAAAACCAGACCACTAGAACCAAGGTCAAGGAAAACATAAAAAAGCTTGTGCTAGTGTTAATAATCAACCAAAAATAATTCCTCTAGTCAACAAGGAAGAAACAATTCCAACTTCTACAACAATGTCAGACGTAGAACTTGAGACTCAAGAAATGCTGTATAAAGTCGAATCATTGACAAGTCCATACTGTACATGTGCATCTCCTTAACCTGTAGGGCAGGAGTCGACAACCTGCAGCTGTCTCGAGGTATTGGCCTAAGACTCCAATGACCCCATGCCATTGACTGTACTGGCTAGGACTGATTGGAATTGTAGTCCAAAACATCTGGGTTTCAGACTGCTGCTTTAGGGTGCTCTCCCTAGTGAAGATCATTACACTTATTTGCGTTTTAACAGCAGTATACCTAAAATGTTATTGCTCCATCATGTTTAATGATGAGGACAGTAACTCAATGATTTTTTGAGTGATGCTTTTACGAAAGAATGGGATTTGCTTGGCTAGGTTTATGTTCTCTGCGGTATGCTGAAGCCCAATGTTAATATACCGGGTAACATCCACAGTCGCTTGACGTGGAGTAGAGGTAGCACAAAATTGAGATTAGATTATGCATTTAGCTCATCATCTCTTTTTCCATATATCTAGTGCTTGTGAGTTGAAGTATCACAGCTGAATGACCAAGCCTGTGTGTGGGAGTGAGGAGTCGTTTGGGCCCCCTCGCACATTCAACATGTTATGGAAGCATTTACTTGTGTAATAGTGGGGGACGCCTCTATTGCCCTTATGTTAACATTAACATAGGTGGGGCTATTGCTGGAGACACTACGATTTTGTTTTGTGTGCCCTCGACTCCATCTTTGGACTAGGCCTCACTTCGATAGTACGAAAAGGCTTCTCTCCCCTCTGTAATGCCACTCACAGCACACTCTTGGCCCCCACCTTTTCTCCCCTGTCCGAAAGCTTCACAACTCCCTTTCTCACAGATGCGCTGGGGATAATTGAAACAGGAAACTCAAAGTATCATGTCACTCTTCCTCTGAGATCACTGTCCTGCGTGTGCACCGACTAGAACCATGCCTTGTAGCTAATCCATCTCCACAAACCTGCCCTTGACCCTTTGGCCCCGCTGTTGGAAAATTACTGCCAATGTAACCCTGTGCCCTCATACGTGCAGCCCCCCACAGTGCCCCCAATAAACCCAGACCTCAGTCTCAGTATATTGTGCCCTAAAACCAACACATGTCACTATAACTCCCCACTTGCCTTGATGTGCTAAGACGCACGCAGTCACCCAGGTTATCACAGAGAACAAGCCCACTACCCTTGTACCCCGTAAAAGTCCCAATGAAAGATGATATAATCACTTGCATGCAATTTATAGGTTTTCTAGATTTATCCAAAGATATAATAATGATTGTTGTTTATTATATATTGAATGGTAGTTTCTCATGCCAGCTTAGTTAGTGTCACTCTATCTCACCATAACCTAACCCTCACCCCCCTGGACACATGCAGCTGGACTCTGTGACGCTCACCCTCCTGCCATCTGAGGAACCAATCCAGAAGAAGCAGCGGCCTAGCCAATCCCACATTATTGTAGTACCATATGTTAGTTGCGTCATCGATGACAATGTTTTCCTTTATAACAGTCTGCAAGTGTAACCTGTCCTCTTAGTCTAATTTCCCGCTGAGGTGTATTATATTTTATGAATATGCATGTGTAAGTCGGGGAGTGAGCCTTTACACCTGCCTAAAAGTGGGCTGTCCTTCTCCCTCCTGACTTCCTCATCACTGTGCCTGTGTTCCTCTGCAGTGCGTTGCCTACTGCCCCCTGTGTTCCTCCCTCTGTGTGATCCCCTTTGGTGCTTCCTGTTGTGCTTGGCTGTGGCTTTGCTCCCTCCTCTTGGCACTCTCTATGGTGTCCTCAATCTCTCCTGCTACTCTTTCTCCTATCTTATTCCTCTCACAAAGTCTGGAAGGAAGCCGTTAAAGAGGGATTTCCTGGTTTCCAACCCAGGCCTCCCTATTGCTGATATCTACATCAGTGTTTCCTCCAGATAAACTCTCACCGACATCCTCTTTGTCATTACCTCTCCCAACCTATGGACCCCTCATATGGTCTCTGTTCTCTCTCCTTTCCCCTCCTCTCCCATTAATGGTGCACTCAGTGGGAAGCCCTTTTTTCCCCCTTCCACTCCTCTAAGGCCATCATTAGTGTCTAGCCGAATGGTACCATCTTGGCCAGGTCCCTCAGACCAACCTCCTCCTTTTTAAGAGGTGTCTCCCAAGTTTTCTCAACTTCCTTCCTTCTGCTGCTACTTCTGCTAGTACCTCTCTGGCTCCACCTCCACCTCCTTTTTCCATTGCCTCTCTGGCACCCTTTCCCACTCTCCAGCTACTATGCCACCTCCTTCTACCACCTCTACTCACTCTATGGCCCCTCTACCACTTCTGCTGGGTGTACCTCATGCCTGTACTTCAGCTTGATAATGGTGCTGGTGCTACCGTCAAAGTCTGCAAGCAGGTGCCTTTCTGCCCGCCAGGTCGAACCTTGCGGGCGGACAGCTACCCGGCCTGCAAACTTGTACTTTGCTGGTCCAGTAACAACGGTAGATAAGGCTACCGGCACCATTGTTACCATACCAGCAGGGTTGTAATGAGGCCCATTGTATGAAAGAAGAAATGCAGGCGAGGAGTTATACCTATTTGAAGCAGTGGAACATTATTGACTCTTTCTGGAAGTAGTGAAGGACCTGAAGAAACATAGGGGATGGGAGGTCCCCTTTTCCTTGTGGAAATATATTTATATTCTTTTCTGCAACTTAGAACTTTATGTTTTGGAACTTTGAAAGAAAGCTATAAGTGTATAGTTTACAGAAATTCCTGAGTTGTGCATTATAATGTGTTTAGCATGTAAGGGTCAGTTTAGGGTTTTTGGACACAGGACGTAGGGTGCTTTTTGGTTTAACATTCTGACACAGACAGACCTTAGTTTTGTTGAGACAGGAAAACCCCTCGTAGAGTTAGGGCGAGGTAAGTTTTTCTTCCAACCCTTTCTTTATGTCATCTTAATAAAAGTCTATGACCAAAAACATAATGCCACTGTGTCCGTCTCTTAATCTTGATACCTTACAGGTGTCTATCCTTGTGGGTTCTTGCAATTTTGTAATTGTGTTTATATCGGGTTCACAGTTGCAAATGCCTCCCTGTGGTACACTTTGGTTTGATCTTGCCTTGTGGGGACCTGTAGTTTTGTAGATGTTATTGTGTCAGGTTCACAGTGGCGAAATTCTCCCTGTGATGACTTGTGGTTAAATTTTCCCTTTTTGTTTCCTGTGTGGTTACCTCCCTTTGAGGGCTCTTGTATTAGTATTATGCTCAGCAAGGGTAAATACCTCCCTATGGTGGCCAGTGGTTTCCTTTGTGGGGTCCTGTGTGGCTGTTTTTCCTTGTAGAGTCATGTGGTTTTTGTCATAGCCAGTTCACAGAGGTGGAGGCCTTCCTGTGGTGATCTGTGGTTTTGTATTTGTGGTTGTATTGTTTTCACAATAGCAGTGCATTTCCTTCCTTTTGGTGATTGGTGGTGCCCTGTGGTTTAGTTCTTCCTTTGTGGAGTCCTTTATGGTTGTCTTCTTTAGTGGGTACTTATAGGTTTGCACTTGTATTGGGTTCCTTTGTGGCAAATGCCTCCCTGTAGTGATCTGTGATATCCTGTGGTGATTTCTTCCCTTTTTGGTCCTGTGCACATGTCTCTCCTTATGGCGTCCCACAGTTTTTGGTTGTATCTGGTTCACAGAGGAGTTTGCCTTCCTGTGGTGGCCGGATTCTTGATAGTTACTAAGTGTTACCAATCTTACATTCAAGTTGTTCTGTGGGAGGAAACACTGCGGGAGAAAATTCACTTCAATGTGGTGTAGCCAATCACTACTAGAGTCATTGGTAGGGGTTGGTGTGAAGTTCACATGGGATCAACAGTGGCTATACTCCTAATGGTTTTCTTGGCTTTACCCTGGAGTGTATTCTAATAGTTAGTCTAGCTACTGTGGTGTCTGGCATGTGAATTCACATGGGTTCAACAGTGACTATACTCCAATAGTTATCTTAGCTTCAGCAGAGGCGATATAATAAAATTCAGATTAATTCTACAGTGGTTGAACTCTATCGGTTCTCCCAGGTTCAACAGCGGCTATTTGCAAACTCACATGGGTTCACAAGTAGCTACATTCTGAGAACTCAGTGTGATTCAACAGTGGCTATACTCCGATATTTCACCTAGTTTCACCAGTGGTTATGTTGTAAAAGTCCACTTATATTCAGCAGTCGCTATACTCCAATGCTCACCCAGATTCAACCACAGTGATATTTTAGAAATTCACATGGGTTCAAACAGTGGCTATAGTGTGAAATTCACCTGGAGTTAACGGTGGCTATATTCCAATATTTCACCTAGAGTCAACAGTGGCTATATTGTAAGAGCTCACCTGGTTTAGCAGTGGCGTTATTGTAAAATGCACATGAGTACAAACAGTTGATATATTGTGGAAATTCACCTAGATTCGACAGTGGCTATGCTGAGACATATCACATGGTTTCAGCAGTGGTTATATTGTAAGGTTCACATGAGTTCACCACTGTATGTGTTGTGCAATTTCACCTAGATTCGACAACAGCTTTGCTCAAATATTTCCCCTTGATTCAACAATGGTGGGTACTTCGGACAATATTGGAATTGAACACATTGGCCAACTGGGGGTGAAAAAAGCTTCAACACAATGGGTAACTAAGAGCACCGCAAGGTTCAACACAATGGCATCCACATTGCAAGGTGGGGGTCAACACAATGGCTAACTAGCAAGCACTGCACAGCTCAGCACAATGGCTAACTGAAGAGCGCAGCAAGGTTCGCCACAATGGCTAACGAAAGAGGACAGCACACCTCAACACAATGGCTAATTAAAGGGTGTAGCAAGGTTCAACACAATGGCAATCTCAGAGCAAAGTGGACTTCAGGACAATGGCTAACTGGAGAGCGCAGTGCAATACAACACAGTGTTCGGAGCAGGTGGTTGTAATGTTGAAGTGGCAGGGTTTTACCAGAGCAAAGTAATGGCTGTGCATCCCCCCTGTACCACCTCACCTGGTTGTACCTGTAGGATGTCCCATCAGGGACGTCATTTAGGGGTCACCAGAGGTCACAACTGCGACCTCTGAGGTCTCCCTTGCGACCTCTGTGGTGTCCCTTACAACCTCTAAAAAAAAACGTAAAACAAAAAACTTTTTTTTTTCTTTTTGTAATGCATGCTCCTTGGCTGTGGCCAGCACCATGTGGCTCTTTACTTATGGAATAGCTGGCTTTCTTATTCAGGCCCCTTAAAAAAAGAAGAAAAATAAGAACAGGGGTGCCACAAGTCTAACACTTTCAGCACTGACCCTAAATAATAAAGAATAAGAATACCAAATAATGTGACTTTCTGGAATTCTATACAATAATTGCTAGACTCATTGAGATCTGAAAAAAGTTACTATCACACCGCTTGTAAAGAAAGCTGGCTTGGATCCCAAGGACCCAGCTAACCTTCGTCCAATAACTAACTCGAACTTCATACTTAAACTCCTAGACAAGGTCGCAACACAGCAACTCCAACATTTTGTAGAAATCCAGGAAGTCCTGCACCAGCAACAGTCAGGCTTCAGGGCGTCTCATAGTACTGAGACAGCCATGCTGGACCTGCAGACTCGGATGCTGAGTTTGCTCGATAAGAACAAGTTAGGGTTGTTAATGCTCCTTGATCTAAGCGCCGCTTTCGATCTAGTGGACCATCATCTACTCATCAAGGCACTTAGAGAAAACGTGGGGTGCTCTGAAGGAGCCCTGGACTGGCTTTTGTCATTTCTATCTAACCGCCAAGCTAGAGTCCACTGGGGTAACAGTTTTTCTGATCCCTGTGACATCCTTTTTGGAGTTCCCCAAGGTGCTAGTTTATCTCCCATGCTATTTAACATATACATGCTCACTTTGTGTAGCTTATTGGGGGAAGCAGGTGTGTCGTTCACGAATTACGCGGACGACACCCAACTCATATTGGAATTGGGGGGCAGACACCACGCTATGGACAGTGAACTGATCGCCAGGACTTACATGACAATAGATGATTGGATGCAGGCAAACTGGATGTGCCTAAATGACTCAAAAACCGAATTGATGATGTTCGGTTCCAGCCGCCAGCTGGCAAATTTGGGGCCTGAGTACAATTCTTTTCTAATCAAAAATGCCACCATTCAGGTGGCTCCTACAGTGAAAACTCTGGGTATGATGGTAAACTCTGCGGTTGACTCCCATGCCCAGACCAGCTACCTACAAAAGAACACAGCGTATTACCTGAGATTAATGAAAGCTATTAAGCCGTTTCTTAATGAAGGTAATATGGCCACGATAGCGAGAGCCATTATTCTATCACGGCTTGATTATGGTAACGCCCTGTTGCTGGGGGCTTCTTCTAAGGACTTATCTAGCTGCCAAGTGATCCAGAATAATGCGGTCAGGCTTGTCAAGAACTTAAAGAAGAAAGATCACACCACAGCAGATAGACTATCATTACACTGGCTCAGGGTTGAAGAGCGTATCAAGTTTAAGGCCCTCTGCTTGGTGCACAAGTGCTTCTACGGCTCAGCGCCGGTATATTTGAAAAAGAGCCTAGTGCCCTACATACCGAGGAGAAGTCTACGCTCGGAGGGTAAATGTCTGCTGTCAGTCCCCAACTTTAAGTTGAAATCTGGCTTGGGCAGATCTTTCGTGGTGATGGCCCCCAAATTATGGAACAGCCTGCCAGAAGTGCTGAGATCAGAGGCAAACCACCTTACCTTCAGGAAGCACCTGAAGACATACCTCTTCAGATGAAGAGCCTGGGGAAAGCAATGTTTCGGGGTCCTTAATAGACCGCAGTGTTTGTCACTTTATGTCTGTCTTGTTGTTGCTGTTTTGTAAGTGCAAGCGCCCTGATGCCCACGGGCTACCGGCGCTATATAAAATAAAATACAATACACAATACAATACAATTGAAGTTTTATTTCAGGCACACTTCAGGGGGTGAGTCACTGATCTATTATTGTTCTTAAACGCCTCAACTCAGCCTTTCATCCTTCTGAGGTTGATAAATGAGTACCAACGCAGGTTGGGTGATATTGGGTGTATATTTGCTCTATATAAAGCGCTTAAGCGTAAGTGCTATATAATAACACATCATTTTCATTTGGTCATGGACGTAGGCTTGCAATCACAGTAATTTGGTAATATAGGCCTATACACACTGATCCTAATGATAAATATGGCGATCCATTCTTGTATGAAATGTACATCACATTATAGTGATATCGTGACCATATTTTTCGTAGTGTACAATGGTAGGTGATGCCACTTCCTTTTTTGTCAGTGGGTGAAAGGTTGTGTTCCATCGCTTCCCGCGATATCACTTCAGCGGTGGGGTCAAATTACATCACTTCCTGTGATGTCATCAGGGGGTGAAGGGTTGTGTGATGTCACTTCCGCTAGCCCTGGAATTTTGGTGAAATGACGTCCCTGTGTCCCATCAGGCGTCTATGGCAAACAGAGCAAAGAGGGGATGGGAGCTGCCCTAAGGATCTGTCCTTTGCCTCATGTCCTTAGCTGGCTGCCAGGGCAAGGCTGCCTCGAGGCCCTCTGCAAAGGGGGCCATATTCCTGGAGGGAAGCAACCAATCATGGGCCCGGTGGGCGGGAGTTGGTAGGGGAGAGGACAGGGGATGTAGGTGGGAAGAGATTGACTTAGGAGAGGGTAAAATACATAATTAAATGGCGGATGTGCAGAATTGCATAGTCTAGTGATAGATGACTGATATAAAGCACATGCCAGACATAGACTATGCTTTATGTTACGTTTATTCAAGGTGTTGATAACGCCCAGCACAGCTTATTCTCTCCATCAAGGCTCTTCAACTGACTCAACCAGAACCTTGATTTGCATTCTTCCATACACATTCCATGCCCCATACTCCATGTTCCATCTCCCTTTGTAAGTCACCTCATAACAATTACATATTATATATATTTTTCAATTACATTATATATCTCCTAGACATATTCATTAGGACTTGCATATGAACAGTGCTTTGTTTAGGTAAGTGGTTATTTACGTCTTTTTGACTGCCACACATGTTCTATAATGTCATGCCATTCAATTTGTGATTTCATAGTGTGACGTCCCTAAGTGATGCACTTTATATGTGTTGCCTGCTAGTTAAACTGAGTTGAACATAGTAATTCCAACGGGAAACATGCCACGGATGGATGATCCTGCATATCATACTAATTGTTAAGGTGATGTGCGTTTTGTATCTTTTTACTTTATTAGAGATAATATCACTTATTATTAGATACATTTTTTTAAATTGTGATTTAGTTTGTTACAAAACTTTTTACGCATTAAAATCACCTATGTCTTTTGCAAAGCTCACTTGGGGCTTTACTTACTTCGTCAAACCACTATAGTGATAGAGCTCTTCTTTTTTACAGTACCTGCAATAGACATTCCTCTGTTGGTACTGTCCCAGTTGCTTTCTACTCATCCCCCTTTGTTCCTGCTTGCTTCTAGTTCCCTCGTTATTTTATCTAGGAAGTTGATTCCTGCGCACACCAGTGCTGTTTTCCTTCCTTCCAAGAACACTCTCCACCACTCCTCTGCTGTTAAGGACTTGCACTCTTCGATGTATTTGGCCAAGACCAACGTTCTGACTTTTGTCACTGCTGGACATAGGAGTAACAAGTGCTTTACTGTTTCCAGATTCCCTTTGATATTACAGAATCTACATATTCCATTGTTTACTCCTCGTTTTCCCCTTGCATGCCAATATTAATTCATAGAACATGTGCTTAATCTTATCCGCAGCAGTTTATCTCAAAGATGTTTACTTGGAAATTTCTGTAGGTATTGCGGAAGTGTAGCTCTCATTCAGTGAACTTGAGCCATTTTCAATAAGGATTTATATTGCGTTATGCCTTCAAGAGTGTTGATACAATCGTCTCTTTTCAACTTCTCTTTCACTTTCTCCAGGTTTTATGTGATTAATGTTTCCAGGGATGAGTTTAGGTGCCCAAGGTGTTTCCCACATTTTTCTTCGTAGCTGTTTAATGATGCAGAACATTTTCCTTACCCTATTGATTTTAGAATTCTATAGGCAATCACTGGTTCTTCTAGTGATATTTTCCTTCGTAGTCCCAGCGTGTCCCACAGTATAATCGATTGTAATGACTGCAGGCTTAGCTCTGCTATTATTGCTACCATGGGAAGACACTTTGGGAGCCTTAATGTTGTTTTCCAAAATATACTTTGCCAGGTGGACAAGATCTTCCAGGACAGCTTCAGGCTTGCCTCACCACCATAGATGAGAATCGGTACTACATTCCGTATATAAAAGGATCACAACTAAGTTAGTGATAATTTGCCATACCATGAATGCAGTATGGGCCTTGAGAGGTCAAAATGTTTACTTTTGAACAAAGTTCCATATGCCAGTTCCTGTCCGCTATGGAGATGTTAAATTATTTTCCCAGATATCATATCCAGGTCCACTGATTCTAATTCTCATGACTGATTTTCCATTTAAATGTTTTGGCGTGTTCCCTCTGATTGCAGCCTATTGACATGATCTTAGATTTATTGCTGTTTATAACCAACTCGTCCACTTCCATTTAAACTTGCAGTTTATTAAGCTGATGTTGTAGACCAATCTGGGTTTGGTCCATTAGGACCAGATCATCAGCGCAGGCTACGACTGATATTTCCTCGTTGTTCAGCTTAGGTGGAAAATGATTTGTATCCTTTAACTCTTCAGGTAAATCTGCAAGATATAATTTAAAGAGGGTTACACACGTTGTTGTGTTTCTGTGTAGTAGTTTGATCGGACATAGAAGCTCATCTGGACATTTCAGCCTCAGAGTTTGGTCCACAGTTTCTGCCTGTTTACCCCATCAAAAGCTTGTTTCAGATCAATAAAGACAAGGTAAAGTTGGCCCTTAGTTCTTACAGTGTCTAGCTTTAGTAGAGGTTCAGATAAGCCCCCATGCCCTTTGTAAAGCCAGTTTGCTGTGGATCAGTCATCTTAATGTGCTCTGCCCACTGCATTAATCTCACTTGAAGAATGGAGGCAAAGATTTTCCCAATCACATCAAGCAGGGCTATCGGCCGGTAGTTAGCTGGATTATCTCTTGCACCATTTTTGATAATAGGCTCAATTATACTAGTCGTTCATGAGGCTGGTAAAGTTCCAAATTTCTTGATGTTCTTGAAGATGGTCGCTATGAATCTTGTCCAAGCCTCTGGATTGATTTTTTGCATTAAATGTGTTAACTCATCAGGCACAGCTGCAGATTCATTTTTAAGTTTTCTTATCGATGCTGCAATTTAACAGGGTTGTACTCTCATGTCACATTGCTGTTGATACCAGCACTTAAGCCCGGCCTTCCTGCAGTAGAACTGGCAAACACCCTTGAGTACTCTTCAACCCATTTGGTTTGTGAGACACCACTGGTTAGACGGCTCTGTTGGTTTAAAGTGATGTTATTTATAATGGTCCACATATCTCTAGATGTCGAGGTGGCCATTGCTTTCAGTATGGCTTCACCTTGCTCCTGATCGCATAGAGTTCTGAAGCTGATCAACCAGTTTTTATATTGCTGTTTCTTAACTTTTATTAGTCTCATTAACGCTACATCACTTGTAAGCCTGTTGGATTTGTTGTTAGATTGCATCTAAGCTGCCTTCTACGCTCCACCACTGCCTTGCTGTATAAATGCCTTGGTTGTAATAGAAGAAGATACATCCCTGTGTTGACTACTTTATAAGACGTCACTAGGGGGTCCTATGAGGTTTCACTTGATCCACCGTTGATCTGATCACAGTGGTTTCTTGTTATCATAGACACACCTTTCTTCCCTAGCTTCAAGCAATTTCCTCCATGGTTTATTTCAAGTGATTGTGAAAATGTTAATCCCATGCCAGCTTCAATAAGTTATGGTCACCTGACCGCTGGGATAACATGTCAAGATGTTTTGTCTTATCTAAGTGATTCCTCGAGATCCAGATGTAATCGATGGTCGATTCTTGTATCCCATTTGTCCAAGTTTTTATCCCCAGGATATCTCCCTGAGTTTATCTGTTAAACATGTAAAGGTTGCGGGACTCTGTCAGTGAAACCCATTTTGATTGTTCCTTATCTCCTTCTCCAATCTCATAAGTTATTGGAACACCATTTTTATCCAGACACTTGATGTTCAAGTCACTGCAGATTAGAATCAGCGGTCTACAAAACTTTGTGTGTGCATTGTCTATTTATGTTGTTACTATACACAGAAAGTTGTTCAATGGAGCTTGTGCCGGATTCCAATAAAGGATTATCAGAACCATGTGTGATGGATCCCAGTCTCGTAAGCCTCTTTTTGTATTATTACCCATTGGATAAATGGATTTGGGTTCCCATTGATAATCACTTTTAAGTTGATGTCCATTTTTATTAGAGTAAGAAGTCCAGCATATCGTCTTCCATTCACTCCTTTTTTAGCCAAATTTATTAGGATTTCGTATCCTTCACAGACCGGTATTGCTTGTAGCCATGTATCTTGCAGACAGATTATCTGGGCTCCTTTCAGCTGATTTTCCGGTTGATTTAACAAGTGTTTAAACCCTCTGTTGTTCCACGATACATGGGTACTCACAGGGGTTTCTATAGTATTTTCTAGCTTGTCTTTCCTTGGTTAATTCAGTGCTAAGGCTAGCCAGGCCCACTCATTTCTGCTGTTTTGTTTGCCCGTTTCTGTCTGGCTTTTCTTCTTTTGGATTCTTCCTTTTATTGTTGAATGTGACTCTTATTGAAGGCAGTCTATATTCACCTAGTTCTTTAGGCTTTTCTGTTTTATTAAGAGTTTTCATAGGTCTGACAGTGTCCAACCAAGCCTTGCGGCCTAACTTTCGTGAAGTTTCTGATTCCTGCTCTTTTAAATCAATGCCCAGCCGCAGCATCTCCAAACTTCCTTTGATTAAGGGTTCTTTAACAATTTTTTATTTAGGGTGCAAAATGACCCCATCGGCTCTACTTTCATCTTCCTACTCCACAATTGCTATGTCATCGACGAGATAGTCCCAAGTGATGGCACACAGTGTATTAGGTGCATTACGATTTTACAGATCAGGTTTACTTCATTTCTGTCCATGAAAATGTTCTCCACCATGATCTTTACCATCTTGTTCACTACGGTTTTATTTGTGGTCTTACAAATCTGTCTGGTCATGCATTTGTTTGTTGTGTCGCCCAGTCCTTTGGGGTTCCAGTCACGTGATCTCAGATTCGTGCTACCATGATATTTTGTTGGACTAACTCTGCTGTCTCTTTTGACACTCTTTGCTTTTTGGATAAGATTAGGAACAGTATAGAGTATTTTCTGTTTTCTGATTGTCTAGTTCTCCCTCTGTGGAAACGTTCCATTGCTCGTTTGACACATTGTACATCCGTTGTTCTTTGTCTTTGCGATGTCCTGACGGCTGACTTTCTGCAGCGACCTCATTCTCATTGATATAGAATGAGATATCATCAATCAAGTCATGGCTTCCAGCGTCTTCTTCTGCTGCGGAGACTGTATTACTCTCATTCATAATTGTTTCAAGGTATATTGCCCTATTACTACATTTTGGAACCATATGTGATATTCCTAACTCTGCTTCATTTGCCCTCTTCTTTACAGTAGTTGTACTACAATGGGATGGAGTTGTTAGGTTCTGTAAAACATCACGAGACACATTTGATCTTCACTTTACACTGTTTTTGATATTTTTCATTTTCTTTTCCAGCTTCCTATTCACAGTATTATTTGTTTTTTTCGATGGTGATGTTAGGGGTTCCAGTTCTGTGTCATTGTCTTTATCATCCTGTTTGTTATTATGTTGGAAGATGGGGTGTAGGACATCTTTTTATATG
This sequence comes from Ambystoma mexicanum, assembly GCF_040938575.1. Lineage (NCBI taxonomy): Eukaryota > Metazoa > Chordata > Amphibia > Caudata > Ambystomatidae > Ambystoma > Ambystoma mexicanum. The sequence goes on along the minus strand of NC_090927.1, from coordinate 655,613,389 downwards.
TCACCATTGGCGTTGGACACGTTCTTCCATACGTTTCTACTGACTGATGGTCTGATTGTTATCCTCGACTTCCACCTGTTTTATTGAGACTACGTTTTGAACTCTTACGGTATTAGCTAGCAATTTTTGAGTTCTATTTGTTTTTTATATTCCTACCACCAGGTGTCGTGAATCAGTTGTATTTGCTGCCTTTTGGATTGTTGGATTGTTGGAGGCAGCCTTTTACCTGATTGGTAGTTTGACCTTGGTGCTGGGGCTTGCTTAATTTCATCTGAATCTGGATTCTGAATATGATTGTCGTCTGTACTTGAGGTTGTGTGATGATCTTTGCAGTGAGCACAGGATGCTATCAATGTGCCCCCATTAGCCATTCCATTCAGTCTATGATTCTCCAGTTCCCTCCCTGTTTCCCTCTCTTTATCAGATATCAAGATCCTCATCCATTTGATGGAGTCTAAAAGCGCTGACACAAGTTACTGCTTTTTCTCCATGCTGACCACTTGCAAGATCGCATAGGTGCCTTTGCCATGTCGTAGACGTTTCTGCTTCCTGGTTTAACCTTCCCTCAACTTTTGTTGTGAATGCTTCCAGGAATACTAGTGTTGTATGTATCATTGCTAGTAATGTTGTGTTATCTTTTGCACTTTCATTTATTGCCTCATAGAGCTTGGAATATGGCGCTAATGAAATTGTCATTGCAGCCACGACATTGTTATGGATCTGAATCCCTGCTGCGATAGATACATGAGTTTTATATGTTTGCTTGTTTAAAACTTCACTTCTTCTGCTATAATTTTTGGTGTTGTTTATACCATCATGTTGGGTCTGGCACCGATGACCTGCTGGTGACCTGCTGGTCTCTTCAATTTGTTCCATACACTGCACGCTGTCATTCTGCAATTCCGCATACCTCGTGTGGACCTATGCCTGATCGGCATACCTCTTATTGTCGCCTACTCTGATATTTGTTTAGTCTGAATTAATTCCAAATCCTGAAAAATAACCTACTTCATTTGCTGTCATTGGTAGTTCCTGGTATTACCAGTGGTACCAACGTTACCAGTGTCCATATCACATGACTCTAACTCATCTATGTTCTGCCTGTTATGATTTTTGTTTACGGTCTCACGAACAATATAGTTATTATTTGCACAGGTTTTAAAGTACTTTCTGGCTATTGAACCTCCACCATTTTTCATGTTTGTGATGAAGTTTGTGCGGAGTTCAAGCTCATTAATTTCCTCGGCAATCAACAGTTTGTTGAGGTGTGGGCCCTGCCCTTTTCTGACTTTTCCAGTCACTGACATGTACATTTGATTCCTTAACAGTGTTTTATACAGATCACTGTCCTGGAACTTTTGCTGACCTGATCGCTCTAATTCTCTGTTCGTTGCACGTTTTAACTGAGGGTCACAAATCAATTTGAGCTCCGTTACCTTGTTGGCAGTCGAATGTTCCCTGTTGGCCGTTGGGTTGGCTTTGTTCATGGCATCCCCCTTCAGTGTGTTTTCAATCTCGGCTGAAGCTTCTCCCCCCTCATAGTTGGCCTCGTCAATTTGCAAACTTATCTTGCATGGGCTCTCCATACTCCTTTGCCACGGCGTGTCTGGTGTATGGGAGGACAGGTCTTTAGGATCCCCCTCATTACTCTCCTACGTAAGGCCCATGACTCGTCAGCAGCCCCCCATGCACCTGGGCCCAGGAGGCAGGGTGGCTGCGGATCGACACGTGGGGCTGCAGGGATCACCTTGCTGGATAACACAGACTCCATTTTATAATACACTTAGGGCCTCATTACACGGACGGCGGTAAGGGTTTACCGGTACTGGTATTTTACCGGTATTGGTAAAACCTTACCGCCTTACTACGAGGTCCCTTTGCGGGTTGGGGAATTTAATGCCTGCTTTTTGCAGGTGTTAAAAACCAACCCGCAAAGGGACCAGGGAGCTAATTACGGTACCGCAATTTGCGGCGCCGTAATTAGCACCTTCCCCATTCCCATTATGCCCTATGGGGCAAAAATGGGAATGGGGAAGGGCAATGGGGGAAGGGGGAATTACCGCCCCACCAACCTTGGAATAGGGTGGTAATTCCCCTTTCCACCAAGGCGGTGCCGGTATTTTACCGGCATGGACCAAGGTGCTAATAGTGCCTTGGTCCACCGCCGTCCGTGTAATGAGGCCCTTAGACTCCATTTTTTGAGTATAACTGATCCCCGGCCTCTGTGGAACAGGCTGCCTGCAGAAGCTGCAGCTCACACCCCACTTGTCCACGCACAGCGAGCCCTGCACCCCCCCAGTCTCCTCCCCATGGTAGATCCGTTGAAGGCCCATTCTCACGAGCAACTAGATTCGAACAAGTAACAGAACAAACACTGTATCATTTACCTTCCGCAGTACATCATTGTCCTGGCGGTGACCTGACTTTTAGTTGGGGTCTGGGAAAGAACAAAGTCATCCCTATCAAGTATACCTCGACCCTGCGTGGACCCCCCCACATCCATGATATATGGTGCTCATGACCCTCCCCCCAACCCTGTTCCCCCAGCTGAAGTGTTAAACATGAATGGTAAACCCCTGGGTCTCCCAGTCTCATTTAATGCTGCTATGCCTTTTGCTAAAAGGCTCAAAACCCATAGTGCCAGTTGCTTGTATTAATATGGTACGACCCCCGCCTACCTCAGGACATGTTTGTGTCAAACGTATAGACACACGAATCCTCCTTTTGTTGACCAATGTTTGCTGCTAGTGTAAAACAATTACCAGAGCAATATAGAAAATGCTTGTGTATAGTATAATTGAGAGTGTCGTGATATTTGTGAGTTATCAAAGTACTGAGCCACATCTGCTGTGATTGAAATGATGAACGAACTTGTTGTTTTCCCGATCCTTGAGTCATGAATCCTAATCATATGTTTAATGCTGTGATGTGTCACTGAGACCCATGCATCCACCAACCAGGCTCTACCTCACGTTTTGTGGACATTTATCCCCCATAGGATCAAAGCAACAGAGTAATGAATGTTATACGATGTGATGCTAACGAAAAACTTTCATTGTATTAATTCAGGAAACACAAGTATATGCGAGTTATAGAAATGTGCCCTTTACATTATGCCCCCAAGGCCCCAGCCACCTGGCCCTGTAATAGTATTCATGCTGTCCCGTGAACAGGGACACGCGAAAATTTACAAGGCATCTCCCCCTCCTTCTCGAGAGCTGCACATCCAACCCCCCTCCTTTCTTGAAGGTTTGCCGGGGCTTGAAGGTCCCCGGTATTCTGTTGTTGGAACAGTACAGCTACACCTCCCTGCATTCCTGCACTATGAGCCGCCCTGTCCAGGCCAAGAAGAATTAAAACCCACACGGTCCCAACTCCCACCACCTTTTTGAGGTATTAGCTATGTGCCCCCTCTGACCCAATGGTATTTCAGTTCACTCTAAGTTTAATGGGCCATAGAAACAGTTATTCACCCCAGTACTAACATACCATAAAACTATCACTCACTAGATGTAACAAAATAGAATGATAAAGGTAGCCTAACCCGTGCCCCTGATTAGACACCTGGACCTAGGAGATTGGATCCTTTGTTAATGACAACTTTATGATGATGTATAAAGAAAGCCTCGTATTGCATACTGTTGTTACTGTGTCCCCTCCCTGGTATTAGATTGAAGTATTGAAGGTTTTACATAACAACTTGACATAGACAAATGTGATGAATGTGTATGAATGGCCACAAGGGCAAGTTTTTAGCACCAAAGTAGTGTATCACCATGGACAGCGTGCGCCCTGGCACTCCACCCCGATGAGCCCAGCTGACCCAAGCACTCCATGATGCCACCACATGGATCCCCGCCAATCATGGAGCACTGCGCCTACAGCTAACATAGTACCTAGTTGTCGCCATACAATCCCCAGGACAATGTGGCCCCTATAGCGTAGCTCATGCATGACGTGTATCTGTAATATAAATGACTGTCTTTGCTATTGTCAGACAGAAGGATCTCAGAGTTTGCAGAGTCCTTTGCATGCCCTATATCAATTTAGATAAAAAGACTTTTACTTTCAACCGCACTTGGTCTTGGTCTCATTCCCTCCAGGGGTGTGTCCATCATTGACTCTCATTGGTTAGTGTTATATGCCTTCTGGGGGACGCTTACTTTCACTGGCAAGTGTGTTTTATCCGAGTCATCCACGCCAATTTACACCATCCATTTTCTGGGTATTACTAGTTTCGACTGCCGTTGTTAAGTCTCCTGATACCGAACCGCCTTCAAACTCTTCAAGGCTTCCAGTGGTTACATTGTTTGCATTAGTTAAGGGCAACTCAGCCAGCTCAGCTTCTAGTTGATCGCTCATTACCTCTGTCAATGATGGAGACTTTCTGAAGGCTTGCTCTTTGGTCTTCTTAGCCTCGAGCAGTTCTGCATCATTTAGGTCAAGCTTCTGACATTACGTTTGTGTTTCCTCCTGCAGAAGCAGTTTATTAAAGTTTTTGTGTATGCTAATGTTTGTGCTCGGCGGTCTAGCAGTGCTGACGTTGCTTACTTTACTTAGATCACTCACTGTTACATTTGTTGAGTTCATCCCATGGGAGTCTGCCATAGTGCCTGCTTCTTCTTCAAGCCGCTGTTTTAAGCGGGTGTTTCGCTGCAGTTTACCACCGTTAGCTGGCTCCAGAGGGGTGGACAAGCCGATCGTGCCTTTGGAGGCACTGGGGAAACACTGGAGCACACACACTTGGGAGCATCCACAGGCTATGGAGGGTTACGACCTTACTGCCTGCACCCCAGCACACACGCCCGTGTGTAGACCCCTGATAGTTGCTTTTGCAGCGAGACGGGGTTGGAAAACTCCAGAGGTAATGTTAAACCATGTTGAACAAACAAAAAAGCTCAACCGCTGCACCCAGTCAAACACAGTAAAACACTTACTTCTCACTCCGCCCTGCTTGTGATCCTGGGGGAGGTTTAATGGACACACCTCTGAGTTGCCAGAGCAGCAGCAGCTACTGCAGAAAGACTTCTGCTGAAAGTCACACCGTGGGCAGAGTCTGAACACTGCAAAACACTCACTTCTCACTCCGCTCTCTATTAGATACACTGTTGATCTTTTCTCTTTTTTCTTTTTCTTTACTGTTTTCACTCGTTAGCCTTTTGGAGTGCAAGACATTGGACAACCAGCTAGTATTTACTAGCAGTCAGGATTAGTTTGTTAAACATTATGGAGAATACATATGTTTTCCTTATGCATTCATTGGTTACATTTGCATTGGTTTGTGTTGCTGGTCTTAGTTACGATACGTTTCTTATCTATTGCTGCTATCAGATAAAGTTAGATAACCTTTTTGTTTAGCTAAAAGTTGGCTATATATGTGCTGATTATTATTACATTGTTTTGGGACTGTATTTATGGTTTTAATGTTTGTCTTTTTTTGTATATATGTTTACAGATTCGGCCCTGACAGTAGACAGTTGTTCAAAATGCTTTAGCCATATTTTCTTTATATTTTGATCTGGTTTCCTCATTTTAGCACTTTCTTGCTTCATATCACCAGATTGGTGTTTGCAAATACTCATTTGTTTGTATAGCGCATAATTACATATGAATAGAGGTTTACGGTGGGCAGGACGGTAGGCTGAACACACAGTACAGGAGGTCTCTTGGTTTATCTGTTGTCTTGTGCTTTGATATCCTTGTGCCTTGCACGTTTTATAACTGCAGTGGTCCACACATATTAAGTACATATTCTTACATTTTATTGGGTTACATTTTTCTTCAAGTGGTGCCCGCCTAACACCTCCCTTTCTCCTATTAAATAGACCATTGCCTTAAATGAATATATGTCTTGTATGTTATAAGTGAATGGTGGTTCCGAACAGTAGTTTTTTTATTCTGATAACTCCTGATTTTAGTGTTTTGCATGTGTCTGCATTTTTTATAAACCACATGGTAAAACTAAAAGTAAAATGTATATATGTCGAGGAAGCTGGAAACGGAGCTGCAGATACTCGTGTGCCCACAGTTACATTAATTCATTAGTAGAGCATGTTTAACTCTTTAATTAAGCTAATTGTAGAAAAAATCATGGACCATCTTTGGAAATGTGTGATGTGTTATAAAGGCTCCTGCACTCTCTTTGTTGGGTATCATTTCTAAGCTGTTTCCTAAGATATTTAAACCTTTTTATCTTGGAAGATTAAAGCTTACAAAATTATGTTCTGGCGCATGGATTCTAACAGAATTAAACAGCTTTTGTTATTGTAATGAGGTCAGAAATGTGTTCCTTGCTCATTATGAAACTGTAATGTAATTCTAGATGGCAGTTCTCTTGCAGCAACGTTTCCATAGTTGCATTCCCTTGAAGTAAGCTAAAAATGTTAATATCTCTTAGACCTGGATACAAGTGCCAGTGATTACATGCACTGCAGTGGACGGTGTCATATTATGAGCAAAAACCTTCTCATTATCCTCACTGTTCTTTTGATGTTGGATGACCTCCTTCATTTGTCTGCACTTCCCTTCCTCCCTAACTTGAAGAATACCATCAGTACGACAGTTAATTTGTACAGAATACACTTTTTAGTTTGTGTTCAAGTATGAACGTTTTCATAAGTGTGTGAACAACAGGCAGTCAAGCATCAAAACACTTTCTATTTGGATATAATAATATGAGGAAGTTTCTTGAATTTTACGGGAGAAGAGTTTAGTTCAAGAGGGGGAGTTCTGCTTAGAAGAGGAGGTATCTATTTATTTATTTTATTACATTTGTAGAGCACACAAACACCCAAAAGCATCAAGGCACTGTGAACATAGAGTTATGGTTACAGTTATGTACAAGTCAGGTATGCGCATAAGGTTCCAGGTCAGTTCAGTTCAGTTAAACAGAAATGTTTTGAGTTTGTTTCTGAAGATAGTCAGAGAGTTCTCCATTCTGAGGTGGGATAGGAGGGAGTTCCAAAGTGCAGTAGCTTGGGTGAGGAAGCTGGAGGCTCCGGCTCTAGTTACTCTGTGTGTGCAGGAAGTTGTCGTAGGCAGTTCTGGTGGGTTTGAAGGAAGTCGGTTTGGTGATAAGCTCTGAGAGGCATTGGGGGGCAGTGTTATTGATGTAGCAGTTGGTCAAGGTAAGAATTTTGAAGGAACTACAGTCCTTCACTGCCAACCAGTGGGCGTCTTTCCTCGCTTGAGAGATGGGGTCTGATTTTGTTTGGCCAAATGCAGCACAGAGGGCGTTATTTTGAACAGTTTGTAGTTTTAGTAGGTTACATTTAGATTTATAAGTGAGGAGGGAGGTGGAATAATCCAACCTGGAGCAGATGGTGGCTCGTGCAATGTTGATGCAATTTTCGGTGGAGAGGCAAGGGTGGCAGTCGTTTATGAGTTTGGCGGTATATGCTGATGAGGAGGTGATGGAATTCATATGCTTAGAGAGGGAGAGAGTGGAGTCCAGGTGCGCTCCCGGGGTTTTGACCACTGGGGAGACAGGAATGGTGTTATTGTCAATGGTAAATGGGAGTATTTGGGTTCTAGGTTGGCTAGCTGGGCTGGGTTGCCGACAAGAAGGAGCTCAGTTTCGTCTTAATTTAAACAAAGCACATGGGTTCCCATCCAGGATTGGACAGATTCATAGATGTAGTTAATTATGGCAGTACCTTGGTGAAGGATGCCAAAGAGGGGGATGAGGATCTGGGTGTCATCAGCATAGTTAGTATATTTGGTTTGAAAGGAGTCGAGGAGGTCAACAAGGGGCTTGGTAAAGATGTTGTAGAGGGTGGAGGAGATGCATGAGCCTTGAGGAACCCCACAGGTGATGGCAGTAGGGGTGGAGAAGTGGTTGCTGGTGAAGAAACATGTGGTGTGCTTGGACAAGAAAGATGAGATCCATTGGCAGGCTTCAGGGGAGAATAGGGAGGCAGTGGAGAGTTTGTTGCAGACTATGGTATGGTGAACCAAGTCAAAGGCCGCTGGCAGGTCTAGTATCATGAGGAGAGAGATGTTGCCAGAGTCATGGCCATCATCTAGATTTATTTTTTAGGTCCAGAAGGGCGGACTCAGTGCCGTGACCAGGGCAGAAGCCAGATTGTGATGGGCTAAGGAGTTAGTGTTTTGCTAGGTATTCTTGGACCTGGATATAGGTGGTACAGTCTATTATTTTCAAAGGGAATGGGACGGAGGTGATAGGCCTGTAGTTGGCGGGGATGGCAGGGTCCAAGGAGGTTTCTTCAGGAGGGGGTTGATCAAGGTTTCTTTGATGGAGGGTGGGATGGAGCAGAAGTTGAATGAGGCCTTGACAATGACAGTGGAGAGAGGGATCAAGGACTCGAACATTCAACATAATGAGGGGAGCTGGGCAGATATCTACTCTACATATGGAGGGCTTGAGGGTAGAGGCTGTTGAGGAGTGAGGCAACCTCTTGGGTAGTGACGTGACTGAATGTGTGTGCTGCTCAGGTGTGTAGGTGGGGGAGAAGGTGCTGAGGTGCGGGTTGAAGGAGGAGTTTTGGTGCTGGAGTTTGATTTGAAGGAGGGAGATTTTGTCCAAAAGGGCTTTCTGCATGCTATTGCACCAGGCATCATCTTTGGAGACAGTGGAGGTGGGAGGGGCAGAGGACTCCAGGTATCATAGGATTCAAAAGAGTTCACAAGAGTCGGATTTTGTGTTTGCATTTCTGGAGGAGTAGGTAGATGCTTTGGCGAGGTGGATGGCATTCTTGTAGTCTTTGGTATTGTAGGCAAATCTGGTCTTGTTCTCAGTGGAGGGGCATGTCAGCCAGGCACATGTGCTAGCCCACTTTTTGGAGCGAAGGGCATTGATCTCAGAGGTGTACTAGGTTTTGGTAGGAGAGGAGGGATTGGGGGAGCATTTTCTTAAGGGTGCAAGGTTGTCTACAGCCTTGGTGAGGGTAGTGTTGTACAAGGTGACACGTTTGTTGATGTAGTTATCAGTGGTGGTGGTGGGGGGTAGGTTTGAGGAGGGGTAGGATGCAGTTGCTGGTGAGGTTATGGGTGTTTTGGGAGAATGTGAGTGGGGGCTGGATGGGGGTGAGTGGATTGGCGGGTAGGGATGAAGAAGAGTATGAGGCGGTGGTCTGTCCAGGTACAGGGAGTGTTGGAGATGATGGAGGGATGGCAGTTAAGGTTGAGCAGCCAATCCAGGGTGCGGCCGAGGTTATGTGTGGGATTAAGGATCATTTGCGAGAAGTTGAGGGAGTCCATAGTGGAGGAGAGGGTTGTGGCCTCTTTGTCAGATGAGTCCCCATAGCCAAGCTTGAAATCACCTAGGGCGAGGGACTTGGTATGGGGTTTAAGGTTCGACAGGAGGAGGTGAGGTCACCCGCGAAAGGAGGTGGTGGGGCCTGGTGGGCGGTATATCAGGTGAATGCTGATGGTGCAGTTTGCAGACATGGGGAGCTAGGCGGATAGGGATTGACAGTTGGTGAGAGGGGGTGTGGTGGTGTCGCAGATGTGGAAAGTGTCTTTGAAGGTAAGTGGGAGGACACCATATTTTTGGAAGACACAGTCATTGCGAAGGATGGCAAAGCCGGGGGGGTGTGGTGATGGTTTACTCATTTTTCCAATTTGTTTAAATTAACAAAACTGTTGCACAATTGAAAAAGTGATTCTGTTGCACATTTGAGCAATATACATTTACGAACCTTTCTAGGAACTTTGCACAGAAAATTTGTTAAGGGATCGTCTACCTCCTAAGGTAGCATATGAATTCAGTTTTCCCAATTTGTTCTTGCTCTTATATTTATTTTCTCTTTCTTTTCTCACTACTTGTGGCCAATCTTGGAGGCATGCTTTTTTCCCTTCACACTGGGTTTCTGTTCACACTTCAACCTTTACCTGCCCATCTCTGAACCAAAGTAGGGGTTTCATTGTCCCAAGTGGGGTTATTCTGCATTTCTATGGACCTACTACAGTGGATTGCACACGAGCAACTGACTCTACAGTTGTACATAGGAATTATATCAAGTGTGTTAATAGATTTATTTTCCTCTGTACAGTGCATCATCATTGTTTTTTCATTGCATTGCATATTGTTTTAACACAGAACAGCAATTATAATAATTTGTTACTTAATGGTTATGATGTGAGTGTTGTTTTATTAAATAAATCACACACCAAACGAGGTGATCAGTATCTGACCTAATCCAGGCCCGATCTGGGCCACTTCCAAAGATTGGAAGTACCATTTGTTTGAGCAGTGCTTATTCTCTTTGTGTTTATTTTGATGGAGAGGGGGACGCCTGCGGCATCATGGAGCCAGGTCTCAGTGAGGGCCTGGAGGTTGAGGTTGCGGGAGATAATGAGGTTGTGAATGACAATGGCATGGGTGATGGCAGATGGTGCGTTGATGACAGCACAGGAGTGGAGGTGGTCGTTGGGAGGAAGCCAGGTGGGAGGAGGGTTGCTTAGGTGATGAAATTAGGTTTTGGGTGCTGGTAGGGGTGGTGAGCATAAGTGGGCATTGTGGGACGCTCGCATAGGCGGTTTTGGTATGGGGTACGGTAGGGGAGTGTACGGGTGGAGGGGTGTAATGTGTGGTCACAAAGTTAGAGTAGTGCAGAGAACATTTTAACGTCAGGGATGGTGAGAAGAGATGATGAGAAAGGGGTAGAGGGGCAGAGGGGGGCAGGAAGGTGTTGGGGGATGGATGAAGGAAGCCCAGTATGGGCAGATAAAGAGTAGCAAGCCAGTGTTCAGGGGCTTACCTTGGGCCTTGGGCAGATAGTAGGCAGGTGGAAATGCTTTCGCTGGCCAGGGGCCTGCAGAAGTTAGGGTGGATAGGGCGGGTGCAGGAGGCTGGAGGGTGGTCATTGTAGTCATGAAGATTGAGATTGTGCCAGCCACCTTTGGAGCCAAACACTTGCGGCGCACAACACAGCAGCCTTAGCCTGCACTGGATTTGCAGCAGAGGGCTCTTTGGGCAGGTTTTAAGGCAAGAGCTTTGTCGAGCGGCGATGCGTAGGGTGCATGACCTAGTCATAGTGAGTCTCGATTGGGCAGCATAATCTGCAGACATGTAGCACACAACACCATGCCCTTAGACTGCACAAGCTTTGACACAGGGCTCCGCAGGCAGGTTTTAAGGCAAAAGTGGCATCAAGCATCGATGCGTAGGGTGCGTGGTTTAGTTGTAGCGAGCGTCGATCAGGCAAAGTAACCTGCAGCACACAATACTGCACCCTCAGCACACACGGGCTTTGCCGCAAATGGCTTGGCAGAAGGATTGAGCATCAATGGATAGGCTGCGTGGTACAGTTGTAGCGGGAGTTGATCAGACAGCGTAACCTGCCAACCAGCGGCACACAACACCATGCATAGGCTGTGCTATTTTTTTTACTGATTTTCATAGTTTTTTATTAGTGCAAGCAACGTAACCATAACGTCCTTTTCAATGGAGGAAGACCACTAGCATCCTAGGTTCTCAAAGTGGGAACCCGGGGTGGTAAAAACAAGATTTTTCTTCCCAAACCGGGACGCCACAGGCAGGCGTCCCGGTGTAGGAAGGAAAATCTTTAACCAAGATAGACACCATCGAAAGGGAAGGCGGGGTGTATAAAGAGAACACAACAGGGCATCGGCGGGGGGTCGGGAAGACCAGGAGAGAGACACGGGGCATGAGTGGGGGGGTAACACGAGGGAGACACGGGGCATGAGCGGGGGTGGGGGGTAACATGAGGGAGACACGGGGCATGAGCAGGGGGTGGGGGAGAAGGGAGACACGGGGCATGAACAGGGGGTGGGGGAGAAGAAGGGAGACACGGTCACGGTGCATGAGCAGGGGGTGGGGGGGAAAGAAGGGAGACACGGGGCATGAGTGGGGGGTGGGAGGAAGAAAGGAGACACGGGGCATGAACGGGGGGTGGGGGGTACAGGAGGGAGACACGGGGCAAGAGCGGGGGGTGGGGGGTACAGGAGGGAGACACGGGGCATGAGCGGGGGGTGGGGGGAAGATGGGAGACACGGGGCATGAGTGGGGGAGGGGAGAAGAAGGGAGACACAGGGCATAAGCGGGGGTGGGGGGGAAGAAGGGAGACACAGGGCATGAGCGGGGAGTGGGGGGGGAAGAAGGGAGACACAGGGCATGAGCGGGGGGTGGGGGGAAGAAGGGAGACACTGGGCATGAACGGGGGGTGGGAGGGGAAGAAGGGAGACACAGGGCATGAGCAGGGGGTGTGGGGGAAAGAAGGGAGACACGGGGCATGAGAGGGGGGTGGGGGGAAGAAAGGAGACATGGGGCATGAACGGGGGGTGGGGGGGAAGAAGGGAGACACAGGCATGAACAGGGGGTGGGAGGGGGAAGAAGGAAGACACGGGGCATGAGTGGGGGGCAAGGGGGAAGAAGGGAGACACGGGGCATGAGCGGGGGGCGGGGGGGAAAGAAGGAAGATACAGGGAATGAGCGGGGGTGGGGGGGAAGAAGGGAGACACAGGGCATGAGCAGGGGGTGGGGGGGAAGAAGGGAGACACGGGGCATGAGCGTGGGGTGGGGGAAAGATAGGAGACACGGGCATGAGCGGGGGTGGGGGGGAAAGGAGGGAGACATGGGGCATGAGTGGGGGGTGGGGGGAACCGAAGGGGGACACGGGGCATGAGCGGGGGGTGGGGGAAACAGGGCACACACAGGGCATGAGCAGGGGTGCAGGGGAACAGTGCACACACGGGGCATGAGCGGGGGGGTGGGGGGACAGGGCACACATGGGGCATGAGCGGGGGGTGGGGAGAACGGGAGGAACACACAGGGCATCAGCAGGGGGATGGGGGAAACTGAGCACACACGGGGCGTGAGCGGGGGGTGGGAAAGGAGGGAGACAAGGGACATGAGCGGGGGGTGGGGGGGAAAGGAGGGAGACACAGGGCATGAGCGGGAGTGGGGGAACAGAGGAGACACTGGGCATGAGCGGGGGTGGGGGGAAGGGGAGAGACACACGGGGCATGAGCGTGGGTGGGGGGGAGGGGGAGAGACACACGGGGCATGAGCAGGGGTGGGGGTAGGAGACACACGGGGCATGAGCGGGGGGTGGGGGGAGGGGAGAGACACACAGGGCGTGAGCGGGGGGTTGGGGGGAGGGGAGAGACACACCGGGCATGAGCGGGGGTGGGAGGGAGGGGAGAGACATACAGGGCATGAGCGGGGGTGGGGGGAAGGCAAGAGACACACGGGGCATGAGCGGGGGGTTGGGGGGACAGAGGAGACAGACAAAAACACAGACATTAGTTTTTGTACAGGCGGCAGATGCCGCTCCTCGGCCCTCCGCTGGCCACCGTGTGCCGATGGCGTGAGCAGGGGCTGGAGGAACAGGGGAGACACGGAGCATGAGCGGGGGGGTGGGGGGGAAGAATGGAGACACGGGGCATGAGCAAGGGGTGGGGAGGAAGAAGGGAGACACGGGGCATGAGCGGGGGGTGGGGGGGAAAGAAGGGAGACACGGGGCATGAGCGGGGGGTGGGGGGGAAGAAGGGAGACACGGGGCATGAGCGGGGGTGGGGGGAGACACAGGGCATGAGCGGGGGGTGGACATGAGCGGGGGGTGGGGGGAGAAGGAAGACACGGGGCATGACCGGGGGTGGGTGGAAGAAGGGAGACACAGGGCATGAGCGGGGGGTGGGGGGAAGAAGGGAGAAACAGGGCATGAGCCATGGGTGAGGGGAAAGATGGGAGACACGGGGCATGAGCAGGGTTGGAGGGGAAAGGAGGGAGACACGGGGCATGAACGGGGGTGGGGGGGAAACAGGGCACACACGGGGCATGAGCGGGAGATGGGGGGAACAGGGCACACACGGGGCATGAGCAGGGGGTGGGGGAATGAGAGGAACACACAGAGCATCAGCGGGGTGGGGGGAACAGGGGAGGCACAGGGCATGAGCGTGGGGATGGGGGAAACAGGGCACACACGGGGCAAGAGAGGGGCGTGGAGGGGAACAGGGCACACACGGGGCATGAGTGGGGGGTGGGGGTGAGAAAGGAGGGCGACACGGGACATGAGTGGGGGTGGGGGGAACAGAGGAGACACAGGGCATGAGCGGGGGTGGGGGGGAGAGACACACGGTGCATGAGTGGGGGATGGGGGGAGGGGGAGAACACACGGGGCATGAGTGGGGGGGTGGGAAAGGAGGGAGACACGGGACATGAGCGGGGGGTGGGTGGGAAAGGAGGGAGACACAGGGCATGAGCAGGAGTGGGGGAACAGAGGAGACACTGGGCATGAGCGGGGGTGGGGGGAAGGGAGAGACACACGGGGCATGGGCGTGGGTGGGGGGGAGGGGGAGAGACACACATGGCATGAACAGGGGGTGGGGGTAGTAGACACACAGGGCATGAGCGGGTTTAGAGACACACCGGGCATGAGCGGGGGTGGGGGGAGGGGAGAGACACACAGGGCATGAGCGGGGGGTGGGGAGAAGGCGAGAGACACACGGGGCATGAGCGGGGGGTTGGGGGGACAGAGGAGACAGACAAAAACACAGACATTAGTTTGTGTACAGGCGGCAGATGCCGCTCCTCGGCCCTCCGCTGGCCACCGTGTGCCGATGGCGTGAGCAGGGGCTGGAGGAACAGGGGAGACACGGAGCATGCATGAGCGGGGGGGTGGGGGGGAAGAAGGGAGACACGGGGCATGAGCAAGGGGTTGGGAGGAAGAAGGGAGACACGGGGCATGAGCGGGGGTGGGGGGGAAAGAAGGGCGATACGGGGCATGAGTGGGGGTGGGGGGGAGAAGGAAGACACGGGGCATGAGCGGGGGGTGGGTGGAAGAAGGGAGACACACGGCATGAGCGGGGGGTGGGGGGGAAGAAGGGAGAAACAGGGCATGAGCCGTGGGTGGGGGGAAAGATGGAAGACACGGGGCATGAGCGGGGTTGGAGGGGGAAAGGAGGGAGACACGGGGCATGAGCAGGGGGGTGGGGGGAAAACAAGGGAGAAACGGGGCATGAGCAGGGGGTGGGGGGGAAACAGGGCACACACGGGGCATGAGCGGGAGATGGGGAACAGGGCACACACGGGGCATGAGCAGGGGGTGGGGGAATGGGAGGAACACACGGAGCATCAGCGGGGGTGGGGGGAACAGGGGAGGCACAGGGCATGAGCGGGGGGGATGGGGGAAACAGGGCACACACGGGGCAAGAGGGGAGTGTGGGGGGGAACAGGGCACACACGGGGCATGAGCAGGGGGTGGGGGTGAGAAAGAAGGGAGACACGGGACATGAGTGGGGGTGGGGGGAACAGAGGAGACACAGGGCATGAGCGGGGGTGGGGGAGAGATACACGGTGCATGAGTGGGGGATGGCGGGAGGGGGAGAGACACATGGGGCATGAGCGGGGGATGGGGGGAGGGGAGAGACACACGGGGCATGAGCGGGGGTGGGGGGAGGGGAGAGACACATGGGGCAGGGGGTGGGGGGAGGGGAGAGACACACGGGGCGTGAGCAGGGGTGGGGGGAGGGGATGACACACAGGGCATGAGTGGGGGTGGGGGGGAGAGGAGAGACACACCGGGCATGAGCGGGGGTGGGGGGAGGGGAGAGACACACCGGGCATCAGCGGGGGTGGGGGGGAGGGGATGGACACACAGGGCATGAGCAGGGGTGGGGGGAGGGGAGAGACTCACGGGGCATGAGTAGGGTGTGGGGGGAAAGGGGAGAGACACACGGGGCATGAGCGGGGGGTGGGGGGAAGGGGAGAGACACATGGGGCATGAGCGGGGGGTGGGGGGAAGGGGAGACAGACAAAAACACGGACATGAGTTTGTGTGCAGGCGGCAGATGCCGCTCCTCGGCCCTCCGCTGGCCACCGTGTGCCGATGGCGTGAGCGGGGGCTGGAGGAACAGGGGAGACACGGAGCATGAGCGGGGGGGGGTGGGGGGCAGGGGAGAGACACACGGGGCATGAGCGGGGGGTGGGGGGAAGGGGAGAGACACACAGGGCATGAGCGGGGGGGTAGGGGGGACAGAGGAGACAGACAAAAACACGGACATGAGTTTGTGTGCAGGATCCCGCTCCCCGTCCCTCCGCTGGCCACCGTGTGCCGATGGCATGAGCGGGACACGGAGCATGAGCAGGGGTGGGGCAGCATAGGGCAGACACGGGGCATGAGCAGGGGGTGGGGGGAACAGGAGACAGACACGGGCATAAGCGGTGGTGGGGGACTTACTGTACAGGCGGCAGATCCCGCTCCTGTCGACCTGACAAAGCCTAAAGCCTCTCATGCGAGAAAGAAAGATGGCTGGCGTCTCTGAAGCCACGACGCACTGCACGCTTTCACAGCATCCAATGAGAGAGCACATCAGATGTCCGTGGACATCACGCAACCCGCTTGCCCAATCCCTGTCCTATCTGCGAAGCAAACCCAGATATCACACATTTTTTTTTACCTACTTTTTGGTCATTTTAAAAGAAAATACTGGACGGATTTTCACCAAATTTGCAAAAGCACATTTTCGGGACCAAGCCGCTGCTCCTGGTCCAAATTTGATGAAAATCCGTCCAGCGGTTTGGGCTGTAGGCGCAAGCAAAAATGTTTTCCCATTCAGTCGATGGGAAAAAAAAAAGTTTTGGAACCCCCCCCTTATAAGTTTTCCCCCCTGGACGAATCCTCACCAAATTTAGCAAAAAAATTCAGAGTGGGCCATATACTTTTGCAAAGTTTGGTGAGGATTCATCCAAGGGGAGCGAAGTTATAAGCCGCCCAAAAAGTGCTCTTCCTATAGAAACAGCAACATAACCATAACTACCTGGCCACTACCGTGGCGATGTAATATATATATATATATATATATATATATATATATATTCAGTGAAAAAAACTTTGTTAAAGGGACGTTATGGTTAAGTTGCGCTACTAAAAACCTATGAAATTCAGTGAAAAAACTTTGTTAAAGGGACCTTATGGTTCCAAGTAAAACCAAAAAACCCTTGAAATTCGCCAGTTATGGTAAGCTAAGCAACCATTTGTTGCAATAAAATTCAGAGTGACCCAAATACTTTTTTTGCAAAGTTTGGTGAGGATCTGTGAGAGCGAAGTTATAAGCCACCCAAAAAGTGCTCTTCCTATGGAAACAGCAACTTAACCATAACTACATGGCCACTACCGTGGCCATGTAATATATATATATCTATA
Source organism: Ambystoma mexicanum (assembly GCF_040938575.1). Classification (NCBI taxonomy): domain Eukaryota; kingdom Metazoa; phylum Chordata; class Amphibia; order Caudata; family Ambystomatidae; genus Ambystoma; species Ambystoma mexicanum. The sequence continues at coordinate 655,596,260 of NC_090927.1, read as the reverse complement.
TCATGCCACAGTAAGAAATGGCTTGACCTTCTACGCCAAAATGCCAGTCTAGACAAGTAATACAACTTAACACGTACGCTTTATCTTAGATGCCCAGTAAATAAAAATGTCATGACAGAGTAAGAAATGGCTAGACTGGCTGCCCCAAATTGACAGTCTAGCCACGTATCCTTTTATTTTAAATCAACAGCATTTATTACTTGACATCTGCCCACACTGCACCTGCCTCCCCCCACTCACCAAAATCAGCTTACCAGACCCGTAAATACATACGCACACACCCATTAATTTATACAACATTCACTCGCTCATTCACAAACAACATTCATTCACTTATTTACATGTGCACCCATACAGCTCATGCACATATGTTACATAATTCATAAACAAAATATATTCTTACCTGCATGCAGGAGTGCAGGAGCCAGTGTTTGTGAGTCGACACCCTGTTTCATTTGTAGTTGCAGGAGCATCCCTTCTCAAATGTGAATGTGCAGTTCCCCAGTCTGCATCCCCAATGGACCAGCCAGGGCTGGGGAAGCAAAACACCCCAGACTTGCATGGTCCTTTGGACAAGTGTGTCAGGGAAATCAACTGTCAAATGTAAACCATGTTTCCCTTTGACAGTTTGAAACATTCCAGTAGCACTCCCTCAACTGCAAAAAGCAGTTGTAATTTCTTTTTCAAATTACATAGAGTATAGTGTATGTTGTACCCATAGTTTGTAGCCATGCCCAGTAGGAACGTTTGATGCAGCTTGACCTGGACACTCACAATCCATCAGATGTTCGCTGACCCTAGCCTGATAGCCCCCAAACCATCAGATTGCCCGATTTAGCATGGCCACAGGCCATGCTGGTGGGTACTGAAGTGTTTGTGGAAGGTGAGCGCTGATCAAGTTAGTGCTCCAGAGCTCGAGGTGTGGGCCTAATATAGCTCACAATAGAGACTGATGTTAAAGGTTTTAATTATGTTAGATCTTGTGAAGGGGGACAATAGGCAACCCCACGTGTGGCTTCCTTTAACACATCTGGTCAATTTCTCCTTCACCAGAGATCAATGTGTTCACATCAAAAAGAGAAGATTAAAATGCAGTCTTTACAGTTGGTCAGAGCCTCCATTATAAGCTTTCTGATTGGCTCCAATACTGGATGTTGAGAGAAAAACAAATAAGCATCCTCTGCCCCAACAAATCATGTTTTTCCGACCCCATGCTACATCTCATGATCCATGTCTGGTTTTGGAGCAAACCATGAGCTGTATAGTTCCACCACAAATATATCCTTATTTTCCCAGCTGCTTCACCTGCCTGCTTTGTCCCCCTGCATTCAGCCTTCCGGGCCGCACTTATCTCTTTGTCTGGCACCTTTGCACCACAACTCTCCTCCTGCTCTGGTTGCCATGAAAATGGAGGAGGGGCTCCACTCATTGCTTTGGCAGAACAATGGGTTGAATTCTCACAATAACCCTTAATTTCTGCCATCTTCTTTGCTCTTACAGCCCTGCAAATTTGCATTTGGGTGCTTACAGAAATATTAAACAATGGCATGAGCTTCATCAGTTGGTAGCAGAGTCAGGGACAGGTTATAAATTAGACCGCAAGCTGGTACTGACCAGTAAAGCCTGAGGAATCAGTTGTTATGCAGGCTTTTACTGGATTATAACCTCAATCCCAAACTTTCTGATTGCATAAAGAGATGAAAATATGGTCTAACTTGATTTGGAAACCCCAAGCTACAGACAGCTAAAGATAATAAGCCTGCATCCATTCCCAGTATATACATAAGAACACATTATTAGTTTGGCCATAATTCTGCATCATTGTATTCATATATTTATTAATTTCAGCACACAAAGCCTTGCAGCACCTAGACGCTAGCAACAGTAAGTGAATAGTACAGTTCATAAGGTGCGAGAACTTGCATATGGGTTTCAGCGTAATGATAGGTGGTGGATGCACACTTTGACAAGCCTCACCTCATGGTGCGGGGGGGCTACTTCAGGCATGCAGATGGAATAAAAGGCAAAATAGGTGTGTGTATACAGAATGGCAAAGCCTCTCCTCAGGGTGTGGGGGCTACTTCAGGCATGCAGATGGCATAAAAGGCAAAATAGGGGTGTGTATACAGAATGTCAAAGCCTCGCCTCATGGTGTGGGAGGATACTTCATGCATGCAGACAAGCGTAAGATACAAAATAGGTAGGTGTGTGTATACAGACTGGCAAAGACACACCTCATATTGTGGGATGATACTTCAGGCATGCAGACAAGCCCAACAACATGGTAAATGTGTCACAGTAGATAAGCCTTACAGCAAGGTGACATCAGGTGGGCAGGCCTTGCAGCCAGGTAATTTCAAGTTCCAAGTGTAAGGTAGGCAGGCCTTGAGGCTAGGTAATATCATGGTACAAATGTCAAGGTAGACAGTACTTGCGGCTTGGTAACATCATGGTACAAGTGTCAAGGAAGGCAGGCCTTGCGGCTGGTTAACATCATGGTACAAGTGTCAAGGTAGGTAAGCCTTACAGCAAGGCAAAAACAAGGTAGGCAGCCTTGTGGTCGTGTAGCATCATGGTGCAAGTGCTAATAGGCGGGCCTTGTGGCCGGGCAACATCATGGAACAGGTCTCGAGGTAGGCCGGCCATGTGGCATGTACTGGCAAATCAGTGACTGGTGTAGTTTGTGTGTACATCAGTAATGCAGGCACAGGAGTCAGAGATAGTAAGGGCAGGCGATGTGAAGAACTCGTAACGAAGCAGAAAAGGCCATGGATCTAAAGAGTGCAACGACTCAAGCTGCAGGATGGCTGCTGAATGGTCGCTTTGATTGGTCGCTTAACTTCTGCATGATCCGGAAGGTGGGCGACACGCGGGGTGGTAGTCGCTCCACGGGAGGGATGACAGGTGCAGGGAAAAGCTAAGGCACAGGAGTACAAGGTACGGAGATTGGGGCAGGTCGTGAGCGCTATGTTCGGATGAACAACGTTGTGGATATGCTAGGGCGGGGGGTCGGCTACCGTGTATAGACACTGAAGCTAACTTGGGGGCACTGGGCAGATCTTTTATTGTGTTTGGCTGGCCGCTAAGATCACTAGGGAGGCAGTGCATCTCCAAGGTCATACGGAGTGAGTTAGAGAGGAACAGCATCAGCACAGTAGTAAATGTGTAATGTGCTGAGAAGCGTAGGCAGTCACATTGCAGATTGGGCACATAAGAAGGAGTGTTTGTTACCTTTTGTAATGGTACAGAGACTTTACACAGGAATCTGCTTTACAGTGTGATCCAAATCTGCATGCTCTTCGAGCTGAATCAATGCAGGATTTGGTGGTAGGAGTCGCCAAGGGGGTGCTGCGTTGCAGGAACTACCTGGACAGGCCCGGACAGGCAGGGGAGAGAGACTCAGTAAAGGGCCTATTTGAATTACTGTCAGATTAATTTACCATTAAAATCACTCAGTCATGTGAATTGGTGATTTTTAGGGGGGCAACAACAATGCAGTTCCCCATACATGGAGTCCACAGGAATCCATGGAGAATTTAGCAGTTTTACTCTGGACCGCAATTTCACCACAGTGCATCTACAGAATTTGGGTCTTGAAATGGAGGATTAACCTCAAGCATTTTTCTGCAGGTATATTAAGCAATTCAAGGCCAAACTCCCAATTCAGCAGTGCAATAAATGGCATTCATTCTGATACCACCAAAGAAAGCGTTGGGAATAGAATTACTGCTACTTTCTGACTGCACCGCAAAACTTGTGTAAAGGGCCTTTGAATGGAGCAGGACCTATAGAATTGCAACAAGAACACCCAAACAAGCTGCTGGGATCACCCAAACGAACGGATGGCCCAAGGGGCTTGGCCACTAGCCATGTCTAGTGACAATTTCAACTGGGCCAGAGCCTTCATTAGTGACCTGAGAACTCCAAATCATCCAACAAGCCCGGTAGGTATGGGATTTAGAGAGCTCTGCCAAGTGAGCAACTGTACCATCACATTAACCTTTGGGATTCCAAGTCACTACATCGAATGGCAAATGCCCTTCAGCCCTGCAAATAAACCCCTGACCTGCTGGATGAGTACATTCAGAATGGAGTGTCGATATTCCCGGCAGGATAGCTTAACGGCAACGTGCGCGCCTTGGAAGCAAGACAACACAAAGCAATACAGGTTTCGTTCCCCGGGTCCGCGCTTAGAAACCTCTGGGTGTTTAGGTGCGTTATAAATACAACTAAGACAAAAAAAAAACTATTAGCAGACTCAAAATCGAATTAGATGGAGCTAATGAAGAGGAGAAAAAGTTAAGATCAGATCTCGAGTTATGTCAAAAAGAAATGCAATCAAAATGCAATGAATTTGACACCTAGCTGTGTCAGAGAAGGAGGCTTTTTGAGCAAGAATTAAAACACCTGAAAGGGTTAGTAAGCGACATTAGACAAGACAAAGAGGGGGTTATTTTAGCGATGCAAACTCTCCAGAGAGGTAATATAGAGAAAGAAGGCGAGCACCAAGCCATTGAACAAGAAATAGCTAAAATGTTCTAGGAAAGGGACAAAAGGGACAAGGAGTTTAATGAATGTCAAATGCAAATGAGTGAGATGCAGAATGTAATAAATAAGATGGGTGACGAGAATACTTATTTGGGTAAGGAGGCAGACCGACTCCATAAAAACTGCAAAGATTTAGAACAGCAAATATGTCATTTTAAATGTCAGGAAAAACAACAAGGCACCACATTGAATGGAATTGAGGTTAGAGCCCCTTCTATGAGAGGGAATAATGTCCCAATGGCTATACAGGTTACGGGGCCTGGTTGCAATGCAATTATGAGGGTTTGACTCACCCACTAGTGGTTGCCATCAGTCTCATACACCTGAAAAAAGAATGAACAACAGAATAATGCAACTCTAAACATAGCGACAAGTAGCCCTATAAAAGTAATGAAATCAAAGAAGGCCCTAATATAGCCATTCAAAAAGGGGGGGGGTGATTGTTGTAAAGAGAATCACCTTGAAGCAGTGCATGATATATTTAAAGCCCTAAAGATAACCAAGGTACAGACAATACGTTCATTTAACTCTTGATGCTGCCACAGCGACCATCATCAGGCGATTGAATGAACAAGAAAATATGCCATGGGCAGAATTTGAAAAGGAGGTTAGACATCATCGTTCCCCATATCAGTGACTGCAAGATGCAAAGAAAGCGGCATATACAATGACAGCCAGGCCGAATGTGTCACCTCGCCAATTTCTCCAACAGTTAAAAAGAGATTTCTCTCGCTTTGATGTATCCTTTAGTGTTAATTCAGTTGAATTTAAGACTGCCTATTTTCATGGCTTACAAAAAGATATTATATCACAATCGATTCGCGAGTTTGATTGCGGGAAGTAACTGAAGTGAATTGTAGATCAAGGGACAAAACTATATGAGGTGCTCTATTGCCAGAGTGGAGAGGGAGATAGAATTAAAGAAACAAAGTCAAGATCTAAGAACTCCTCAGCAACGGTAATGGAGATAAGATCTGCTAAAATGTCACTTGAATGAGCCCAAACTCCAGTGAGAAATAATATGACATCCGATCAGAGGGGTGCACCACAGAGGCCGCCATAACAGGCGCCAATGTTTCAGTGACATGATCCAAGCAATAGAGAGAGTTACAAGAAGCAAGTAAATCGGCTAAGAACAAAGTAGCCATTATACAAGGACATCTCTGACCCACTTCGGTTTCCTCACGGATTAAATAATACATCTACACTGTCATTGGCATCTTGGAACATGAGGGTATTTGCCCACTTGATTGCAAATCAGACGTGCAATTGTCTGACTTTGACGTACTTTGTCTGCAGGAGAAATGGCTTATTAACAAGCCTTGCTTAGATGTTTTCGAGTTGGCGCACTCCCCGGCCCAGAAAGGCCAAAAAGGCAGACCACGATCAGGATTAATAACAGCGGTCAAGTCAGGAAGCTCCCTGTCTTTAACCAAGGTTATGAAGAGATTGGAATTCATCTTGGCATCAATAATCTCTTGGTCAGCCTTGGTCAAAAGCACAAAAAACAGACGGAAGGAAAGATCTTCATCCTGAACATCTATTGGAACCCTTTGAGAATTCCGAATGAACAACTCCTGATGGAAGTGGAACGGACAATCGACTCAGCCCTAACAGAAGAAGACGTCAAACACATAATGATTGCAGGTGATCTGAACATCGACCTACTTACAAATAAGAGAAACCCATGTGGAAGAGCCGCTTTGCGGTCAGTCTCATGAAATCTAGAGACCTGCACAATCTGCACCTGATAAACAGCGCAAAAGAAAGCTCCATTCCAACATGGGAGAGAGAGGGCAAAGAGGCGGTCATCGATTATATTCATGTGTCTAGAAGCCTTCTAAAATACTTTGCTTCCTTTAAGGTGCAAAGAACTGAAAACAGTGACCACAACTTGCTACTTCATCAGTGGCAGAGAAGTCCAAAAGAAGAACGAAGAATGATGTTACCTCTGGATTCTGATACGCAGGGTATCCGTATTCGTCTATCAGACACTGCAATCAGCGCTCTGACAAAAGAATACTCCGAGTGCACCAGCCAGGGCAATCACGTCGTTGAGAATATAACAGATTATTCTTCAGTCCTGACAGTCTGCAAAAAAACAGCAAAAAAGATGCCAAACGGGCAGTAACGATAATCCACGTTTTCAACAAACAACTGGTGGAGAAGAGGGAGCTGGTCAGAAAATTAAAAAGAAGAGCAAATAAATCAGGCTTGGCATTCGACAAAGTAGAATTAGGCAAAGCTACAAAAAAATACTAACAGTGGCTTAGAGCAAACAGACACCAGAGAAACCAAGATGATGCAGAATTGATGCTGCGTACGATCTGCAGCAAAAAAACAAAGGACTTTTGGTCTCTGATTAATGGAAGAACAAAGGGAGAAAACCAGCCACTTACCAATGCAGTGGGCGAATTGAGCTGGGTGAAACATTTTGAACAACTTTACAAAGTGCCCCTGAAATCCCCAACACCCTCCTCTGCTGATGAAAAAGTAAATTGGAAAGTTCCAATGGATCAAGAGACAATTCTCAATAAAATTAAAAAACCTAATGGTAACGTGCGGCAGGACCAGACGGCATTACCAACTTTGACCTCAAACAAAAGGACAAAAGTTGGTCCAAGTTCATGGGAGAAATCTTCAAGAACTGCAACATAGCCTCAACCATTCCTCCATCTTGGAAGAAGGCGATCGTCGTGCTCATCTTTAAGAAAGGCGCAAGAGACAATCCGAGCAACTACCGGCCTATATCACTATTAGACTCGATAGGCAAACTTTTCGCTGCATTTATCTTGGAAAGCTTCAAAGGTTGGGTAGTCCTCGGCAACATGACTGACCCGTTACAAACAGGCTTTGTGAAAAACTCAGGAATGACTGACATCTTAGCCCTAAGTATCCTGAAAGCCAAGTAATTGAAGTCCACCCTAAAATCTATATGGCCTTTATTGACCTAACAAAGGCTTTCAACTGTATCGACAGAACCTTGCTGTGGGAAAAACTCGAAAACCACAACTGTCCATCTGAAATCCTAAATCCCATCAAGGATCTGTACACCGATACGTACGTTTAAATCAACAAGGCCTATTGTCATCTTGGAAACATCAAACAAGGAGTAAAGCAGGGTTGCCCACTGGCCCCAGCTCTTTACAACACGTACACCTCGGATTATAAAGATCATGAGGCAAATGTACGATCCTTCCCACCAAGAATAGGTGAAGAAAAAATATCAAGATTGCTCTATGCAGATGACATCATCTTGATGGACCAAACGCCAATAGGCCTCCAAAGACATCTGACGAATCTGGCTTCTTACCTCCAAGCAAACCAGCTTCAAATGAACCAAGAAAAAAACAAAATCATGATTCTGGGAAAAGGCGTGGGTAAAATGGTAAAATTCGCATGGAAGGTATGGGAAGAAACCCTGGAAACTGTAGAGGAGTTTAAATACCTTGGAATAACATTGAGCAAAAGCATCAAAGAAAACCTGATGTGTGAAATCATTCTGAAAAAGCTACGCTTGCTAATAACACAGACTAAAATACTCTCCAGGAAGTACTGCCGTTTCTCAATTGCCCCATTGCTGATGTTTTACAGGATGAAAATGATCCCCACTTTAATGTACGGGGTGGAAGCAATGCCCTACATTACACCACTCTTTTGGCAGAAAGTAGAAGGTTGATACTGGCGTAAAGTCCTTAATCTACCACAATCAATTCCGGTGGGAGTCATTAGGAAAGAACTTACTCTTCAGTCATTAAATTCCATCGTAGCACGGAACAAGACTGGATACAAACTTTAGACGAAGCTCAGTTAGTAAAATCAATGAAGAACAGCCCAAACAATCCAGTAAAAATGTATGAAACAAGAGTTTATCTATTGAAGTGTCCCTCTAAGAAGCTTCGTGAAATTGTATTTGGATCCGCCTAAATATCTTATGTACCTGCTCCAAACCTGCAGAGGGGTGGATGAAACTCGCACTCGTCATCTGGGGCATCTATTTGGCAAATTTGACTTAGTGGATGAAGAGGGGAAACGCAACAATTTGATGAGTGGAGAGAACATTAAATGGACCATCGCAGTAATGGGTTTTTACGAAAGTCTTGGTCTATTGAATCGCCGGGATCAGGGCAAAGTAAATAGTGCAACCGGAGTTGATGGCACTCCAAAGAACAGAAACTCCCTCTCCGCCTAGTCCTTCCTGACCCCTCTCCCCCTCTTCTAGCAACAGAGGCTGGCAGGATTTGGACTTTTCTTTTTCTTTCCACACTTAGGAATAACCTTGTAAAAATTGTTTCTTGTTAAACAATTAAATCAAGTAATAAAAAAATAAAAAATAAATAGAGAGAGTTACATTAGCCCTAGGTGCATGGGAGACAGAACCAGGGTGGGATACAGGCCCGATATGTCAGGCATGAATAACAATGAGAGGAAACATAAAGATCAAAGAAACAATAGTGCCTACCAGACATTGGGGGCACACAGCAGATTTGACCCCAACACTATGGTGTATGGCATATGGCAACAAGGACAGACTACAATATGTGGATCAGTTAATTGAAAATGAAAATAAGCATAGGGGACAGTCCCACAAAATGAAAGACAAAATATGAACTATGCTTCGCGTCATTATAATCAACCACCACCACCAATGGATCACAACCAAAGAATGACCCCACCACGGTCCCCACCCTCCATGATTCAAAGGTCCAGAAACAATTCAAATAGAAATTAATGTCCTGAGAGATACCAGAACAGATTTAACCAGGGTGAAAGTAACCAGTACCGGTCTAGGCCGCAAGGAGAAGATTCTAGAGAAATGGACAGATTTCAATGTCTTGAGGCCCAAGTAAAAATGTTTTCTGAACAGATAGGAAAGCTCTGTGCAGTTCAAAAACAGTCAACAAATGAGGTGACGGAAGGTTGCAGAAGTGAACTGGTGCCTTCTGTTAACAAGTGACTAAATGCTAATAGCGCCTGCAATGATAAAAATACAGAATCCCATGAACCAGTTTTGTGTAACGGTTATGAATTGCTTACTGATTTAGATATGAAGATGCCCACAAATGAGAATAAGGAAGGGATTGCAACCACACATAAAAAGGAAGTTTGGTTTAATATGGCGTTAAACTGAAATATTGAGGTGTGTGCAAATGAAAAAGAGAAAGGAAAAAATAAAGGGGAAATTGCAAACGAGCAAAAGGACAGATTAAAAAAAAAGATATTGCATGTCTTGATAAAACCACTGTTTGAGAAGTAGGTTTGACTGTTGAAACATTCTCCATAGATACTCAAAACATATATAAAATGCAAACAGGAAAAATGAGTACTAAAAAGGAGGCTACAGTATAGTCACCTGAAGAGATCTTTGAGCCACATATCTTTCAAGAGACTAAAAAGGACAATGCTGTGCAAATAAGTGCTCAGGATCAGAAAATGACAAGTTACCATGTGATGTTTATTTTATGAGCATGTTCAATGGAAAAACTGCAGTGTGAATGTTGATGGTCCCCGAACAGAGGGGCAAACAGGGGCTACACTCCAGATGATTTCTGAACGTGACAAGACAGACCACGATTTCTGAGATGAGATGGGCAAAATGGAGGGAAAGATTTCCTTTTATTTACCCCTGTACTTGGCAAAAAGTGAGAAGGGCCTGAGAAAAGTGAGTCTTGAAATCAGCAGAAATGCACACTTTCTATGTGCATTGGAAGAAATTGAGGAAAGATATTATGCTCCCATTACTGTTGAAGAGAAGTGCAATACATTTGCAATGATTGACACAAGTGCACAGGTCACGATGATGTACAAATAATAGGTAAAATTTATCAATGAAGGGCGATCCCCACAAAATCAGATCAGAGTGAAACAAAATGAAGGCCCGGTACATAATTTTAATGGTGAGGAGGTACCTATCGAAGTTATCACTGAGGTTGACATAAAGGTAGGAAAACACAGAATGAGACAGGAAGTATTGATCACATCTATCAGTGAAATTCCATTCCTGATGGGAACAGATTGCCTGAAAATGTTGCCGCCCCTCATTAATGTAGTGAATGGTGTTCTTTGGTCTCTGACAAAAAAAGCATTAAGGCCTAAGAGAGTAAAGTCACAAAACAGCAGTGTAAACGAATGCCATACTGTTGCTAAATCAAATGATGGAGTGGAGGTATATCTTCAAAATGGATATGTGCCTATTGTCACTGTCATCCTGATGTGTCAGGGTGAAAAGCAGAATGAAAAGGAGAAACAATCCATGCAGATTTATTTGGATCCTAGGAAAATATGGCAAACTGAAATAGATGAAAATACATTGCGCTTTTACCTAAATGAGGAGAAGTGCAAGCAGAATACTATCCCTGAGGTACCACAGAAGAACATATCACAACCCTTGCTGACATACATATGGGAGCTGGGCAGCCATGGATCCATATTGGTGTAAATGGCCATTCTGAAATGATAACATCTACATTAGCACTTGAACAGGAAAGGAGTTTCTTTTTAATGAGAAACTACTTCAGAGATTAATGGAAAGGGAGGAGATTCCGAAATTCAGAATTAAAAACCAATATATTTCTGGGTTGGACAATCCATACTTTGAAAATAGAATTGCAGGAAGGTGTATGCTAAAAATTACCATTGGCCAAAAAACCATCTATCACAATGTGTGGATAGGGAGTGGGACACAAAATGATTTTTATTTGGAGAATGACATTATGCATAGAATGTGTATGGTGGTGGATTTACTTAATCAAAAAGTGTGGTCCCGGCTAGGAGGATCTGCACCTGAATTTGAAGACAAGAGACAGGCTTATCATTGTGCACAATTGGTGCCATATGCAATTGAGTTACAGGTGAAAAAGGAGGTTACCATTCCTGCATTCACCAGACAAGTCACTATAACATTAAAGCATAGAAATGGACAGCAGATGAAGAATTCTGATGCATTTGTGTGCTTAAATGAATCCATGAAGCATCAAGGGTTAGGATGTGAATATACACTATTGGTGGAGATTGGGGGTGGTGGACCCATCAAAATCATGGTGTATAACAAAGTGTGCCAAGACATTTAGTTGGAAGAAAATTTGGTGTTAGGAATGGCTATACAAAAATCACATTGCACTGCAGATTTCAATAATACAGTGATTGGGAACATCCCTGAGAGGTATGTAGATGAACAGGACGTGTTGCCAGAGTCAATGGACTCTCAACCTAAATAGATATTCAAAGTTCAGTCTGTGTATCCTTATAACTCCAACGAGACAGTGTGCTGTCACCAGGAAAATTGCCTATTTTTTTATTTAAATGAAAGTAAAACAGAAAATCAGCCTCTTGAAGTAGAGGTTGATATCCCAAAATATTTAAAAGTGGCAACTCTGCAAAGAGATACAGCCACACAGTTAGAAGAAAGCACAGAGGTTCCTCCATTGGAGGATTTTCCAGAATTTTCAAAAAATGGTACACAAGCAGATTCTGTCAGCAGATGCATGTGACAGTGAGGAGGAGAGGAGTGAATTGAGAAAAATATTTATGGAATTTAAGGAGGTTTTTGCCAAGAATGCATATGATTGCGGCCTAACTGATTTGCATGTTGCCGCATTATCAGGAGGATGTGGTAGAAATCCGGTATTTGTGCTCCAATATTGGTTGGCACTGGCATGCTTGTAGTCACTGGCAGAGATAATTAAGAATTTAGAATCCAGAGGAATTATCAGACACATTCATAGTACCTAAAACACCCCCATTTTAGGCGTATTAAAGTCAAATGGTCAATGGCGTCTGTGAGCAGACTTGAGGGAATTACATAAAAGGGTACCAGTGTCCAGATGGCCACTCCCATTTATTGATCAGGGCCTTGCCCAAGTTCATGGATCAGAAGTGTTTACCACATTAGACCTTACCTCTGGGTACTGGTGTGTACCATTGGCTGAAGACAATCAAAATGTATTCGCATTCTCATTTGATAAAAGCAATGCACTTGGTCCAGAACCCCATTTGGGTATGTTATTAGTGGGAGCAAATTTGGCATATTTTTGAGAAAAGCACTCCCAAATGTAGCAGAAAGGGGAACCATGGTCTATGTGGATAGTGTTCTGATTAAAAATGAGAGCTTGAATGGTCATTTTGAAGAGATTAGACATGTGCTTGGTCAATTACAGAAAGCAGGAGGCAAAGAATCCCTGCAAAAGGCCCAATGGTGCAAAAAGAAAGTACATTCTTAGGCCATGAAGTGACTGAACATGGCTGTCAGAAAGTGATTTGATAATACACTGGGGGAAAATGTGTGGGCATTTAAAGACACCAGGAGAGGATAAGGGGGGAATTTATAAAGCAGATCAATTGGCCAAATTTGGGGTTGTTATGGGAGAATTGTTGCCCATTGAACATCTGATTGGTGAAATACAGGTGGATACAGTTACACTACCCAAATCTCCAAAATAAGTTGAACAACCTGTGGTGCAGTGGAATTATGATACGCCAGATCAGGATCTGATTAAGGCCCAACAAGAGGACCTAGTGTTGGGTGTTTTTTATTACTATTTGGTAGACCCCGAACAAAATCCCTTATCTGAAAATGAATGCAAAGAAAAGGAAGAACTGAGAGTGTTGTTAAAAAACAAACAAATAATTAAACTACAGGATGGCCTGATGATTAGGGACTCTTTTTCATTCAGAGGGCTAATGTTACACCACGTGCATGACGCAATAACTGCAGGACACAGAGGTTTACAAAAAACTTTAGAAATATTGAAGGACTATGGTTACTGGCCACATATGTCCCAGGATGTGGAATTATACACCAGGGGGTTTCTGATATGTGCAAATTTAAACCTGCTTCACCAATGCATAGAGCTCCATTAATGGAAAGAGGTTTAACCCTTCCATGATCATATTTGCAAATCAACTATGTTGGGCCTGTGAAGAGATCAGCCAGGGGAAATAGGTATTTATTAACAGTAGTATGTCTGATGTCGAAGTGGGTGGAGTGCATTCGTGCACCAGACTGTAGTGCACATACAACAGCCACCTTGTTGGTAAATCACATATTTTCAAGGTTCGGGTTACCCCAAAATTTCTAGTTGGGATCTATGGTTACCTTTAGTATTAATGGCTATTAGATCAACTCCTGCTAAAGCAACAGGTATCAGTCCTCATGAGGTATTGACAGGAAGAAAAATGGTGCTGCCACAACATGTATTGTACAGGACACATGAGCAAACACTTGTAAGTACATCCACAGCTCACGAATATGTGGAAGGATTGAGGAAGCACTTGAAACATGTATTTGCATGTGCACAGTGAAATCTGGAAAGAGCTGCTGAAAGTGCAAAGACCTATAATGATAACAAGACATCTGTGAAAGAATATAAAAATTACTTGTGGCATGGCAAGGGCCATTTGAGATTGTAGATAAAATATCCCATTTGGTATATAAAATAATGAGGACGGAGGGTGAGACAGAGTCAACCAAATTAAGCCCTGCCACCCAAAGCATGAGATCAGGAGACTTGAGCAGGTGGAGACCAGCTAAATGTACTGGCTGCATGAAAATAAAGCTGACAGTAGAGAATAATGATGAATAAATGTATTTGTGGGCAGATTCATGGAAGAGTGACTGCTTCCTGATGCATGTAATCTGATGACATTAGTAATATGTGTCTCACTCCATGAATAATCAGAAGTATGGTCGGCTGAGTAAGCAAAAGCAAACAAAAATGACACATTTAGATTAAAAAAACGGTGACTTGTTTTCATAAAAGGCGCTGAATCAGATTAAGCTATTCTAATAGTGTGTGCTAAGAATTTTCTGCATGGGATAGACAGACATGACGAAAAGGATGAAGATATAAAATATCATAAATGGCTATATGTCGTTGGGAATTACTGTGATGCAAAGTGTAAAATATTTGTTTCTCTATAATGTGTGTTTAATTGAAGTTATCCAAAAGGGCAAGTCCTGGAAATTGTGTTTTGGGCCACATTTTTAAAAATAATCTTGTCATGGAAGAGGGATAGACAATTGTTCTATGCAGTGTACTTAATATGTCTCTTTTTTATTCACTTTAAATATCATTAACCTATTATCCTGGCAGGGCCAGTTCCTGAAGGCCATGGGATTGGAGTCTACGGGATTGGAGTCCACGGGTGGAAACCCCAGGAAAGCCTCCGGACTGAAGTATGGGGGTGAAGTTAAACAGCTCGGGATGCCAAAAGAGATGACTTCTGTGAAGGAAAACCCATGGAGTGTCAAGCCAGAGAGATTCTGCTGAGAAGGATACTCTCGTGGAAGTCTGGTGGACAGGACATCTCAGAGGTGTGATCCTGAGGATTGTAGGTGCCAGAAATAGAACATAATTGACATCTGGTGCGAGTAATTTTGTTTTCATAATTATTGCTGGTGGAGTATATGATTGTGCTGTATTCTACCAGTTGGAACTTGAACTGGGAACAATGGAAATTGTTTATTTTATTTTAATTTTATTTATTGTTTTATTTTATTATTTTATTTTTGTGCATACACTCTGAGAAAAATTGTTACTCGATAAAATACATATACAGAGACTATGATTCAGAAATGTTATGGATTTTGAATAATCCATGGACATGTGAACTGTTGGATGTGTACACTTCAGTCGGAGGTGTGCATGGATATTATTCTATCACATATTCACATACATGTGAAGACTGATATACACACTATATTTATTCTGTTTCATTTCTGCTTTACATTTAAGCAATCATACATTGTGGAAAATGTATGTGTTCATTCTCATTAATATGATGTTATTTCAGCCATTATTCATCTGACAACAATGGGGAAGTAGAGATATCCTGTGACACATACATTTTAGCTGATGGTCTGGTTCAGACAAATATGCCTTTGCAAGCAATCATAATTGTCCGAAAAGGAGGGAATAAAGTAGAGCCATATGATAGTGGTTTCAATGGAAGCAACAACATGGGTATAAATGCTGCTAGTGTTTTAAAAGCAGCCATTACAAAATATGTGCAGATGACAATGTTTTCCATAGTAGTCAGTAAAATGGGTGCTCATTTTAAGAAACACCCAACAAAATATCCACTCATTTTAAAATGCAAATGGGTGCACATGGGAGCAGGTTAGGGATACAGGCCAGCAGGTTGGAGGAATTGGTCTGAATGCAGAAAAGACATGGGGAATTATATGAAGCAGGTGAAATGCCACATTGGGTCATTAGAGCAGTGGACTTTGAATTAGGTTTTCCATGATAAAATGTAATGTAGAAAAAGACAGTGATTCAATGTGCAGTACGATTATACAAATTAGATGCATTTCTATCTGTGAAGAAATGCATTAGGAAAATAACATATATAACAAACTAACTTTCCCATTAACAAAAAAAAAAACAGTAACTAATTAATTCTCCTGGTTAACATTGCAAGGCAGTTCAGTAAACACAGACGGAAATTCCTTGGAAAAGAAATATGCATAGTAATAAAAAAATAAGCTGTCTTCTTGTGCATTCTGAAATCTCCTTTTGTATGCACACAGGAAGAAATAGACACATAAAGGCCCTCCTAAAGTGATTGGTCAGTGTAGTCAGGAGCTGAGGAGGTGTTAAGCACGTCAAGAGAAAGGCATGTCTACTCTTGATTGAAAGACGGATAGAATATAGGGAGTTGAACTGAAAGGTGGGGGCATCTGTTCTTGCCTGTGCCACTGCTGGGCTTTTTGCCTGCTTCCTTGTACTTGATTGATTGATATTTTATTTCTATCACGCTCATACACAAGTGTTTCAGCTGGGTGCTGTTTTCCTGGGCTAAAGTCTGCATGAAGGAGTGCAAAGAGGCGGGAGGCCCTGGCATTGAAGTCTGCCGTTATCCCAAGGCTGACCCGAAGGCAGTTCAGTGTTTTGAATAATCCCACACAGATAAAGCCACGGCAGAAAGAGATTGTCCAGATGAAAAGCGGAAGCTCCATAAATAATTGTAAGTGAAGTTTAAGATGAGGAGTGCGGTTTGAATGCAATTCCTTATCAATTAGCACACAGGATCTATTTTTAAAACAAAGTACTTGATGTTTTCTTTTTGTATACGCTAAACGACAAGGGGACCAAATGCTATGTTTCCATGTACTGCAATGTTTGTTTTTATTTTCTCTATTCGGTTAATGCAGCAGTACTAATGTGGGTAAGATTTGGGGAATGTATTATTGTTGATTGGATTATGTTTTTATTGTAAATCACATGGTGCTTAACAGAATTATAAAAAAAGGTATTTAGACTGGTTTGGTGTAAGAATGTGTCTTTATGTCTCCAAAGCTTCATATTTCAATTGGGAAAAGTAATTAGAAGGTGCTGTGGTGTTCACATCACAGGGGTAAAAATAAAATACTGTAAAATTAGAGAAAAGTGGAAAAGTATACATAGGCAAGATAGAGAGTTTGGGTGCTGGTATGAATGTGCTCCACTCTGCATGCTAAAATGGGAGCAGCGCCCTCCGTGCGTATATTTCTTTGGTGTATATAAACCATTGACAAAATCCATATGTGATATCTGACATTATTTATGATCTTACTGGGTTCCCTATAATTGTGCTAAGCCTGGATGGGTGTTTTACAGTCTGCCTGGAGTGTGTCATAATTATAAAGGAGGAATGTTTGTCTTATCATAGGGCAGTAGTATAAAAGGTACGCTCACTACTAAATTACCACCAAAATGAAGTAATGCCAATTTACCGCAAAAATACTATGATACTAAAATACCGCCAGGTTAGGTACTAGCCCTAAAGATAAAATCTCTTACACTGCACATAAAGAAACAAAACAATATGCAAGACTGAACCTCAGAGCTTTATTCAGGGAATCACACCTAAATGCAAGAATTGATTCACACAGCTTAAAGAAAGGTCTTCCCTATAGCTTTCAAACCACGTTCTAAGAAGGTCCAATAGAATGATGTAAAAATGTATAGTCCATAAGTAAAACATCCAAATTAAAGAAACCAAAAACATTTCAGTTTGATGTAAATCTTCATCAGAGAATAACATTACCTGTACCAACAATTAATGAAAACAAAATCAATTAAAAACCTTTCCATCCCTTACAGGCTCATACTCCCACCCTGTATATACCCACTTACTCATAGGGGGTCATTATAAGTTTGTTGGCATGGGAAAAGTGCTCGTAATTCTGTGAGCTGGAGGTAAATCGGCCCCCACTGGCAAAAACAGTGGATATTTCCTGCACTGGTATTACCTGTACTGAAATACTGGTAATCCACTCCATGAAGTCCTATGGGACAGCGTGGAATGGGAATTTACAGTCCTTTTTGCAGCCTGTAATTTGCTAGTAATACCTGGATAACAGGTTGGTGGAAATGGTAGGTCAGCTTGCCGATATCCCACCGGAATTACTTGTAGGATACCGGCAAACATACATTGACCCGAATAGTGTCAATAGAAAAAGACTGGTCTAGTCCGCTTTCCCCCCCCGAGACCACTTATTTGGAATGTACCATACTCACAGAGGTTAAGAATTATTTGTAGATTAGTTTTAAAGGATCCAAGATTAGCAGGAATTCAACAAATGATGCAATCCAATTTCGAATAGCATGGCTATCCTAAATCTCTACTAGACATCACACTAGCAATAACTCTCAATAAGGATAGATCAGAGAGATAGATTAGAACGATGAGAGAGAGAGAGCGAGAGCAAGAGAGAGATAGAAAGAGACAGAGAGAGACGCATTAAGAGTTTCAACCTGAGAAAATTAAACTGGAAAAACAATATGCAGAACAATGTACACATCGCAGATCTTAAGGTTTGTATATTGCACATAAAGAAACAAAACACTATGTAAGGCCAAACCTCAGATCTTGATTGGAGGAATCACACCCAAATGCAAGCATCAAGAATGCAAGTGCAAGAAGATCAGAGCTACTTCTTCAGAGACGAAGAAAGGATCCTCTTGAATTAAATATTATTAACAGATTTTCAACCCGGTCATATTATAAGTGGGATTATCATGTCTAACTGGGAGATTATTAAATCAGACACCACATTATCTGCATAGTTTTTCACACCACCAACCTTTACATACTCTAGAAGTCATAATATTTGACACACCATATACAATCCACGAAAGTCACACACATTTTTTGGGAAACCCAAGTTCAGAACTTATCTATGTTTAAGTCGTCAAAACTGTAATGCAGCAGGAGATAGAGTACAACACCTACATTCTGAACAAAACATTAAGTTGAGGCCATTTGCCACCTGTTTGTTGAAGCATCTAGTATAGTCTATCAAGTGTCCATGTTGTTTACTGTACTTTGTTAAAGAAATGGTGGAGGCTAAAATATGCTGCAATGAACATAGCACATCAATGAAATCAAAAGATATGTGATATCCCTTAGCACCACATTTTTTGCAAGATAGCACATCACCCAGATACATCTTCACATTTTAGACATTGTCAAGAAACCCAGAAGAGGGGCAGATCCAACAAGACATCTGCAAAAAGAAACATTCTGGGTTGAGAAGTTGGGTACATTGGTGTCCTGGGCTCTCAAGTAGGAACATGACTGTTTTTTTGAAGATTTATATTAATGCTCAACTTTTGCTGTGACCTATTTTCACTCTTTGTGTGATTACGTTGGGTTTTCACATATGTGTCATGTGTCAGTGTGGGGTTCTTGTGTGCCATTCCTATTTTGACTACAGGTGTCCTCTTTGCGGTCATGCGTGGTCACAATGGACTCAGCATTTAGGACCCTTACTTACTATGGTTTTTGATTAATAGATTGGACACCACACATTGGAAGTGTTTCCTCTAGTTCTGTTCTATTTTCAGTATTGTGTCCATTTTCATTTAAACTGTCCCATTGTAATCAACAGGTTTTTCATTTTTTGTATTTCATATTTTTGCATTTCTATAAATTTTTCCTTTTGGCAGTGAATGTTATGTCAGGTTGTGTTTCTATTTGTTTCAGTTGCAGTGAATCTTTCCTTTGGCTGACAATTATTTTTTTTTTAAATATTTGTTTTAATTTTTTATACCCTCCCTTTAGTAGACAAAAAACCTGTTTTGACTTGAAAATTATTTTCATGCATAATATTTATTCTGTGTTTATCAAATATTACTTTTAATAGTATATTTATGTTTTTAGTATTTTGTTCTATTTTATTTAATCCTCCTTTGCTAGTATTTTTTCTATTGTTAGTATTTTCTTTTATTTCCATTAACCATTCTTCATAATATATTAAAAATATTTTTAAATATTCAACAACACAGATTACCTCTTTAAAATCTGCAGGGAACTAGGCAACCCTTCCACAGTCTCCTCCTCCCCTCTTCTGTCCCAGGCCCTTTTCAACGCCCTGGCCACACACTTTTCCACTAAAACTCTGGACATGCTGAGTACCCTTGCTACCCTCTCACCCAATCCCTCCCTCAATCCCTTGCCTCCTACGGCTTTTCACCCTTCTTCTTCTTTTTTCTCCTCCACTTGAAGATGTCACCAGAGTTGTCCGCTCCATGAAGGTCTCTGCCAAACAGGTTTCCCCTTGCTCCTCCAGAACCATCAAGGACAACATTGGCTCTCTTGCCCCTGCACTTGCTTTTCTCTGCAACCACTCTTTTGCCACTGGATCTTTCCCATCCTCCCTCAAGGACTCCCTTGTGCGCCCCCTCCAGAAAAAAACCTTACCTGTCCAGCCAACTTCCACCCTTTTTCTATCCTTCCTTGGGAAACTGCCGCAGAAGCAGGCCTTTACAAAACTTACCTCACACACTGAACTTGTTGGTGGTCTCCACAACCATCAATCTGGATTCCAAGCATCCAGAGGCACAGAAACTGCTCTCCTGACACCCATGAAGAACTGATCTCATCTCTGGACTCTAACTATCCAGCTGTCCTCATCCTACTCAATCTCTCCTCTGCGTTCAATATGGTTAACCCTTCCATCCTCATAAAACTGCTCCATGATACCCTTGGTATTTTGGAGCAGGCACTGGACTGGCTTGCCTCCTTCCTAACTGACCGTACATTCCAAATCATTTTGGGCACCTTCTCCTCACCTACTTCCTTCTCCACCTTTGGTGTCTCCCAGTGCTCAAACCCCTCCCTCCTGACTCTTCAACACTTACCTTGCTCAGCTAACACTCCTCCTTTCCTCCTTCTCTGCCAACATCTAGTGCTACGCAAATGACACACAACTCTTTTTCAAACTCCCTGCTCACCAGCTTGTATCTTCCATCATCCCTGACAGTCTATTTGCCATCCAGTCCTGGTGTACTTCCAACGATATCTGCTTCAATGCAAGCAAGACTGATATCATTCCCATTGGGAAAGTTGCTCCCTCTTTTTCCCCCTCACTATGGCCATCCTCTATGGGCTCTCCCCTGCTCCTTCTTCTGAAGCTAGAAATCTTGGATTCATAAACGACTCCTCGTTCTCCTTCCTCCCTCACACTCAGGACATTGCCAAGAAGTCCACATTTCAACTCTTCCTTCTCAAAGGAATTCTCCCTTTTCTCACTTTCTCAATGTTATCAGAGCCTTTGTTCTCTCTGGGCTTGACTACTGCAATAGCCTGCTCCCAAATTTACCTTCTTCCACTTTACGACCCCTCCAGCTAATCCAGAATAGGGCAGTGAGACTATCCTTGGCCTTAAACCCATGGGCCGCATCTCTCCTACACTAAAAAGTATTAACTGGCTCCTGGTTGCAGCACAGATTAATGCCATATCCCTCTGCATCATCCACAAGACTGTCTGAGGGCTGTGACCATGCTATCTGCAACTTTCTCTTACAAAATACTCTCCCTCGAGACCTCTGCTGTCCTCTGGAAGTAACACTCTGTGTGTAAAGTGTTTCACTAAACAGAGGGCTGGAGGCCGATCACTTTCTTCAGCTGGCTCTCTCTTATGGAACAGACTCTCCCTCCCTCTCTGGCTTGAGCAGGACTTCCTCAAATTCCAGAAGCTCCTCAAGACTTTCCTCTTCACCTCCTCCTTACCTTTGTCCCTCATGCTCTTCCTCTGTTGCTCACCCATGAGCCGGACATTCCAGCATTTACCCCAGCCCCTACTTCCCCTTTTCTTGCTGCACTTGCACATTCTGAATACTCATAATGCATAGTAGGCTAATCTTTATCTTCCACTGTATTCATTCTTTTTCAATCCCATTTTCTCTCCTTGCTGCCCTGTGGGCACTTTGAAACAGAACTGACTTACTGTACAAGCACCTAACAAATGGACAATAAATAAACACATAAATAGTATTATTTCAATATCCATGAAAATGTCTTTTGGTATAAAAGGAGTCATTTGAGCACACAGCTGTACATATACTGCAGCTACTGCTAGAGGGTCTGCATGGTGTTTAGAAGAATGATGATTCTATTTACACTATGAGTAAGTGGGTAAATGCAGTGTGGGTGTGTAAGCCCATAAGGTATGGGTCGGATTTTAATTGATTTGGTTTATTCTTGGTTTGTTTGTACAAGTAATGTAACCCCCCCCCCCGATGAATGTTCACATACACGAAAATGCGCTGAGCTCCTTAACTTCAGATGTGTTACTCAGGAACTCTCATTTTCTACAATGTTCTATTGGAATTGGTTGAACTTGCTTTGAAAGCCATAGTAAACATTGATTACTTTCGAGTAATGTCTTGAAATGTGTGTGAAGGAAATTTTGCATTTGGTTGTGATTCCCTACATCAAGATCCCATGTTTGGTCTTGCATATTGTTTGGTTTCTTTATGTGTTTGCAGAGTCCCGAAGTGGATGGGCAGCACCTTGGCATCTTCTAAAGTTCTCATTTGATTAATTGTGCAACTTCTTGACTGCAGGGGTGTCCCATTTATACTTTAGAAAATCAAATGGAACCTGTCTGTAAGTGGCCATTCTAGGAGTTCATGGAGGGC
Source organism: Ambystoma mexicanum (assembly GCF_040938575.1). Classification (NCBI taxonomy): domain Eukaryota; kingdom Metazoa; phylum Chordata; class Amphibia; order Caudata; family Ambystomatidae; genus Ambystoma; species Ambystoma mexicanum. The sequence continues at coordinate 655,573,803 of NC_090927.1, read as the reverse complement.
ACCAGATGGTTTTCCATGTTAAGGCACATTCCTTTCTTCCTCGCCAAATGACCAACTCCCCTCTAGGAACTCCTACCACCTCAAATGGCAGACAGAAATCTCCCAAAGACAACCGCTGCAGGCAAAACCGTTAGCATATCAACACTAATCGAACTAGGAATAAACTCACATTTCAACCAATAACCGTACCCACAAATCAGTTGCTAAACAGACACAACCAGCTTTAGTCTATCAGATCTTGTGCTCTTTCCTTTGAATTACATACTCCCAAGTGTGTTTTTTTCTTCAGAAAACCAATAGAAAACAGATCGGAACTCAGGATTTATGTTCTTCCAACCTGCACACATCAACATTGTCTCAAAATTAATCAGTTTTGCATCTGCTGCTCCCGCTATCACACTAATGACCCCGCCCTCCTCTTTTCTTATAGCAAGGCCAACAAAAGTGGCAGAGGGTCATTATATAAGACTGATTTGCATTGAATTGTTTTACATTACCACCATTTTATCATTTAAAATGCAGACCATGAGCTAGTAATATCTATGACAACAGTAGCCTCCAACCACACTCTACTGTCCTGACTGACCTGTCTTCTACTGGGACAGAAGTCATTATGCCGGTCTGGTAACAACGGTGACGGTAAGCTACCGGGACTGTTGTTACTGGACCGGCATACTACAAGTTCTGCGAGCGGGTGCCTTTCAGCCCGCCAGGTCTGACTTGGCAGGCGGAACATCACCCGCTTGCAGACCTTGACGGTAGCACCGGCACCATTCATGAATGGTGCCGGTGCTACCTTCCTCCCCATTCCCATTGAGTCCAATGGTACTCGAATGGTAATGGGGAGTCATTTTTTCTGGTGCCCGGCAATAGGGAATTACCGGGACTGCCGAGGCTGTAACGCCCCGGTAAGTCCCCATTGCTGGGCACTGGAAGAAAAATCACTGCAGCGGCCGCCGGACTCATAATGAGGACCATTCTCTGATTCAACTATGATTTGTCACTGTCTTTGGGGATACCGTTGTTGTGCTTACAAATCTTGACATAGTTTGCTGTGTTATGGTACTCACTCGTTATGATGAATGTGAATAGTTTGACATGAGGCACAGATAGCCGTTTCCTGTTGCCACAGACAATTTCAATAGTAGCCCAGAAAAGAAATTGTATTTGTACACACCCTGGAGGCAGCCTAGTATACAAGGGGCAACACATTCAAGTGCTGCTGTTTACTCAGACCTCTGAAAGAACCAACACTGCAATTAGTCATTATTCATTCTGAGCTAGCATGTGGTAGTCAAAGATGCATGAGCGATCAGTGAAGCTATGGACCCAATACTGCTAGCCAGGCTCAGACATTTTGAAAAATACAGAATCTGCAAATGAGTCCCAGCGGCGTGTACCTGAGATAGTTGCACACCGTAAACTTGCCATGTACCTGACCCAAATGCACTTAGTAAGAGTGGGCTCCCTGATGTCAGACCATTGACTGGCTATTTTGTATGATCAGCTCTTGGCTTGCACATTTCAAATGTATTTACTGAGACAGACGAGGGACGCAAAGCGGAAAACCAATCTCCGATTTGTTGCCATCTTACACGTCAGAACAGTTGAAAAATGAAGTGGAGCAAAAAAAGGAAAGCAGAAACTAGGTGTGCGCTTTCCTTTTAAAGCTCACCTTCATTTTGATAATTACCAATGTATTGCTTTATTTCATACGTTTTTGATGCATGGATCACCACAAATTGTCAGCAGTTGTTGCACCAACTGCACAATGTATGACCAAGCAGTACTTTCAGGATCCATTGCTTATTTTCGACAGGTTACTTTCCAGCAATTATACCAATGGACATATTTCAATACATGACAAAGACCAATGGCTGATACAATATGTGGCTTCCTCGAAAGTGTCATTGTGTATAACACATGAGGCACTGTCCATGAGCTGTCATGTATTTGCTGTGATGAAAGTTCAATCCTATGCTCAAATGTGATATCTGTAATTAATTATAACATTGCTTTGTTCACACGGGCGAGTACATGCAAGGTCAAATTCCAGGAGGTTAGCAAAAATGCTTTCAGCTGGTTGTGTGGGAGTTTGCAGTGCACTTTCAGCATAGAATGACTGGCTGAAATGATACCAGTTTGCGGTTGCCATGGCAAGAATTTCACAGACAGGGAGATAATACTGCCAACATGGTGACAAGGTGAAGAACATATGCAAAGCATGGAACATGCATTATGTTCTGCAGCTTAACAGAAGAAATTACATTAGAGCCATTGCCTGTTGCCACAAAACCCAAGGTGGCTGCTGGAGACTGGGCGGTTCTGATACTACCTGCTTTATGATAGTTTAGATGTCTATGCCTATGTGTGTTCTGTAATCAAAGCATGCAGAAGGTGGCTAAATGGTGGATGTCATGCTGCTGTGATGATGATGCACTCTCACTCACTAGTGTTACCCCAAAAGGGGGAAGTGACCCGAATTATAGTTATTACCAGGTAGTTAGTGTTTTGGCACCTCCGACACATAACCATTGTGAAGTGGAATTTCCTACTGCCTGATCTGCCCAATGCCCTTATCAGCAAAATAACTGTTGCATCACACAACCCAGGTATAGTTGATGCAAAGTAATCCATGCCAAAAATCTGCCAGCAGGCATTAGAAATTGCCATCAGATCCCTAAAATGGTCTACTGAGAGCATTATCATCCATTTGGCATTCAGGAGCTATGCCTGTGGCTGGTGGTTAGCATGGTTGTAATGATATTTCTGGTTGCAATCAAATAACTCATTGAGACTGGCCTGGAACATACCCATTGTACCCTTGTCACTATTAAAACTCACTGATGAGAGAATTAAGCTGTGAGCTTAACACTCATTCCACGTAAGGTTTGACAGCGCAGGGCAGCGCAGGGCATTCCTAGGATGCTGCTTGTTGTTCCCTGATTACCTGAGAGCCCTTGGTGTGTACTTCGGTTCCACTCCTGTGCACGATGATGATCCATATGGCCAAACATTGATCTAGTTCCCAGACTTGGATGTGTATTTTCAGACTTTTGAGCATGTCAGAGAAAGATAGAAGAAACTAGTTTAACAAAATGTATTTAAAAAGGATCAATTGTAGTATAGTTTTAGATGCACCATACAATGTATTTTAGGTTGGGTATTCTCACTTATGGTAGTATGTTATGTGGGTGTGTACTGTTATGTATTTTTCTATGCTTTCTTATTTTCAGCTACTTTACATAAGTACATGAATAATGTTGTTCTGTATTGATCATGTAAGTTGGATTGTAATATAAAACTTGAAGCCAGTCCCTTACCAACTGCCTCTTTTGTAACCGCGGTTATGAGAAAAGGTATTGAACTGTAGCCGCGTATATATTAAAACATGTTTTTTTATTATTATTTATTGTATTTGTGTATTTCTATATGATAAGTAATCCTTAAAAGGACTGTTTTGGGGTACACCGAGTGTAGACCTTTAGCACATCAGGAGTACTGTTTTGATGTTATGAAGGAACACTGCATTTCCTTCATCTGTTAGGTGTACTCTGCCATGTCTATAGACATTGGCCATGTAGAAATGTATGTTGTTGTTCGCAATCCATAATTGGTTGTGGTCTGTCATGAATGCTGAAACTGCTTTATTGTCATTTCTCTGGGATTTCTCAATTTTACCATTAAATCTGGTGGCCCATTTCAATTGTTGCCTCTGAGTGAGATTGGAAAAGATAAAGATGGTGTGAGGAAATAGTTCCATTCGTTTCCCATGTCTTGTTTCTTCATTCAAGTAAGGGACAGCCCTCGTACATTCCCCAAATCATTGCCTCCAAAATGAATTAGTATGGCGTCTGGGTGCCCTGTACTTCTCCAACTTAACAATTTTGGAAAACCCTGGATCCAAAGCATTCCCCGCAGTCCAAACAATTTAATTGTAAAATCTATCAAACCTAGGTCCATGCTAATATTTAGTTTCTCACAAAAAGCCAGCAACTAAAACAGACAACTATTTCCAATCCACCACACAGTTTTCAAACCAGCCATGATATCTGCAGTATTTCTCTGTTTCCACGAAAATGATTCCTAGTTTGAATTTCTAGTGGTTTGTATGAGCAGGGTATATAAGATGTGTGTGTGTGTTGTACTTACAAATTGGTCAATGGTTCTGTTGTTACTATTCACAGCTATCGAACAGCATTGCTATTCTGGGTAGAAACTCACAGCCCTCCGACCCCCTCCTCCACTGAATATGCTGCTATATTCAAGCAAGTGACACGTTGTGTGTTTGTGGACGTGTGGTAGCCGAGGCTATCCAAAATTGGAATCTTATATGCATTGGGTGTTTTGGGGGATTGTAAGAGACTAGGGTAGTGGAGGAAGACTATGAGGAATGGAGGGGGGCTGGTAGGTATGTTGGGGACAGTTTTTGGAGTTTGGTGGAAAGAAATGTAATTTAGAATTTGTTGTTTTTGAGAAAAGCCATGGTTATCATCAATGATCTAGGAGGGGCTCTTGTATAGCTGAATCTATAAAAAGCATGTGCGTAGGCACGTCAATACTGTTCTGCGTTTCCTTTGTTGCCGCTGGAACAGCAGGTATTTAAGGTTGCATCTATGAATATACATTTTCCATGCAATAATCATATTGTCATGTGGTTGATATAGTTTAGCATTTTATTTGTGTGTTTTATTTTATGTACTTAGGTGTGTAATTATTTTATTTTAAGGTTTGAAGGCCAATTTAGTTTGATTTTGGGCTTGCAGAAAAATGTGTGCGTAGCCATGGATACAAATCAAGATATGTAGTCGATCCAAATACCTGCGGCTATGAAATATGCTAGGTGGGGTAAACATAGGTTTGTGTCAGTTTCATTGTTGTTACTTTTGCATTTGTGTAGGTCTTAGTGATAGGTTGTGCTGAACATATGTCAGCAATTCCAAGTAGTTTTATTGGTATATAGTCCTCTTTTTTTGGTGTTTGTCTTGGAAAGTATAAAAGCCACCATTTTCTGCAGCAATGTCCTTTTGATTCCTGAACTATGATTGTGCACATGGCGGGAGTGTGGCTGATGTGAAAGTAAGTGTTCATCTTTATTTACATATTTGAAGGTGTATTTGCAGTGGTGTGTGTGTTTGTTGTATTGACCATTGCTATCAGATGGTGTTAATTATTATTTTCTTCATTTGCTGTGTTTGAGTAACACGCATTTTTATGTATTTTTTAAGTTTAAAAAATGGTGACATGTAGCTTTTGTATTTGTTTTTATGGTTGAAGGTTATTTGATTGTACTTCTTGTACTTTCAATGTATGTTGAGATATGCAGTACTGGTAGATGTTTGGAGTGTTTTGTGAGGTAGTTCAATTGCTGGTTTTGGACAAGTTCATTTTTGTAAAGTGCCTATTTTTGTATTTTCTTGTAGCTGCAAGTGTTATGAGGCAGTGCACCTGGTCAATGCATACATGGTTATGATACCGCTCTTGAAGTTTAGAAAGAAAAAAGGGGAAACATAAATTGCATCTTGGCAGGTAGTCTGGTGTTGTGCGATTAAATTCTGGCATTCGCTAAATTTGGTATTTTCCTTAACTATCTTCCTTAACTACCCAGTTGCAGCATTTTGTATACATGACTTTAATCATGGTTAAATTGGGTGTCGGCAGGAGAGGAGTTTGTGTACTGGATACCACTGCTGATGTAGAGGCTTCATTTGCAGTTGGAGTTCTTGATGCACTGGTGGTTGGAGGCTATGTAGGTGATGCTGATCTCCTTCTATGCACGGAATGGGCCCCAAGTATTTTTCTTTGGTGATGTTCACATGCTTTATGATAGTCATCATCAAGCTCATTCCAATGGATTCGCTCTAGATGGTTAATCATAATAGATGTTCCCAGGCTTTGAGATGGAACATGTGAAGGCCCACGGCGTAGAGTTTTATTACAGAAGGTGCACAGTACCTACTCTGTCTCTTTTCTGGATCAGTGTTCTTTCACTTTGAAGTAGTGCCAAATGTAAGCTGTTTTTTCATTTTTGTTGTTTCTTCCATGGTGTTGAAAGATTGTCGACCCAAATAATGATGTCTTCACTACTCGAGCTCTCATGTCCAGAGAGGTTGGAATGTCTTAGTAGGAAGGAAAAAATTAAACTTTCAAAAAAATTACCCAAAAAAGACAATGCTGCAAAAAATGAAGAAAAAAATGAAAAAGTAGTTTGATAAACTAGATCTGTTTGGTGACTTGTTCTCCAAGTTTACTTATCCTACCCTATTTTTTCTTGTTCTCCAAGTTTACTTAACCTTCCCATCCTTTGTCCTGCATGCAACTAGTATAATGTTCTTTGTTTATTTTCACCCAGTTTATATATCCCTGTTTGTTTTTTGTAATGGTATTTTCTTATAGTTTTTTAATGTTGCTGTGTGTATTTTTAATCCAAGTTGGATTTTTTCCTAATTACCAAATGATTAGTATGTGCAAAGAGAACAACAGTGCACTATGCACTAATGTTGTATCTTTATGAGGTGCATGTGATGCACAGCCTATAAAATAGGAAGGTCATAAAAAAGGTGTATTAATAAGTGTTTATTAAAGTGTGTATGTCATTGGACTGATTCAGTTTCTTTTTTCAGATAGAAGCATATTATTATTTTTTTAAACATAGATGGCTACGGATTAGCCCAATGTGCCATTGGTATTTGGAGACGCGGATAACAACATCAACAACTGGGGGTGACCTAGGCGTGATTTCGATGACACATACCGGTGGCTATAGCTGTAATGTGTGAAAAGTGCATTCTTTATGTACTCCTTGTTTTCTGTGTCTTTTGTTATTAATATTTTGCATTACATTTATGAAAAGAAAGACACGCAATCACATAGCCGCAGTAAAAATATATGGGGCGTACTTGGATTTTTTGGTAACCGCAACTATGCATAGTTTTTGATTTTTTTTTTGTCATGTGGAACATGTTTTTAATATGTATTGAGTGTAGTGTCTTTAAACAGTTATTGTAACATTTGAAATGTGTTTAATCATTATTAATGCATATGTGTACATACTTGAAAAGAGTAAATACATATTCAGAAAAATCACATTTACTGGGTCGGATACCATTTACTGTGCGCTATTCACCATGCTGTGTTTAAAATTATCTAATACCAGCTGCGAAAATCTCGAAACCTATGAACCACCCACTGAGGTTCATAATGGATAATAGTATGAATATAGGTGCTCTGAGACAATATTTGCGCTTGGTGCAGTCCAATAATAAACTCCAGCTGCAATTTGAAAACTTGCAATATTAAAATATTTTGAGGATCAGCAAATTATATTTATTTCTAAGTCTCTGGAAAAACAGCTGACACGTGTTTCGACCAGCTTGGTCGTTCTCAAGGCTGTACATTAACAAAGTACCCAATGTATGGAAAACAAAAACACATTATTTGTGTAATGTCAAAGATATAGACAAACAAATGAAATCATATGAATTCCCAACATGAAATCAAGAAAGAAGTGAAAAAAGACACACACCACACAGTATGTTCAGATTGGGGAAAAGCAAACGTCATGGTCAATAATTGGAAAAGAAAAAAATAAATAAAAAATATATAGTACAATTCAACATCAACGTTGTCCATTGTCTCATCATAAAATAATCGTACACCATAGTTAGTAAATGTCATACATTGGAAGCAAGTTCAGAAAGAAGATAGAATGTATATAGAGATGGTTATTATAGCTAATGGAAATTCTAGTGTGCAGAGGCAAAAACCATTTCCCTCATGGTGGTACATGAATGGTAGTGCTAACCAGTTGTATATTTAATGTGATCACCAGAGATATATGATTAGAGTTGATAAGCAGATAATGCACTGTTATGCTAGAGTACACATTTCCCCCTGGGGCCTATGTCATTCATGATATTGTTAGCTGGTGGATTCTTGTGCTAAAATTTAAATATCACCAGGTGCACCTGCACTGAAAATGATAATATTGAAAAAAGAAAACAGCTTACCCTGATCTGTTTTGTCTTAACTCATATCTAAAAAGGAGATATAAGCATTAATTGAGCATGCTATGTGGCTTTCAAATACATGTTGATGTCAAAAAATACAGAACAGTTTGTTTTCTAATGAAGTCTGTAAAAACCACATACCTCAGGGATCAATACGTCCCATTACCGTCTTGATAGAAGGGTATTAGAGATTTGCCGTTGAGTAAATACGGTTGAAATGTCTTCCAATTGGCCAAATTCCCAGTCTTAACTTGAATGGTTCTTAAAGAAAAGAAGTCAACTGGGCAAAAAGGTCAAATAGCCATATCTTTCTGTTGTTTTGGCCTCCCTAAGGATTCAATGCTCTTATTTATGTTCCAAAAAAAAAAAACAAATGGCGCCAAAAACGCACACAGTGTCACAAATGATGCAAAATAAATTCATATTTGAATATGGAATCTCTGGCCATTAGTCGTGAGTCAATATTTTAGGAATAAACTACCTAGAAAAAAACAGAGGGTTGGCCCCAAAGAGTGGTGTAATCAGCGACTTAACCAACTACAAAATAGTCCAGTGATCCTTACCAGATGATCAATTCTGTTAGTGAGCTGTATTTGAACGGGTTAGATCCCTAGTATCCAAATCTGTGCCTGCCTGGCGGTAGTGTGAGTGTTAGTCCCCGCGTAGCTACATTTGAAAGTGATAGAATTGAAATTGAATTACGTTTGAGCATGATGACATCACACGTAACGTGTGTGTGACGTCATAGTATAAACAAACAATGTCATTCACCCGCGAAAAATCACAGGTTGCACTCATATTGTTATATATGAGAAAATAACAAGGATTTGTGTAATTTCAATTTGGTAAGTATACCCTCATTGCTGATGATATTCCAAAGTTATGTTCCCATTATATACTGGTAATTGGAAAAACATGAATCTTGGTTGGTGAAGATTATCATTGGTGACATTTATAAGTCTGTGTCCACATAATAGGATGTAGACAAATGAGGTGCCCTGAATGAGATAATTCTTGTTAAAAATAAGATTGAGTGGTCAATGACAGATGCACAATGGAAACTTCCCATTGGAAAATTGGAATGCAATAATTTAGGTTTTGGAGTTCTTTCCTGCATCCATAAACATGATCATAAAAGCAAATGAGTTACAGAAATACAGAAATTTCAAGACCTGTGTTTAAACCGAACTCAATAGATCTTAAAAAACAAATACGTTTGGATTCCATTTTGCGCAATTTCAACTGTAAATTTCCTCCCCTTTTTAGCTTTCATCAGACCAATAAATCGCAAATCAGTAAATTGGCCATCTGATGTTCCTGTTACCAATGGAAGGCCAATGGCCATTTGGGATCCTGATTCCTCAAACTGGATAGATGTTCACATATGCGTACCTATAACTGTCTGATGGTACTGCCTATATAGTACTTTCCACATACACATATGATAGCATATACCACAAAACAAGTTTTGCAATTATTAAACTCTGTGATCTTAATTTCATTTCCTAGAGGATCATTGTATGCTTGACTCTTATATAATGCATATTTGCATTGGTTGCAGTTCCCACATTTGTGGAATCCACAACCTGTGTGGATCCAATTAGATCTGGGAATACATGGTTTTGGATCGAAAAAGGATGGGCAAAGTTTTTGTTTGATGGTAGGAGCTCATGTGAATTTGGGATAATCAGAGAGATAAGGTGCCAAATCTTTGTCCAATTTCAGAATATGCCAATGTTTGGCAGCCAATTGGTATAAAATATTGCTGTCTCTAGAATATTGTATGATGATGGATATATGTTGTGGCTGCATTCTCTCAATTCTACTACTACTTACTAAGTTGGATTGCTCTGTGTGAGCAAATTTGTCCACTGCTTTTTTTATTACATTATGATGATAGCCTCTGGCTGCAAACCGATGGGTGAGTACATTACATTCTTGTAGATAGTCTGTATCCAAACTACAGTTCCTTCTGGCTCTGTAAAATTCCCCTCCATATTCAAACACTGTTTTTTTTAAACAGGTTTATTTGGGGCGATGTGGCTGTGGGTTTTCCTTTTCCTTTAGTTGGAACATATGATTTATCTTCTTCTTTAGCCCAATTTTCTTGATTTCTACTGTCCACGATTAGCCTTAAATTTTCAATGACCTTTTTCATTGATTGCATGTCTTGTTGAATATGCATTAATAGTTATTTTAATTCTGTCAAGGAATCCATAATTAGATGTGTGGATCCTTTTTGGATGCTTACTTTTGAATCTTCTTGAGACTTGCATCACTTCTTCTTCTGTTTGAAAATATTTGAAATATTTTTAAACAATTGAAGATATAATTTTATAAATATGTGTGTTGGTTGTATAAACATTTGATAGTTTGATAATAGGTAAATATATTATATGTGTTTGGTTAATGATATTTGTTCCTTTAAATATAATAGTCTCATTTTACATGAATATGTTAGTCTCATTTACATGAAACACTTGCGTATAGGCGCGTTATAAATGCCATATCATATCATATCATATTATATCATATCATATTATGTACTTGCAAAATCCTGATTGTGGTGTATTTTCCTCTGGAGCTTTGTTTTCAGCTTCTTATTTTTTTAATGTCTTCCTCTGTATGGTAATTGTCCTCCAGCCATTCCATGTGCTGTTCCATTTTAGTAGTGACACAGAGAATCACTTCTTGTGAGTTCAGAGTTAGAATTTGGAATGGAGGAAGATTAATGAAAAGAGAATGTGGAATGTTTATGTTTGGTTGTTCATTGTTTGTGTGGTGGGTGGCTAACAATCGTTTTTGGAGTAATGTTTATATATGCCAATAAAATTGTAGATAATATTGTACCATTATATTAAGAGTTGTTATACATAGTTAATTTTTATTGTTTGATGGTGAGGTGTTCCTTTAGGAGATAGTGCTGATTTTGGGGTATGTTTATTGTTTCATTTGATATGTGAAACATGGAGCCAATTTCAGAAGGAGAGGAATCTTTTTTAAGAAGACTGTTGGACATTTTTGAGAATGGGGTTAATAATGGTGTTGAGGAGATAGGCGATGAGTTATCAAATATTGGCTTACAAGGTTTTTTTGGTTTTATAATATTTTTTAGATGGAGTGTTTGAAATGAGAGGTATATGCTGCGATTGTGGAGAAATATCTTATACAAGAGCACAGGTTTTTTTTTTTTCTCTTCGGGAAAATAAAATTAATTACTCATCTAAAAAAAGAGCACAGACAAGTTATTTGACATTGTTTTAATCATCATACAGGTGAAGAGTGTTTATATGATTGCAAATATATTTTTTGGTGATATGTTGGTAGAAGAACCCAAAGGCTCTTTTTAGAGCCACCTAGAAAACTTTTTAAGTATATTGGAAAAGGAAAATACCTTTGATGCCTTTTTTTTCAAATAGCCACGGTTATGATAGCATCCAATGAAACGTTGTGTGCTGTCAGATGTATTATAGCCGCAGTTACCAACCGTAAGATGGGTTATAGTCATGGTTATGCACAAGCAAATGGCACGTTCTGTATTTTTGGTGGGTGTAGCCACATTTCTAACTATCTCCTTAGCCGCGGGTATAACGATTCCAATTTCAAATCATTTATCTTGTTGCTCCATTGATTTTACACTACACAATTTCACATGCGTTTCTGATACCAGCCCTCATGTGTACCTTCATGTTGTTTCAATTGTTACAGCTTATCAAGATGTCTTTTTGAATCTGTAAAAATGTTGCGGGTAGCCACGACTACTGTCAGTTGACTCGATCCAAGGGTATGAAGGCTCCAATCGCATGTCGAACTTTTTGGCAGTCTTTCATAGTCGTGTGTATGAATCCGTTTGCTGTACCCACGGTTATAGCTGGTTGTATTTTGGTGCAGTGGTCATATTATTTTATGGATGTTTCAGCTCAGATTTGTACATGTGTTTCTGTTTGGATATTCTCACCTGAAGGCTAATGTGAATTGATTTAGACATCTTTGCAATATGTGTTTTTGAGCGCATTTTGAAAAATGTACGTTTAACCGTATCTGTAGGTGGGTTTTCGTCATGTAACCAGGGTTATAGTCGCGGTTATGTTATTTGGGAAAAATTAGGAACCGTGTAAATATTGTATAAAGTATTCTTTGAAGGATTGGGTTGGGGTTTATTGAATGATATACATTGTTATAAAAAATGTGTTTTCCGTTTTACTTGTTTGATTCCTACAGTCCTCTTTTTGTGCTATTGAATTGTGAAAGCTATGAAAGTGACATTTTTGTGAACTTTTGACAGTCTGATTCGAGAACACGGATTGTGCACATGTTCTGTGTTTGGATATGGTGAATATCTATTCATTATTTGGAGCATCTGAAGGTGAGTGATAGTGTGTTTTTATATATATTATGTTCAGTTTGAATTATTGTATTTGTTAAGATAAGTGAAGTATGTTTAGGTGTCTCATTTGGTCAAGTTTAAAAGTATTGTTTGCAAAGTAGGGTTTTCTTTATTTTACTTCACTGTTTTAGAAGAGTGATGGAGCAGTATGACATGTGAAAGTAAGCGTCCCCCAAAAGGCATATAACACTCCCCAATGAGAGTCAATGATGGACACACCCCTGGAGGGAATGAGACCAAAACCAAGTGCGGTTGAGATTACAAGTCTTTTTATCTAAATCGGTATAGGGCATGCAAAGGACTCTGCAAACTATGAGAGCACTCTGTCTGACAATAGCAAAGACAGTCATTTATATTACAAATACACATCATGCATGAGCTAAGCTATAGGGGCCACATAGTCTTTGAGATTGGATGGCGATGACTAGCTACTGTGTCGGCTGCAGACACGGTGCTCCATGATTGGCGGGGCTCCACGTGGTGGCAACACGGAGTGCTTGGGTCAACCGGGCTCATCAGGGTGAGGTGCCAGGGTGCAGGCTTTCCAAGGAGATTCACTACTTCCATACTAAAACTTGCCCTTTTGGCCACTAATACACATTCATCACACCCGTCTATGTCAAGTTGGTATGTAAAACCTTTAACACATCAATCTAATACCAGGTAGGGGACACAGGAAAACAGTATGCAATACGAGGCTTCCTTTATACATCATCATAAAGTTGGCATTAACAAAGGAGCCAATCTTATGGGCCCAGGTGTCTTGTCAGGGGGCACGAGTTAGGCTATCTTCATCATTCTATTCTGTTATATGTAGTGAGTGATAGTTTTACGGTATGTTGGTACAAGGGTGAATAACTGTTTCTCTGGCCCATTAAACCTAGGGTGAACTGAAATACTGCTGGGTCGGTGGGGGCACATAGCTGATACCTCAGAAGGCAGTGGGAGTTGGGGGTCATGTGGGTTGTAATTCTCCTTGGCCTGGCCAGGGTGGCACATAGTGATTTTATGGTGGCATCTGGCGTCGGAGGCATGGGGGAAGGTAAACGCTTGGTGCAGGTCCAGCAGGAATGCGGGGAGGTGTAGCTGTACTGTTTCAACAAAAGAATACCGGGGACCTTCAAGCCCCTGCGAGCCTTGAGGGGAGGAGGGGGGTTAGATGTGCAGCTCTCGAGAAGGAGAGGGAGATGGCCTTGTAACTTCCCACGGGTCTCTGTTCACGGAACAGCATGAATGCTCTTACAGGGCAGGGTGGCTGGGGGTTTCGGGGGCATTATGTAAGGGGCACATTTTTATAATTCACATATTCTCGTATTTACGGAATTAATACAGTGAAAGGTTTTCATTAACATCACATCATATAACATTCATTACTCTGTTGCTTTGATCCCATGGGGGGAAAAATGTACACACAACGTGAGGTAGAACCTGGTTGGTGGATGCATGGGTCTCAGTGACATATCACCACTTTAAACATGTGATTAGGATTTGTGACTCGAGGATCGAGGATACTACAAGTTCATCTATCATTTCAACCACAGCAGATGTGGCTCAGAACTTCAAATAACTCACAAATATCATAACACTCTCAATCATACTATACACAAGTATTTTCTATATTGCTCTTTTAAATAGTTTACCCTAGCAGCAAACATTGGTCAGTAAAAGGAGTCTTCGAGTGTCCATACGCTTGACACCCTTACACGGAAATGTTCTGGGGTAGACAGGGGTCATACCATTTTAACACGGACAACTGGCACTATGGGTTTTGAGCCTTTTAGCAAGAGACTTAGCAGCATTGGATAAGGCTGGGAGACCCAGGGGTTTAACATGTGTGTTTAACACTTCAGCTGGGGGGACAAGGTGGGGGGTCATGAGCACCATATATCATGGGTGTGGGGTGTTAGGCAGAAACCTGTGCAGTTCCCTCTGGGACCACTGCAAAAGATTTAAGACTACAGGTGTTTGGCATTAAACCCACTTGGTAGCAGTCTGTACCACACAGATTCACTTGGTAGCTGTGGCTGAGCAGTCAGACCTCACTCAAGAAGAGTTAGGCAGTATACAGAGCATTCACAATAGGTCAAAAGAACACAGTAGAACAAGTAAACACTGACCAGGGCTTGGTGTAAAAGAGATATAATTATTTATTTAAAACCACATCTAGAAAAACACACAGGCACTAATAGTAAGCAATTCAAAAACACGGTCACTAAAAGATATACACTCCCTTCGAAGAATATTAGACAAGTCTTAAGTAAAGCCCCACTTATTTTCAGACAGCGGTGAGCGCTTAACGTAGATGGCATTCTAATAATTCGTTTTTAAAAGGGAGAGAAAAACAGAGAATAAACTGAAACAGGTCCCAACACTTTTACAAGAACACAACAAGAGAGGAAGGCAAAGTAAAACCATGAAGTTAGAGTTCAATAGGCTGGATCCACTTTAAGAGGATCAAAACGAAATGTGTCCAAGGTCACACGGTTGCAATGCACAACAGTCTTGTAACGGTTCAAAAAGGAGTTGGACCAAAGAAAGGGACCAGTTAGAGAGTCGAGGCAGCCAGCCCAGTCCAGAAGGTTAAGGGGTTATTATTACCTTGTAGCAATCTTTAGAAAGGGAGGCCTGGCGGACACGGTACCTTAAAGTGGTGAGAATACTCCAGCGGGGGCAGTTGTTCCTGGCAGCGGATGCAAGGCGGTGCTTCATCTGGGGGAAGAGAAGATCTCGTCGGGGAGGAAGACAGGAGTCCGTTGCACTGCCAGGGAAGAAACCAGCCGCGGAGTTTCTCAGGTAAAAGGAGCGGTCCTGCAATTCGCGGTCCAGGGGTAAGTGGCTATCCGGTTGCCGGGGTGCTTGGCATGGGCAATTTGACCACAAGCCGGACTGGGGTGCGAAGAGAAGAAGGTAAACTGGTTGTGCCCACCAGTCAGGGGAAGAAGCCTCTCCAGCCGGGAGATCTTCTCTGTCGTCGGGAAGTGGTGAGTCGGTTCCGCAGGGCTCCACTGGTGGTGTCATCGTGGTAGGTCGGCTCAGCTTCTCCCTCGTCGGATTCTCAGGTCCTGTGGTGACTTCTCAAGTTCCAGTCCCCAAAGCCCTGCTTTTATGCAGCATACCCCCATTCACTCAGCCTAGCTGTCAATCAAACATGCTAAGTGGTGAGCCGGCCCGCTCACCACTTGGGCCAATCACACAAGAGTGCGACTTGAGTTACCAAGGTAACTCAGTCCAGGGTGCCTAAACCCCCTCCCACACCCCCTGTG
The DNA here is from genome assembly GCF_040938575.1 of Ambystoma mexicanum. Classification (NCBI taxonomy): domain Eukaryota; kingdom Metazoa; phylum Chordata; class Amphibia; order Caudata; family Ambystomatidae; genus Ambystoma; species Ambystoma mexicanum. The sequence goes on along the minus strand of NC_090927.1, from coordinate 655,558,144 downwards.
GTACCCAGACAGAGTGGCACCACTTTTGGAGGCTTCTGTTGAGAAGCCCGCCAAAAAGTGGAACAAAGGGCTCGACTTGGGTTGGAGTCACAGAAGAGAACACAAACGCCATTTTAGAATCGAGTCCTGCCAAAAAATACCAACCGGCGAATTAATATTAAATAAATAAACCGGCGGTATGTTCGAGGTTATGAGAGTTAAATGATTAAAGTTAGTAGCCTCGAACAATGGGAAAATCCCATAGGGATATATTCGCAGTCGAATATAAAAAGTAGTATCCACTGCCACCAGCCAAAACTCGATCAGGGGGGATGGAGACGTGCCCCTTCAACTAACAGACCCCGGGGCAATCGAATTGCCCCGACTACTAAGTCCACAATATGATGGTTTGTACCGGTTTCTGTTAATAATTTCGGACTAGTAAAGCCAATGGTGACTTTACATGCCCTGGGAGACAGTAGTCAGTCCCAGGGTATGGAGTTTATGGTGGGGTGTCACTATGACACCCCTGTGTCACTGCACGGAGGATGCTGTGTAACACACATAGTAAAAACACATGAGTCCCTATGGAGTAAAGGACCCCATAGACCATAAAACACATTAACAGTCAAAGAAACACCATAAATCATGTCCAAGAGTGGGAGAAAAAGAGTCTCACTCTTGGCAGGAGAAAAAAAAAACTCCAGAAATCCAGCAAAGCTGCTGGGGGACTCACTAGGTTAGGAAATTCAGCCTAAAGAGAGAATTCTCCCTAACATGGGGGGTCTGCACAGGGTCGAGGTATACTTGATAGGGACGACTTTGTTCTTTCCCAGACCCCAACTAAAAGTCCGGTCACCGCCAGGGCAATGATGTACTGCGGAAGGTAAATGATACAGTGTTTGTTCTGTTACTTGTTCGCATCTAGTTGCTTGTAAGAACGTGCCTTCAACGGATCTACCATGGGGAGGAGGCTGGGGGGAAGCGCAGGGCTCGCTGTGCGCAGACAAGTGGGGGGTGAGCTGCAGCTTCTGCAGGCAGCCTGTTCCACAGAGGCCTGGGTTCGGTATGCTCAAAATGGAGTCTAAATGTATTACAAAATGGAGTCTATGTTATGCTACAAGGTGAGCCGTGGGGCCCCACGTGTCGATCCGCAGCCACCCTGCCACCCGGGCCCAGGTGCATGGGGCTTGCTGACGAGTCATGAGCCTCATGTAGGGGTACAATGTGGGGGAGGGAAGTCCTTAAGACCTTTCCTCCCATACACATGTTATGCTATGCTTGTGTTTGACAGACAATATATTTGCAAATAAAGCTAGATTCTCAGTGACATTGGAAGATGCGATATGAATAAGGGCGCATAAGAAACCCTAGTGTGAACCAAGCAGTATAACTCTACTCTTGACAAATATTGTGGCTGTGTGTGTGCTTTTAGTGGGATATTAAGTTGTTTTTTTGTGACCCTACATTGGTGATTTTCTACTGTGTTAGAATTGTGGAAGTGTGAAATTATGAAGTAAAGAAGTTGAATTCATAGTGGCTATGTGGCTAGGGTTTGATAGTATTTCAGACATTTTTTTTATACTTCACGATTTCCACTGTCATGTAATTGTTGGTAGTTATTTAGAAATAATAATAAACAATCATATTTGACATTTTTCCAATTGTCTTGCAAACAGTGTGCTTTGGAAGTACGGGACTCTATTTGGGTTCCATGCTAGTAATGCAATATGTTGTTATGCAATGCACTCACATAGAGAGATGTAAAATGAATGGGGGTACATAGTGGGTTGGGGGAAACAGTACTATGGATGAGGTTTGCTAACATGGTTTTCTGGGTCTGCTAAGGTCACATGGCCATTGCAACTTTAGTGGAGTGTGGATGGGCAGTGACGGGAGGACATACATGTTCATATGTTGTGTCGATTAGTAATAGTGATTAGTTTGTAGGTGAAATGTAGGATAGTGGGTATGGCCGTTGGCCCAATGAAAGCTGAATAGATAGAAACAGGTGAGGAGTTTACTGGATGAGGATGACTAAGAAATACTGATTACATGGGTGTTAGGAGGATGAACATTGTGACAGAGCATAGATATGTGAGTAGCAGCAGACTGAATGTTGTCTATCTGGAGTTGACCTAGAGCCCTTAAGGAGAGGGCCGTGAGGTGCAAAAACTGGAGCTGGGTGGAGTAACCCAGGGGCAGTGCATTATGTTGCAGCCTTTTTCTCTTGATACCTTTGTCATGAATGGTTTATGTATACATGTATACATTACTTGTGTTAAGCAGGTAAGCCAAAGAGTAGTTCAGGGCTCATAGAATGTACCAAAGGTTCAGCGGGAGTTTATGTCTTCTCTGATTTTGCCGCTGGATCCCCCTCCATTGGAATCAGTTATGCAAGCATTTGAAAGGTTGTGTTCGTTACCATGAGAAGGGGCAGTAATTCTTACCACCCCCCAACAAGATCCAGACCGAGAAAAAAATGTCATCATTCTCAATCCCCAGTTAATAGCAGTGCAATATTTGCAAATGTGTAAATAAACAAAAAATAGAAAATCTGAGAATAAATTGAAGAAAAAATTTGCTTGAAAATTCCTTCGTTCTTTGCAGACTAAAGAGAAAGAAAAAACAAATTTTGTATATCGATTGTTTGAGAGTAAACAAAAGAAAGATAACCAAGTAATATCGCAAGATATAACTGCTCACGAGGTGGAACTAGTGACGGCAAGAAAAAGGAAAAAAGAGGAAAACGACATCAATTGTAAAAGTCTCAGCAGAAGTAACAATTCAGGAAATATTGTGTTGTACTAATTCTGCTACACACACAATGCCTAATACATCTAATTCCTCTCTTCTGCCATGACGACTACAGGGAACTACTGGACTGAGCATACAACATCACAATGATTCCAGAAATCCTGAGGGTAATTCCGAAAAGAGGAGCAAAGTACAAGTTAACATTATGCAAACCTTGTCATTTTATGACTGAGACACACATGGTTATGTAGATAAACCGAGCCGTGTGTTGTAGAATATGTTTTGCTGTGAGGAAAAGATAATTATGAACATACAAGCAGTTCTTTCACTGTTTCAAGGAATCCCGGTCCTCCGATGAGCCTCAACTAATCCGATTAGTTACCTTTTTTGACCCGGATCATTTAAACATTGTGAAGTTGGACATCCCTTATGCAGTGGTTCAATCGGTATTATTGTCAGCTGTGGATGAATGCTCTGAGGCTTTGATTTCTGGATTACTAGGATTGAGAGGGCGTATAATTACCACAATGCAAAATAAGAAGAGCGAGTTTACCCCCTACTTTATTTCCACCTATTTGCATTACTTGCAGAGAGGAAGGGGGAAGACTCCCTAAGGCCTCACTAATAGATCAGGCATGTGTTGTAGATTGGGGCTGACTACCTGGGTGGATTAATAAGGGGGATTTTAGTTCCTGCCCTACAAGACTAGGCTTTTAGCATTGATAATCTTGAGAAGAGCCTTTCTTCGAAATGCGAGGCCATAAGCACCTGCTCGCAAACCTAAACTTTGTGCAATTGTATGAGGGATGTGTTGTTTGTTTGCATGAAACGTTCTTAATGGCAGATTTAGCATTAGACAGATATTTTATAATCAGTCAAAAAGCAGTTAAGGGGAAGACGGGCAGACCCTCGGGGGGTGGGTGGGCTCGCTCATTACGGTAAAGACATCTTGGGCTAGTGAAATGTCTATCTTCTCAAGTTCAATCCCTTGGATTTTAGCAGTTCAACTTAATTTGCAAGTGGGGACCCCCAGTTTTTTTATTATAAATATTCATTGGAACGAGACTATCATGCCATTGAGAGAGTTCCTTCTCCAGTTGGATCAGGTCTTGGGGAAATGGACAGAGAGATCTCTCCCAGGAAATATCATACTCGTAAAGGCAAAATGGGAACACTGATGGTGATTCGCATGGAGGGTCCACACGCTCTAGAGGCAGACAAAGCACTACCCTTGATTTTATCTACACCTCAGGAAATGTTTTTTCTCAGTGTTCCAGGTTGGACATTGTGAATACCACTTTGAGTGATCACAACTTAATATATGCTACATTTAACAGTTGGCCTTCCCTCCCAGGAGACCATGGTGCATCAGATTTGTTTATAACAAAACAGAAGAACAGGTTAACAGGACAAACTGGAAGCCTGCTCATGCCTGCTCATGTGGTAACAGAGACATATTTGTGTCCCACCACTATGTTTATGAGATTCAAAAATCCAAGAAGGAAATGAGACCACAGGTCAGACAATTGAAATGTCTGGTGAAAAGAAATCGAGTCGATATTGTGGATAGATTGGACAAATTAAAACAAGGGTATGAAAAGAAAGGGAAGCAAGTTAAATTCTCTGAATTTCAGGTAAATGGGGAAACATGTTTAAAATGTTTTATGGAAAAATCGTATAGGAAATATTGGAAAATGATTAATAGTAAAGACATTTTCCAACTTGACTTAAAGAAGAATTTGTTTTAGGCTGCTGACTGGGAGGCCAATTTTGCTTCTTTGTTTGCATCTGCAACCTTAATAGAGATGATACAGTTTATATGATTAACAAGGTTAGTGGTTCCAGGCTCTGGGATCTGCTAACCTAAGCAACTGTGCTTTGAAAAGGAACCCTGGGGCCTGGCCACATATTAATACACCCTCTATTTAAAAATCATCATGGAAACACAACTACCTGAGTCTTGGCTTATGGCCTACTTTGTCCCTATTTTTAAAAAGGACAATAACTTAGACCCTTATCATTGTCAACAAATTGTGTTATTGGATTCTTTCAGATGAGGGGTGGGGACTGCACTTCCGAGTATCATTATGGACTCATTTCCACATATGACGTGTGCAAAAGGGTTGCATGATATCAGATCCATCTCATCACTGCAAATTTGTAATTACAAAAATGAAATATTTCCAACATTATTTTGAAGATTGTACTCACTGGCCAGAGCCAAAGGCTAGTGGGCCCAAAAGACATGTATAGTGGCCACGGCAGAAGGCTAGGGCATGGGGCCTATGGTCATGGACGAAGACCATGGCTAGCGAGCAGGAAAGAAAGATAGTGTTTTTAAAAAATACAGGGGCAAGGCCGAAGGCCCTGGCTAGTGGGCCCAAAAGACATGTAGAGTGGTCACCACCAATGTCTGTGGCCGCCTAGTGGGTCCAAAAGAAACATATTGAGGAACATGTACAGTGACCACGGCTGAAGGCCAAACCGAAATTCACTGAAAAAACCTTAGTGAAGGTGCAGTTAAGTTGTGCAGATTTAACACAACAAAATCCTTGATATTCAGCTGATTTGGGAAGCCATGACCAGCTTAATTCTGTGTATTCTCATTACAAAGCCCATCAGCACACATGTATTATAAGAGAAGGGAGTCACAGTGACATACAAAATGGTATTATGGAGGACATCAACAGGAATACGCCGAGTTATGCTGGATTTGACTTCCCAAATTCACAGAATTTCAAGGGTTTTGTTGCGTTAAATCTGCTCAAATTAACTACACTTTAACTAAAGTTTATTTTCTCTGAATTTCTAGGGTTTTGTTACACCATAGTCTATTAACGCATCCTTAGCCATGGCATTCTGCCATGTGCATTGTACATGTTCCCCTAATATCTTTCTTTTGGACCCACTGGATGGCCACAAGATAGCCATGTCCTTTGGGCCCTCTAGCCAGGGCAGCTCTGGGCATTGAGCACAGTCCTCAGCTGTGCCCACTGTATCTTTTAAAACACTACCTTTTTTCCCCACTCACTATCCATGGTCTTCGCCCATGACCATTGGCCCCAGCCTTAAACTCTGGCCCCTTTACATATTGCTCCAATAGGTTTCCTAAACGGGTCCACTAGGGATGTCTAGTGGCCCAGACCTTCAGCCGTGGCCACAAAACTAGGTTTCTTTTGGGCACACTAGCCAAGGCCTTGCATCATTCGGTTCCTTGAAGTAACCCAATAGCCATAGACTTTGGCCACACCCATTATCACCCACCTCTCTGTAGCTGTAACATTCCCTTTTTTATCTTAATCTCATTTTTTGAACTCTTTTGTTTAAAAACGTTTTACCCATAACTGCAATTAACAATGTACTACAGATAACCGCAGCTATTCATAAACACACAGAAATAACTGTGGTTATCTGTCAAAAGCCGACAAAATCCCAAACTCTTCCTTGCCCTCTGAGGCACTCTCCAAGTGCCCCCTCCTTGCGCCATCCTCCTCCCACTCCCTTTAAGTTCCTTTCCCCTCCCTAGACCTCTGCAATTTGCCCCAGCACTTGTGCTTGAGTCTTATGCACTTACATTCGCTATTTGGTTTTCTATCACAACCATCGATGTTTCCGATGGATAGCCCGGACTATGCAAAAACGTTGAAGCTCTAAAATTGGTCTCCAGCTCCCCCTCCAATTCCTCAATTTCAGATGGTGTCTTCTTTCCTCATCCCCACCTCTAGCCTGATGCCATTTCATCCTTTTTCCTTCTCCAAATGGCATTTGTTCCACTTTTTGTTTTCAGCGAACCCTGATAAAACCTGTTATAACTGCTTTTCTGTCTCGCATTGAGAATAAAAATGGTGCTTTCTTATTTCTGAAAGGCCTTACTGATGCATTGTGGAACACATATATACCTCTAATTTTAGGAGAAGGGGGCAACACCTTCTCCATCAAATATTTTAACAAATACTGGATGGAATAACATCAGACACCTCCCAGAAATTGGATTAGCCTCTCTCAGCCTCTCTGCTGCAAATCAGCATTACCAATGTAAATGTTTTAAGGAGAACAGGTCACCATTTTCTCTGTTGACTATTTTACAAACTAGTGGATGGATTTACCTTAAATTAGTCAAGTAAATTAAGTAAATGTTTTGTGCACAAATTGTTTCTGATTTGGTCTAAATCTAGCAAGTGGTTTTCATGCTACGGCTGTTCAAAAACTGAACTTTTTCTCAATGGGGAAAACAAATGGGAGTAGGCTGAAAACTGCATATTAATCTTTTCTTAATAACTTTTTTATGTTTGTGAAATTATTCCTAAAATGTCCAGTTTGGGGAGGGCCCTTGACAAATCTTTGGTTTAGAATATTTCCTTCAAATCCATCCAGCAAGTCAAAAGTTATTAGCTTCTCTCAGCCTTTATGCTGCAAAGCACCAAGTCTGATATAAAGATTTTAAGGTGGAGGGTGAACTACGTACTCTTTAGAATATTTTAAAAACTACTGGATGGATTTACCCCAAATCTTTCAAAAAATGAAGTCAATGCTTTGTGCCTAAATTGTTTCTCATTGTCTGCCAAGCAGTTTTCATGCTACGGCTGTCAAAAAACTGCACTTTTTCTCTATGGGAAAAATATTGTGAGTAGGCTGAAAAGAGTGTTTTGAATGTTTTCTTAATAACTTCTTTGTTTTCTAATGAATTCTTGCCAACATGTCCATTTTAGTGGGGTTCTTCTCAAACTGTCATCAAAATCCATGCAGCAAGTCAAACGTTATTAGCCTCGCTCAGCCTCTCTGTTGTAAAAAGCAGTAAGTCCGACATAACATTTTTAAGCAGCAGGGGGCACCCCCTTCTCTTCCAAATATTTTAAAAATGATTTGATGGGCTAACCCTCCCACACCCAGAAATCGAGTTAAATCTTTGTTCCCGTGTTGCTTCGTACCAATCCGATTCTGTCCAGATTCTGTGAGCTGGAGCAAAAACTTGGACTTTTTCTCTTTGGGAAATAGCATTTTATACGTTCTGAGTAACGTTTTTTTTATTTTTTAACTGACGTTTCCCAAAGTTCAAGTTCAGTTTGGGCAACTGACAAACATTTTGTTTGCCAAATTTCAGCAAGATCTGTCAGGCGTGTCAAATGTTATCAGCAATTAATTTTTCTGGTTTTCTATGTATCTCGATACTCAACTTGAGTATAGTGGGGTGACCACTGCATGCTAATATATATATATATATTCACTGACAAAAACCTTAGTTAAGTTGCACAGATTTAAGGCAACAAAACCCTTAAAATTCAGCGTATGTGGGAAGTCATGACCAGCTTAACTCGGGATGCTGCTACCGGGACAACACCAGTCACTGCAGGAGGAGGAAAGTGTGGCTCCAGCTGATAGTGTCAGCTGGAGCCCAATCACAGGAAAACAGCTAAACCAACAGGAAAAGTATGACAAAAAGGCCCTGGAGAATGGCAACATCAGCCTCCTATTGGTCAGTTACTGGCAATATTTGAAATGCAGTAGGAACAAGGAACGGGTGGTGCTTACAATTCCTTATCACCCCTAGTGAGGATTACCAATCGCTACCCCTGTCACACCCCTGGAGTTAAGGTAAGACATTGGCCAGGTTGAGAATCCAATCCTGGTAGTAGGTGGGGTATTTAAAGAATAGCCTGTTGAGTGTGCAGTGTGGGTTAGTTTGATGAGGACAAGAGGTGGTGAAGGACGTTCAAGAGACTACGAGTTGAGATCAACAGAACTACCGATGCTATTGGAGAGAGGGTGTCTGTGGAGCGTTTGTGGGTGAGAGTGGAGAGTGTAAGGAGTAGAGGTAGATTAGGAGTAGCATTGTGGTAGGTGTGGCAGAGGTAGTCATAGTTGTGGTAGAGATATTTGGCAGTAAACAGGCAATAGTGAGTGTTACGCTATTAAGATCGAGAGGTAGTATGTATTAGTAGTTTCAACAGCCATGAAGGATAAGACTAGAGGAAAGACAGGTGGTAGAGTGATAGTGTTAATGAAGTAAGGAATAATAACAGAGGGAGAGTAGTAAGAGCAACGGGAAGTAGGACAATAGGAGTGCTGGTAGGAGCAAAGAAAAAGAGAGGGAGCTTATAACAGAAGAACAGCACGAGGCATGGAAATAGAGTGGGAGGAAGGAGGAATAGGAGATCACAGTGGAGGTAGGCATTGAGTGGTAGTTTGAGGTAAGTTCAATCGCAAGTACAGGAGTACGATGAGAGGTAAGATCAACGGGTGGTGGTGGAAAGGCTAAGTGGGAGATTGGAAGGATAGTGACGTGTTGGGGGAGAAAACCTTAGCAGCCCACTGTAGTGTAGAATCATGTAAGAATGTGCATGGACGAAGAGAGAGTGACGCCAGGCGAAAAAGAGTGCAATCCCTAATTCCCTATCGTACTAAGCGGGATAGGTCAGGGAAATTATAGGCAATCGCCAAGGAGTTAGTTAACCGCTGCCTTAGGGAAGTTACTAATAGAGAAGTCAGCAAAAAGACATACATATGTTACTTTTGAAAAGTTCTGAACTTCTTCCAGCTCCAAAGTAAAGATTTGAGCTTCTTCTAGCTCCTGGCTTGCCAAGGGTTTCCTAAGTCTCAAAGCCATTCACAATGCTAGGGGGTACCCTTCCCCCTCACTTTCTGGTTCTTCTTCACAACACGATTTCCAGGGATTTCCAGGGACACTTCCCAGCTTCTTTATGTTCAATCACAGGTTTGCCTGCAAGTATTGTACATGTTTTTTCAGTAGGTGGGTGTCCTCTGTCTAGGCGCAGTTGTCGGACCACACGTTCCACCCATTACTGGTCACGCAACCAATATGCCTTACTTGTTTCGTCTTTACCATTGCTTGGTTGGCCACTGTTAGGCAGAATTATATACAGTAGGTCAAATGGACTGTAACCAACTCCATCCTGAGGGACTTCCCTATAAGCAAAGAGAAGGCATGGCAGTAGAAGGTCCCACTTTCTTTTAAGGGGTTCCTCTAAAGCACCTATCATGTTCTTCATAGTATTATTAAACCTCTCTACCAGTTCATTTGTCTATGGATGGTAGGCTGTAGAGAACTTGTAAGTGACACCACAGTTTTTCCACATGGCTTGCATGTAGTGGGACATAAAATTGGATCCGTGTCGGACAAAACTTCCTTAGGAAACCCTACTCTGGTAAAAATACCAAGTAGAGCCTTAGCTACAGCCAGAGCCGTAACAGTCCTCATAGGTATTGCTTCTGGGTATCTTGTAGCATGGTCTACTACAACCAGGATAAATCTGTTCCCTGAAGATGTGGGAGGGTCAAGGGGACCAACAATGTTGATGCCCACCCTCTCAAAAAGAACTCCCACCACTTGGAGAGGCACCAGGGGTGCAACATTCTTGGCTCCACTCTTGCCAGAGGTTTGGCAAGTATGACAGCTCCTACAGAATTTGTCAACTTCCGCACCAATCTTAGGCAAGTAGAAGTATAAGGAGAGCCTTTCCTTGGTCTTTTTGAAACTCAAGTGACCAGCCAAAGGTATCTCATGGGTCAACTGTAGGAACTGGAGTCTGTTGGCAAGGGGCACTACAATTCTTCCAGTCCCAAGGGATAGACTCAGTTGGTTCACTGTAGAAGAGGCCATCTTCCCAGCTTAACCTATGCTTTCCAACTTCTTGGTGAAGGTTTCCAATTGCCATAGGTACTTCTTCCTCTGGGGAGAAGGCTAAGGAGACAGCGGGGTCCCCTGAAGGTTTACCCTTACATCTGGGATCCCCTTTCACGTGGTCAGTTGACCCAAAAACATAACATTTCCCAAATGTCTTGATGAATGGGGGTTTGTTCTGACCTCCATCTGGTTTGGGTCCAGCTGGTTTACTAGCCTGATTCGGTTTCCCCTTAAGTTGCTGTTTTTGGCCCTCTTTTGGATTGGAGGTATTAGAATTCTCCTTGTTATCTTTCTTTGGCTGCTTTCCCTCATCCTTCTTCTCAGTTGCCCCAGAATCCATTTGAGTAGCCCTGTTGGCAACCCATAAGTCAGCAGCCTTAGCTAACTTCTTTAGATCTGTCTCCTTAGAATCAGCCAAGTGCTGTCTGATCTCAGGGGAGTAGGCATCATAAATTGACTCCAAGATTTCTCATTCTTTCATAAGTGTTTACTCTGTAACCCTTAACCCAACCATCTAAGTTTTTCAAACATTCACATAGCCAGGTAGCCCAAGGGGTACCATCATGCTTTTTGAGGGTCCTAAACCTCTTAAGGTACTGGGAAAGGGATCGTCCCAAATCTAGCAATTAAGGCTAGCTTCATACACTCATAATCCATCCTATCCACCTCCCCTAACTCCATCACAAGATTAGATGCAACAGTGAGTAGACTAGAGAAGAGCCAGGGAAGCAACTGATTCCCTGTAATGTCTTGATTCCCATGGTTATATTCAAACATTGCCAACCAATCCAAAATAGAAAGCTTAACCTCATATATACACACAATTTCTTTAGGCATACGGGGTATCTTAGGACTGGAAGACCTCGAAGACTCTGGGGGAGAAGCATTCTCAAGAGATAACTTTTTCATTTCTAGTTCATGATTCAACTCCATTTCTCTGAACTTAAGTTCTTGATGCTTTTGTTCAGTTTGAGCATTTAAACGTTTAAATTCCAATTCAAGCCTCATCTTTTCTAGAGCAATGAATTCAGGACTGATTGTAGGACCTGGTGGGGTCCCAGTGGACAAAGGTTGAGGTGGCTGAGCATGTAAAGGAGGAGTGAGGCCTACATTTCGGGACACACTTGTTTCACTTGACTCATCAATAATAGACACATTATCATCCTAATCATTTTCCAAATGTGCTGAGGGTTTAGGTATTTCAGACTCACCCTCCAGACTTTGTTTCTCTAACAACCTTTCAATCAATTCAGACATTTTGCCTTTAACAGAGAGATTCCTTTCTCTACACAGATTTTTCAGATAATCCACAGTGTATCTAAGGAGGGTCTCCTGACTGTAGCTTTCCATATCAGACATGATTAATATGGCTTTTTAGTGATATTTAGCCTCATGGTTAGTTGATCAAATGTAATAGCAGCACTTTAAGTGTAATCACTATACTTGATCCTCACCGCTGTAAACCAGTGTTAGGCAGAATTACATGCAGTAACCTTTGGGAACACCACACACAATTAAGACTACAAGTGACAGTATAAATTCACCTTTGGTACAAGCCTGTACTACACAGTAAAGTGGTAGCGATGGCTGAACAGCTAGACTTATCTCAAGAGCAAGTGAGCAGTATCAATAGTTACACAAAGGACAGCAATTACTATGATTCAAACAACCACTGACTCAAGGTTTCTGAGTAAAAGAAGATACATTTATTTACACATCAGTTGTAAAACATTTCACTAAAGTAAAGCAGTTGAAAAATCACACTCTTAATACACCACACCACTCCCAATAGATTCTGGACAAGTTAAGCTCAAAATGAAGTGGGAGCAAAATGGCACTCCAATAATTTAAAAGTGAGGGAAAGACAAAGCTAGACAAACATTGAGCAGCACCAACAGGTAAGTAAGCAGAGCAATCTAGAAAAAGGAACCACAGTGAGGGAATCAAATCAGAAGGGCTTATGGCCAAAGTCAATAGGACAAAAGTCTTTTGCTCAAGATCACCCAGTTCAGGGTAGTTCGCAGTTAAGTCTTTGCCAAGAGTTCTGAACGAAGTTGGTCAGGTGAAAAGTAAATTTAAAGAGAAGAGAAGGACAAGCCCTCGGATTGGCGAAAGGTTTCACACACCTTCACCGCGGATGAACGAAACGAACAACTGGATTTGCACAGTACTTTTAAATGGAGAAGAAGTTCTAGCTAAGGCGAATGTTCCTGGCAGGTCCTGCAGGCTCACGGTTCCCGAAGCGACTGTCGGACTGACACGAAGTAGGAAGACTGGAGGGTCCTGCACTGCCCAGGGAAGAAACCAGCAGCAGAGCAAAGCAACAAATCAAAGGTGCGGTCCTTAAAACCCAAGCAGGGTCCGACCTTCCTGGCTATCCGGTTCACTGTAGCCCTGTACAGCAAATTTGACCAGAGGAGGGAGTCCTGACTTGCAGTTTGGGTGAACTGGTTGGTCCCACCAGCTCAGAGGAAGAAGATTCCTGGTAGAACTTCTCTGTCGTTGGAGTCTGAATTTCAGACCTGCAGCAGGGCTTCACCGGGTGGTTCAGCCGTGGTACGGGTCCTCTTCTATCAGCTCCTCTTTGGTTCTCTCGTTCCAGTGGTGACTCTGCCTTTCCAGCCCCAGAGACATGCTATTTGTGCAGTTTTCCCCCATTCACACAGCCTGGCTGTCAATCACACAGCAGGGTGGCTGTCCTGGCCGGACAGTCACCTAGCCAATCATACAGGAGTGCGACTTGGGTAACCAAGGGAACCCATGACAGGGGTCATTAAACCCCTCCCTCACATCCTGCCTACCCAGACTTTCAGGCACCTAAGGAGGGCTTCTGTGCCGAAGCCGCAAAAGGACAGTAAACAAAGGAACCAAACCTGTTTGGCGTGCAGAGAAAAACACAAGAAAGACTTTTACAAAAAGAAATGGAGAATACACCCCTCTGGAACCAAATTAATACAAATATGGTCCAGCGGATTTAAGTTCGAGGCTACCAAGATAGCCTAAAACAATACCAAGGTTATTTAAGATAACCGTGGTAGGAATAGTAGGGTAATTACCACTGCCACCTGCCAAGTCTTAATGAAAAGGGAGCGAAACAATGCTCCTAGAGAAACAGACAAAAAGGGATAAGTATTAACCCTTTCCAGTACTCTATGTAAGATAGTTTGTACTGGGTCTGTGGATTTAAAGAGACTAATAAAGTCAATGGCAACTTTACATGCTCTGGGGGACTGTAGTCAGTCCCAGAAAATAGAGTCAGAGTTGGGAAGCCTAATAGACAACCCTGTGTCACTGCACTGACGGTGCTGTGTAACACACAGTAAAAAGATGATGCCTGTGGAGTAGGTGAGGCTCCACAGACTATGAACACAGAAAATGTTAAACACACACAGCAAAACACAAGTAAGAGTGGGAAAAAAATGCTCATACTCTTACCAGGTGAAAAAATAAATCCTAGAAATCCAGCAAAGCTGCTGAGGGACTCAGTGGGTAAGAGAAATTAGCCATTTCAGAGAATTATCCCTAACAGCCACTTCTCATTTATTGCCAATTCATAGACTTCTATGGCTCTTGCCACTCTTTGGTTTCTCAAAGCAAACCCTCTCGAATGGCTCTTGCCAATACTCTCTTCACACAGTTCCCAATGGCTCTTAACAATGCTTGTTTCACACAGTTTCCAATGGCTATGGCCAATGCTTGTTTCGCACAGTTTCAGAATGGCTCTTGCCAATGTAGGTTCCACATTAAATAACCCTTTTTTAGCATCAACAATGTCAATTGAATAACTTTAATAATCTTGCAGCTTTGGAAATGCTGGTTAATTTCTTCCACATTGGTAACTTGCACATTACACTCCCCCAACCTCTCCTTCCACAACACATAACGTTCTCTTGCTTTTACGGAAAAAGTGTACCACTCTTTCCTTCCTTTTACTTCCCAACAATGCCGGCATTAAAGATTCATTCTTATTTTAAAGGAAATGTTTGGTCGCAAGTTGTCTTTCTAGAGCTGAGCCATTTAGCAATGTGTTGCCACTAGGTTGCTGTTCATGTGTGAGTTCCTTTGTCTCTTGCAAACGTGTTCAACAACGTCTCATTTACTTGCATTTGCATGCAAGACTACTCAGTGGGCCTCATCACGAGTTGGCCGATAGTCCTTAAATGCAGCAGAAACATTATTTTTGCCGCATTTAAGGGCTGGCCCACCACGAGTTGGGCACTAAATGGGCTTTTTCACATACGGCTTTTTTCTGGAGATGAAAGTCCCATTTAGCGTCCTGTATTACCACTTGCTGTATTAGCGCACAGTATTAGCACATGGTATTAGCGCCAAAGATTCCGCATTGGGTCCAGTGGACCCCATGGGGAAAAGAGATTTACAGTTAAAGGCCAACCCCTGATCCGGAGATAATACCACCGGACCAGTGGGCGCTAACACTATTACAGTTGGATGGTATTACAGCCGGGATACTGCCCAACTCGCAATGAGGCCCAGTGTTTCTTATCTCAGTGAAACTCACTGGTGCTGGTGCTTGCCTTTCAAGTCTACGTGAACCTTTCTGCCAAATCTTCCGCTTTGGGGGTTCTTCAGCCTGCTCCGTTGGCACTCTGGTGTTCCTGCAATGTCCAAAGGTAACAAGCATTCTTTGTGGGGATCAATGTGATGGCCATGCTTCCTGCTGCACTGACTCTGCATAGCATGCTCCCGCTACAGTGCCAGTCATGGGACCCGACCCAACCAACACAGGGGTTTGGGTCTCAGAGCTCCTTTAGCCACATAACAGTTTCTCACAATTCCCTCCCCACCAGGTGATTCCTCGACACCGCCTTCCTCCTCTCTGCTTTAGGTTGTGAAGTCTTTTATATCCATTAGGAGTGTTAATTGACCTCAGGCCAACACTATTAGATGGACATGTGTGTATGTCTAAATGCTAAATAGATTGTGTTATTATAAAAAGATGTCCTAGGGGTGTATTATTTGACAGCGCTTTTCATGCTGTTCTGTTCTTCCATTCTGTATGAATTTTACTTTCCCAACTGTGCCTTGACTCTGATTAAATTGCATTACTTCTTGCTTGGGGTACGTTCCTTTTTGGATTACTTTTGTAATATTTTTTGGTGAGTTCCCAAGAGTCTCCTAATACAATTTTCTAACTATTTAACAGATGAAAAATCATTTTCCATATCTCAATTAATATAAAATAGACACTCAGTCACAAACATTGGAGAAATTTCTGCTTAATCTACATAATCCATGAACTAACAGCTCATGGTAATTTTTTGCAAGAAAATAGTTCAACAAAAATGTACAAATTGATAGTTCAATAAGAATACAAACTATTTCACAAAAAGTTCCAAAACAAAATCCCCATTGCAACAGTTTTTCTCAATACACAGATCCAGATATGTATAGATCTGTTTTGCTCTTAAATCCATCACATTTTGGCTAGTTATTCTATCATTCAAAGAAAATATAAACTATGTTCATAGAGAATTATAAACACACATTAGCCGTAAAACCTTAAGTGTTGCTAATCCTCATGTACTTAATCCAGAGAATATGTGGAAACATATACCTAGTATTAGATGATAAATATACCTCCATTATTATGATCATAAAAAGCTGGTAAAAAATCATAGCGAAACATTGTTTTGAAGAAAGATATACCT
This sequence comes from Ambystoma mexicanum, assembly GCF_040938575.1. Taxonomy (NCBI): domain Eukaryota; kingdom Metazoa; phylum Chordata; class Amphibia; order Caudata; family Ambystomatidae; genus Ambystoma; species Ambystoma mexicanum. Next base: position 655,542,097 of record NC_090927.1, on the reverse strand, counting down.
TACCCTAATTGTGAGAGCCAATCAAATGTGTCTACTTTTGACCAATAATCTTGAAAACCCTTAGTCCAAGACCTGCAAAGAGTGTAATCTAAGACACATCGGGGCCAATTCATAGAATTCGGCGCACAAGTGGCGCACGCGGCTGGCGCACAGTGTGCGCGTGCGGTAGTCTGCGCCAGCCGCGTGCGCCGAAACACATTCAGGCGCACAGCGTATTCATGGATTCCAACATCCACAACCAGCCGTGGCGCAGAGTGGCGCAGCGACCCTGCAGCAGCGTCAGTTACGCCCCCAAGAACGCCCCTTGCGTAGGGAAAAGCCATCAAAATCCCCAATCCAGCGCAAAGGGCAGCAGCAAACGCAGAGCGGGGAGCGTGTATTTCAGGGGTGTGCGAGAAATTCTACACGCGATTGGCCTGGGTACGTGTATTACAGGGGTGCGCGAGAAAATCTACACGCGATTGGGCTGGGTACGTGGATTTCAGGGGTGCGCGAGAAATTCTACACGCGATTGGCCTGGGTACGTGTATTACAGGGGTGCGCGAGAAATTCTACACGCGATTGGGCTGGGTACGTGGATTTAAGGGGTGCGCGAGAAATTCTACACGCGATTGGGCTGGGTACGTGGATTTCAGGGGTGCGCGAGAAAGTCTACACGCGATTGGCCTGGGTACGTGGATTTCAGGGGTGCGCGAGAAAATCTACACGCGATTGGGCTGGGTACGTGGATTTCAGGGGTGCGCGAGAAATTCTACACGCGATTGGCCTGGGTACGTGTATTACAGGGGTGCGCGAGAAATTCTACACGCGATTGGGCTGGGTACGTGGATTTCAGGGGTGCGCGAGAAATTCTACACGCGATTGGGCTGGGTACGTGGATTTCAGGGGTGCGCGAGAAATTCTACACGCGATTGGGCTGGGTACGTGGATTTCAGGGGTGCGCGAGAAATTCTACACGCGATTGGCCTGGGTACGTGGATTTCAGGGGTGCGCGAGAAATTCTACACGCGATTGGCCTGGGTACGTGGATTTCAGGGGTGCGCGAGAAATACTACACGCGATTGGCCTGTGTACGTGGATTTCAGGGGTGCGCGAGAAATTCTACACGCGATTGGCCTGGGTACGTGGATTTCAGGGGTGCGCGAGAAATCCTACACGCGATTGGGCCTGTGCGAGTGGGGCAGTGTATTACGGAGGTGTGCGGGAAGTTGAAGAGGTGAATTGCCAGTGTGGGTCCTCCCAGGTCTCCCCTCTACCCCCTCCACGACCTCTGCAGGCAGCCCACACCACAGGGGACTACCCTGCACCCCTGGTCATGTCCCGCAGGCAGCCCATCCACTATGGGCATGCCCCCCAGCCAAGCCACATGTCCCCTTGCACCCCCACCCCCCAGCAGGCCCCCACCCATGTCTCCCAGCACCCCCACCCCTCCAGTCACCAGGGGCAGCCTCCACAAGGCCCCCACCCATGTCTCCCACCACCCCCACCCCTCCAGTCACCAGGGGCAGCCTCCACCAGGCCCCCACCCATGTCTCCCAGCACCCCCACCCCCCCAGTCACCAGGGGCAGCCTCCACCAGGCCCCCACCCATGTCTCCCACCACCCCCACCCCTCCAGTCACCAGGGGCAGCCTCCACCAGGCCCCCAACCATGTCCCACTCATGTCCCCTTGCACCCCCACCCCCCAGCAGGCCCCCACTCATGTCCCCTTGCACCCCCACCCCCCAGCACTGTGGGGCACCTGCCACCAGGCCCCCAACCATGTCCCCTTGCACCCCCACCCCCCAGCAGGCCCCCACTCATGTCCCCTTGCACCCCCACCCCCCAGCACTGTGGGGCACCTGCCACCAGGCCCCCAACCATGTCCCACTCATGTCCCCTTGCACCCCCACCCCCCAGCACTGTGGGGCACCTGCCACCAGGCCCCCAACCATGTCCCCTTGCACCCCCACCCCCCAGCAGGCCCCCACTCATGTCCCCTTGGACCCCCACCCCCCAGCACTGTGGGGCACCTGCCAGCAGGCCCCCAACCATGTCCCACTCATGTCCCCTTGCACCCCCACCCCCCAGCAGGCCCCCACTCATGTCCCCCTGCACCCCCACCCCCCAGCACTGTGGGGCACCTGCCAGCAGGCCCCCAACCATGTCCCCTTGCACCCCCACCCCCCAGCAGGCCCCCACTCATGTCCCCTTGCACCCCCACCCCCCAGCACTGTGGGGCACCTGCCACCAGGCCCCCAACCATGTCCCCTTGCACCCCCACCCCCAGCAGGCCCCCACTCATGTCCCCTTGCACCCCCACCCCCCAGCACTGTGGGGCACCTGCCACCAGGCCCCCAACCATGTCCCAATCATGTCCCCTTGCACCCCCACCCCCCAGCACTGTGGGGCACCTGCCACCAGGCCCCCAACCATGTCCCCTTGCACCCCCACCCCCCAGCAGGCCCCCACTCATGTCCCCTTGCACCCCCACCCCCAGCACTGTGGGGCACCTGCCACCAGGCCCCCAACCATGTCCCCTTGCACCCCCACCCCCCAGCAGGCCCCCACTCATGTCCCCTTGCACCCCCACCCCCCAGCACTGTGGGGCACCTGCCACCAGGCCCCCAACCATGTCCCACTCATGTCCCCTTGCACCCCCACCCCCCAGCAGGCCCCCACTCATGTCCCCCTGCACCCCCACCCCCCAGCACTGTGGGGCACCTGCCACCAGGCCCCCAACCATGTCCCCTTGCACCCCCACCCCCCAGCAGGCCCCCACTCATGTCCCCCTGCACCCCCACCCCCCAGCACTGTGGGGCACCTGCCAGCAGGCCCCCAACCATGTCCCACTCATGTCCCCTTGCACCCCCACCCCCCAGCAGGCCCCCACTCATGTCCCCCTGCACCCCCACCCCCCAGCACTGTGGGGCACCTGCCATCAGGCCCCCAACCATGTCCCCTTGCACCCCCACCCCCCAGCAGGCCCCCACTCATGTCCCCCTGCACCCCCACCCCCCAGCACTGTGGGGCACCTGCCAGCAGGCCCCCAACCATGTCCCACTCATGTCCCCTTGCACCCCCACCCCCCAGCAGGCCCCCACTCATGTCCCCCTGCACCCTCACCCCCCAGCACTGTGGGGCACCTGCCAGCAGGCCCCCAACCATGTCCCCTTGCACCCCCACCCCCCAGCAGGCCCCCACTCATGTCCCCCTGCACCCCCACCCCCCAGCACTGTGGGGCACCTGCCAGCAGGCCCCCAACCATGTCCCACTCATGTCCCCTTGCACCCCCACCCCCCAGCAGGCCCCCACTCATGTCCCCCTGCACCCCCACCCCCCAGCACTGTGGGGCACCTGCCAGCAGGCCCCCAACCATGTCCCACTCATGTCCCCTTGCACCCCCACCCCCCAGCAGTGCAGGGGCAGCCTCCACCAGGCCCCCACCCATGTCCAACTCATGTTCCCCACCCAACATGTCATCACAATCCAGAACCCTGGTCTCTATGGTCAGCCCCCAAATGCAAAACACCCACCCGAGTATTGCATCCACCCACTCATAATTTGCAATCACATCACAGAACACCAATTGGAAGTTCCGAAACAAACACATGTCCCTCACATACACCCAATGGGTGTCAGTGAATCTCAAAACACATAACATGAAATGCATGAAAACAATGAGATACCACACATTGAAGTTCAACAAAAAAATAATGTATTAAAGGAAACATGAATAGAATCAAAAATGAAGAAACAGAAATGTGAATGTAAAAAAATGAAAAGAAGCATGTCCGTTCAAAATAAAAAAAATAAAAATATATTGAAATCCAAAGTAATGTTGTACAAAGTCAATGTCCACAAAACAAAATCCAATGGGAAATAAAAATAAAAGCCATTGATCCATGGAGAATGTTAAAAAAGAAAGTATGTACAAGTCTACAACTATGTACAATGCAAGAAGCCAGGGTCCATTATCCCAACAAAATAAAGGAAACCTATCTAACTACACTAACTAATAAAAAAAAAATATACAAAAATGTGGCCAATGTCCAAAAGGTCCAAATGAAACAAAAACAAAAATGAAACCTAACACTACCTACATAACTATGTACAAGGGCAGCGGGCTAGTTCCACGGCTCACTTCTGGATGTGCCGGGCCAGGGCATCATCGAACTCCTCCTCAATGTCCCGGAGGCGGTCCTCCTCCATGGCCCCGAGGGTCCGCAGGGCCGTCGACGTGTCCACCTCCAAACCCCTGCGGATTGCCTCGAGGCACTCGGCCCGCCTCAGGGCCCTCTGCATGGAGTTCTCCGCCCTGACCATTGAGAGCCGTGCCTCTTCCGCCCGCTGCCGCTCCGCATCTATGGCGTGGCCCAACCGCTGCCACACGGAAGACACTTTTTGTCCTGGGTCCTCCTGCCCTCCGGCCGATGCCTGCCCCTCCGATGTCGAAGGCCCCGAGCCTTCATGGCTCCCACCATGGTGCTGCTGCTGCTGTGCCTCTGCCCCTGCACTGCCTCCTGCTGCCTGCACATCCTCCGCCGGCTGGGGTGCAGTCATTGACGTGGCCACCCCTGCTGGACGTCCGACTCCCGACTGTGGCAGGGATGCCTCCTCCACCAGCCTGGCCGCACCGTCAGAGGCAGCTCCACAGGGCACCCAGGTGACTGATGGGTGGGAAGATGGCACAGAGGACGACTGGCGCGTAGGGGGTCCAGCTGAGGAGGGGGTCGTGGCAAGCCCCATCAGACGGAGGAATCAGGCCTGGGTGACCTGTCCCAGCAGGCTGACGTGGTCAACGAGCCATTCGAGATGACGTGCAGTCTCTTCATGAAAAGACTGCAGGTCACCTCTCATGGCCCGTTGACGCAACGCCACACCAGCCAGGACAGGCTCAACCCGGGCCTGGATAGCCACGTCCGCAGGCAGAGGAAGGCCAGTTGACGTCAGCTCATCCCCTGCCTGAAAACTGGTCTGGACATAGGCATCCCTGCTGGTGCAAGATGATGCAGGGACAGGATCAGGGACAGGATTGCACACAGGCACCTCCGCGGCGGCCTGTGCTGCCTCCTGTCCCTGGTCCTGCACTGCACCACTAGCACCAGTGGGATCCCCACCCCCAGACCCCGTCTCTGGTGCTTGCACGGCCTCCTCCTCCACCAAACCCCCCACCAACCTGGATGACTCTGTGCCATCTTCCCCCGTTGGGCCCTGTGGGGTCCCAGCTGCCCCTTCTGCTGCCGAGGAGTCCAACTGCAACCTCCGCCTCTTGGACCTCCCCCCGGCAGCTGCGGCCTGGGACGCGGCACCGGACTCCTCACTCCCCGACGAGATGACAACATGGGAGGGGAGCCGGGCCTTGCGTCTCCGGCTGGCGGTGGGATCCCCGCTGCTGTGCTCCACAGCACCTTCTCCGCCCTCTTCATCAGTTGACGCTGCAGACAGGGAGAAACAAAACACACGCATCAGGGCAATGTACAATGGACACATACACACATGACAGTTGTACATGAGTGGCATTGGCAAACCTCAGACATGTCATCACGATCCCCAACACACATGTCATTACAACTCGCACACACGAGCCATACCACAGCCATATCGCAACTGCCAACACCATCCATACACATACAACAGCATGAGCAGCCAAAGGTGAGCCAGACATCACATGCAACACAGGAAGTGCACCACACATGTACACACACCACCACACTTGCATGCATGTGTACACCTCTGCCAAGTGTCGCAGTGTTCAGACGGGCATCCATGTCACATCTGCCCATCAGGCTTCCACATACCGCTGTCACATGCATCCATGTTGCATCACTGTTGCACCCTTGTCAAATACACACACATGCACATGTACACAGCGCTGATACATGCAGCTGAAAACAACATACATGCGTGACATCACGGACATGTCTACTCACATACACATTCATACAAACTTGTGTGCCCACACAACTGCATTTGGCATGCAAGCCCACACACACAGGCACCATCCATGTCTCACACATTACAGCCCTCGCATGTGTCAGCCCCACGGACCTGTACACCCGCACCCATACTCGACCCCATACAAACAGATGTGCAACCTGCACACTACTGAACAATCACCACACGCACTGCTCACAATCAGGATGCATGTACACTCACCGCTCGACTCCAGACGGGTCTGCCTCTCAAGGACCTGGACGTGGAGCGCTGGGGATATGTGTTCCAGGACCCCCATCTGTTCTTCCGACAAGTGGCCCCGGCGCCCCTTGGCATCCGCTGCCTTCAAGAGGCGCCGGGCCTTGTTCAGGGTCCTGGACCTGAAGTCCTCCCAGCGCTTCTTGACATGTTGGAAGTCGCGGACTGCCACCCCCTCCGCGTTGATGGCAGTCACGATGTCAGTCCAGATCCGAGTCCGTCCTTCCTTGTCGGCGTGGGAACTTCCGAAGAGGGCATCATACTGCCCCAGGACTTGCTCCACCAGGACACCAACTTCGGTGGCACTGAAGCTGGTGCCCCTCTGCCTCTCTGGCCGGGGGTTGTCAGTGGTCACAGATGGAGTTTGCCCCGACATGACAACCCCAGAGGCAGGAGTGGGTGGGCAACTGGGTCCTGGGGCTGGGCTGTGGAGCGATGGAATCCCAGTCGGGAGTCTTTGGTTCCAGCAGGGGTGGTCACACCAACAGCACCCCTGGCTGATGTGCAGGCAGCAAATGGCAGGGCACGTGGGCAGCAGGCAGTCAGGCAGCAGCAGATGGCAGGTGGGAGCGTGCTCGGGGCTCTGGGGGGCAGTAGTTCGGCCTTCTGGGCAGGAGCGTGGTCTTCCGTGTGCTTACGCGTGGCCAGCTTGATACGGAGTGATTTGGCACGTGAAAATTCTGCACGTCAGCGTGTAATTCGAGGAAAGGCCCTTAGCGCGTAAGCGCGTCTGCACGCATACGCATTTTCATTGGACCAAAGGCCCTCAGCGCGTGAGCGCGTCTGTGACGTGACGTGCGAGGGAGTATCCCTCATTGCACGTGATGACAGAACACACGTGGATTTCAGCCAATCGCGTGTGAAAGTTCACGGCACCCCGGAACACACGTACCCAGGCCAATGGCGTCACGTACCCAGGCCAGTGGAACTACCCGCGCACCCCGAAACACACGTACCCAGGCCAATGGCGTGTGGAACTACCCGCGCACCCCGAAACACACGTACCCAGGCCAATGGCGTGTGGAACTACCCGCGCACCCCGAAACACACGTACCCAGGCCAATGGCGTGTGGAACTACCCGCGCACCCCGAAACACACGTACCCAGGCCAATGGCGTGTGGAACTACCCGCGCACCCCGAAACACACGTACCCAGGCCAATCGCGTGTACGCTCGCTCCCCTCCGATCACACGCGATGACACCCGAATACGGGAAACCAACGAGTCCGCCCACACGGGTCAGGGTGGCACACTTCCCCAAAGTGCTCGGTGCCATAGATTGCACCCATGTGGCCCTACGTCCACCTAGGGCCACTGAGCACATCTACCGAAACCGCAAGCACTGGCATTCCATCAATGTACAGGTGGTATGCGATGCAAAGGGAATCATCACCTCTGTCTATGCAAACTACCCTGGCTCCACCCATGACAGTTTCATATACAGAATGTCCGCCCTGAGCCGGGCCCTGGAAGCTGGGCAGCATGGCGACACATGGCTCCTAGGTCAGTACAAATGCCCTTGCACATGCATTCAAGTCACACACAGACAAATATCCCAACCCTAATAATCTCAATTATTATCACCTCCCCAGGGGACAGTGCCTACCCTCTGAGCAACCACATGATGACGCCAATCCGGAACCCCACCACACCACCCCAGGTAAGATACAACGCCGCCCATATTGCAACCAGGGGCATAGTGGAGCGCACATTCGGAGTGCTCAAGTCACGTTTCCGCTCCCTTGACCGCTCTGGTGGGCAACTACTCTATGCACCACCAGTAGTGTGCAGGATCATTGTGGCAGCATGTGTCCTGCACAATGTTGCAACACGGCAGGGCGTCCCGGTGGACATGGTGGTGCCCCCACATCCCCAACCACAGGCACAGGCGCTGCCCATGGGAGGGGACAGGGCACGTGGCGAGGAAGCCCGGACCCAGCTTGTGGCCACATTTTTCACCTAAACTCCCACCCCTGCGGAGTGCACACAGGCCTGGCACATACCAGGTGACAATCGATGATGACAAAGTGACAGTCAACTGTCACAACCCTACCACCCTGAGATAGTTGCCATGGAAGTGCCACATCGTCTGCATCCCTAGCTACTTAAACACAAGCTATCCTGTGCAACCAAAATGCACACAAATGACATGTGACATGACATGGGCCATACACAAGTATTCCAAGGCCCAATGAGGCAGGGGGGGGGAACAAGGGAACACAGAGAACGGTACTACTAGGCCAGGTGTCATTGAGATTGTGCAAGTGCAGGGGTAGGGGGAAGGGAAAAGTGCAAGGGGAAGGGTGGGGGGGAGTCCAGTACAGGGGAAGTAGGCCAAAAGAATAATACATAGGTCGCCTGGTGGCAACTGCAAAGATAAGTGCAGACAAGTGCTGGGAAGGGAGGGCTGTAGGGATAGAGAGACAGTACTGCAGTGCAGGGGTTGCCAGGGTGGCAGTGCAAGTGGACAGTGGCTGGGCCAGGGACATTGGTTGGTGAGAGTGTCCCAGTAGCAGCTCCTGTGCAGTTCCAGTGAAGAATTCTGCAAGGGAGAGGCAGAGAGTAAGCAGAAGCAAAGAGGAAGGTCTTGAGGTGCTTCCAGAACTGGAGATGGTTCCCCTCAAGTTCAAGTCAGCCAGGAAATCTGTTCCAGGGGGAGGGCCCTGCTGCGGAGAGAAACATACCCCCAGCTAGTTGCTCTGAGAAGCGGATGACCTGGACATGCAAGGTGTGCATCACACACACCTGCAAAACAGGCCATGGCCATCACTGTCATGTCACTCAAACCCTCCCAAACATCAACATGACATGGCAAGCAATACCCATACACTGACGCAGTAACAATAAGGTACACATTGCCATGTCCTAAATGTACAGTGGCATCGGACAATGATGCCTGACACGGAATCAGATGAAATGACAGACCAACAAAATGTCCCACCCAAAATAAGTCGTTTCCAAATGCATTGCAACAGTCGTAGACGTAACATCACAATGAATGCCTGTCTATATGCACATTATGCATTGCAAAATCAACACTGCAGCTCATGTGTGCAGTGTCCCACTCCTGCATCACACTGCTCAGCGCACAGCACAGTGAACAGCCATTGCGTGTGATGCACACCCTGAGCATCACATCTAAGTGACAGACTACATCAAACATCAAATTTTTGGCATGTACTGGAACCATAATCGGTCACAGAACATGTGCTGCCGGGACACAGTGGGCACCAGAAGGCAAACAGTGTACACGTGGATATGCAAGGGTGGGAGTACATGGAGTACATCCGAGTGCAAGTGTGTGGTTCTGCAGGGACATGCACTCCACATATGCATGTGCACTCAAGTGACCATCAGTGTTCCCTACACATCACATGTGAACATCCACCATGTGTACACCCCAGCATGTCAAACCACAACTATCCCCTCGCACCTGAAAGGAAAACACAACACATGAACAGGCATTGATCAGCAGAACACAACATGTACATAGGACAACAACATTACAATGTCAGAGTTCCCATCACACTGCAGGGCAATGCAACTATCAACAACAACCCCCCCCTCCCGCGCAAATGACCATGACCCGCTGAACAACTGCACCTGGGTCATGGAGCCTCCAACCCTCATTTCCACCTGGCCACAGGATCACCTTTACCCTTCGTGTCCATCTCCCACCTTGTGTGTGAAAAGATGCCTGAACCCTCAGAATCCACACTCATTTACAAAATCACAAAATCCAAGGCATGAAAACGAACCCAAACACCCTCCAGTAGATGACTTGACGTAGCAGTACCTCACAAACGCCAAGTACTACCACAATGATGCAACAACCAAGGTAGCACAGCAGAACAATGTCACGACAGGATGTGAGACATGTGTGGTACATGACATAGGATGATGCACAATGAATGGATGTGTACTGTCACAGGTCCCCTGTACAGGCGCAGGAGTCTCATGAAACAACCACCCACACCATGTCCCGGGTGCCTGCAAGGTCAAACTCACACAGGCCCCTGAGATCATGGTGGGGAATGAGGTTCAGGGATATGTAGTCGGGACAGGTGTAGACACACTGGATGACTGGAATGAGTGGCAGGTGAGGGGAGGAGGAATGACACATGAAACTAGGGAATGCACAAAAATGTACAACCTGCATGAACACATACACAATCCAAACAAACTTGGACATCATTGTCATGACATTCTGTAGTCCAGGCTCAGGAGTGGTACGAACCAACCACCCCCTCTAGGGTTTTGGCGCCTGCAAGTTCGGGGCTTACACAGGCATCCGCAACCCCAGTGGGGAAAGAGGGTCAGGGAACGTTGCTTGGATAGGCACGGGAAGCAGGAACACCGGGTAGAGGGTACAGGTTTCATAATTGCATAGGATCACGGGTGATTAGGGAAAAAAACATACCAAATAGGACCACACATACATCCATGCATCAGTACACTCCCCAGCAAGCCTATGCAGGGCAGTTTGTAAGGAAAACAACAAGACACTTAGCTCTGGTTTTGAGTGCTGGCCTCCTGCCTGCGCACTCTCAGGGCCGGTTACAGGAGCACTCCAATGCTGCAAAGAGAGACACAGTCAACAACCTGTATGTGCCAATTACACAAAAACACAACACAAAACATGCCCCATAGCAACAAACTACTCTACAAACAGACAATCAGTGCTCGATGCTTCGTACCCATATATAACATCACCCCTGTGACGGGTCATACACAGTCAAAGCAGTGAGTCAGGCGCTGGTGGGTGCGTGGCAAATGGAACACCAATGTGTCACAATTCACACAACATGCAATGTTCCCTGGGTAAGCAGACAGACCCATATGGCAAGCCATGACTACAGAGCAAGTTGCGTACCACCATGACCAAAACAAAGTTGGCAGTGCATTTATCATGAAGTACGTGGAATAGACATGCACTGCACCCAAGTATGTCCCTTGCTGTATGTCCCTGTGAGCTGCCCCTTTCCATGTCTCTGAAGGCTACATGGTTGATACAAGTGCCTCAATGAACCTTGGTGTACCGCAGGGTATGTGCCACTGCCCATGCATGTGTCCCAGACAACCCTACTATCAACAGCCATCAGTCCACAAACACATCTGAGCTGCATTGTGTGCTTCAACACCAATATTCGTCTAAGCTCACCCTCAGTGCTGTGACTAAGCCTGCATGTGCAACTCGCCTGGTGCAAGCTTTGCTGTGTCGTGGCCCCCCTGTGATGCTCACCTTGCCTGGAGTTCCTTGGAACATGTCAGCAGTTCTAGGATGTGGGTCTGCAATCACTGTGGCTCTGCTCGTGCACACATGTGCATGTGGGCACCAACAAACGGGTCAGGCATTCCGTCGTCCAATGGGCCATGTCTGCTGCCAAAGGTGCTCTGGTGCCTCATCCCCCTGCAGAAAGTGCATGGAACAAATGATTAATGCATCGAAGTGATCTGTGTGTGTCTCATCAGGAATCTCATTACTTGACCATGTCAGAGAGTCACATCACAAATCACACCATCAGTCCGTCTTTGACTTCCAAAGTGTGGAACACTATCTACAGCATGAATTGCAACAGGCACGTGTACAGGAAAGAAATGAGACATAATACACAATGCATAGCAATCAATGTCCACATTAATCATGACACACCCCATCTAGCAAAAGCTGAACAGTGGACAATTACACCTAAATCATCCCCACTAGGGGTGTCAACACAAGTCACAAAGCACCAGACATGCCACAGATATGACAGTCCAAAGCCCTTGTGTAAAATTCTGTAACACCGAACCATCCTTGCGAGCCCATGGATAAGGGAGGCAGGAGTGGCATATGTGAGTCAAGGAACCCAAGCAGCAAACACATACACAAGACAACCATGAAGGGCCCAGCTGGAACAGACAGTGGATGCCTTCAAAAACCACAAGGCACCGCACTGTCACATGAAAGCACAATAGACTACAAATTTTAAACTAACTCAACTATTAACTAATTACACTAACTATGGAAAACCTACATTACCTATTTAAACTAACTATCAAACAGAAACTTAACTAACTAAACTAAACGAAAAATCAAAAATGGCCACATACGACCCGGGGGGGAGGGGAGGCACCCAGGAGGGGGGAGGTACAGGGTGCTGCTCAACATCCACATGCGATGATGCCGAGCCAAAAAAAAATACCTCCATGGGCTCAATGCCTGCACAGCACGACCTATGTGGGAGATAGATGGTCGTCCGAGTCTGGCTCATCCTGGAAAGGAGGACGTGGCACAGTAGCCTGGCCACGCCTAGCCGCAGCTTGCCCCTCGTCGGCAGCAAGTCTGCCGGACAGGTGAGCCTGGTTCTGTGTGGCGATGTTACATAGGTCTGCATGCAGAACCTCACGTGATACACGTGCTTCCTCTTGCAAGGTAGCACGTGTAACACGGAGTTCCTCCTGCAAGGCCTGGCTGGACAACCGCTGCACCTCCCGGCAAGCCTGTAGCTCAGCCGAGATGGTGCGCTCAAGCTGTGCAAACCTCTCCTCTGTCTGCTGCCTCTGGGACATCATAAGGACACCCAGAGTGGATCTGAGGGAGGCAATTGCTTGACGCAGAGACGACATTTCAGCCTGGCGTGCCCTGTCTGAGGCCGCCATGCCCAGCCTGAGCGAGCGGGCCGTGGACCGTGCCGCCTGCTGCTGGAGAAGCACCTGCCTAGCAGGGGGGAGCACAGATCGGGCCACACGCTCCATGCTGTCAGCGATGTTCTCCATTGCTGCCCCCTGCCGTTCGGAATTGGCAGTCATGTCTTGCTCCCACTCAGTATACAGCGGTTGCGCGCGGCGACCGCGTTGCCGGGCTTGACCCCTGCGGGACCCAAGGACCGGAGGTCCTCGCTGTGTTGGCACCGCCTGCGGCTGCACGACTACATGCCCCCGTCGACGTGATGTCCCAGGCACATCAGTGACTGGTGTGGAGGGTGACCCTGCGTCCCGATCCACCACGGGCGGAGGAACCAAGACTGTCTGATCCCTCAGTGCAGGTGTCGCAGACAGAGGAGTGTCCACATCAGAATCACTCACCCCTGACACATGGACTTGATGGTCATCCAACTCAACATGGACGTCAGAGTCGTCATCAAGGCTGGACTCATAGGCAGCCAGAGACAGGATGGACTGCAGCACTTGGGGGTTTTCGTGGCCTACCACCCCACGACCCCCACTAGTGCCGGGTTGATGTGGTCTTACCAACCCTGTGTCTGGCGTGACAACACCATCCTCTGCATCCATTGCGTCATCACCTGAAAAATAGAGAGGAAAAGGTAACTACACATGTCAGAAGCACACAACACACACACACACCGACAGCAAAGGAATCCGGCAGACATGTGACACACAACATATGACCTGGCATGCATGCTGGGTCTACTTAGAATAGCCACTGTGATCAGACCTGTTGAAAGGTGGCAGTTTGCATGGAAGTGGGTCTATGCAGTGCTGAAAATGTGTACGCCACTCACTACCTACATGTACAAGCACTCCATGGTGTGTGCCAGGAAATGTGAAGGCAGTGCAATGTCAAATTCAGACATCACGTGCATTGTGTATTCAATGTGTACCATGTCTAGCAGCCAAGCACCCCTCCACCCCAGTACCAAAGCAGGGATGCCTAGCATGGTATCAAAAGGCTGCCCATACACCTGTGTATTGACAAGCAGTGTTGACTGGCATCAACAGCTTAATGTGAATCAAATTACAACACTGCTAATGATGCTGGGACAGTGGGCAGGACACATGATGGAAGATCCGGAGGCCAGCCACGTGTGAAGAAGACACGACAAGAGTTGGACAGAGTCATTGGCCATTGAACAGGCTGAGGCCTGTGAGCCACACAGATTGTCATTGCCTAAACATGTGTGCAACGCAGGACTGAGCCACAGTTGACATGGGGAGGCCGATAATATGGCAGGCAATGTATGTAACCAAGGACTCATATTACAGTGCTCATCCAGTCAAGGACACATAGGGGCATGCGTGCAATGCACATGGAGCATGAATGGGCACTCATGTCCCTGCGGGACATCTGACCCATGCACAGTACAAGTGGGATACCCTGCATCGAGTACTAAGGCTGTACCACACGGCATATGTCTGGCAGTTTCTAAGCTGGAAGTTAGCATCTACACAGGACACATGAACAAGAAACTACACATTGGCAAGAATGTAGCAGACCAGTGCAAAGGTGGAACTGGGGTGCAGAGTGGCGGAGGAGGGGCAAGGGAGCATGCCCACATGGAGTCCCGCATGCAGGCAGAGGAGACATGCATGACGGTAGCATTGCATTACTTACACCTCAGAACCATGTACACGTCACATGTAGCAGCAATCATGCACAACACATCCCACAAGTGAAACACACACGTCCTCAACAACTACGCTTTAACACTCACTGGACTGGGCATCAAAGTCCAGCATCTCTCCCACACCTTCGACCAATTCTGGTGGTATGAACTCCGCAACGAGAGCCTCATGCGGAGTGAGTTCTTCCTCCTCTGGTGCAGGCCCACCGCCAGTCACCAGAGTCAAGTTGTAATTTGAGGCACGCTTAGCCTTAGTGCTGCGCTTGATGTCATTCCAGCGCTTTTTGCACTCCTGCGCTGTGCGCACCTCATGGCCGAATGAACTGACATGTTCCGCAACATGCTTCCAGTGGGTGTCACGTTGGGCAGCCGTAGTCTGACTATTGGCACCCACTAGCATGTCACGGCTGTGTCCCCGCACGTAGTCCACGAGGAAGTCCAGTTCCTGCTTACAGAAAGGCTTCTTCCTCGACGTGCAGGAGGTCGTGGCTGTGTGTGGGGTCCCAGCCTGTGCTGCAGGTGCAACCTTCCTCCTCTTGGACTGTGGCGCAGACCCTGGCTGGCTAATGCCGCCCTGACCAGTATGGCCAGTGGGTTCGGTGGATTGAGCCGAGGGAGTGGCAGGTGGAGGGATGACCAAAGGCCTGACTTGTGTCAGTGGCAGCTGGGTGCCCACTAATGGACCCTGCGCAGCAACATCAGCTGTGGCAGGGTCATTGACCGCAACGGTCCTGGTTGGCAGACTCACAACCGGGGTGCTGTTGGGTGCATCTGCCCCTGCACTTGCCAACACCCGGCTGTTCGGGGCAGCAGATGACATGACTGCCCCAGGGACACGTGTCTTGGTCTGAGCAGCCCGGCGTGCCCCTATGGTTTCCCCCCTGGCCTGTTGGAGATCTACCAAGGGCTTTTCAAGTGCCAACGCAGCCTGCGCTGGCAGACCCTGAGCCTGGGTGGCGGTGTCCACAGCTGCACCTGCAGCTACCGCTACCCTTGGGCCCGTGGCAGTCGATGGAACGGACTGCTGGGTCATACGGGTGCCAGTGCCAGATGCAGGAGCTGCATCCCCCGGAACCACAGGGGGTGGTGGCATGGCTGCACCGACACATGGCACAACATTGTGCTCAAGTGGCGCACCCCTGCCTCTTCCCCCTCTGTGGCTGCCCTGGACACCCTGGAGTCCCCCTACTCCCTGGTCACCACGGCCACGTCCCCGACCACGCCCGCCACGAGGAGTACGCCCAGCTGAGGCGCCCCTCACCTTTGGTGGCCTCCCAACCATGGCACAGATGTAATAGTGCTGGCACAGATGGAGTGATGCCAATGGGAGGTGTACACCACAATTGTCCTGGGCAATTGGGGTGAAGGGGGTGGGAAGCAAGATGTTAACAGCCCCCCTGCACCTGCAAGGCTGTATGTGACCCCGGTGATGTGGTGACGGGTCACGCAACGCTCAGGCACCCCAAAACTGCAGTAAAACCGTGCACGCAACCCTGCAGCCTACGTGCGTGGATTTGACCTCCCGCAGTACGCAGTGGCACCCAGTAACACGAATAACGCGTACGCGTGGGACACGCAGGCTACCATGACATCGAAAATGGGTGCAATACACAGGGGCACCCGCAGTGGGAAAAGGAGCGTTTGCGACTCACCGTCTGACTAGCGCGATGCAGAAAAACACGCGAAGCCAATACCCCCGCCAAAAGAAGAGATACGTCCTTGAGAGCTGTGAAGTAGATGGCGCGCGAAACAACTGGAAGCAGCAACACACGTCGGTCTCCACGGAAGGCACGTACAGCGAACTGCTGGGCCCGCTCACCTTTAACCCGTGCTGAGGGAAACGCACGCGCGCGTCACGTCACATGCGGACGTGCAGTTTTTCATGCGCGATTACGCGCATTACACGCGGACGTGCAGTTTTTCACGCGCGATTACGCGCATTACACGCGGACGTGCAGTTTTCCACACGCGATTAGCCTGGGTACGTGTGTTCCGGGGTGGCGTGAACTTTCACACGCGATTGATTGTAATCCACGTGTGTTCTGTCATCACGTGCAATGAGGGATACACCCTCGCACGACACGTCACAGACGCGCTCACGCGCTGAGGGCCTTTGGTCCAATGAAAATGCGTATGCGTGCAGACGCGCTTACGCGCTACGGCCCTTTCCTCGAATTACACGCTGACGTGCAGATTTTTCACGTGCCAAATCACTCCGTATCAAGCTGGCCACGAATACACACGGAAGACCACGCTCCTGCCCAGTAGGCCGAATCACTGCCCCCCAGTGCCCCGAGCAGCCTCCCACGTGCCATCTGCTGCTGCCTGCCTGCCTGCCTGCCTGCTGCCACCGTGCCCTGCCATTTGGTGCCTGCACATCAGCCATCTGCAGGGGTCCAGTTGCTGTGTCGACCCCTGCTGGAACAGTAGACTCCCGACTGGGATACCATCGCTCCACAGCCCAGCCCCAGGACCCAGTTGCCCACCCACGCCTGCCTCGGGGGTCGCCATGTCGGGGCAAGCACCATCTGAGACCAGTGGCGACCCCCAGCCAGAGAGGCAGAGGGCCACCAGCTTCAGTGAGAAGGAAGTTGGTGTCCTGGTGGAGCATGTCCTGGGGCATTATGATGCCCTCTTCGGAAGACCACGCACCAACAAGGAAGGACAGGAGAGGATCTGGGACGATGTAGTGGTTGCCATCAACGCGGAGGGGGTGGCAACCCGCGACATCAAGCACATCAAGAAGCGCTGGGAGGACTTGAGGTCCAGGACCCTCAATAAGGCCCGGCGCCTCGCGGAGGGGGGCCGGGCACGCCTGAGTGACATCCAGATGAGGGTCCTGGAACGCGTAGACCCAGCGCTCCACGCCCAGATCCTTCGGAGGCAGACCCATCTGGAGTTGGCCGGTAAGTGGCCAAGCATTACTGTGTGAGACAGGGCATGTTGCAGTGTGCTGGTTGTCTGATACCTGCCTGTATGTGTGACATAGGCCATGTACGTATGTGTGTGTGCAGGGACATCATGGTCAGGCATGTGAGTACAGTGATGTGTTCTATTGCAACATGGGGGCTCTGTGCGGAATGGACACATGGAAGCATGGCAGTCTCTGTTCCTGGACATGGGTGGGGGTGAGGGATGGGTGCTGGTCCCATGTACACGTATGGTGTCCATGTGTGTGTGTCTGACCTGCGTGTCTGTGACTTGTAAATGCCATGGATGCATGACACATGTCTGTGACAATGTTCAGATTCACTGATGCAGCCTAGTCATCCTTGTATCCACTGCGTCTGTGGTGTACGAGGCCAGATGGATGGAACTACGGTGAGGTGTGTGCATGTGATGGCAAGACCCATGATGCATGTGAGTTTAAAACCAACATTGTATGAATCATGAGTCCCTTGGTCATGTATGCCAATGTCCATGGCATGCGCCATGCCTGTTACTGTATGTGTTTTGCCTGCACTGACCCATGTGTTGTGGAGGGACATGATGGAAGTGATGTATGACAGTGCCACTCATCTGCTGTTGCTTCCTGTCTAGGGGACCATTGTACAGTACCCTGATGCTTGTGTTCTATGTCTCCCTCTACACAGTGGCAAGTGAAGAAGAGGGCGGAGAAGGCACTGTGGAGCAGAGCGGCGGGGATGCCGCCACGGCTGCAGCGGAAGGGGTGGGTGAGCCCCCACAGGGGCTTGCACCGGCGGAAGACGGCGTGGAGACATCCAGGTTGGTGGTTTCCACAGAGGGGGAGGAGGCCGCTACTGAGCCACACATGGGGCCTGGTGGGGGCATCCCCGCTGGTGCAAGTGGTGCAGTCCAGGGCCAGGGGCAGGAGGCAGCACAGGTCGCCGTGGAGGTGCTCCCTGACACTGTGACTGCACCACCATGCACCAGCAGGGATGCCCCATCCCAGGCCCGTCCGCAGGTAGGGGAGATGTCCATGTCATCTGACACTCCTCTACCTGCGGACGAGGGGACCCCTGGCCGTGTGGAGAGGGTCCTGATTGGTGTCGCGTTGCGCACGGCTGGCATTCGTGATGAGGTGCATGCTTCCCGGGAGGAGCATGCACATCATCACGAAGAGCACCGTGCGTACGTGAACCATTTGGGAGCCGCCATGGTCGGGGGTTTCCTACATGTGTGTGGCCTTCTGGCGACCCTCTCCTCCTCTGTGGGGGCTATGCGCCAGTCGTGCTCCATGCCGTCTTCCGGCCCAGATGCCACCAGGGCCCCCTGTGGACCTGCCCCGACCAACGCAGCCAGCTCGGTGGGGACCCCATCCCTGCCACAGTCGGGAGTCGAAGGTCCAGCAGGGGTGGACACACCAGCAACTGTCCCCCTGCAGATGGAGGATGTGCCGGCATCATCTGGCAGGGCACGTGCACGACGGCATCGGTGGATTCCATCAGCCTGGATGCCGTCGTGCTGGCAGAGGCAGTGGCGTCGGAGGCAGCAGCAGGCTCGACGTGGGAGGCATCATGGCTCGGGGCCATCAAGATCAGAGG
This sequence comes from Ambystoma mexicanum, assembly GCF_040938575.1. Classification (NCBI taxonomy): domain Eukaryota; kingdom Metazoa; phylum Chordata; class Amphibia; order Caudata; family Ambystomatidae; genus Ambystoma; species Ambystoma mexicanum. The sequence goes on along the minus strand of NC_090927.1, from coordinate 655,523,073 downwards.
GGCAGGCATCGGCCGGAGGGCAGGAGAACCCTGGGATGGCAGTGTCTTCCGTGTGGGAGCAGTTGGTCCAGCGGATAGGTGCGGAGCGGCAGCGGGCGGAAGAGGAGCGGCTCACCATGGTCAGGGCGGAGTTCTCCATGCGTCGGGCGTTGAGGCGGGCTGAGTGCCTCGAGGAAGCTCGCAGGGAGTTTGAGGTGGACACGGGGTTGACCCTGCGAGACCTCGGGGCCAGGACCGAGTCCCGCCTCCGGGACATCGACATGGAGTTCGATGATGCCCTGGCCGGCAACATCACAGAGTGAGCCGCAGGACTTGCCCGCTGCCATTGTATATAGTTATATAGTTAGTGGTAGGTTTCCTTTGAAATTTTTTTTTTATTTGGTTGCGATTGGACAATGCGCCACTTTTTTGTATATAGTTCAGTTTTTAGTTAGTTGACATAGTTAGGTTTCATTTGGTTGGGCTCATGGACCCGGGATTGTCTTGTAAATGGTTCTTCTATGGATTTTTGGATTTTTTGGATTTTTTTCATGGACATTCATCTTCTTTTTGTTGTTTTTCTTTGTGGTTTTTCTCATTTCATTTCCATTCTAGTTGATTTTCAATACATTTTTACTTTCATCCTTCAATGTGTCGTATCATCTCATTGCTTTCATGCATGTCATGTTGGGTGTTTTAACATTCACTTGCAGCCATTGTGTGTGACAGACATGTGTTCATTTGCATTATTTACATTGGGTGTGTAACATGTAATTGCCTTTGATATGTGGGTGGATGTGATAGTTGGTTGGGCCTTTTGGCAGAGGAGGATGGCCATTACGGACATGATTGGGGATTGTTGGGACCCAGGTGCATGGGGGCATGGATGGGACATGGGCGAGGGCCTGGTGGAGGGTGCCCCGCAATGCTGGGGGGTGGGGGTGGTGGGGGACATGAGTTGGACATGGGTGGGGGCCTGCTGGCAGGTGCCCCACAGTGCTGGGGGGTGGGGGTGGTGGGGGACATGAGTTGGACATGGGTGGGGGCCTGCTGGCAGGTGCCCCACAGTGCTGGGGGGTGGGGGTGGTGGGGGACATGAGTTGGACATGGGTGGGGGCCTGCTGGCAGGTGCCCCACAGTGCTGGGGGGTGGGGGTGGTGGGGAACATGAGTTGGACATGGTTGGGGGCCTGCTGGCAGGTGCCCCACAGTGCTGGGGGGTGGGGGTGCAGGGGGACATGAGTGGGGGCCTGCTGGGGGGTGGGGGTGCAAGGGGACATGGTTGGGGGCCTGCTGGCAGGTGCCCCACAGTGCTGGGGGGTGGGGGTGCAAGGGGACATGAGTGGGACATGGTTGGGGGCCTGCTGGCAGGTGCCCCACAGTGCTGGGGGGTGGGGGTGCAGGGGGACATGAGTGGGGGCCTGCTGGGGGGTGGGGGTGGTGGGAGACATGGTTGGGGGCCTGGTGGAGGCTGCCCCTGGTGACTGGAGGGGTGGGGGTGGTGTGAGACATGGGTGGGGGCCTGGTGGAGGCTGCCCCTGGTGATTGGAGGGGTGGGGGTGGTGGGAGACATGGGTGGGGGCCTGGTGGAGGCTGCCCCTGGTGAGTGGAGGGGTGGGGGTGGTGGGAGACATGGGTGGGGGCCTGGTGGAGGCTGCCCCTGGTGACTGGAGGGGTGGGGGTGGTGGGAGACATGGGTGGGGGCCTGGTGGAGGCTGCCCCTGGTGACTGGGTGGTGGGGGTGGTGGGAGACATGGGTGGGGGCCTGGTGGAGGCTGCCCCTGGTGACTGGAGGGGTGGGGGTGGTGGGAGACATGGGTGGGGGCCTGGTGGAGGCTGCCCCTGGTGACTGGGTGGTGGGGGTGGTGGGAGACATGGGTGGGGGCCTGGTGGAGGCTGCCCCTGGTGACTGGAGGGGTGGGGGTGGTGGGAGACATGGTTGGGGGCCTGGTGGAGGCTGCCCCTGGTGACTGGAGGGGTGGGGGTGGTGTGAGACATGGTTGGGGGCCTGGTGGAGGCTGCCCCTGGTGACTGGAGGGGTGGGGGTGGTGGGAGACATGGGTGGGGGCCTGGTGGAGGCTGCCCCTGGTGACTGGAGGGGTGGGGGTGGTGGGAGACATGGGTGGGGGCCTGGTGGAGGCTGCCCCTGGTGACTGGAGGGGTGGGGGTGGTGGGAGACATGGGTGGGGGCCTGGTGGAGGCTGCCCCTGGTGACTGGGTGGTGGGGGTGGTGGGAGACATGGGTGGGGGCCTGGTGGAGGCTGCCCCTGGTGACTGGAGGGGTGGGGGTGGTGGGAGACATGGGTGGGGGCCTGGTGGAGGCTGCCCCTGGTGACTGGGTGGTGGGGGTGGTGGGAGACATGGGTGGGGGCCTGGTGGAGGCTGCCCCTGGTGACTGGAGGGGTGGGGGTGGTGGGAGACATGGTTGGGGGCCTGGTGGAGGCTGCCCCTGGTGACTGGAGGGGTGGGGGTGGTGTGAGACATGGTTGGGGGCCTGGTGGAGGCTGCCCCTGGTGACTGGAGGGGTGGGGGTGGTGGTAGACATGGGTGGGGGCCTGGTGGAGGCTGCCCCTGGTGACTGGAGGGGTGGGGGTGGTGGGAGACATGGGTGGGGGCCTGGTGGAGGCTGCCCCTGGTGACTGGAGGGGTGGGGGTTGTGGGAGACATGGGTGGGGGCCTGGTGGAGGCTGCCCCTGGTGACTGGGTGGTGGGGGTGGTGGGAGACATGGGTGGGGGCCTGGTGGAGGCTGCCCCTGGTGACTGGGTGGTGGGGGTGGTGGGAGACATGGGTGGGGGCCTGGTGGAGGCTGCCCCTGGTGACTGGAGGGGTGGGGGTGGTGGGAGACATGGTTGGGGGCCTGGTGGAGGCTGCCCCTGGTGACTGGAGGGGTGGGGGTGGTGGGAGACATGGGTGGGGGCCTGGTGGAGGCTGCCCCTGGTGACTGGGTGGTGGGGGTGGTGGGAGACATGGGTGGGGGCCTGGTGGAGGCTGCCCCTGGTGACTGGAGGGGTGGGGGTGGTGGGAGACATGGTTGGGGGCCTGCTGGCAGGTGCCCCACAGTGCTGGGGGGTGGGGGTGGTGTGAGACATGGTTGGGGGCCTGGTGGAGGCTGCCCCTGGTGACTGCAGGGGTGGGGGTGGTGGGAGACATGGGTGGGGGCCTGGTGGAGGCTGCCCCTGGTGACTGGAGGGGTGGGGGTGGTGGGAGACATGGGTGGGGGCCTGGTGGATGCTGCCCCTGGTGACTGGAGGGGTGGGGGTGGTGGGAGACATGGGTGGGGGCCTTGTGGAGGCTGCCCCTGGTGACTGGAGGGTTGGGGGTGGTGGGAGACATGGGTGGGGGCCTTGTGGAGGCTGCCCCTGGTGACTGGGTGGTGGGGGTGGTGGGAGACATGGGTGGGGGCCTTGTGGAGGCTGCCCCTGGTGACTGGAGGGGTGGGGGTGGTGGGAGACATGGGTGGGGGCCTGGTGGAGGCTGCCCCTGGTGACTGGAGGGGTGGGGGTGGTGTGAGACATGGGTGGGGGCCTTGTGGAGGCTGCCCCTGGTGACTGGGTGGTGGGGGTGGTGTGAGACATGGGTGGGGGCCTTGTGGAGGCTGCCCCTGGTGACTGGGGGGTGGGGGTGGTGGGAGACATGGGTGGGGGCCTGGTGGAGGCTGCCCCTGGTGACTGGAGGGGTGGGGGTGGTGTGAGACATGGGTGGGGGCCTGGTGGAGGCTGCCCCTGGTGACTGGGGGGTGGGGGTGCAAGGGGACATGAGTGGGACATGGTTGGGGGCCTGCTGGCAGGTGCCCCACGGTGCTGGGGGGTGGGGGTGCAAGGGGACATGTGGCTTGGCTGGGGGGCATGCCCATGGTGGATGGGCTGCCTGCGGGACATGACCAGGGGTGCAGGGTAGTCCCCTGTGGTGTGGGCTGCCTGCAGAGGTCGTGGAGGGGGTAGAGGGGAGACCTGGGAGGACCCACACTGGCAATTCACCTCTTCAACTTCCCGCACACCCACGTAATACACTGCCCCACTCGCACAGGCCCAATCGCGTGTAGGATTTCTCGCGCACCCCTATAATACACGTACCCAGGCCAATCGCGTGTAGATTTTCTCGCGCACCCCTGAAATCCACGTACCCAGGCCAATCGCGTGTAGCATTTCTCGCGCACCCCTGAAATCCACGTACCCAGGCCAATCGTGTGTAGATTTTCTCGCGCACCCCTGTAATACACGTACCCAGGCCAATCGCGTGTAGATTTTCTCGCGCACCCCTGTAATACACGTACCCAGGCCAATCGCGTGTAGATTTTCTCGCGCACCCCTGAAATCCACGTACCCAGGCCAATCGCGTGTAGCATTTCTCGCTCACCCCTGTAATACACGTACCCAGGCCAATCGCGTGTAGATTTTCTCGCGCACCCCTGTAATACACGTACCCAGGCCAATCGCGTGTAGCATTTCTCGCGCACCCCTGAAATCCACGTACCCAGGCCAATCGCGTGTAGATTTTCTCGCGCACCCCTGTAATACACGTACCCAGGCCAATCGCGTGTAGCATTTCTCGCGCACCCCTGAAATCCACGTACCCAGGCCAATCGCGTGTAGATTTTCTCGCGCACCCCTGAAATCCACGTACCCAGGCCAATCGCGTGTAGATTTTCTCGCGCACCCCTGTAATACACGTACCCAGGCCAATCGCGTGTAGAATTTCTCGCGCACCCCTGAAATCCACGTACCCCGCTCAATCGCGTATTTAACTTCCCGCGCGCCACTTTTTTGATGCACTGGGACTCTACCGCCTGCCTTCGTGTGGCGGCCGTGTTTCAGCTTGTGCGTGTCTTTGGCTGTGCGTGGCTTTGCCCTATTCGATTCCATGAATACGTGTGGTTCGAGTGCGTGTGGGCGTTCCGTCTGCTTCCCTGCAGTACATCCCCAGTTACGCCCTTATTTTCGCGTGTTGTTCCCCATTCCGCGCGTTACGCCCCATGTCCCGCCCACTTTCTGGTGTGTGCGCTGCGGTTGTGCGCTTTCACTGTGCGCGTCGCGCACGCCTTTCGCGATGTTGCAGTGACGTGTGCGCCATGCACGGGTTTGGCGCACATCCCGAGGAAGACACGCGCAGGGACTTCCATGAATCGCACGCTCTTTTTTTCCGCTTGCGCCTGCTTGCGCCTGCTTGCGCGTAGATTTTCGGCGCACGTTTGTTCTATGAATTGGCCCCTTATTATTCTGTGTTGCTAAAAGGGAATTCAACTGCCTTACTTACTTTTTGATTTGTATTGTCACCACATTGGAGATTGTTGCCCCATATATTAAAACATGTGTTTGATTTGAATCTAAAATAAATAAATAAATATTACCTTTACCAACCAGCCTGATTCCTGGTCCATTATGACGTGGGCGTATTTTGAGAAGGGGTGTGATATGAGTGGTTTATCAATCAGACTATTGAACCTATAGACACAATAAATGAGTATTTCATTTGTGCATTGCATGCTAGGCTGAGACCTGGGTGTATTGCTTGATTGAAATAATTAACAGATTTGGGGGCTCATGCCGTGATTTTGAGTTTGAGTTACCACCCGTGACAGTCTAACACAGCAGACTGACCTGCAGGGTACTGACACCTTGTTTGGTTGGTGTATTGTGCTACACTGTACAAGCACCTCTCAAAATAAATACATAAATACTCCAAAACTAGGCCTGTTGGTAAAAGTAAAAGTAAATGAATCCTAAAATAATTCATAAAGAAATTGATAGTTCCAAAATGATGTTCCAGTAGAAATCAATATGGCTAGGGACATCGCATGCACAAACTGTCTGTCAGGGGTGAGTGGCCAGAACAGAATGAACAGGTCTGGCTGCAGGAAATCAAAGAACAGGTCACTGCCATGGACCTGGATACATGGCATGACAAGGGCCCATTACACCAAGCTCTTAGTGAACTGTACATGGCCCCAAAAGTGAAAGAGGAGCAGAGTAAAATTACCAAAATAGCGCTCTACCTATACCTCCACATAGGAGTAATGTAGGAAAATCATGCAGAAAACATAGTTCTGGCAAAGAATCAAGTGGAAACACTAGAAAGAATCCAGACTAATCTAGACTTTACAGAACATAGACTATTGAAGAGCCAAGAATTAGAGACAGAAGCTAGACAGTATGTCATACAACTATAAGAAGATCTGGCTCTGCTACAGCAAGAGAATGCAGAGCAAGACACCCAATTACAGGCACTGAAAGAGGAGTATCAGGAAAGGGTTGACTCTTTACAACAGAGTCAGCAGAAGCTGGCGCAACAATTACATTTTAAAAGAGTCTGCGCAGAACAGATGGTTGTCTTACAAGGCCAGATAGACAAATTAAAAGAGGAAAACAATAAATTAATTATTAAAGACCTCTGCTCTCAAGAAGAATTTGATGGGGAGTGCCAGAAATCCAATGCATTTAAAAAAGCGATGACCTGGCTGAACAGAGGGGCACCCTGAGTCAGGAGAGGGACTCTTTAGGCCAGGAAGTAAGCCGATTAAAAAACAATCTAGAGGAAAGAAAGCGGGCCCTCCAGGAGCTCAATGAAGTAAAAACAGAGTATGAGAAGCTACTAGAGCACACCAGCTGGATGGAGGATGAGCTGGAAAAGAAAACCCACACCAATGATGCAAAAACTCAGGAGGTGAGTTTCCTGCAGCAGAAATTGGCCCAATATTTTCAAACCAGGCAGGAAGTGCAGAGAGATAGTGGGGCTCTCTGTGAAAAGAATTATGTGCTCCACAAACAGATAGCAATTCAAGAGCGAATTATTGAGACCAGTAAGGCCCTGATAGAGGAACAAAAGATTAACATTTTAGCATATCACCAGGGATCGGGGGCTGAAAGAGAAAATTTAGAGAGGGATAGGGAAACCCCTGATCCCAACATCAGGACCCCTGTACTCAGGGACTCCAACCCCTTCAATGCTATGAACTCTGCCACCTTCATGTCCACTGACTCATATGAACCAGGGGCCATGGGGATGGCAGACTTCAACAAAATGGGTAAGATGGGACTGACAGATCAGCGCCTCCCAGAAATTAATGGACGGGCACCTCTGTACTGATCCCCAAAGATTAGGGCTTAGTAACCTCTCTGATCAGTAAGACTCCTGTGATGGGAGAGTCAGGGAACCGGATCCACAAAACTACCACCTACCAAGAGATCAGTTTGTTAAATTTGATGGGGAACTCCAGGAAATAAAGCGCAAAAGGAGTATCCTAAAGACCTCTTCCCAGCTAGGGCAGTGGTGGGGGGTACTCTGCAAATCCTGGGAGCAGGGGAGAGTCAGAAGACTCTTCTGAGCACCACAGGAGTAGGGAAAATAGGCCCCCACATTCTGCAAGCCCTTCTCAAGCTCGCAGAATCAGGGAGGGCCTAGAGCATCAGACAGCCACCTCCAGTAGTAGTGCCTCTGATTCAGAGGATGAGTGGACATGGGTGACTCAGACCAAAAAGGCAAAAAAAAATCAAGAGGGCTATGCTAAAAGATCCCCTGAAGCAGATCAAGGCCATTAGGAGTGTTATAACTCCCTATGACAAAAATGCCAAGTATTCTTTCTGGGAACACCTGGAATTATACGAACAGATGATGGATACTTTTCATCTGAAAGATAGTCAGAATTGCAACCAATATGTGAAATGGACATTCTCCCCTGCTTACTCCAGCTTTGTTGCGGGCTGGAGGATCAGAACCACTCAAGATGGTCCACCTACAGGGCGGCCATCTTAAAACACTTCTCTGTCCATAGAAATCCCCAAGAGGCCCACAAGGCGGCCTCCAATCTGCAGTGTGGGGGAAGATCAGGCCCCACAAGCATTTGTGCAGGAACTCAAACGTGCCTTTGCACAGGCAACCAGGAGGGTGCGCACAGATAGTAGGGAGTTCATTAACACCTTTTTCCATGCACTTCCCAAATACATCATGACTCAGCTGGTGAGGGACTTTCATGAGAAGATATCACTGGAGTGGGTCATAGAACAGGCGACCAGTATTTATGAGGTGCAGAAACCTGTAGATAGTAAGAACACTGATTAAAACCCCAAACCGGCCAACACCCCTGCTGCTGCTAAGGTGGCAGAGGTGAAAGTTGCCCCCATTTTAGATCTGGAGATGGGGGGGCCTAAAAAAATACCTGCACAAAACCCATCCAATCAAGGAACTAGAATGCCCTTGTGACAATCCCAAACAGTTAGTCAGGGTGGTAATCCCACAAATGGGACCCCTATCTCCCCTGATTACATTAGCCCCTGATACAAGGGCAACAAACCCATCCTGGGGTATGTGTGGACTCCCCCATCCCAAGGGGGGGTCCAACCAGGTAGGTACTAACTCAGGAAACCTCCCTCCTAACTTTCCCCAGGAGGGCAGTAATTCCCTAAATGCCAGGTTGAGTTTCTTTCCCGGATACCCTCAATATTTCAACCCATAAAACAACCCTGCTTTCTTTTCCCACTTTCCAGAGCCCAGACAGCCCAATCCGGGAGAGGGGAGACCAAGGGTGGAGGGTTACCCAAACTATCCCAACCCAGGGTATTATGGGAGAAGGGACAGTTACCCTTCCCGTGATCCACCTAGACCAGAGACCCCTGTACCAGACAGAACGGGTGTCCCAACTGGAGCGCCAGGTCCAGAACTTGTCCCAGTATCTGGGCCACATGTTGAGGGCTCAGCAGAACCCTCAGATGAACATGGCGGCTCAGAACCCCTCAAACCAAGGGTCTGGTATTCCAGAGCAATGACGGGGAGAGAACCCCGACAACTCACCAGTTCCAAAGGAGAAGGCACAGGGGGAAGAGGGGTGTAAAGCCTTAGAGGAAGCTTCCTTCCCCACTTGTGAAAAGCCCCTGGAAACCCAGGAACCAGAACCAAAATCTCCTTTCCCTGAAAGTCTGCAAACTAATGAACAGGGGACGCGTAGGAGAAATGAAGGACCTTGTGGAGGAGGTTAGTGTCCTCCAATTTGAAGGAGAGGGGTCCTCAGAGGACTCTGGGAAAAAGGTATTCTCCTTCAGAAACAGGGGAACTCCTCCCAAAGAAAAATGGGTCCCAAGAGATCCTAATGAAGACTGGGTAAATGTGGGGACTAAGTTAGAATCTCCCATCATTGAACCCCAGAATGATAAGCCAGAAAACCACCTTGCCCAAACATATTCTGGGGACTGCCACCAAAAAGGGGGGGTGGCCCAGAATCAGAACCAGGGGAGGCTAAACTCCCACAATATCCAACTGCCACATTTTTCTTACAGATCCCCAAGCCCCCACACAGAATCCTCCCCAAACTACCCCGGTGTCAGAATCAAGAAACTAACACACCAACTGGCCCAAAATGCACATTATCTTCGCCACCTTGAGGAGAAGGAGGGAACATTTTATGCCCTAGTTCAAGTACAAGGGCAATGTACATTTTTGGCACTAGTGGACACTGGATCCCAAGCCACTCTTCTGTCAAAAAGAGCATTTGATCAGCAGTAGGGGGGAGAGATACCAGATCACTCTCACCCACCCCTCTTCCTGGACAACTTCAGAACTTCGATGGGAATGAAATTCCTGTCGAGGGGACTGTGGATTTGGAAATTAAAATTGGGTGACACAAGGTGAAACACCCGGTCATAGCCATGACTCCGGAGGGCACACCATGTTTACTGGGGAATGACATCCTGCACAGATTTTCTCCCCTAATAAACTGTGTAAACAAGGTCCTCTGGACCCAGACAAACCGACCAATAAAATTAAAACATAGTTTCAGCCATGTTAATTTAAATGGCACATGCCACGTGGTTGAACATAAACAGGATCACATTGAGTTCCATTTTCAAAACAACCAAATCCCTGACGTGACAGTAATTGCAGTAGGACAACAGACTGGTGATGGGAATTCCTCTCTATTTCTGAAAATCAACCTTCCTTCCAGTTTCAAGTGGCATTCCACAGTGGAAGGAAATACTCTGAAATTCTATACTAATTCACAATCAGAAAATCCCACTTCCATAGTCCAAAATGATGAGAAACCTGCTCAAAATTTAGCTGACATTCAGGAGATTAGAGAACAGTTATATGTCCCTATTCAGTTAAATGAGGGGAAGGAATCTGTTCTCGCCCAAGTGTGCGTGAACAACGGTAAGAGCTTCATCAGCGAAGCCATGTTCCGAAAACTCCCAAAAGATCCAGCCATTCCCACATTTAGATTGATAGACAAATGGGAAATGGACCTGGAAACTCCCAATTCCAAACATCTCCTGCCATAGGTGTATGCTCCAAATGTAACAAAAGCATAATAGTTGGGTCGTGCGAGATGTCCCTGCTGCATTTTATTTAGGCAGTGACATCAGCGGCGTAGGAGGCACATAAAATCTGGGAGGGGACAGGGGACATCTTGGGGACTTTGCTTTATTTATGTATTGTGTTTTAGTTAAAGAACTCGACTTTTCACAAAATTAGAATTAAAATAGCAGTACGTGTTAAATTACAAATATCACTGTATAAAACAAGAGGAAAGAGAAGAAAACAAGAAATTTAAAGGATGCAGCAGCAAAGAACATGTCTTTGTTTGTTGCATTTCTGGATTTATCATCTGACTATGAGCTGATGATAAGAGAGAGGAAATAACAATTACTTCCAGTGGGCCACAGCTAGGACGCCAACTTCTTAAGAGGCAGATCACCTGTAAGTGGACTCCTGCCAAATAAAGGAGTTGCAGCCTTTTCTACCAACTGCAAGTTGCTACTTTTCTGTGTGGGGCAAGGAGACATGTGTGTCTCTTGGAATAGAAGGATGGGAGTTTCAAAGAAAGAGGAAATCTTGTTTGTACCTCTGGGTAAGCCCTGTTATTGGGAATAGAGGGACCAGGTGTGTGATGTTGCTGCTTTGACTATCCTCCGAGGGGGGTTACAGAAAACACGGAGGATGAGCAATTGCAAGCCCACCCCATTATAAGCACTCCCGTGGCCGGATGTGTCAGACTCGGGGGATGCCTAGTAGGTGGGGTGTATGTGGACCCAGGGGGGTGGCCAGAGGGGCAGCCCACTATGTGAGCTGCCCCTCTAGGGCCCCTGCGAGGGCTGGGCCAGCCTCTCATGATGAGTCTGGTCCCTCTTATGCCATTTCATGCTGGCTTCAGAGCCTAGCCTTTTTTTGCCGTTGTTATTCTGAATGCAGATCTAGACTCTGATCCAGTCTCGTTTAACATTTGCTGCAAAGCCTGATCTATTTGATTCTCTCATATGTTCCTAGGACGCATGGGTCTCTGCCCTGTTACATTATTCAAAGAGCCCTTCTGGCCTTTCTTTGCCTCTCTGTTGTCTCACTGCTTGCTTGCGTAATACATACCTCCTTGCTTGAACACTCAACATATTCTCCCTAACACAGCAATGGCAGCTGCAGTCTGTCTTAACTTCTATTTGTTCCGTATCTGAATTGGCCTCTTATTTCTGCTTTTTTGTCGGCAGGGGAAAGGCATTTGCCAGTCACTGCCAAGATGGTTCTACCGGGCCATAAGAGGGCAACAGCTAGCCAATATTGGAAGAACATGGGCATATTATGCCAGAGGCTGGCAACTGCCTTCTTAATGCCTGCACAAGAGAATACTGTTGCCTTTGTTTCTAACAGTAATTCAGTGGATGAAGAAACGCAAGAACACACATATTGCTTATAAATGAAGGGGATGATGTCACACTTGGTTAAAGCATTTTGATCACGCCAGGAGCTAATTTCCAGCTGCAATTAAGTGATTACCTTTTAGACTTCTGGATTTAAATAACGTTAGTATCACCTGGAAAGCACTGAGGTTGCTCAACAGGGTTCCTGAAGCATGAAGGGTGCCCTACTCGTGGGCATGGATGATTGGAAGGCATTCTTGCCCTGGTTTGAAGCCTGGCCCCTACAGCCATGATTGGGGAGGGGCCTATTACTTTTGGTTGTACGTACCCTTTGAGGGTGGGCAGACATTGCCTCCTGCTTTAGCCCATTAACAGCTCTGCTTTGCAACTTTATCACACATACCTCTCCGGTGGCATGTAATCAATGCTACTAATGTTATCAGCCTCAGAAGTCTGGAATCCTTTGCCACATCAACTAGGGTACAGGCTTGCTACCTGAGACTTACTGATGTCTGAGTCAGCATCTGTCGCCTTGTGGGGAAGACACATGCAGAAAGAGCAAGGCACAGTGACCTTGTGGGTTTTTCACACTTCTTCCTCAAGGGGGGGCACAATTCACTCCGTAGAGAGTGACACATACTGGGCAACATTCTCCCACTTTGACAATTTCACCCAAAGACCTCAATCATTCTGATCACGAATTGCCATTTATCTGGTCATGTTAAATGTAATTATTTATTTATTACATATTTAGCATCACACAACACCCCCAAGCTTCAAGGCACAAAGTAAACTGCATGGAGTGGACCACTTCCATTGTCACATGTTTTTACTTTTCCACCACAAAATGGAAGATTTTAGCGTAAAAGGCAGGTCAAATCACATTGCTTTTCCACTTTGGAAGAGTGTAAATACATCGCGCAATCAGCAATTGCTGGCAGATTTGACAATGGCTTCCTCTGGACTCCGCCCGCTTTTACGAGGTTTCATTTCCAAGCAGATCCCAGAGAAATCCCTTTCCTTATTTCCAGCATGAGAATCCATGCTGGCAGTAAGGCTGAATTTGTCTGGTGGAGAAGGAAATACAGGGGGTCTTGGTATGTCCACTCGGCTCCCGAACTCCACCCAGAAAATGCACGAAAATCTGGCTAATTAGAAAAAGCGACAGTAATAGTTTTTTCCACCACTTTTTCTGAACCAATTGACCTGGAAAATGCTGTGTTGCATCAGAAGCTGAGGAAGTGAACACAGGTGTTACATATTCCTGTGTACAATCTGCATTTGGAGCATAAACTAACTGAGCTACCTCACAAATGATATTTCCTCTGGGACTTTACCATCTTAACCCCTTAACTGCCCTGGGTATTTCCCCCCAGTGCCAAGGCCTTTTTGGTGATTTCGGTATGTCGCCATTCAATCCTGTGTAACTTCTTTGTTACATGAGATATCTCGGCCAAAGTTGGCCCCATTTTTCCCCCACATGTAGGCGGTCATAACGCCACCCAGGAATCCTAGTTTGCTGTAGAGGGGTGAGAGATAATTACCAAAAAGGAGAACATTTGGGTTTTTTTCAGAAAAGGCCAATAAAATGTTGTACAAAGGAGCCAGTGGGGTTTTCGTTGTAAGAGCTAGGAACAAATAGTTTGCTGTGCTGGATTCGCCATTTTCCAGGCTTTCAAGAACAGATTGAGTGGAAACCAAAATATCATATTTTGATATGCTAATCAGCCGTTTTGTGAGAGATAGGCGATTTTGGAATCTTTTTGTCCAATAGGACATGCGTGGACGGAATGGAAGAAAAGGGTAGGGAAGCTGAATGGAAAGCCAGAAAGGCATACATTTCTGAAAAGAAGACAATATTCCAAGTTTAGGAAGGGGTGCTTTGCGCATGTCAGGCAACAACTGTGTAGGGAAAGATTCCATAGTTTGGGGGGAAATCGGGAAAATGACATTAAAAAAACACAATTTCCGTACATTTCACTCTGATCACCCACCGAAACAGGCAGCCAACAACACATGGCCTACCTTCCCGCGTTCCCACAGGTTTTCAGACGAAAACGGTATCTCACATGTGTCGGTGCACCTGCCTAGGTGCAAAGGGAATAGCCTAAAGCACTGGTAACCACAAGTCTTTTCACACAGCAGATTTTCAGGAATTTTGCTCATGTGGACAACCTACAGATTTGGGCCTAGGGAGTCGAAGCCACGAAGGAAAACAGGGAACCCCATGCATTTCCGAAAAGAAGACACCCGTGGGAATCCACAGAGGTCTGACTTGCGCGAATCGCCCCATAATTTATGACCCACAATCCCTGCCAATTTCTGAAATTTGGTGGAAGAAACATCAATTTTCACTTTGCTTGGGATTGTGGATAATACATTCTGGGGCGATTCACGCTAGTCAGACCTCTGTGGATTCCCACAGGTGTCTTTTATGTTGTCCACATGAGCAAAACCTGCTCTGCCGAAAGGCTTGGGGTTACCAGTGGGTTAGCCTTTTCCATCTGTGCCCAAGTCGGTACACCCACACATGTGAGGTACTGTTTTCGTCAGGACACCTGTGGGAACGCAAGATGGTGGGACATGTGTTGTTGGCGGTGTGGTTCAGTGGGTGGCCAGAGTGAAATGTCTTAAAATTGTGTTTTTTTTCCACCAAATTTCAGAGACATTTCCCTCTGCCCACCCACTGAAACACGCCGTCAACAACAGATGTCCTACCTTCCCGCCTTCCCACAGGTATCCCGACGAAAACGGTACCTCACATGTGTGGATGCACCTACCTCGGCGCAAAGGGAAAAGGCTAATCCACTGATAACCCCAAACCGTTCGGCAAAGCAGATTTTGCTCATGTGGACAACCTACAGATTTGGGCCTAGGGTGTCGAAGCCACCAAGGAAAACAGAGAACCCTATGCATTTCCGAAAAGAAGACAACCGTGGGCACCCCCTTTCCACTAAAAACATCCATGGTGGTTTAGTGACCCCCAAACCCACTCAAAACAAGTATATATTTTTTTATTTTCGTTTTTGTTTTGTCTCTTTCCTGGGGGGGATGAGGAGGGGCAAAACATACTGCCCCAGGCTTGGGGGGTGGCTCTGCCAATATTGGCAGTGGCCTCCCCTCACCCCAAATGGAGGAGGGCATCTCATGTACCCCTTCCCAGGGGCAGAAATCTGCCACTAGGGAGGGCTACATAAGGTGCCCCCATCCACTTAGGGTGGGGAGAGAGGGCCACCCCCCTTTCAAACACAAAAAATCCTGGTGGTCTAGAGGGCCCTGCAACCCCACCCAAAACAAGTTATAATATATATATATATATATATATATATATATATATATATATATATATATATATATATATATATATATATATATATATATATTGTTTTGCCCTTCCCTGGGGGCAGATGGGCACATGTGTGTGGCCATCTGCCCCCGGGATGGTCAAAACGTACTGCCCCAGGCTTGGGAGGGGTGGCTCTTCCAATATTTGCAGTGGCCTCTCCCCCGACCCCAAATGGACAGAGGGAATCTCATGTACCCCTTCCTAGGGGCAGAAATCTGCCCCGAGGGAGGGCTACATAAGGTGCCCCCCATCCAATTAGGGTAGGGGGAGAGGGCCACCCCATTGCAAAAATCCCTGGTGACTAGTGGTCCCACCCATACCCACCCCACCCAAAACTAAATTTTTTTTGTTGTTTGCCCCCTTCCCAGGGGGCAGATGATCACCCATCCGCCCCCAGGGTATTGCCCCCATGCTTTGGGCCCCAGGGGGGAGAGGGCAGTTTACATAGTAAGCAGCCCCTCCCCCCACTTCAAAAACAGGACCCTGCATGACACACCAAACACATATTCTGGGGGGGACAAATGACATTACATCACCCCCAATTAAAATAGCGGGGGGGATTTGTCCCCCCTGCCCCACCATGTCCTACGCCCATGAGTGACATTCTCAATCGCTTTGCCATTCGTTTGGACCTGATAAACTTCAAAGGCTGGTCCCCATTAGGGAGTAATCCCATGGATTTTGATGATTCAGAAAAAGCATTTAGGTCAGCTCAATTGCGGCCGTATGCAGTTGAACTTCAAATTGGAGAGAAAGTCACCATCCCAGAATGGACCCGACTATTCTCACTTAAAGTAAAAATTAAAAGAAGACAGAAACTGCAAAATCCTGATGCATATGTTCGCCTCAACGCCCATCTCCAACAGCAAGGGTTGGGGTTAAACCCATCACCATCAGTCAATATAGAACAGAACACCATTCCAATATTGGTGGATAACAGCTACCTCAGGAGCATCACTCTGGGCACAGGCGCCATTTTTGGAATGGCGGTTGATGACCGACATTTTTCCATAGATTTAGGAAATGAACTGATAGGACCAATCCCCAATGACTGTGTTGACAGTGATAGCGACAAAAACACAATACCAGACAGGATCTTCACCCAGCATGGGGGGAATTTCTTGGTGTACTCTACCTGCCCTTATGGTAAGGAAGAGGTGACCTGTGACTTCATGATGGATGAGATGATCTTCCAAGTCCACAAGGACTGCCTTCCCTGCCTGAAACCCTCTCTCCAGGTCAATACTTTAACCGCTGACTTCTGCACCCATCTGGAGGAGGCTGCTGGGATAGCCAAACCAGAAGTCTTTCCGGTCTCAGGCAAATGTTTGAAGAGAAAGTCTTCCTAGCTGATGCCTCTGAGACGTGAGACTCTGGTGCAAAAGCAAAAGTTGAAACAAGTTTTCTTAGATTTTTAGGATCTCTTTGCAGTGGACTCATGTGACTGTGGTCGCACCAAAATCCATACAACAATTGCCACGGACCCATGAATGACTCCAGTGTTTGTGAAGCAATATTGCTTGCCTCTCGCATCCATGGAGTCCCTCACAGAAATAATTAAAAACCTTGAGTCCCGTGGGATAATTCGTCCAGTCCACAGCAACTTTAATAATCCAGTGCTGGTGATTTTAAAACTGAACGGCCGGTGGAGACTTTGTGCTGACCTAAGGGAGCTAAACAAACCAGTCCACACGTCCCGATGGATGATAGGGAGAATTCTACAAAATGGCTAATGTCCCTTACCTACTGAGTCCCTCAACAGCTTTGCTGGATTTCTAAGATTTATTTTTTTCACCTGGTAAGAGTGTGAGCCTTTTTTCCCACTCTTACGTGTGTTTTGCTGTGTGTGTTTACCATTTTCTTGTGTTCATAGACTGTGGAGCCTCAACTACTCGACAGGCATCATCTTTTTACTATGTGTTACACAGCACCTTCAGTGCAGTGACACAGGGTTGTCTTTTAGACTTCCCAACTCAGACACCATTTTCTGGGACTGACTACTGTCTCCCAGAATATGTAAAGTTGCCATTGACTTTATTAGTCTCTTTAAATCCACATACCAACTACAAACTATTTTACATAGAGTACTGAAAAGGATTAATACGTATCCCCTTTTGTCTGTTTCTCTTGGAGCATTGATTTGCTCCCTTTTCATTAAGGCTTGGCTGGTGGCAGTGGTAACTACCCTATTTTTCCTACCGCGGTTATCTTAAATAACCTTGGTATTGTTTTAGGCTATCTTGGCAGCCTCAAACTTAAATTTGCTGGACCATGTTTGTTTTAATTTGGTTCTGGCTTGGTTTATTCGCCATTTCTTTTTGTAAAAGTCTTTCTCGTGTTTTTCTCTGAACACCAAACCAGATTTAGTTCATTTGTTCGGCGTCCTTTCGCGGGCACTTGAAAGTCTGGGTTGGCAGGATGTGAGTGAGGGGTTTCAGGACCGTTGCCATAGGTTCCCTTGGTAACCCAAGTCACACTCCTGTTTGATTGGCTAGGTGATTGTCCCACGAGGACAGCCACCCTGCTGTGTGATTGAAAGCAAGGATGTGTGAATGGAGGAAAACTGCATAAAAAGCAGTTCTCAGGGGCTGGAAAGGCAGAGTCACACTGGAACGAGAGAACCGAAGAGGATCTGACAGAAGATGACCACTACCATGACTGAACTGTCCGAGGAAGCCCTGCTGCAGGTCCGAATCTTCAGACTCCAACGACAGAGAAGATCTACCAGGAATCTTCTTCCCCTGAGCTGTGGGACCAACCAGTTCACCCAAACTGCAAGCCAGGTCCCCCCCTCCGGTTGAATTTGCTGTACAGAGCTACAGTGAACCGGATAGCCAGGAAGCTCAGACCCTGCTTGGGTTTTAAGGAACATACCTTTTATTTGTTGCTCTGCTTTGCTGCTGGTTTCTTCCCTGGGCGGGGCAGGACCCTCCAGTCTTCCTAATTCGTGTCAAACTGACAGTCGCTTCAGGAACCGTGAGCCTGCACGACCTGCCAGGAATGTCCGCCTCAGCTACAGCTGCTTCTCCATTTTAAGGTACTGTTGAAATCCGATTGTTTGTTTCATCCAACCGTGGTGAACGTGCGTGAATCCTTTTGCCAATCCAAGGACTTGTCCTTCCCTATTCTTTAAACTAACTTTTCTGCTGACCAACTCCGTCCGGAACTCTTGGCAAAGACTTAACCGCGAACTACCCTGAACTGTGTGATCTTGAGCAAAAGACTTTTGTCCTATTGACTTTGGCCTTAAGCCCTTTTGATTTGATTCCCTCACTGTGGTTCCTTTTTCTAGATCGCCCTGCTTACTTACCTGTTGGTACTGCTCAATTTCTTTCCTCTCTTTTAAATTATTGGAGTGCCATTTTGCTCACACTTCATATTGAGATTAACTTGTCCAGAATCTATTGGGAGTGGTGTGGTGTATTAAGAGTGTGATTTTTCAACTGCTTTACTTTAGTGAAATATTTTAGAACTGATGTGTAAATAAATGTATATTCTTTTACTCAGAAACCTTGGTTCAGTGTTTGTTTGAATCAAATTAATTGCTGTCCTTTGTGTAACTATTGATACTGCTCACTTGCTCTTGAGATAAGTCTGGCTGCTCAGCCATCGCTTCCACTTTACTGTGTAGTACAGGCTTGTACCAAAAGTGAATTTGTACTGTTACTTGTAGTCTTAATTGTGTGTGGTGTTCCCAAAGGGTACTGCATATAATTCTGCCTAACACTGGTGTACTTCGGTGAGGATCAAATATAGTGATTACACTTAGAGTGAGCTATTACCTTGGATCAACTAACCACAAGGTTAAAACATTACTAAAAAGCAATATTGATCATGTCTGATATGGAAAGCTACAGTCAGAAGACCCTCATTAGTTGGATTATCTGAAAAATGTGTGTAGAGAAAGGCATCTCTCTGTTAAAGGCAAAAAGTCTGAATTGATTGAAAGGTTGTTAGAGAAACAAAGTCTAGAGGGTGGGTCTGAAATACCTAACCCCCCAGCAAATTTGAAAAATTATGAGGATGATAATGTGTCTATTATTGATGAGTCAAGTGAAAGAAGTGTGTCCCCAAATGCAGGCCTCACTACTCCTCTGCCTGCTCAGCCACCTTAACCTTTGTCCACTGGGACCCCATCAGGCCCTACACTCAGTCCTGAATTCATTGCTCTAGAAAAGATGAGGCTTGAATTGTAATTTAAACGCTCAAACTGAACAAAAGAATCAAGAACTTAAGCTCAGAGAAATGGAGTTGAATCATGAACTAGAAATGAAAGTTATCTCCTGAGAATGCCTCTCTCCCAGAGTCTTCTAGGCCTTCCAGGCCTAAGAGATCCTGTATGTCTAAATAAATTGTGGGTATGTATGAGGTTGAACTTGATTTTGGATTGGTTGGCAATGTTTGAATATAACCATGGGATTCAAGACATTACAGGGAATCAGTTGTTTCCCTTGCTCTTCTCTAGGCTACCCACTGTTGCATCTGATGCAGTGATGGAGTTGGGGGCGCTGGATAGGATGGATTATGAGTGTGTGGAGCTAGATTTAATTGCTAGATTTGGGTAGACCCGTTCCCAGTACCTTAAGAGGTTTAGGACCCTCAAAAAACATGATGGTACCCCTTGGGCTACCTGGGTATGTGAATGTTTGAACAACATAGATGGTTGTGTTAAGGGTTAGAAAGTAAACACTTATGAAGGAATGAGAAATCTTGTTATGTTGGAGTCAATTTATGATGCCTGCTCTCCCGAGCTAAGACAGCACTTGGCTGATTCTAAGGAGATAGATCCAAAGACGTTATCTAAGGCTGCTGACTTGTGGGTTGCCAACTGGGCTACTCACAAGGATTCTGGGGCAACTCAGAAGAAGGATGAGGGAAAGCAGCCAAAGAAAGATAACAAGGAGAATTATTTTTGGTATCTGGCATGGATCCCAAGACGACTTCCAAGAGTGTTTTAGCTATTTGAATAGCTGCCACAAAAAGATACAGTTCACCTTGGAAATTGGCAAAACTAACATCCACTTTTTAGATTAATATTTCAAGAGTCGATAATGTATTTACTACCGAAATCTACAGGAAACTTACCGATGCCAACAGTACTTTACACTTTTCAAGCTTTCATCTAGCTCACCTCAAACAGAACCTGCCATACAGCCAATGCCTGCAGGCAAAAAGGATAACATTGTATAGTAACCAATTAACTATTGAATTGGACAACATGAAAGGAAGATTCAAGAAAAGAGGATTCCATGAACATACAATGAACACAGACATAGAACATATGGTACCGCTCAAAAGGGAATACCTTTTGAAAGAAAAACCAAAAAATGTTAACACACGACTGATACAAACTCTGAAGTATTCTAGTCAAAGTTTTCAAATCAAAAAAATCATTCAAAAAACTGTGATCCTATTAAATCTGATGCCAATCTCAATAAATAGTTCCCAAATCCACTGATGTTAGCCTACAAAAGAGGTAGAAATCTGAGAGTCTCACTGATAAAGATAGAAAAAAAAAAAACAACAACAGTTGTTTCTTACAAAACAGAAACATGGAACATTTGTATGGCTAAATTGTCAGCATTGTTCCAATATTTTGAAAGGAGACTACATTTGCCATCCAAATAGTGGAAAGAAAATCCCACACAAAGACTATGCAAACTGCAAGAGTAAAAATTTGATCTATGCCTTAAAATGCCCCTGCGGTAAATATTACATGGGGAAAACCTCAAAAAGGTTCAAAGAACGTCTAACTGAACATAAATCCAAAATCAGAACGAGTAATGTTAAATCTCCAGTTTTCAGACATTTTAATGAAAATAGACACAGCATTTCACAACTCTGTTGGACAGTCTTAGAAGTAATCCACTTACTGCCTAGAGGCGGGGATCTGGCGAAACGCCTGTCTCAGAAAGAACTTTACTGGATCCATTAATTGGATTCATTGACTCCACTCAGTCTTAATGAGGACTTCGATTTAGGTCCCTTTCTTTATAATCCATCTTAATATTACACATATTGCCTCTTGTAAAGCGCATTGTGTAATAAGCACGAGTCATGTATGTCACTTGTTTAAAACCAGGAACAACTCACACAAGGTCATAATATCAGAATGTGAGCTCCTCATGAGAAGGAATATGTAAACATGGGTTAATTTATGCAACACCAAAAATATACATTTGTTTGCTTTTAATTGGACTATTAATTCCATTGGTTGTAATACACATATTGTGATCTCTATTCCTGGGAGACAGGTCAAACATTTGTATCTAACACTTGACTTTAATTTTAGTCTTTTTCAATGGTATTCCCCCTCACAGGTGTATGCACAGGTTATTACAGTATAACAGATCTACTCTGTCCATTTTATGTGATGGAATCAACTTTCATTTTATATAGTTTACCGCCTGTATGTTTGGATTAGGTTCTTCTGACAAGTTAATATTCGTGTTCAAATCTGATTTTCCACTTTTTTAACATTTCTCTCTATTTTCGCATTTGCTTTACCTCATTAACCGTTAGGACTGCTTGTGGACTTGTCACAACAGCATTCATTCCATTCTACATGGACCTTTAGTACTTATTATCATCCACTTAGAACCTTCACATCCACTTAGTTCTGACTCCCAGGATGACCTCCTGACATAATCATCACTATATGGGGCACACACACGTGTGCACATCATGTTACTATTTTCTTAGGGCTTCACAGCCAGTATTTTTTCTTACAGCCAATCCATCCCAGAAGGGCCTTGTGTCACCCCTTCGACAAGTATAAACATTTCAGTTCCTAGTCTCTTGACAAATACAGACTCTAAGCCTTCTTTTTGATTTTTTAAATTTTTCAACGTCAGGCCGCACATGCGTGCGATGACGTTATTTTGTTTACATTTTGTTGTATGCGTCTTTACGCGATAACGTCATCATTACCAACCACTATTTATAGCGGCCATCTTTTAAACTACTTTCATTCTGAATCCATGAACGGATGGATACGGCTGATGCTCCGGGTCGACCAGCGCTTTTTGTATACATAGTAAGTCCTTGTTTTAAGACGCCTGACACCCCAGGATCCTTATTTTGTATTTATTTATTTTAATATTCTTATGAGGATATTTTTTTCCTTAGACCTTGTCCCTTACTATAAATACATAATTTGGACATAGGACCGCGCAGTCCTTTTTGATTGCCTGAAATACTTAGCTACTTAACCAGAATAACTCCAGAGGGATCATTCACCCCAATCTGGTCATCACCTTGACCTAGCATCCAACTTATCACCTAGGGTAAGTTGCCTTAACTTTCCTTTTGGAAACCCATTCATGATCATTTTGGTGTTGATTACCAACCAGATTCTATACCTTCCATTATTTACATAGGTGTGATTTAGCTCGCTAATAGATCTACAAAGTTGGTTCCCTGAACTGCATCCTTGAGAATTGTCTTTGAAGCCAGAAACATTCTCTTAGCAGCTGCAAATTTTCTTGGTAAGCTTACTCAACCACTAGGTTTGTTGAAATAGTATTCTATCAAAATGTCTTTTACAATTAGGGACTTATAGCACCCTGTTTAGAATTAATTTAGCCATTGCTAATAACTCACTCTGAGAAATGGTAACAATATTAATAAAAGAGTGTTTTTACTAGTGGAACTAGCTATAACATCTCTGCTCTGTAGCTGAATCCAGTTGGGTTCAGGGACTACCATGAAACCTTATTATTGAATGACCAAAGAATTCAATAATGAGGATAAATATGATGAGCACTGATAAATATACTATGACTTGCGATTGTATTTGTGTTGTTTTTGCTTTATTGTTTAAACAGATTTCTAAATAGCATATATTAATGCTTATTATTTAAAATTCTTTCCAGATATTGTTTTGAATTTGATTCATATGCCCCTGAAGAAGAGATTGTCTCAAAATGCATTGGGCCTCAAATAAATCACCTTTGTTCTACAAGAAAACTGACTGTCAATTGAATTGATATGTATTGAATCATATGTAACATTGTTTAATGATATGTATGAGATTAAACTTGATATTTTGGATTGGTTGGCAATGTTTGAATATAGCCATGGGATTCAAGACATTACAGGGAATCAGTTGCTTCCCTTGATCTTTCGTAGGCTACCCACTGTTGCATCTGATGTTGTGATGGAGTTGGGGGAGGTGGATAGGATGGATTATGACTGTGTGAACCTAGCTTTAATTGCTAGATTTGGGAAGACCCCTTCCCAGTAACTTAAGAGGTTTAGGACCCTCAAAAGGCATGATGGTAACCCATGGGCTACCTGGGTATGTGAACGTTTGAAAAACTTAGATGGTTGGGTTAAGGGTTACAGAGTAAACACTTATGAAGGAATGAGAAATCTTGTTATGTTGAAGTCAATTTATGATGCCTGCTCTCCTGAGCTCAGACAGCACTTGGCTGATTCTAAGAAGATAGATCCAAAGAAGTTAGCTAAGGCTGCAGACTTGTGGGTTGCCAACAGGGCTACTCACAAGGATTCTGTGGCAACTAAGAAGAAGGGTAAGGGAAAGCAGCCAAAGAAAGATAACAAGGAGAATTATAATACATCAAATCCAAAAGAGGGCCACAAACAGCAACATAAGGATAAACCACAAGGGAAACCGAATCAGACTAGTGCACCATCTGGATCCAAACCAGATGGAGGTCAGAACAAACCCTCATTCATCAAGACATTTGGGAAATGTTATGTTTGTGGGTCAACTGACCATGTGAAACGGGATCCCAGATATAAGGGTAAACCTTCAGGGGTCCACACTGTCTTCTTAGCCTTCTCCCCAGAGGAAGAAGTACCTATGGCAAGTGGAAACTTTCACCTAATGGCTCATGAACCTATGAGAGTCTCAGCTTGTGTTTCTTTAGTGTCCCTGGACTTGTGGGAACAGCAGAACTTAGATGTCTATAAATCCATCTCAGATAACACTAAAGAGTATTATAAAGATAGTGTTCTTGTGAATGGCCAGGATACTCCTGCTATCAGAGACACTGGAGCTAGCATAACTGGCATGGATGATTAATTTTTCAAGATGGAGGATGTTTCTAAGACACCCAAATGCCTCACCAAGTTAGCTGGAGGCCCTGTGCGAATGCTTCCCCAGTTACAAGCTCTCGTCCAGTGTAGTGATATGACTGTCAAGATACTTGTTAGTGTGCAGAGTGAAGTTCCTGGGAGAGTCCTGTTGGGTGATGACCTGAAAACTCTTGGAGTTGTGTCAAGTACCCCCAGGCTTCCCAGTAAAAGGAAACAGGAGCTAACTAGGCCTGCAAGGGAGAGGACCTTGAAAGGCTCTCCAGAGGAGTTGATAGAGGAAACTATCACTCCCACTCTACAGGAGTTGCTCACTGCTATTTTTGGAAAGAAAGAGGCAAAGGGGAAACCCAACACCTCAAGGAAAAAGACAGACAGCAGCCCTGTGCTACCAACACGGACATCCCCAAGATTGTCCAAGGTCATACCGATGACTCCTCCACCTGCTGAGGCAGAGTGTGAGGTACAACCATGTGTGGTTGACCCAGTTTCTGAAGAGTCAGATTTGGAAGAAGACACTATTTTGGTTGGAGATCTTGATCCTGTTGACTATCCTGATTTGCAGCCTTTACTGGCAGAAGGTGGACCCAACAGGGCAGACTGCAGCAGAGGACAAGGAGAGTGTCCTACTCTCGAGGGTCTTCGACAACAGGCTGCTAACCAACTCGATGGACAAGAAGTTGGAAAGCATAGGTTAAGCTGGGAAGATGGCATCTTCTGCAGTGAACCAACTGAGACTATCCCTGGGGACTGCAAAAGAATTGTAGTACCCCTTGCCAATAGACTCCAGTTCCTACAGTCGACCCATTAAATACCTTTGGCTGGTCAATTGAGTTTCAAAAAGACCAAGGAAAGGCTCTCCTTATACTTCTACTGGTCTAAGATGGGTGCAGAAATTGACACATTCTGTAGATGCTGCTACATTTGCCAAACCTATGGCAAGAGTGGAGCTAAGAATGTGGCACCCCTGGTGCCTCTCCCAGTGGTGGGAGTTCCTTTTTCAAGGGTGGGCATCAACATTGTTTGTCCCCTTGACCCTCACACATCTTAAGGGAACAGGTGTTTCCTGGTTGTAGTAGACCATGCTACAAGATACCCAGAATCAATACCTATGAGGACTGTTACGGCTCAGGCTTTGGGTAAGGCTCTACTTGGTGTTTTTACCAGTGTAGGTTTTCCAAAGGAAGTGATATCTCTGACAGGGGATCCAATTGTATGCCCCACTACATGCAAGCCATGAGGAAAAACTGTGGTGTCACTTACAAGTTCTCTACAGCCTACCATCCACAGACAAATAGACTGGTAGAGAGCTTTAACCATACTATGAAGAGCATGATAGGTGTTTTAGAGAAACCCCTTAAAATAAAGTGGGACCTTCAACTGCCATGCCTCCTCTTTGCTTGTAGAGAGGTCCCTCAGGAGGGAGTTGGTTACAGTCCCTTTGCAATTCTCTATGGTCATCCAGTCAGAGGTCCATTGGCCCTGATTAAGGAGGGGTTGGAGTTTGTTCCTTCTCCCAAGTCAGTCAGAGTGACTGACTATGTGATACTTCTCTGGAGGAGAATGTCACACATGATAGCAGAAGCATGTGATAACTTGAAAGCAGGTCAGGCTCTGGTCAAACATTGGCATGACCAGAAGGCCAACATGGTTTAGTTTACTCAAGACCAGCTTGTACTAGTTACGGTGCCAACAAGGCAGTGGGCCTTGCAGGACAAAAGGATAGGAGCCTTCAAGAATGTGGGAGAACTTGGAGAGGTGAACTATCTGGTGGATTTAGGCAGACCTAAGGAGGCTCCCAGAGTCTTCCACACCAACCGTTTGAAGGCATATGTCTCGAGACCAGAAGTAGGAGCTTTGCTTCTAGCTTCAGCTCAAGAGGAGGAGGAGAGTGATCCTCTGCCTGACCTCCTCAGAGGCCAACCTTTGGATGAGAAAATAGAAGGAGTCAATCTCTCTTCTCAACTGACATCTGAACAAAAGGAGGAGTGCAAAGTTCTGTTAAACCAGTTTGCCTCCTTATTTTTACTTTCACCAGGCCTGACCCCTTGTGGCCAGCATGATATTCTCACTGGTGATGGTCCACCTGTGAAAAGCAGAGGTTACAGAATGTCAGAACATGTGAGATCCTACATCAAAGGAGAAGTCAACAAGATGCTTTATCTCAGGGTTATAAAGCCCTCTACCAGTCCATGGTCTAGTCCAGTTGTTCTAGTACCAAAGGCAGGATCCAAGGAGTTGAGATTTTGTGTGGACTATAGAGCTCTAAATGCAGTCACAAAGACGGATGGCCATCCTTTGCCAAGGACAGATGAACTGGTGGATAGACTTGGTTCAGCCAAGCACCTCAGTACATTTGACATAAACTCAGGCTATTGGCAAATAGCCCTGACAGACTATGCCAAGGAGAAAACTGCATTCTCAACCCCAGCAGGCCTCTACCAGTTTAAGGTTATGCCTTTTGGGCTAAAGAATGCACCTGCTACATTCCAAAGGATGGTCAATCATGTTCTGAATGGGATGGAGGACTTCCGCATGTCATACTTGGATGACATTGCAGTGTTCAGCCCTACATCGAAAGAACATATTGATCACTTAGGATATGTTTTGGGTGCTCTTGAGCAGGCCCATCTGACCATAAAGGCAAGCAAATGTCAAATTGGTCAGAGCAAAGCGGTCTACCATTGTCATGAGGTAGGAGGAGGTAAAATAAGACCATTGCCTAGCAAAGTACAAGCTTCCCAAAATTGGGCCACCCTTACTACTCAAACCCAAGTGAGAGCTTTCCTAGGTCTCACTGGGTACTGCAGGAATTTCATTGAGAACTATGGGGCCATAGCTTCTCCCTTGAATGTGATCTCCTCTACAAAATTCTCATATCTCTAAAAAGGTTAGATGGAATGAGGAGTGCACTCAAGCCTTTGAAAACCTGAAGAAAGCCCTTTGTCAAACTCCAGTCCTAAGAGCTCCTGATTATCACCAACACTTCATTGTGCAGACAGATGCATCCAATACGGGTATAGGTGCAGTCCTTAGTCAACTGGATGAGAAAGGTAGGGAGCACCCCATTTGCTTCATCAGTAGGACATTGAAGGAATCAGAAACAAGGTAGGCAACCATAGAGCGTGAGTGTTTTGCCATTGTGTGGTCTCTGAAGAAGTTTAGATCATACTTGTATGGATCTACTTTTGTGATTCAGACAGACCACCAACCCTTGAGATGGTTAATGCAAATGAAAGGGGAGAACCTGAAACTTCTGAGATGGTCAATCTGCCTCCAAGGATTTGATTTCACCATTGAACACAGAGCAGGATGTCACCACCAAAATGCTGATGGTCTCTCTAGGATGTTTTTAACCGACTAGAGATAGAGATTAATCCAGGATGGATTAAATCCTGCTGTCCCTTATTTTGGGGGGGGGGGTGATTTTTAGGGAGAATTCTCCGAAATGGCTAATTTCCCTTACCTACTCAGTCCCTCAGCAGCTTTGCTGGATTTATAGGGTTTATTTCTTTCACCTGGTAAGAGTGTGAGCCTTTTTTCCCACTTTTACATGTGTTTTGCTGTGTGTGTTTACCATTTTCTTGTGTTCATAGACTGTGGTGCCTCACCTACTCAACAGGCATCATCTTTTAACTTTGTGTTACACAGCACCTTCAGTGCAGTAACACAGGGTTGTCTTTTAGAATTCCCAACTCAGACTCCATTTTCTGGGACTGATTACTGTCTCCCAGAACATGTAAATTTGCCATTGACTTTATTAGTTTCTTTAAATCCACAGACCCAGTACAAACTATCTTACATAGAGTACTGGACAGGGTTAATACTTATCCCTTTTTGTCTGTTTCTCTTAGAGCATTGTTTTGCTCCCTTTTCATTAAGACTTGGCTGGTGGCAGTGGTAACTACCCTATTTTTCCTACCACAGTTATCTTAAATAACCTTGTTATTGTTTTAGGCTATCTTGGTAGCCTCAAATTTAAATCCTCTGGACCATATTTGTTTCAATTTGGTTCCACTGGGTTTATTCACCATTTATTTTGTAAAATTCTTTCTCGTGTTTTTCTCTGCGCGCCAACCAGGTTTGGTTCCTTTGTTTGCCGTCCTTTCATGGGCTTCTGCACAGAAGCCCTCCTTAGGTGCCTGAAAGTCTGGGTAGGCAGGATGTGATGGAGGGGTTTTAGGACCCTTGCCATGGGTTCCCATGGTAACCCAAGTTGCACTCCTGTTTGATTGGCTAGGTGACTGTCCCACCAGGACAGTCACCCTGCTGTGTGATTGACAGCCAGGCTTTGTGAATGGGGGAAAACTGCATAAAAAGCAGGTCTCTGGGGCTGGAAAGGCAGAGTCGCCACTGGAACGAGAGAAACGAAGAGGAGCTGACAGAACAGGACCCCTGCCATGCCTGAACTGCCCGGTGAAGCACTGCTACAGGTCCGAATCTTCAGACTCCAACGACAGAGCAGATCTACCAGGAATCTTCTTCCCCTGAGCTGGCGGGACCAACCAGTTCACCCAAACTGCAAGCCAGCCCCCCCACCCTCTGGTCGAATTTGTTGTTTTACAGAGCTACAGTGAACAGGATAGCCAGGAAGGTCGGACCCGGCTTGGGTTTTAAGGAGCGTACCTTTTATTTGTTGCTCTGTTCTGCTGCTGGTTTCTTCCCTGGGCAGTGCAGGAACCTCCAGTCTTCCTATTTTTTGTCAGTCCAACAGTTGCTTCACGAACCGTGAGCCTGCAGGACCTGCCAGGAACATCCGCCTCAGCTACAGCTGCTTCTCCATTTTAAGGTACTGTTCAAATCTCGTTGTTTGTTTTGTCCAGCCGCGGTGAAGGTGCGTGAAACCTTTCACCAATTCAAGGGCTTGTCCTTCCCTATACTTTCAACTAACTTTTCTGCTGACCAACTCCTTCCTGAACTCTTGGCAAAGACGTAAGCACGAACTACCGTGAACTGTGTGATCTTGAGCAAAAGAATGTTGTCCTATTGACTTTGGCCTTAAGCCCTTTTGATTTGATTCCCTCACTGTCGTTCCTTTTTCTAGATTGCCCTGCTTACTTACCTGTTGGTACTGCTCAATTATTGTCTAACTGTGTCTTTCCCTCCCTTTTAAATTATTGGAGTGCCATTTTGCTCACACTTCATATTAAGCTTAACTTGTCCAGCATCTATTGGGAGTGGTGTGGTGTATTAAGAGTGTGATTATTCAATTGCTTTACTTTAGTGAAATGTTTTACAACTGATGTGTAAATAAATGCATATTGTTTTACTCAGAAACCTTGGGTCAGTGTTTGTTTGAATCATAGTAATTGCTGTCCTTTGTGTAACTATTGATACTGCTCACTTGCTCTTGAGATAAGTCTGGCTGCTCAGCCATCACTACTACTTTACTGTGTAGTATATGCTTGTACCAAAGGTGAATTTGTACTGTCACTTGTAGTCTTAACTGTGTGTGGTGTTCCCAGAGAGTACTGCATGTAATTCTGCCTAACAATGGCCTCTTCCCTACATTGACCAGGGGCTGGCCCAGATCCAGGGGTCAAAGGTATACACTGCCATTGACCTGACCAACGGGTACTGGACCGTACCTGGCAGTAGGGAGGACCAATACAAGTTGGCCTTTACCTTCGGGGGGCAGCAGTACACATGGACCCGGACTCCCTTCAGATACATCAACTCCGGCAATGAATTTAATATCTTCTTATACAAGGCCATGCCCGACTTGCGTGAAAGGGGTAACCTGGCCTATGTAGATGATGTTTTGATCAAAAGCTCAACTGTGGAGGAGCACATAGCAGAAATCCGTTATGTTCTGACACAGTTGAGGACTGCCAGAGTAAAACTATCTTTCCAAAAGGCACAGTGGTGCCGGACCTGTGTACATTTCTTGGGGCATACGATAACTCCCGAGGGTCTCTGTTCCCAGGAAAAGAAATTGAAAGCACTCCTGAAATGAATAGACCCCAAAATTCTGCATGAGCTAAGGGGCCTCCTTGGACTGACTAATTACAGTAGGAAGTTCATTGATTCCGCAGAGATCACAAGACCCCGGATCCATCTGTTGAAGGCGGGGTCAAGTGGTAGTGGGGTCCAGCACAAGCCGAGGCAGTAAAGCAACTCAAAAGTAGCCTCTCACAAGCGTCTTGTCTAGCTTACCATGCCAAAATCAAGGAGTTCTTCTTGGAGACAGGGTTCTCAAATACATCCTTGACCGCAGTATTATACCAAAAGCAGGACAAGGTCAAAAAAGTAATCTCCTATGCAAGTAAGACTTTATCCTCTGTGGAGGAAAAATTCAATGATTGTGAGAAGGCACTCCTTGCAACGGTCTGGGCATTGAAAAATGACCGCCCGTTCCTCCAGAAGGAACACATCATAGTGGAGACTCCACACCAGCCTCTGCAATATCTTCAAAGTGACAGAATCCTGGACGGAAATGTGAGTAATTCCAGAATTACTTTCTGTATTCTGTCAATGCAAAGCTTTTCTGTGGAGGTCAGATATGGCCGAAACAAGAAGAGTCCCCTCAGGCAAGGTCTGGCTGACTTGCATGATTGTGCCAGAGAAAACTGTCTCGAGGATGAAAGTCTTAAAATCCAGGACAACATGGAGGCATACCTAAATTTCCAGCACAAAGTCTTTGAAGAAGACAAGTGTAAGGGAATGCCCACTGTCTATGTGGATGGGTGCTGCTACCATGTTGACAACAACAGGGAAAAGGAACTGGTGGCTGGCATGGGGAATGCCTGTGTGAATGATGCCCTGGAACCCTCACCAGGGTACAAAATAAGTCCCATAGTAGTCAGATGGCAGAGCTGATGGCAGTTCATCAAGCCATCCTCACTGCTGTCCAACACCAACTCCACAAACTGATCATAATCACGGATTCAGATTATGTCAGGAACAGGTTTGTGGAGCACATGGTGAATTGGAAAACCAGAGGCATGCTATGTGCTAACATCAAACCACTAAAACATGGCAAGTTAATACAAAATATTGATGATCTGGTCACCTCAAGTGGGATGACCATATACTGGAAAAAGATCAGGCGTCATTCCAAAGTAAAGGGACCAGACAAAACTGGAAATGACTTCGCAGATCAGCTGGGCAAAATGGAGCCATCCAAGGGGATCTCCTTAAGATTGAGTTCCTGTTGGGGGAAATACAGGTCACTGCTATCATTAGGTCCCAGACAAATGCTCACAATGAACTCTCAACTGCCCAGTGGAGTAAGGAGACCCCAGATGCTGATTTAATCACGGCTCAAAAAGGGGATCCAATCATTGGTAAGTTTTATCAACACATTGAGGACCCTGAGAACTTACCCCTGACGGATACCCATTGCATTGGGAAGGAGGACCTCAGAGTGCTGATGAAATGTCCAAAAATGTTCTGAATCCAAGACAGTTTGTTGGTGAGGAGATCCATATCTGGCAGTGACCAGTTTGTGGTCCCTACCTCATTCTGAAGCCTGATGCTAAGTGACGCCCATGATGAGGCCACAGCTGGTCATCGGGGGTTTCATACTACATTAGAAATCTTGCGAGAGGTTGCATATTGGCCAGACATGTGGCAAGACCTCGACCAATACTTGAAGGGGTGTCTTGTGTGTGCACAATTTCAGCCAGTATCACTCACACACCGTGCTCCCCTCCAAAAGAGGGGGATGACACTGCCATGGTCAGATTTACAAGTAGATTTCATCGGGCCCGTGATTCGCTCCTCTAGTGGGAACAAGTATATGTTAACCATAAAATGCTGGTTTACTAAGTGGGTGGAATGTCTCCCGGCCCCAAATTGCAAAGCAGAAACATCAGCTGCCCTGATGATCATTCACATCTTCTACCCCAAAGGATTGAGTCAGACCGAGGTAGTCACTTCACCAGCGAAGTGAAGACAAAGATGTGGGAGATACTTGGGGTAAAAAGGAAACTACACATTGCATAACGCGGTCCTCTAGTGGTGGGATGGAGAGGTACACTAAAACCATTGTGAGCATATTAAAAAAGTTTGTGGCAGACTCTGGCCCAAATTGGGATATTCGATTACCCCTTGTCCTGGTGGTCATCAGATCTACCCCTTCTTCTGCAACTAAATTGTCTTCATTTGAGCTGATGAATGTACGAAGGATGGTGCTGCTCCAGCATCTGCACTATAGAACTCAAGAGGAGACCTTGATAAATGCCTCCACAACTCATGAGTATGTTGAGAATCTAAGAAAACACCCTCAACATGCTTTTGCGTATGCTCAACGGAATCTAGAAAGATCTGCAGACAGTATGAAGACCCACTATGACCTTAAGACAACCAAAAAGGAATATCAAGTAGGAGACAGGGTCTACTTGTACAATTTCCAAAGGAACCAAGCCAGGGTGTGCACATTTTTGCCCAGGTGGCGGGGACCTTTTGAAATTGTGAACAAAATCTCACCAGTCGCCTACAGAATCCACATCCCCAAAGACGACTTGACAGGAGAAAACAAGTGGGTCCATATCAATCAGCTAAAGAGTTGCCACCCCAGCCATGCTTTGCAACAAATAGAAGAGCCTACATAAAACTCAGAGGGAGAGAATGATGAAACATAGGAACATGTTAAATTGTCATTAAATACATGCAGGGAATATTGTAAATTGTCACTGAATGCATATGTATATCCCGCGGCTGTCATCCCTATTGGAGGCAGTAGTTGGAAAATGCTTATAACTGGGTTGTGTTCTGTTTTATAGTTGTACAAATCATACCTAACAACCAAGGAGGACCTCCTTGAGGACCCGGGACGGAAAACCAAAGAGATCCAGTGTTGTTCCACACCGGAAAAGAAAGCATGAGAATAGAAGGGAGTATCGTTCCTATTCCAACCAGAGATGGCGAGGAGAGCATGTCGCATCATCTGCTGATGGAAGAAGAACGTACACCTGATGAAACCTGTGTTCTTCACGAGAAGAAAAAAAATCCCATGTGCCCGAATTCCCTGCGACTGGAAGTCAAGCCGAAGTCGGGGCGGGGGTGCTTCTGTTGGATATTTTGACTCAATCCAATATGCTCCACTACAACACTTCACAAATGGTGAAAGAAACAGCCTAAAATGGATGTGTTGACTCCAGTGCGTGCCAACATCTTCAAAACTGCGTTTGGGTCACAACCAGAAAAATCTGCACATCCTGCCATACACAGTCAGGGGGGATGAAAAACAGAGTTCTCACTGCAGTAGCATGCCAGTGGGCTCTGCCACGTTCAACATGGAGCAAAGCAGCAGAATTGTGCTGAAAACCGAAAATGCCCTTTAAAATGATCTCTTTGCAACCTTCCAAAGTGCTGTTTTTGGCTCTAGGTCAATTTATTCCCATTGAATCATTGAGATTAAAAGGGTACTGAAATGCCAGGATCATTTAGTGTGGCTCAGAGGAACCGGGCCTCATTGTATTGTACTTGTATTGTACTTTGCATTTATATAGCGCCTTATGTATCATTGGTATGATCTCAAGGTGCTGGTAGTTTGAACACCCTCGGGAACCGTGGTTAAAGTCAGTAGAGAGAGAGAGAGAAAGAGAGAGAGAGTCATAAGGTGCGTGGGTGCACCTGGTATGTGTGCAGCTGGTGTGGCACTTGCATGATAGCTGCTTCTTAGCAGTAAGACTGGTGGTTGGGAGGTCAGGAATATGTGTTCATTCTGGTCGGTTGACACCCAGACTGATTTCTGGCTGTGTTAGGCCTGTGGGGACGCATAGGCTAGCGGGTGTGCTGAGCCAGCTGTGTTTAATTAGGATGATGAGGTGTAAGTGGCAGGTGTTAGTATGAGAATAGCTATACCGAATGTGTCATAGTATCGCTGTGTTCTAGTTGAGTGGTGGTGTATAGGAGAGAGTAAGCGTGGTGATGTGATATTGAGGTTTTCAGTAAGGTGGTTTTCATTATGCTTTCCATTTGATCCATCCACTCCGTCCGATCCACTACTCCATCCGATCCGTCCACTCCTTGTGGTCCATCCACTTCATCCGTTCCACACACTTCCTCCGTTCCACGCACCTCATCCGTTCCACACACTTCATCTGTTCCACACACTTCATCCGTTCCACACACTTCATCCGTTCCACACACTTAATCCGTTCCACACAATTTATCCGTACCAGGCAATTCATCCGTACCATGCAATTCATCCGTCCCACACATTCCATCCGTCCCACGCACTCCATCCATCCCACGTACTCCATCCGTCCCAAGCACTCCATCCATCCCACACACTCCATCCGTCCCACACACTCCATCCGTCCCACGCACTCCATCCGTCCCATGCACTCCATCCGTCCCATGCTTTCCATCTGTTCCATTCACTCTATCGGTTCCATGCACTTTGTCCATTCCATGCACTCCATCCATTCCATGTACTCCATCCGTTCCATGCACTCCATCTGTTCCATGCAGCCCATCCGTTCCATCCATTCCATGCACTCTATCCATTTAATTCACTCCATCCACACCATCCGTTCCATTTACTCCATCCATTCCATCCACTCTGTCTGTTCCATCCACTCTGTCCGTGTCATCCACTCTGACCGTGTCATACACTCTATCCGTGCCATCCACTCTATCCATGCCATCCACTCTATCCATCGAGTCCATGTATTCTCTCAGTTCCATGCGTTTTATCCGCTCAACGAATTCCATTTGGTCCATCCACTCCATCCAACCCGTCCACTCCATTTGATCCATCCTCTTCATCCGATCCATCTACTTCATCCGTTCTATTTACTTCATCCGTTCCAGCTACTTCATCTGTACCACCAACTTCATCCATACCACCCACTTCATCCGTACCACCCACTTTATCTGTCCCACCCATTTAATCCGTTCCACCCATTTCATCCGTTGCACCCACTTCACCCGTTTCACCCACTTCATCCGTTCCACCTACTTCATCCATTCCATCTACTTCATTTGTTCCACCCACTTCATCTGTCCCACTCACTCCATCCGTCTCAGGCATTCCATCCGTCCCACGTGCACCATCCCTCCCATGCACTCTATCCGTCAGTTCCATGTACTCTATCTGTCAGTTCCATGTACTCTATCCATCTGTTCCGTGCACTCCATCTGTTCCATCCACTCCCTCCGTTCCACCCACTCCAACTGTCCCATCCACTCCATCCGTTCCATCCAGTCCATCCGTTTCATCCACTCCATCCATTCCATCCACCCTATCCATTCGATCCACTCCAACTGTTCGATCCACCCCATCTGTTCCATCCACTTCATTTGTTCCATCCACTTAATTTGTTCCATCCACTCGATCCTTTCCATCCACTTCATCCATTCCATGCACTCCGTCCATTCCATGCACTTTGTTCATTCTATGTACTCCCTCCGTTCTGTGCACTCCATCCGATCTATCTGTTCGAAGCAGTCCATCTGATCGATGCACTTTATTTGTTCCATGCACTCCAACCGTTCCATCGACACCCTTTGTTCCGTACACTCTATCGTTCCATCCACTCTATCCGTTTTATCCACTTTATCAGTTCCATCTACTCTATCCATTCCAGCCACTGCATCCATTCCAACCACTTCATCCATTCCCTCTACTTCATCCGTTCCCTCCACTTCATCCATTCCCTCCATTTCATCCCTTCCATCCAGTTCGTCAGTTCCATCTACTTTGTAGGTTCGATCCACTTCGTCGGTTTGATCCACTTCTTCCTTTCCGTCAACTTCCATCTGTCACGTCCACTTCATCTGTTACGTCCACTTCATACATTCCGTACATTTTATCCATTCCGTTCACTTCGTCCGTTCCATCTACTTCATCCGTTCTATCAACATTGTGCGTTCTATCCACTTCATTTGTTCCTTTCGTTCGGTCCATTTCATCTGTTCTGTCCACTTCATTCGTTCTGTTCTCTTCATCCGTTCCGCCCACTACATTTGTTCCGTCCATTACATTTGTTCCATCCACTTCATCCATTCCGTCCACTTAATCCATTCCATCCATTTCATCCGTTCCGTCCACTTTCACCGTTCTTCAACAGTTCTGTTCAATTTATCCATTTCATCCACTTCATCCATTCCAACTGGTTCATCTCTTCCATCCACTTCATCCGTTCCACCTGCTGCATCCGATTCATCCGCTTCATCCGTTTCATCTACTGCATCCATTTCATCCGCTGCATCCAATTCATCTGTAGGATCCGTTTCGCCCACTGCATCTACTTCATTCCTTTCATCCACTTCATTCCTTTCATCCACTTCATTAATTCTATTCAGTTTATCCATTTTAATTTACATTGGCAGTTTTAGTTTCCGATTTTCTCACTCAGGTCTCGATGCTGGATTGTTATTTTTGATATAGCAACCTTGGGCTACTGTTATTCTTGCTGTTATCCGGTTAGAGTTAAGTGTCGATTTTTAGGGGAAGAGCCACGTTTTCAGTAATTTGTGGAAAGACATGAGGTCCTCAGTGATTCGACTGTGGGGTGGAAGTGAGTTCCACAGAGTGGGGGCTAGGGCTGAGAATAATGATCCGCCTAACCTGACTGAGTTGGTTTTTGGAATCACTAGGAGGCTGGCAGAGCTTGATCTTAGAGTGCGTGGTGGATGGTAGGGTTTTAGTTTGTCCTGAAGATATTGAAGTCCGGTTTTATGCATTGCTCGGTGAGAGATGCATAAGGTTTTGAAGGTCACCCTTTGGGCAACCGGAAGCCAGTGCAGAGTTTTGAGAGCTGGGGAGATGTGATCTCTTGGGCCAAGTGCTAGTAGTAGTTTGGCCGCGGCATTTTGTGCTCTTTGTAGTTTAGTCAAGTGGTACGCATGGACTCTGAGGTAGAGGGGATTAGCATAGTCCAGTCTTGATATAACAATTGATTGGACCACAGAGAGTCTGTTGGGAAAGGAGATGTATGGAACAATGTGCAGGACTTAGAGACGTTGTTGACTTGGAGCGAGAAGGTTAGGTCAGTGGCAAGGGTGCATCCAAGATTTTTTTACTGAGTTTGAGGGGGAAGGGAATTGCCCATGGCAGATGGCCAGGGTAGGGGATGGGGAAGGAGTTTGGTATTGCCAGATACCATGATTTTAGTTTTGGAGGGGTTTAACAAGAGGTGATTTGTGGTCATCCAATGATCTATGTCAAGGCGGCAGGCAGCGAAGTCGGGTTGGACGTTGGGATTTGAATTAAGGAGTTTTAGGATTAGTTGTGTGTCATCGGCATAGTTGTAGCACAGGATATTGTGCGAGCAGATTATTCATGGGAGGGTGGACATATAGAGTTTGAACAGGAGGGCTGATCGGCATGCTCCTTGTGGAACTCTGGTAGTGACTGGTCGGGTGCGAGAGGCATAGGCGGAGAGTATGGTTATTTGGTTCCTATTGTTGAGGAAGGATGCTATCCATTTGACAGTGTTTCCCCGGATTCCTAGGGAGTGGAAGCAGTCAAGGAGGATTGAGTAGTTGATTGTGTTGAAGGCGGCGGATAGGTCAAGAAGGATTAATGTGGCGCATCCCGCAGCATCTGCAGTGTTTTTAATGTCATCCCAGATTGAGGTTAGGGTGGTTTCGGTTCCATGACGGAGTCTGAAACCTGATTGAGCGAGGTCTAGGAGATTGTTGGCTTCGACAAAGGCATTTCGTTGGGAGTAGGCGGTTCAGTCAATGAGTTTAGCAAGGAACCTGGTGTTTGAGATCGGGCGGTAGTTTTAGGAATCGAGAGGGTCGAAGGAAGGTTTTTTAAGCAGAGGCTTGACATGAGCAGTTTTGAATGCATCAGGAAAAATTCCAGAGGAGTGGGAGTTCTTGCGTGTTCTCCTGCGCAGGTAGATGCAAATATTTCTTTGAGGGTTGTGGCTGGGCAGGGGTCCAGCGGGGAGCCGGATGGTTTGCGGGCAGAGAGAAGTTTGAGAAATTGGTCAGTTGATATTGGAGTGAAGGAGTCGAATGTCAGGTGGGTAGCGGGTGTATGCAGTGGAAGGTAGGTAGGGTGGGTGGATTGTGTGGTGGGTGTAGGAGGGCTAGTTTGTTGGTTAGAGAGTTTGTTCTTTCGAGAGCAGTGGTGTAGAAGTGGAGAGAGAGCGAGTCGCAGAGTGATTGTGAGGGGGTCGGTTGTGGGGTGGTACACAATGGTTTGGTGAATTCGGAGATGATTTTGTGGAGTTCTTTGCTGGGGTTTTCACAGTTCGGGATTCAGGAGTTGTAGTGGGCTTTTTTTGCTTTCTGGATTTTGGCTTTGTAGTGGCGATGGTGCCGGGCCAAGGTGGATCTGCTCAGGGTGGTTTTGTCTTTCCACCATTTGCGTTCTAGGGATTTATATAGTTGTTTTGTTGTCTTCAGTTCTGGTGTGAGCCATCTGGGAAAAGGGCCATGGCGAGCGGATGGTTTGCAAGTGGGGGTGAGCGGGATTAATGAGGTATTGAGCCATGAGTCAAAGGCATTGGAGGTTAGGTGGGTCAGCGGGTAGGGGGAGGAGACTGAAGGAGTGCATCAGCTAGGTCGGGAATGACTTTTAGTTTCTTTCAGCATTTGCGTAGAATTGGAGGTTTTGGTTCAGGTATGGGGAGCGAGGTGGGTGGGTGAATGGTGAAAGGGACAATGAAATGATTGGACCAGATGATAGGGTTGGGGGGTTTTAGATGTATCTGGTCGTGGGAGCATGAAGACGGCATCAAGGTTGTGTCCTTTATAGTGAATTGGCCCTTTTATGTGGGTATGGCAGTTATTCGCATCTAGGCATTCGACCAGGGAGTGGGTCATAGGGTTGGTGGGGACGTCGAGCCATATATTGAAATCTCCTAGAAGGGTGAGGGTGGGATGCTTTAGTTGGAGGGTGACTATCGAGTCACAGAGGTTGTTTGAGAATTGTCTGTCATAGCCAGGGGGTCTGTAGATGATTAGGAAGCAGTGGGAGAACGAAGGGGGGAGGGATAGTTTTACGAGTAGTGATTTGCAGAAAGGAATTGTTGGCTAGTGTTCAATGATTGAGGTGAAGTGTGACTTGAAGGCGATTACTAATCCTCCTCCTCTAGAGGGTCGGTTCAGTCGGATGAGGGAGTAGTCAGGGGGGAAGGCTTTATAATAGCGATAGGGGCAAAGTCGCCAGAGAACCAGGTTTCTGTGATAAAGACCAGGTCTGGTGTGTCAGAGGCGAGGAAGTCAAAGATGCTGTGTCTGTTTTTTGCTACAGATCGGGCATTGAAAAGGATGCATCTTAATTTGGTACTGGAGGATGATGGGTGAGTAGCAGAGGTGGGGGATGGGGGGCAGTGAGTAGGAGGGGATGTGGGGTGAGTCAGCGGGGTTAGGGGGAGAGTGGAAACTGGGTTGAGAGAGAGGGGGTGGTTAGTGGTTGATGGGAAGAGTAGGCGGGGGTTGGGGTGGTGGGTTTGGGGGGAGGGGTTGGACTGGTGTTTCAGGTTGGTTGGATTTGGGACAGGGGATTTGAAGGTGGGGTGTGGGGGTTAGGAGTTTCAGTTGTGGTTGGTGAGAATTCGAGGGAGAGGGGTTTCAGGTAGGGTGAGGGAGGGGGCAGGGAGAGGGTGGTGATGATCGAGGTTGGGAGAATGAGGTGATGGGTCGAGACAGGAGTGGCGATGAGCACTGAGAGATTGAGGGAGACCAGGTATGTTTTCTCTTCAGGGTTTTTGTTGCGGTTGGTGTGTGAGAGAGGGTAAGGGGGTCGGAGGGTGAAAGCGATGCGGCTACTGTTCTTGCCACTGCGAGGCGTGCAGTTTTTAGGGAGGGGAAGGAGTGGTGTCGGATGAGGATGTTGGTGGGAGTTGATGAGGCCAACGGGGGTGGGTGGTTGCGGGTCTGGGTACGATTAGGAGGTTATGCGGGCAGTCTGTAGGGGGAGAGTGGGGTGTGGCTATGATGATAGTGAGTGGGTGGGTGGAGGGGATGGGAGGAACAGGGCTCTTAGGATGGTTGGCACGCCAGTGTGCTCCTCTGGCTTGGTGTTTGGATAGGGGATGGGGTGAGGGCGAGGTGGAGGGTGAACTGGATTGGGATGGGATGGTTGTGGTAGAGGGCAGGATGGTTTGGGGAAGGGGGATGGGAGGAAGAGCGAGAGGGAAGGGAGGTGGGCAATGGTGGGTCATTATTGGCTGACCTTGGTGGGTTGGGTGGACTCCTTGCTTGGACAAGGTTGAATTGTGTTATAGTTGGTGTAGGATGATTTTGTTCGCACCTTCCAACTTCAACTATACCACCGGATGTTAAATGTTCACACTTTCTAAGTTTAACTGTATTACAGCTAACGATAGTTTCTAGGTTCAACATAAACTATAGCAAGATGTTATTTTCTCTTTCTAGGTTTGCCTATACCATAGTTATGGACAGGTTCTAAGTTCAAATGGCCACCGGAAGAATTATCCACAATCTCTAAGTTTATCTAGACCACAGTTAGGGATGGTTTCTAAGTTCAACTGAAACACAGGATGGTATTATTCACACTTTCAGAGTTTAACTATACCGTAGCTAGACAACTTTCTAGTTTGGCAGTGGCACTGGTTGTTATTATTTGGAATTTCAAAGTTCAGGTGTGTCACAGGAAAATATTATTCATACTTTGAAGCACAATTATACCCCAGGATGGAATTATTCACACTTGCTAAATTCACTAACTAAATTGAACTGGATCGCAGTTAGGTGTTAGGGATAATTATACATTCAACTTTGGCACAGTGAGGTTATCAGACACACTTTCTAAGTTGAACTAGTCCACAGTCACGCTATTAGTTACACTCTTAAATTGAACTATTATACCACGGGATGTTATTATTCACACTTGCTAAGTTCACTCACTAAGTTGAACTGGATCGCAGTTAGGTGTTAGGGATAATTCTACATTCAACTTTGGCACTGTGTGGTTATCAGACACACTTTCTAAGTTGAACTAGTCCAAAGTCACGCTACTAGTTACACTCTCTAAATTGAACTAGACCACAAATACGCTATTCGGTATACCCCAAAACCAACTGTGGCACCAATGTGGTTATTAGACACTATCTAAAACGAAATAGGCTACAATTGTGCTATTATGAACACTTTTTAAATAATTGAACTAGACCACAGTTGCGCCACTAGGCACACTTTCTAAATTCAAGATTTGACACAGTGCCGTTATTTAGACAAACTCTCTAAAGTCAACTAGATCAACAGTTACGCTACTAGGCACAGTTCTGAATCCAACTTGTCATAATGGGATTATTAGGCATACTTTCAAACATGAGCTAGGGCACAGTTGGGCTAATATGCACACTGTTTAAGTCCAAGTTTTGGGACAGTGAGGTTATCAGACACACTCTCAGATTTGAACTAGACTAACATTTACACTATTTGGTGCACTCTACAAATTGAACTAGACCACAGGTGTGCTAATGGC
Organism: Ambystoma mexicanum; assembly: GCF_040938575.1. Classification (NCBI taxonomy): domain Eukaryota; kingdom Metazoa; phylum Chordata; class Amphibia; order Caudata; family Ambystomatidae; genus Ambystoma; species Ambystoma mexicanum. Next base: position 655,481,708 of record NC_090927.1, on the reverse strand, counting down.
ACACTTTCTAAATTCAGACTTTGACACAGTGAGGTTATTAGATGCGTTTTCTAAAATGAACTACACCACAGATACGCTAATAGGCATACTTCTGAAGTCAGCTTTGCCACAGTGAGGTTATTAGACACATTTACTAAGTTGAGCTAGACTACAGTTATGCTATTAGGTACACTTTCTAAATTGAACTGCACTACAGTTCTGCTAAATTCAGACTTTAACAGTGAGTTAATTAGATGTGTTTTCTTAAATGAACTACACTTCTATTATGCTAATAGGTGTACTCGCTAAATTGAACTACACCACAGTTATGCTATTAGGGATCCTTCTAAGGTGAACTTCGACACAATTTGTTATTAGACACACTTTATAAATTCAACTTAGACACAATTAGGTCATTTTGGTCACACTCTCAGATTGAACTAGACCACAGTTACACTACTAGGGACACTTCTAAATTCAACTTGGACACTTCTAGGTTCAATTTAGACACGATGGGGTTATCAGGCACACTTTCTAGGTTGAACTAGACCACAGGTATGCTATTAGGTACACTTCTAAAGTCAATTATGGCACAGTCAGGATAATAGGGACACTCTAAAATCAACTTAGACACGCTGATGTTATTAGACACTCTTTCTAAATTCAACTTTGACAGAGTGAGGTTACTTGGACACAGTTTCTAAATTGAAACTGTCTAAATTGAACTAGACCACAGTTATGCTATTAGGTACCCTCTCTAAATTTAACTGAACCACAGATACGCTATCGGCACACTTTCCAGATTCAACTCAGAGACGGTTGGTTGTTAGATACACTTTCTAAATTCAACTTAGACACAATGAGGATATTGGAGACACTTTCAAGTTGAATTAGGCCATAGTTACGCTATTAGGGACACTTCTAACTTCAATTTAGCCACCTTGAAGATATTAGACACACTTTCTAGGTTGAACTAGACCACAGTTATGCTATTAGGGACACTTTCTCAATTCAACTTAGACACAATTAGGTTATTTTAGTCACACTCTCCAATTCAAACTAGACCATAGTTACGCTACTAGGGACATTTCAAAATTCAGCTTAGACACAATGAGGTTATCCGACACACTTTCTAGGTTGAACTAGATCACAGTTATGCTGCTGGGTGCACTCTTTAAATTCAATTAAGACACAGTGAGATTAATAAGCGCACTGTCTAATTTGAGATAGACCACAGTTACGCTATTAGGGACACTTGAAAATTCAATTGTGGCACAGTTATGCTATTAGGGATGCTTTCTGAGTTGGTGAGGTTTGTGCATAAAGTATAGGTGTGAGATTCAGCTCACTAATCAGAGGCCTCGATGTGGTTGGGAGTATAGTCTAGGTTGAAGGTAGTTACAACAGTAGGGCTTGTAGGTTTGAGTGGCTGGGTTGTCTGGAATGAAGTAATTGCTTCAGTCCCCGCCCATGCCACACTTACTTTTTGGTGGGTGCTGGCTTCCTGCTTCTCCTGCAGATACCTGCAGATACGACCAGGAGCCGTCTATTTGGAGTTGTCCTTTGCCTCGGGGTCCTTGGCCGATGGGGCTACCGGGCAGAGGGCTACCCTAGAAGGGCCAGTTAAGACCGGTAGGGATAGCTAAAGGGAGGGGGTGGGCGGATCAAAGTGGCGGGAAAGCAGGGGAAACCAGGAAGAGGGAGCGGACTGGGTTGGGGATGCAGGCGGACGAGTGAGGTGCTCAGGGCCAACACAAAGGGGTTTAAAATATACAAGAGGCTCTTACCAAACACTCACCAGCTTCCGGGTGGAAAATGGAGCCGGTGGTGCACTACGAGTCGTTAGATTCTGAACAATGCTCACTACAGGGAATGGGAGGGGGTGGGCAGATCGAACGGGCAGGAAAGCAGGGGAAGAAAGCGAAATTTGGACAGTAGAAGCACACCCTTTTGTCAGAGATTTCATATGCTCTAGTACATGCTTATTAAATGGGTTACTAATAGTGAAATGTGTTTGAGGTGCAGAGGAGAGAGATGCAAGCTTCACACCTAGGTTGCCTGAATACAGAAAAGACAAACAAGTTCCCAAGTCGGGAAGTCAAGTCCCCTGCACACTATCGTATGTCTGGAATACCAGACCAAAAATTCATTATTTAAATTTACGCTGTTTTAGGTAAGTAATTTTATCACATATTTTGAAGAGAAAACAATTTAGACAAGAAACAGTTAAGAAGAAATGAGCTTTCAGTCAATTTAGGTCACAAGAACCATCTTCATTTTATTCATGATGATGTAATCGAAGGGGGCCCAACGCGTTTTGAGTGATTCACACTCCTCATCAGCGGCAATTCAATTTCTAGAAAAGGACTATGCAAAAAAATTTAACAAATTCAATCTCAACAAAATTCAAAAAAATTCCAAGCCAAAAGCTTTTTCATAGTAATTACACAAATTAAAGAGATCTCATATTTTTTTATGTATTGCTAAGTTGAAAGGTCTCAAATTTTTTCGCCACCAAAACAACTGATAAATAAAAAAAGAAAGAATGTGAAAAAAAAGAGACATCATACACATAATTGACTTGTTCCAAGACAACAGCATGTCAAGAACTATTGGTGCCAGTGTTCCAGTATATTGTACCTACCCACTAGTTTTATCACACAAATTCTTATAATGGCTTAAAAGTCTAAACCAGGTGATGCATCAAATGAAGAAGCCTGATTGGTGACTATGTTGTGGTTTGTCCGGCCAAGTCAGATTAGAGCTAGCAAACACCAGTAAAAATGGCTAGTCTAACCTTGTGTCTTTTTCTTTAAAAATTGTTCAGGGTGCAGTTTAATGTGCTTTTTCATGAAGAAAGTGCAAAATCGCCTGTTGTGAAATCATGTTTTTGTTTAAAGGCTTAATTCTTTACGAAATGTCAAAGGAATGCTAATGTAAAAATCCACCTATAAACTGTGTTTATTTTATATGGGCCTCATCACGACTTCGGCGGTAACCCTTAAATCCGGCGGTAGCGCTATTACCGCCGGATTTAAGGGTCCGCCGAACCAGGACTTTGGCGGATTTCGCCCCAGCTCTGAGCTGGGGGGAAATCCGCCGAATATTTGCGCTATTACCGCTGGCGGGAAATCCGCCAGCGGTATTAGCGCGAAGATTCCCCATTGAGCCCAATGGGGAATGGGGCATTCCCGAATGGGCTCAGTGGGGAATGTGGACTTACATTACCGCTGAACTCGTGATCCAGCGCTATTAGCGCCGGGGAGTTTGGCGGTAGGGCTAATACCGCCTGCGCTAATAGCGTTACCGTTACCGCCAAAGTCGTGATGAGGCCCTATGTCTGAATTAAAGATTTAGGTGAAACTTAAAATAACCCAGTTTGGAGTTAATTAACTATTAAAAAAATAATAATGATTCTGCCATGACAGTCCTCAGCCTGGGAAAGTTTGACACTTCACTGCTGGCAGGAAAGGCCTAATTGGTGCAGGGAGGCCTCACATACTCATAGCAAAGGACCTAATTAGACATGTGTTGGCCACTCATCCTTCTAGAGGAGGGGCAGGATGCTGAGAGAGGCTTCTCATTGAACTACAAAGGACTGGTCATTTGCTCTCACACTTGGGAAGTAAGAAAAAAAAACTGATCTTTGATTTTTGGGTTTAAATTGCTTATTTTGCTACAGAACTTCATGACATTTCACTTGGCAGCAAAAATAAGTAAAGGAATGAAAGGAACATGCATTGAAATCTGAATTTATGATAGATATATGAAGACTTGGTAGGAGTTTTTACTGCGTAAGGAACAAATGTTATGCAAAAAGACTAATTGCGCAGAAACTATTAATGCTGCAAATCTAATATTGTGTACCCATGTTCTAGGGGTGATTGCACATATATGTACTGAATTAGGAAGTGTTAGGCCAAACCTTTATGACTAAAATTGCCAAAAGTGCATCGAAAGACACCAGGTCCCACCGACTTGGAAGTTGGATGTAAATGTAACCCACAAAATATGTAATGTATGTGTCTGATTTTATTAGAGGGCATAATTATATAAATATGTATTTGTGGAAAAGTTACATTTTGGTCCTAAAAACTATGGGAGGTTCTCAAGTCACATCATAAAATATGACAACCCTTTCTGTCATCCATCCAGCAAAAAAGCAAGGCGGGACTGTGCCTTTGACCAATCACAGCATTGTGGGTGTGGATTGTAAGTCTGCCCCTACCATAAACTTAGTGATATCATTTGGCAGGATAAATAACGGAACCTCACAACGCACAGACACACTGATTCATGGCTCCATCCTGATTTCCGTGTGGCGCTCTGTTCTTGAATTCTTCATCTTGTTCCTGATTCCAGATTTCTTTGCAAAGCCAAGGCCTCAGCATTGCTGAACTCTTTTTCAGCTAGGCCCAAATCCTGAAGCAATCCCAAAACTTAAAGGAAATAATTCTGATCCAGTATGGCTTGCTACCATTCATGCTTGCCTGCTGAAACTCACCATCCTGCTGATCTACGGTGTCCAGTAACCAGAAGGGCCAATCCAATCCAATCCAGTCTGAGGTGCCCGTCCAGTTGACCAGAACCGCCCAGCTTACCTATCCCACCAGAAGTGCCCTGCTGTCTGTAGAACTGATCCGTGATGACCAGAACCTGATGGTCCAATCTTAAAGTAAAATGGACTGTAAGTATCCATAGGAATCATAGTGAACCATAGCATATATTGCCTTGTCCTATCCCAATCTATAACCTATCCCATCTTTAACTTAAGAACCTATAATATTGTCAGAACCATTCTTGCAACTCTGTCTGTGATTCTTAGTTTTAGCATCGATTTTCTCTCATTTGTTTTACTAGACCATAATTCATTAGTGATTTGGAGTCACTAAAGTAATTCCCATAAAGAACAGGTTATCCACCACGTGAAGGGTTACAAGTGGCCGTGCGTAACTGTCGAGATTCATGGGTGGCATTCTCTTTTTCTTAGCCATTAATATAGTTTAAGTAAAATCAACCTGTCATTTTAAAACCAATTTTCTGTTTTTCTCTGTTCTATTTTTCTAAAAACGCCTCTCATTCAAACTTGCATAACCTCCTGAATTTAATAGCTAGAGACATTTTAACTCTGATTTAAACCTAAGACCTGTAGCTACATCTGAACCTAAGAACTGCATAGTGTATTTTACCCGTTTTCTTAAAAAACATTTAGTGAAAATTTGGCGGGAATTTGCATTTCTGCAAAGTTTTACACTTGTAAATTCCAATTCAAAGAATTTCCAAACTTCCATTCTGATTCAAAGTGTGTACTGTTGCTCATATTATAGCTTCTGTTTGTTAGGAACTTTTAAGTGTTGCTTCCAAAGGAATTTATATTAATTTATGGATTTTTGCACACTTTTCATTGTTTTTCTAAGTCATTTCTAAGCCATTTTCAAATGCCTTTTTAAAATAATATTTCCAAAATGTTTTTCTCTCTTGTTTGGGGAGGGAAGATTGCATTCAAACCCTATACACTGAATACCTGCTGCTTACTTACATCTGTGTAGAATTGTTTCTTTGTGATTTGAGAAATTTGGAGGGGGAATCTTTAATAAGTGCTATCTTTTCAACAAGCCAAAACTGTTCTTTTCTCTGATATTTCATATTCTGTGTTGCTAAAAAGGAATTCAACTGCCTTACTTTCTGATTTGTATTGTCACCACATTGGTGATTGCTGTCCCATATATTAAAACATGCGTTTGATTTGAATTTTAAATAAATAAATAAATAAATAAATAAATAAATAAATATTACCTTTACCAACCAGCCTGATTCCTGGTCCATTGTGACCTGGGGGTATTTTGAGAAGGGGTGTGATATGAGTGGTATATAACTCAGAATATTGAACCTATAGACACAATAAATATGTAGTTCATTTGTGCATTACATGCTAGGCTGAGACCCAGATGAATTGCCTGATGGAAATCCTTAACAGAAACATACAGTCATTGTATTTACATAAGTAATACAAACATATTCAATGTCCTAACCATACCAATCAATCTAAACATACAGATTTCTTCAATGCAGTTATAGTGTAAACAGTTGTGATCATGAATGATCCCTGACTGTATTGGGGATTGATTTGTGTGTTTCAACTGACATGTATCAACATTTTATGAAAGATGTGGGGTAATGGATGACCCAAAACAGATTTAAATGTAATCCAACTAGAACTGAAAATCAACTTTGTCAAGCGTGCACACCTACAGTTTTATCACCATAGACGGGAATTCCAACTTATAATTTTTTCTGCTGTCTCACTTACAAGCCCATCTGTGCCTGTCCAAGCCTGCAAGACAGTACCCCTGGACTAGGACTCTCAAGGACACAATGCCTCAATCACTGTGTTCACAGATTTTAGAACTTTTGCAATGGTATTTCTTTGGAGAATAGTGTTGTTAGCTTGTCCCCTTGCCTTGAGACATTAAGATGATTCCTCCTTAACGCTTGCTCGTTTATGGCCCACACTGCTTATTGCCATGACATACTTGACATACCATTTAGCTGATTTATCTGTGTAACTGAAACTTGACCCAACACTGCATTGGCTCCCGCCTTAGTTCAGATTCTCCCAAATATTTTTAATATTCTACAGCTTGATCGTGTTGCACCTCGTCCGGAGGGGGAGTGGCTATTTGCAATTCTCTCTTACCTGGAACTCTTTCCTTGATACTGACCGTAGTATTCAAATGGATGCTCTTTTGGCTTGCTTCGCTATTACCCCCCACTGTATCACTATATTTTCTGGTGGTGTATCACCCTCTGTGCCTTGGCCCTTTATTTTTTTTAATCATTTTTTGGATATTGCAGCTGATCTGCAACTCTGCGATGCTCGCCTCATAATTCCTGGTGATTTTAAATAGGAATGGAATGATCTTTCAAACTCCAAAATCCAGAGATTTCTTCAATCTATTGACACTTTGGCCCTGCTGCAGCAGGTATTTGGATCAACGCAACACATCTGACCTCGTTTTTACTCTTGTTGCTAAAACTATGATATTTCCTGCTCTCCCTATTGTGTGGATAGACCATTTTCTTATTCCTTTCTCTTGGAACCTCCTTTCTCCTTTGGTCATAGCCAGAACCGTGTCATGCTTTCAAAGTGATTGGCGATCGGTCTCCCTGGAGACAATATATCATTCTGTTGGGGCATCTTATTAGATAGCCGAGCTCTAGATATTGACACCATTTCCCAGATATTCCACTATGTTGCTGACACCCTCGCTCCACTCACCTTACTTAAGCCTAAAGTCCAGACGTTGCAGCCCTGGTATTCGCATCAACTCTTTGAGAACTCAAGTATCGTAGGAAATACGAACCGACCAACAAAGCCATCTTTTGCTCTGCACTATCCAGCTATCATAAAGCCATACACAATGCTAGTTATGCATTTTGCAATGATTCTAACTACGGTTCTCCACTCTAATTTGGCGGCAGTGTCCGACCTGTGCATTTGTTGCATTTCCATTGAACATTCCTTAGTTTGGTGCCATATTTAGAATACTTCTTGCTTTACATCTGTGCTGATACATTTTAGTGTATTTCCATTGTGCTCTTGCTTGTTGTCATTTTCGATTATGATGTAATAAGAAGAGATTAATCATCAACTGATAGATTTTGCATTATGCAGATTGCACCTAAATTCTACTTTTGCATTTGTGGCCAATTATTATAATATATATGTGTATTGGTATTCAAACACTGATTTAGAGTATTGGGATATAAACTTTCAGTATATTCTCTTTTATCTCTTAGCGTAAAGTTACCAACAGAGGGGTTACGTACGACTTATTGAGGCTATCCGACATGATGTTGCTAATGGGGGTAATTCGATTTTGGATGATCTATGGTATTAGCTGTTATACAGAAACTGAAATAAATACTATTCTAAAGTGCAATTTACTTTTTATGGTTTGAAAACCTTAGGATAACAATGGGTCGAATCTAAAATTCATCAACCCTGGGAATTACGCATAAAACAAACTTTTTCAAGTTCTTTGGCTTGTGACACTACTCAAGTAAATTGTAATTTTCAATAGTCTAGAGGATTGTTTTTTATAATAAAATGGGATGATTTATGCTTGACAATGAATGAGATGATGCCATGTGTCCTTTATGTTTTTGAACGGTTTTGCCGAATCATGAGATTGTGGTATAATCAAAGAATGAGTTTTAACAAAAGGGAATAGTTGATTTTACTTGGGACTTTTTTGTAATATATTTTTTCTTTTTTGATTTTGTCCCCACCCACTTGTTTTCTATGTCTCCCTCTTGGTTCACATAGCAGAGATTTTTGGTGATTCAATTACAATTGTCTCAATGAATATTAATTTCTCCATGACCACTAAACTTTATGTTATGTGTAATAGACATTAATTGCCAAGGTGGCCCAATCTGGGTGATGGCTTGATGGGATACAAATCACATGTTTATGCACTGATAGAATATTTTGTGGGTGAAACAAAATGCACGTTCACCATTAAGCTTGTGTCAGCAACATCTTATGTTTATTATTTTTTGTCAAGATTAAATCCAATAAGGAAAGCAAGGGTAATACTGTTTATCTGGACCATTTTTAATTTATAATCTAGATAACAATACATTATTTGGGGAACCATTCATTCTAATTAGATGTTTATTATCATCTTGAGTATGTCTGTTCTATTTTGTTTTAAATTGAATTTTCCACATCCAAACGCAAAAAAACTGAGTTAGTTGCTGTGTGGTATTTCTAGTTGTTGCTGTGGGGTGTATTGCAGCTTTACTGTGGTACATACAGCAGGGTCACTAATATTACATTGAGTAAAGAATGTTTCTTAATAATTCAGAAGATAGGCACATTTTTTCACCATTCATTTTTCTCAACAGACCAAAATATAGCCACACAAATTCATATTACTAATATTAGTATTTATTTATTTGTTTTTGTTAAGATAAACCTTTACAAAATGAACATTTAAGAGCAACACAATTAAAAATGTTATTACACATTATACATTATATCATGCATAAACAATTAATTTAAAACACGTATAGTGATACAAATTCAATTACAAATGCTTAGACATTAATATATTCAGTATCCATTGAACACATACAATTCCGTAGTGCAATTCTGATTCAATTCAAGTATCCATTATCTATAGCAGAAGCATCAAATATGAATACCTTTTCTAAAATAAATTACATACCACAGATACAAATCTCATTAGTCTCAAATTTAGTGCAACTGATTTGCTATGCAGGATACCCCGCCATAAATGATCCAGACAGACCCGCTCAAGGTTCACCACACATTTTTTAAATAATTAATTTGGTGCCATCAAGAGCTTGGCACTCGATTAGCAAATGTGATAGCGTTTCCTTAGAGTCTACTACATTGCAGAAGCCAGAGATTGTTGAAGCCTCTCTTAGATCCCCTCTTACCTATAAGATCTCTCTCTTGTCAGGAGAGCATTCAGTCAAAAATGCATGATGTTTTGGCACATTTTCTTGTTGGAGGAAGCATTTTAAATAGGGCTTGGCACAACCCAATAATGTTTGGGACGAGGTAGTATGTTTGGGACGAGATAGAGCTGCAAGCCTATAACTGCATCATTAGTAATGGCACAATCATTATGTGTTATATTGTGCTGTTTAAGGCCCAGGCAAAGCCAATCAGATGAGAACGTTTGCTTAATCTGATGACCACAGTCTTTTGTGCGTTAACTTTCCAGTGGTTTTCAACTACATACTGGTATGATCCATTAATATGAAATCATCTGCATATGCGGTCCGACAGATTCTGTGACCCTCAATCTTCGGGGGTGCGAACGAAGCATAATCAAGGGTGTCACAAACATCTGCCATATAAAAATTGAACAAGGCCGGAGCCCATATACAGCCCTGACGGAGCCCATTGAATATACAAACAGTTTTTGATAGCAGCCCCTCCTTGTTCATTCTTATCTGTATTTTGGATCCTTCATGCAGATGAATCAGGACGGCAAGCAATCCCCCAGGTAGTCCCATCCTATCCAGTTTAGACCATAATGTATTCCTTTGGACCAAATTGAACGCAAATGATAGGTCCATAGATTCCAAATATATTGGGACAGAGTTATCCTTCCAGGCTAACTGTTGTAGGATGCATAGCAAAAGCCTTCCAAAGTCAGTGCCCATTTGCTTCCGAAAGCCTATTTGTTGCAGAGACAGAATATTATTACTACCACTCCATTCTTCTACATGTGTTAAAAACAAGGCTGCAAAGATTTTAGAATCCACGACTAGCGGTGCTGTCAGGCAGTAGTTCAATGGGGAGCCCCTGTCCCCCTTCTTATAAATATGGACGATATATGATGTTTTCCAAGATATAGGAGAGGATCTAGTTGCAACTATATTTTAAATAATATGTATAAGGCTTTATACCTTAAGAACAGATGCTCCCCCCACCCATATAGGGCATGAAAATTACCTTCCCAACCCCTTCCGATATTCGGTTATTTTGGGTCGAGGACTGTGAGCATTTATTAAAAGTCAGAAATGTCTGCACTCCCATCTTTCAAAGCGGACATCATGTTTACCCCAACTCTATGGTACATAGAGGCTTGATGAGATTTAATTCAGATTTTTAGTTTTTGTTTTATCTTAAGCATTACCTTGTGTTTTATATACTTACTATACAACATTTTGGTGATTGCCCGGATCTCCCTATGGCAGATTATTTTCCTTTTCTGGACCATAGCATCAAACTGGGAACTTCCCAGATCCTTTTACCGATTTACTGATTAGGTCTTGCACATAAGGCCCAAAGAAGCTGTGGGTATATGTCATCAGCTTAGAATCCAAGGTCGAGCTCATAAAGTCATTCATAGAGAAAACATTCAATTTGGAGATGTTACCCTCTTGCCATCTTGACAGTTGATTTAGCATCCTTTATTATTCACATTTAAGGGGGCAGAATAGAATTCCAGTGTCCTCCCACTGTCCACAGGGCAAAGGGTAACCTGTAACATCTTGTGGTCACTGAGCCCTGTGGAGACAATTCTGAACTCCACAACCTGGTCGATTAAGCCCTTTGTCATAAATATACAATCCCTTGTGGAGCTCTGTTTCCCACAGGACCACGGAGCGGGGCTCATACTGTCATTGAGCAGTTCATTCACCATGTGCAGTCCCCAACAAGACATGGTATCTGGTATCAGACCAGATTTGACCGTGAAGCCTCTTTTGGTTACCTAAAGGCATCCCACCCAATGTGTATGTAGTCTTGGGTAACAAGGTGCCCAGGCTTTGTTGTGCACCCAGCTGAAGATAATTGTAGCCTGCGATTATCTGGCCACTCGACATAACAGAGAAACCATTTTTCAATCACCCCAATCAACCCTTTAAGCGTATGACTTAGGTTTGAGGATGATTCCAGTATATGTTCACTGATAAAATATACTGATATTGATGTTGATATTTTATTTCTATTGCGCTCGTACACACATGTTTCAGAGTGGGACAAGGCAAGGGAGGGTAACAGGGAGAACAAAACAGCGATCTTACTAGGCCCAGTGACATTGAGAATGTGCAAGTGCATGGGAGAGGGGGAGGGGACAAGTGCATGGAAGGGAGGAGAAGTGGAAAGTGAGAAGCAGAGGAGAAACAGATAAATAACAATAAATAAATAATAAAGGCAACAAACAGTGGTAGTGCAGTCAGCAATTTGCAAGTGCTAGGTTTAAGGCAGCAGACAGGGTAGGTCTGATAAGTACAGATACATACCCCAGTGCAAGAGGTGGCCGGAGGCAGTGCGGGAGGGTGGCAGGGTGAGCAGGTACCTGGGCCTGGAGGACAGAGGGTGGCCAGGGGCACAGTGCCAAGATAGAACACATCAGCAGGGGAGAGGGGGAGCGAAGGCAGAAGAAAAGAGGAAGGTCTTGAGGTGCTTCTGGAACCGGAGATGGTTCTCCTCAAGTTTTAGAGTGGCAGTGAGGCTGTTCCAGAGGGAGGCCCCAGCCAAAGACAGAGATCTACCCCCAGCTCGTTTCTTTGAAAAACGACTGACCCTGAGGGAGTTGCAGGTAGAGGAGCGAAGAGCTTGAGAGGGGAGGTAATGCAGAGGGATAGCTGAAGGTATTTTGGACCCAGGCACCAGAAAGCCTTGTGGACAATGCAGAGGGTGTTGAATTTAATCCTTGCATCTACTGGGAGCCAATGGAGAGATTTCAGAGCTGGAGAGATACAATCCCAGGGTTTGAGGCCAAGGACACATCTCACAGTCCTGTTCTGGATTAGTTGCAGAGGGCGGAGAGTAGAGGCAGGTAGATTAAGAAAGAGGCTGTTACAATAGTCCAAGCTAGAGAGAACCAGAGCTTGGGATACCATGAGCTTCTGGGGGAAGAAGAGGAAAGCCAGAGTACATCTGAGGGGGTGCAGTAGGAAATTTGACTCATCAAATTTGACTTGGGTGCTTGGATTCCACCTCCAGGATTACTACTAGCACTCCCTTGGTCACAATTTGATGGTGAAGCACTAATAAACCACATCTATTCCGAGTTGCAACCCGCTGGCCGACCCATATCTGTCTTGGTGCCCTGGAGGTTGTTTTATACAAGGGGAGGGGGGGTTCTCCATCGCTCATCAGTCCTTTACTCTCCCCCTCATGAGAGTGGGTATCACGCCTCCAGTGGATGACTCACAGCAGTCCCCCTCCTCACCAGACAGTGAGCAGTCCAAATTAACAATATATTGGGTGTCAGTTACCTTGTTTCTCACCATGGTCCTCCATGAATTGCAGGGCAGTTTTTTAGTTACCCTTCAGGGATCTAGGGACTACATTTTGTTGTTATCCTCCATTTTATTTCTCTTATGCCCTCCTTTTGGCAATAACTGGCCTATCCAGATCCAGCCCTACATTCGCCAGCACTTGGGAGGCCAGGGCCTTTGACTCAACCACCACACTTACCCTCTCCACTTCGACTTGCTGGGATGAAATAAATGATTCCTTGCATGTCTTTTCACTTGGATCACATAAATTGAGGACGTTTACCAGTAGCTCAATAACGCTTTCCACACAGTGTTGATGAGCAACACTCTTTGTAGGATACTGGCGTAAATGCTCATTCATTATCCCAAATTATTTCAATACTGCTTGCAGCAAATATCAGCAGAGTGCCTAAAAAGTAAAGATTTGATGAATCAGTTTAGGCCAGCACTTGATCAAAGGCAACCTTCCCCAGAATGTGCTTATGCACTTCCTTTGACAAAGGTGTAAAGTCGTTAGAATCCAGTAGCAGTGGCAAACTCTCCAGATCCCCCACTGCGTCCCCACCGACGGCCAGCCTCCCCACAAACACCCTGCCAGTACTCGTGGTTCAAAACCTTGGCTGTAACAGAAGAAGAAGGTGGAAGGGTGGAAGAGGAAGTGCCAGGGTGTGGGGCATGCTGTCTCTTCTGCTGCTGAACACTAGGGGTGATGCCAAAATGTTTTTTTTCAATGCCGCTGCCCTAAATTTGTTGTTACGCATAGTGCTGGTCTCACCTTTCCAGTGGCACAACAATGCACTGGACTGTGAGGCTCTTCCTTCTACCACTGGACACAATTGATACAGTTGTTCACAAAAGTGCACTTGGTACTAAGAAGCATGGTAAAATGACTAGACTCGTCAAGCACTTAGGGTCCTCCTGAACAGATCGCAAAATATGAGAGCACAATTTTTACGTGCAGAGGCAGGTCTATCCCGGACCCCTAGGCCCACCGACCCAGCAAACAGCCGACAGCACTAGGATGCACTCGGGATGCATGCATGTGGATGCACGCGGCCTATGGATTATCAGCTGATGGCGGTGCGGGCGGCGGGGCCGGGGTCAATCTAAGAAAGAAAAACAATAAAGTAAGACTAGTGCACAAAAGTAGGTCTGTCTTATGTTCTTATGATTCAATAGTGTCCCGGTACCTGGCCATGAAGCAATTATGTCCAATGGTTATATACCTGTTGCTGAAGTCCAAGCAAAACAAAAAGTCAGAAGAAAATCGAGCAAGGAGAGAGACCACCAAATCGTGCAACAGAACTCAGAGGCACTCGGGGTATGCGCAGATGAGCCCGGAACGTGCTTTATCAGCTAATTTTGGTGCGGGGGGGGGCAGGGTCAATCTGTTGATAAAGTCCAAGCAAAACAAAAAGCCAGAAGAAAATCCAGCGAGCAGAGAGGGAGCAGAGAGAGTTAACAGCACTCAGAGGCACTCACACAAATTCATATTACACTTGGTACAAACACAACATCCTTCTGATCTTTCGTACATTACATTGTTTACCTGTCACCACACAGATAGAGTTTATGGGCCTAATTCACAGAAGCATTTTATAATGGCAAACCCCCATTGGAAAACCTTCTGTGAAAAAGGGCCTATGTCTATTTGCGTGGTCTATTGTGCATGCTATGAGCAAGGGCCTGGCTTTGAACAGGACAGATTCATTCCATACACTGAATCTTAGTGTATTATGCTAAACACCAAATTCTGATTCTGATTAAAGATTCCTTCAATACATTGGCCCTCATTACAACCCAGGCGTTAAGGGGTTAACGGCGCCGTAAAAGGTGACGGCGCCGTTAAACCCTTAACGCCTGATTACGAGGTCCCTTCGCGGGTTGGAGACTTTAACGGCTGCTTTTTGCAGGCGTTAAAAACCAACCCGCAAAGGGACCCTGGTGCTAAGTACGGCGCCGCAATTTGCGGGGGACTACCTGGGGGATTGCTTGCCGTCCTGATTCATCTGCATGAAGGATTCAAAATACAGATAAGAATGAACAAGGAGGGGCTGCTATCAAAAACTGTTTGTATATTCAATGGGCTCCGTCAGGGCTGTATATGGGCTCCGGCCTTGTTCAATTTTTATATGGCAGATGTTTGTGACACCCTTGATGATGCTTCGTTCGCACCCCCGAAGATTGAGGGTCACAGAATCTGTCGGACCGCATATGCAGATGATTTCATATTAATGGATCATACCAGTATGTAGTTGAAAACCAATAAGGAAAGCAAGGGTAATACTGTTTATCTGGACCATTCTTAATTTATAATCTAGATAACAATACATTATTTGGGGAACCATTCATTCTAATTAGATGTTTATTATCATCTTGAGTATGTCTGTTCTATTTTGTTTTAAATTGAATTTTCCACAACCAAACGCAAAAAAACTGAGTTAGTTGCTGTGTGGTATTTCTAGTTGTTGCTGTGGGGTGTATTGCAGCTTTACTGTGGTACATACAGCAGGGTCACTAATATTACATTGAGTAAAGAATGTTTCTTAATAATTCAGAAGATAGGCACATTTTTTCACCATTCATTTTTCTCAACAGACCAAAATATAGCCACACAAATTCATATTACTAATATTAGTATTTATTTATTTGTTTTTGTTAAGATAAACCTTTACAAAATGAACATTTAAGAGCAACACAATTAAAAATGTTATTACACATTATACATTATATCATGCATAAACAATTCATTTAAAACACGTATAGTGATACAAATTCAATTACAAATGCTTAGACATTAATATATTCAGTATCCATTGAACACACACATCTTACCTGTCCCCTTTGCATGCAGTTGCCAGTCAAATTTCATCCCATGAAATAGCCATCATCCCCTGATGGAAGTATCTGCAGACAATGAACAAAATGAAAGTGCAGCGAACACATCCATGCACCCAGAAAATCAAGAGCCACGGGGCCCCCTCAGTGACATACAACAAATGCAAACAACAACTCGCAAGAAAACCATCTAAATGCGTCCCAGCACGCATGCAGGAACACCTGTACACTGCATGCAAATCAAACACACAAAACACACACACTGACAAACAACAACATCCCCCACACTGTCTGTCCCCCTCAATGACATGTAGCAAATGTGCATTTCACATATCCCCATTCACTAGATGATGGCACATACACAATGCACACATCAGTCATGAAAATGAGAAGACATCACATGTCACAAAGCCAAAAAAATCTAAATAATTTCGAACCACGCCCTAAGAGCAGCACTGAATATCCCCAAAACAAAAAGGTTTTTCTCTGATGTTAGACTCACTGCCCATTGGCTACCTGTCATAAACCGCATCAAATTTAAGACCCTCACCATCACATACAAGTGCATTGCTAACACAGCCCGAAATACCTCACCAACAAAATTACCAAACACCACTCTGAGAGACCTACCCGAGCCATATCCTCCCACCTCCTCACCACACCTATATTCAAACAAGCTAAAGCAGGAAGCCACAGCTTCCCAGTCTTGGTGGCCAAACAATGGAATGCCTTACCTTTCTCACTCGGATCTGACCATTCACTATACTCCTTCCACAAAAACCTGAAAGCCTGGCTCTTTACACAAGACCTGTAGCTTCACTCCATCAAGCTGTATCATCTCTGCCAGTGTTATATTGGATTATGCCTACTCATCCATATCATGCAATATGACTGTTGACTGTTTCACCTATGTACTGTAACAAGCACCAAGATACCTTTGGGTTTTACACACTGTACAAATAGAAATAAATAAAATAAATAAAATACATATGCAGATAATTAAAAAAGATGGACACCCCTGGAAGACTAACATGACATGACAAGGCATGCCATTACCTGTGTAGTGCTGGGACAGTGCACTGAACACAGCCACGGGAGCACTTTTATTTATTAATGTATGTATCGGTCACTTGTTTGGTGCTTATACAATTATCAAAACTCCCTCAGGGTAGCAGGGTGGGGACAAGGGAAGTTAGACAATGAATTACAACATAGATAAATAATTGAATTAATAGTACAAACAAATCATGAGAATAACTGGGAGGGGAGACGAATAGACCATGCTTTGTGAGTGTTCAGAACATGCAAGTGTAGAGGAGAGTAGGGTAAGGGAAAAGGTGCTGAGGTGCTGAGGTGCACATGGAGAAGTACTCGGGGTGAAGTGCTAAGAAAAGAAATGAAAATCCTAAGTCCAACCTCCCGTGGAGAGGCTCAGCCTGAGCAAGTGCAGTAGATAGACAGTGGCTTGGATGAGAGATGTGGGGGTCAGGGCCCCAAGGATACTTTAGGGCCTTGACCATCAGTCACGCTAGTGTATGTTTAGCAGGGAAGAGATGAGGAGAATGAAGAGGAGAAGACAAAGGTCTTGAGGCTTTTTGGGAACTTAAGGAGGTCCTGCTCAAGACTCAAAGGGAGAGGGAGGCTGTTACACAGAAGGCAGCCCGCAGAGGAAACTGATCAACCACCAGCTCTATGTTAACAAACCGCTTCACACGCAGGGAGTTGGTGCCAGAGGCAGCCAGGAGTCTAAAAGAGGAGATTTGATCATGAAGCTTTGAAGATAGATTGGTCCCCGGCAACAGATAGCATTGTGGATGATACAGTTGAATTGGAATTTAATCCGTGCAGAGACCATGAGCCAGTGCGGTCCCTGGGAATGAGATCAAGGATAAATCTTGGTGCCCTATTCTGGGTAAGCTGGAGGGGCTGCAAAGGACAAAGGATGATTAAGGAGGCAGTTTCAGTAGTTTAGCCTGGAGAGAACCAGAGCATGGGTAACATTGAATCGCTGCAGGAAGGTGTTGATGGGTACAGTTACTTTGAGAAGAAAGAGCTAAAAGTGGCACTTATTGACATTGGGCCTCATTACGACCCAGGTGGTAAGTTACCGCCTGGGTCGTACCTTTACCGCCATGGCGTAAACTATGTTTACGCCATGGTGGTTGGCGGATTTACCGCCCCATTCCAAGGTGAGTGGGGCGGTAAATCCCCATTTCCCATTTACCCTTCCCCATTCCCATTTTTGCCCCATAGGGCATAATGGGAGTGGGGAAGGAGATAATTACGCCACCGTAAATTACGGTGCCGTAATTATCTCCAAGGTCCCTTAGCGCCATGGATTTTAACGCCTGCAAAAAGCAGGCGTTAAACTCACCATGGCGCTAAGGGACCTTGTAATCAGGCGCCCCTTAACGCCTGGGTTGGAATGAGGCCCAATGTCCTGAATATGACGGATGAAGGAAAGGGTGGAGTAGAAGATGACTTCAAGATTCCTGGTTTCAGAGGAGGAGGGTGTGTGGTGCTGCCGCTTTAAGGGATTCAGCACGCGGCAGAGTGACGGTGCACTCCGCCGCGTGCCTTTAAATAAAGGGGCAGGCCCCCGTGTTCAGTGCGACTGGGGAGTCCGAACCGAACAGACGTCTCTGATGTGAGTCAGTGGCGGGTGTGGGTCTCACGGGACAACGCAGGGTTGCAGAGCACACCACAACAGTGGCAACAAGACCGGAGTCAGGCCTGGGCCCGGCAGTGAATGGAAATTCAATTTTTCATATTGAGCGAGGTATGGAAGTAACTCGTTCTATGCCGCGGAGAGGATGTGCAACACGCGGCTGGTGGCCATTTTGTTGATGAGGCCTAGGAGGATCACAGTGCTCCAGAGGGGCCCCTACATGCCATCTAGGTCTAGTTTTTGATATTCTGACAGCGGGCAGCTGTTTCTGATTTTAGAAATTTTGATTTTTTTTTATGTGTATTTCATCGAGTTAAGCTGAGATGCTCGGGGATGCCTGCTGTTTTCTTGGTAGTTCCCTAGGCCTCCCTGGCTCAATTTCCGGACACTTCCTGCTTTGCCTGCTTTGCCTGTGGCCCACATTACATCACATTGGCTGGCTTTTTGAGGATGGACCATGTTTGTGTAGCCTACACTGCATCCTGGACTGGGGTGGAAGTTTGAAGATCAAGAAGGCCTGCACATTTCAGACTGTATGGGTGAGTTGTGGCCCCATAGTCGCCCAAGGAGGGGTTCTTGTGCGCTTGACCCATGAATGATCAGACTGATCACGCTGGGGTTCAGCCAGTAGCCCAGCCGCTACCCCAGGTCTAGCGTCCACCTCTGATCCAGCCTTTGCCCCTACCGGTTCCTCAAACTATGTGCCAGATGAGACCTCCAGGGGCATTTCAGCCAATCCCTGAATTCGACGTGTCTGGCCCTCCATCTAGCCTGGGGCTTAGTTGGAAGCGGTGGATTGATCGCCTCGACATGTACTTCAGGGCCACAATGGAGACCAACAAGGACAGCAAATTTGGCGACTATATTGTTCTCTGCAGGGCCTGCGGTACATGAAATGTTTGACTCTCTACAACCAAGAGATGCCTCCTATAGTGCGGTGAAGATGGCTCTTCATGACTACTTCCTTCCTTTGGCAAATGTAGACTATGAACATTTTGTGATGCTCTCCACCCACCAAAAAGAGAATGAGACTCTGGACACCTTCTATGGCTGTCTCAGGTGGCTATCAGTGGTGTGTGCCTGGGACAACCCTGATGCAATGGACAGGAATCAGCTAATCCAAGGCTGCTCATCGGGGAAGCTACGCAGACAGGTGCTGCGGGAACCTGGCATCACCTTGCCTCGTATCCTCAAACTGGGTCTCTGCCAAGAAGTGTCTGGGGTACGTGCGTCCAGAATGGAAGTGGGAGTGCGCCCAGCCAAGGCGGAGGGGCTCTGTGCTGTGGGACATGGTGGCAGAGGTACCAGGAGTCCAGCAGGCAACTTCTGTGACAGGGGAGGAAGGCCAGGAGAGGCGTGCCTGAAGTGTGGGTATGACCTGCCCCACCCTGCTGAGTGTCCAGCAGCGAGGAAAGCCTG
Organism: Ambystoma mexicanum; assembly: GCF_040938575.1. Lineage (NCBI taxonomy): Eukaryota > Metazoa > Chordata > Amphibia > Caudata > Ambystomatidae > Ambystoma > Ambystoma mexicanum. The sequence goes on along the minus strand of NC_090927.1, from coordinate 655,462,027 downwards.
TGGTCGATGTGGCCTAGCCGACCACTACACCTGGGTATGTAGAGCATCCCTACCAGTGATGGTGCTGCGGGGTCCTGTTCGGTCTGGCTACTTTTGCCAATCACGCCCGCCCAACATCGCCCAGATCGATCAGGGTGATGAAGGTGCACAACTGGACAAGGAGGAAGAGGAAGAGGAGAACATTTTCATTGCATCCAGCGTCGAGGCCCTCAAATCCAAGAACAGACAGCAACCGCGGTGCATTGTCGCAGTCAACAAATCATCTGTCCCAGTACTAGTGGACACAGGGGCCTCCGTCAACGTGATGGCCAGGGAACACTATGACACCCTGGAGTGCCCCCCGCCAAAACTGACTGCCCCCATGGCACACATCTTTCACGTTTGGGGGTTCCCAGCAAATTCCCCTAGATGGTGCTTTTGTAGCAGAGGTTGTGCATGGTGGTTCAAAAATAAGGGCCCGCTTCTATGTAACACCTCTCAGCACCAACACGCTGCTGAGCTGTGCTGCAGCGGAAGCTCTGGGGATTGTGAGTTTTGCATACTCCGTATACATGGAAGATATTCAAACTTTACTGGAAAAGTATTCCCAATTGTTTTCTGGGGATTGGACAGATGGCAGGTGATCCGGTGAGGCTGCATATCGATGACTCAGTGCAGCCCGTCGCTCTCAAACACCGCTGGGTGCCTTTCCAATTTTGGAAGTTGCACAATGAACTGGACAATCTTGTCAACCTTGATATCATTGAGAAGGTTGAAGGCCTGACACCGTGGGTGCCCCCCACCGTCGTTGCATGCAAACCAAAGCAACCAGACTCAGTGAGGATCTGTGTTGACATGATGCTCCCCAATAAGGCAATCGGGAGGGAGCGACACTTAACACCAACCATAGATCACATCATCAACGAGCTGAAGGGGGCCTGATTCTTTTCAAATTTGGACCTTAGGGCCGGGTACCACCAGGTTGTGTTGCATCAAGAATCATGTTACATTAAAATGTTCACCAATCACAGAGAGATGTACCAATACAAGAGACTAAGTTTAGGGGTGTCCTCTGCGGCAGAGGTATTTCAAAATATTATCCGTGGTGCATTGGCGGACCTCAACGATGTCTTGAACATAAGTGATAATATTCTCGTGTTCACAAAATCAGAGGCGGAACATCTGCACAAGCTTGCCAAGTGTTTTGAACGGCTTCAGTCCCTGGGTCTGACGCTCCACCAAGAGAAATGTGAATTTCTGAAACTGACCATTGAGTTTTTCGGATTCGTGTTCAAGGAGGGAGGTGTGTCCCCTGACCCCTGCAAAGTCAAGGACATCAAGGACGCTCGCCCACCAGAGAATGTATCGGAGGCACAGAGTTTCCTGGGCATGGTGACCTACTGTGGCCGCTTTATAAAAAACTTGGCATCTCGGCCGGAGCCCCTGTGGGCCCTCACAAAGAAGGAGACCATGTGGTAGTGGGGACCGCTATAGCAGGTGGCCTTTTAGGACATCAAGAGCGCCCTCACTGCCAATGACACTATGGCATTCTTTCATCCTGCCCTCCAGTTGGAGATCATAGTGGATGCCAGCCCATTTGGCCTAGGGGCAGTGTTGACACAAGTTGGCACCGATTCCAGTGTCAGGCCGGTGGTTTATGCCAGCAAGGTGCTGTCTGAGACCGAGCAGTGCTACTCCCAAATTATGCTGGAAGCCCTGGCTGTTCTGTGGGGGGCCAGGCACTTCCGGTTATACATTCTGGGTAGACCAGTGACGGTCGTGACTGACCAAAAGCCTCTGCTGCCAGTCTTGGCCGGTACCTCCTCTAAATCACCAGCGAGGATCGAAAGGTGGATGCTGACATTGCTCAAATATGGGGTCTATTGGCCGGGCTCCAACAATGCAGCTGACTACCTGTCTCGCCATCTGAGAGGTGACCTCGAGAGCGGGGTGGATGCCTGTGCAGAGGAAGCAGACGACCATGTTCAGCTGGTGGTGGAGGCGGCGACCCCAAATGCTTTGCCATTGGAAGACCTGGAGGTGGCAGCGGCCCAGGATGAATGTTTTCACATCCTCAGATCAGCAATGCAACAGGGATCTTGGAAGACAGTGCTGGACTCTCTGGCAATTAGAACACAGGATGCGAAGGTGGCACTCGAGCAGCTGTGGAAGGTGAGGGATGAACTGTCATTCTCCGCGTCCGGTCTCCTACTGAGGGGTGACCGGATTGTGGTCCCTCAAGCAAAGGTCCAGGAGGTCATCAAGGGGCTGCCAAGACCAAAGCCCGCCTGCGTCTCAAGTTGTGGTTCCCTGTGCTGGATAAAGGAGTGGAGTAATTTGTGGCCTAGTGTGTGTGGTGCCAGGTCGTGTCCCCCACACAGAGAGAGCCCTCCATCGAATCCATGCCCGAGGCACACTACACTGGAAGGTGGTGCATGCCGATTTTGGCTCCACAATGCACAGCACCCACTTCCTGGTGGTGGTTGACGAATCGTCCAGGTACCCGGAAGTTGAATTCATTCATTCGCTGGCCTTCGAGCATGTTGTGGTGGCCATGGGAAAAATCTTTGCGGCTCATGGACTCCCCAAGACTATGTTCGGAGAATGGGGCGCTATTTCAGTGCGATCGGTTTGCAGCCCTGATGGAAGACTACGGGGATCAACACCGAAAGATCACCCCGCCCTGGACCAGGGCAAATGGGGAAGCGGAGAGACTGATGCGTACTCTAAACAAAGTATTCTGCATAGCGCAGGGGCAAGGGTGATGCCTGGAAAGGTTGCTATACCAGTTCCTGCACGTCTACTGGACCACCCCCTACACATCCACAGGAGTGGCCCCGGCAGAAGCACTATTCAAGCGTTGCGAAGAGGACTGTTACCAGAGGTCGGGGAAAAGGAGCCAGCGGTCATTGATGACCAACAAGTAGAGCATGACCACAGGCTGAGGATTGAAAAAGAGAATCAGAGGAGAGGGCTCAGACATCAGCAAATGGTGCCTGGTGATGAGGTGCTTATCAGAAACAGGCACCCACACAGGAAGTTATCCCTGATGTACAAACCTGAGCCATTGGATGTAGTGGCCTCGGATGGCAAGACATCGGTCACGAGAAACGTGAGCTTCTTCGAAAGACTGGGGGAATCCAGGACGGAGGTACCCCCGGACCAAGTCATCGTGGAGGTTTCAGTCGAGCGCGGCGGTGTGGCCCCCTCCCTCGATCTCCGGTCAGTGTTACGGTCGCCGATGGATCCCCGCTCCAGGAGGTGAGCAGGAGGTACCCCCTGAGGACAGGGCAAGGGAAACCTATTCGCCTCAGTGACTATGTGTTTGAACAGTGATTCCGAGTCACCCCGGTGGAGTGCGCTAGTGATAAGGGGACCCAGGTGGTTGTGATCAAAGGGGTCCAGTTGGGTTCTGGTTTTGATATGATAGTTCTGTTTTAAGAATGTGATGTTCATACTGTTTATTGTTTGTCCTCATGAAAAAGGAGGAGTGTGGTGCTGCCCCTTTAAGGGCTTCAGCACGAAGCGGAGTGACGTTGCACTCTGCCACGTGCCTTTAAATAAAGGGGGCGTGCCCCAGCGGTCAGTGAGATCGGGGAGCCCGAACCAAACAGATGTCTTTGGTGTGAGTCTGTGGCAGGTGTGGGGCTCACGGGATATTGCGGGTTTGCAGAAAACCCCACAACAGGGGGCATGGAGGAAGGCCAGAGCGAAACAAAGAAGTGGGGTGCAGTTGATCCAATAAGGAGTCTCTTGGTTTTGCTGATGTAGGAGCATAGGTCATTTGCAGTGCACCAGGGCTGGATGGCAGAGAGGTAGTCAGGGATAAAGGAAGGTGCAAGTGCGTCAGTAGGAAGTTTGAAGAAGAGTTGTGTGTCGCCAGCATAGCACTGGAATTTGGGGGAGGATGAGGCAATGATGCGTTCCAGCAGGGAAATGCATATGATATAGAGGCAGGTCAAAAGAATGGAGCCCTGATTTACGCCACAGGTGGAGGTGGAAGTAGGGGAGGGGAAAGGGACAAGAATGGTTTTGGAGGAATGGTCGGTTAGGAATGAGCTAACCCAGTTCTGTGCCCGCTCCAAGATACCAAGTGTATCATGGAGGCTTTTTATGAGGATGGAATTGTTTATCGTGTCAAATGCAGAAGAGAGATCAAGGAGAATGAGGACACAGGAGCTTTTGAATTGAGTGATGCAAGCAGTTCTTCACGGGTGTTCAGGAGAGCAGTGTCTGTGGCTCAGGAAGCTTGGAATCCACACTGGCGGTCATGTAGACTGCCAACCAGTTCGGTATGGGCATGAGTTGGGGGAGTGCCAACATCTCGAGCAGTTTTCCCAGGAAGCGGATAATGGAAATGAGGCAGTAGTAAGCTGGGCAAGAAGGGTCTGCAGATAGTATTGTAAAGATGGGTCACACAAGGGAGTGCTTGAGGGAGGATGGAAAAGAACTAGAAGCAAAGAAGTGGTTGAAGAGATCAACAAGAGCAGGGGTGAGAGAGGAGATGTTGCCCTTGATGGTTCTGTATGAGCATGGGACAATCTGTTTGGATAGACCTCCATGGAGTTGACAACTCTGATCAGTTCCTCAGGGGAGACAGGAGCGAAGGAGGAGAAGAAGGAAGGAGGAGGGTGAGTGGTAGGGGGGCAGAAGGCAGATGGTTGAGTTGGAAGAGTGCGTGACCAAGGATGTTTAGTATATCCCTGTTTTTTAAAAGAAGTGAGAGGCAAGTGCATTACAAAGGGACTCAGAAGGAGTAGGGGAAAAACATACTGCAGATGGGTTGACAAGTTCCCTACACATTTTGTAGAGTTCAGCTGTGATGCAAAGCTCAAGAATGCAAGTACACAAATAATCACTTCTTGTACTCCTGACAGTATCTTGCTTGACACATCAATTCACAGAGGCCGATGTCAGAATGGAAGGCCGAGGCAACTGCCATGGAAGACATAAGCAGACAACACAAAGCAATGTGATACAGCAAGCAACGATAAATGCATGCTAAATGTAGGATGCAAACAAAAGTGCATGGTCAATGCAGATTTCATTGGGGCAGCATACAATTGATCAAATACTGCATTAAATTCATGCACCCAGCTGTGGGCAACTTGAAGCTGCAAACACCATGGTGCAGCATGCATTGGACATGCATGTGAAAACACCAATACCACTAAACGTAATGTGCTGGTACACAACATAGCATCCCAAAAACAGGTATCAATGTTCACACGGTTCTGGCTTGTAACTGGTACTGCACACCATAATTGGGGGACGCTAAGTAAGAGAGAGCAAAGGTGCCATCGATCCATAACCCCACAAACATTGCAAAGGATGTGAAGTGTCACTCATTACACATGGTCAAAATGCATGAGACACACACCAGCACAACCATCAACACCTGTCACTGCCGACAAACAGCCGGCCCTGCAACCCACTCTCAAACACCCAATAAAGGCCCACATAGTTCAAACTGCCCCAATTTTTAATATGAAGCAAGTGGCCCCACCAATCCATCGAAAGAACACCATGCCTAGACCTATCAACAGAATCACACCCTGTGAAACATGCACCCATGAAGAAGTACTGATGCCCCACAAGACAAGTCAATCCCAAGTGAGCACACACAATGCAAGACTGCCATGCAAACAACACACAAGCATCTACAAAAGCCCTTCACTTACCTGCACAGGGTACCCACCTGCCTTGCATACAATGCACACCAATGGAAGACACTTCCATTAAATGGAATGACATGTACAGTAACAACAGAAAGAACATGCATATCCCTGACAGCACATTCATTGATACAGAAAATATGCAGAGAGCACCCACTGCAAAAGCACCACAGGGTGCAAGAGGGTGACAGGACATAGATTGTGATCTACCCATGAGTGCAGCTTACAACGACAGAGAGAGGGAGAGAGAGTGACACTGAGCGGGAAGACCAAGGACATTCTACATCGAGTACACTGCCTGGATTGGAGATGTCCAATGACATGCACTACACCACAGTAGGTGGGGCCATAGATGAATTGACCAAGGTAGGTATCACAGTGACATGAGTACCACTTAAATATCCATACCGGCATGGTAGCATGCAAAGCATACATAAGTTAAATTACACATGCAGCAAACATGGTGACCAATTGCGCATGCTCAACATGCAAGATAGTGCTCATGCTTACCCGCTGACTGCGTCGGCATGGTCTGAATCATGCATCACCTTCACCCGAAACTTTGTCTCAAAATTAGGTACAGGAGGGACAGTGCCTGGTGGAGGGCATGGGGAGTATGGATGTCAAAAGGTGCAGGGTGTCTCCCCCGGGGCAGCAGTCACTGCCGGATCATGGATTTCTGCAACAACATGGAAGAAGACATTACAACAGACATAATGAAGTACAATTCTCACAGCACACATGTGTCAGGAAACACTGAACCCATAGTTACCTGCACATGCCATCCTGTGCACCACCATGCAAACATGCAAGTTGACCTCACTATGCATGCCTGCATGTCCACCACTGCAAATGACATGGCCTTGAGAGGTTGAACCCATAGGCCCTTTAAGTGAGGTAGCACTATATGGGATGGATGGGGATACAGATTTTACTCTCACACCAATAGTAAGACTGACTCAGGAAGTTGGAAAATCATAGCTGTTTTAATTACAATTGTCTTAAACAGGGAGGACAATAGACATCATCGGACGTTCGGTCAAGTTTCTCAACGATTTACAAGAAAAAAGAGTTATATAGGAAAAACCCGTCATCATTGACATCATACTACATGGCAAAATAGGAAAACCTACTTAGGGATGTGGTTGGTCTATGGGGAACATCTAGCTATACTTTCTATGGGGAATAGGATTGTGATTGTGTCTCTCAGGTCAGGTGGACATTTATGCCCACCCCTAGTACAAGCCATCTTCGCCGTCATGAGATACACAATATTTCATTGGTTTTCAAACTATAGGGCTCTATGCTATGTGGCCCTCTACAATTGGTTGGCACGCTTGTACCCTTCTGGAATATTCCACTCACCAGCAGCATGCAAGCTTGTACACCAGGTGGTTGTGGGTGGACTTGATCATGCCTTCCCACACAATTAGCCCATCACTCATCATCACTCCTTCTGTCTGCCATTCGAATTGTCTTTGAACTCAGCCTTGCAAAGTATCACTGCGCTTGCGAATAGAAGGGAATGTGCGCATGGTCTTGTCTTCAAGTCTCGGTGTAGGTTGCCCAAATTCCATTTTCATCTGGACCATTTTACAGGAGACCGTGTTTGAGCTCTTTCTTTCGTATGTAACACTATTAAATGAATACAACCTTGCACTTCTAGTGTTTTTCCATTACACCTCAACAGGAGCTTGCCTTACTTCTCACATTCATTGTATCTTCTCGATACAATGTATCTAACCCGTTGTATCTAACCCGTTTATTGGCTGCCCCAACCCTTGACACTGGGCCAGACAACCTTTCTCGAATCTTCCCTCATTGTCAGCTGTTTTCTGCTACTGCGCCACACTTTCAGCCCTTTTGTTCATTGGGTCCTAGTTTGCTAAAACACGACGTGGAAAATCCAGATGCTATATACATATATATATATATATTGACGGCACCGCCTGCAGTCTATTCACTATGTATAGCCAGCCTTCAGGATTACTTAGTCTACTTCCGTTCCAGCATCTGTACAATCATAAAACGGCTTGCATTTTCTTCAGTTCTCTCTGAATGTGCAATTTTCATTCTGCACATGAAATGTTGCTCAATTCTACAGTTTGCCATCAGATTCTATAAGGTCTATATACTCTCTTCATTGGCCTCTCTTCTGGGTGCGTCATTTCTGCTTCATGTGATGTCACCACTTGTCTCTTTCATTCACCTTCACACTTCTTTCGGAATCTCTTTTAAAAGACTGTAATTTCTTCCCAGGTATATCATATAGGGCTTTCTCAATGGATACCTTGTTTCGAGGATTCTTTGCGTTATAAGGACTATTATTGGCTTTGTACATGTCAGGATTTCCAGCTTCCAACATATAGGCAAAATGGGGGCAGGACTTCTGGTGGAGGCACTTTGTTCCTCCTCTACAAGGCTAACACCAGAACTCAAGTAAAAAATATGTAAAATAATAAAAATAAAACCTGGAAAGGGCAATTCAAAAACAAAATGCCAACATCTGGGACTGGGGTCAACTAAATTATCAATTATTTTTTTTTTTAAATCAAAAATGTCCATTATGGACGGGGGCTGTTGGGTCCACACAGGAGAGGGGAGAGGCAGAGAGCATGTCAACTTCCACCCAGTAAAAAAAAAAATGTTTTTAAACAAATTCCCTCTATTGGCTCATGGACTGCACGGCTATGGTGGGCCGGGAGGCATGTCTCTTCTGGCACCATCATCATGCATTGAATCAGAAGGTGGAAGTGGTGCTGGAGGCTCCCATGCAGTGCCCTGGCCTGGTCCTCAGTGGCAGTGGCCATGCGTAACACTGATGAATGCACCGTCAGACTGAGGGCTTGGAGGTCACCATGCACAACCTCACAGGCTGCACGGAATTCCTCTGCGATAGTCTGCCTCAACAATACCATCTCTTGGCGGGAAACAGTTTTCTGGTGGCTGCCTCTTCCTCACGGATAACAGCTCTGTGGGCCAACAACTCATGCCTCAGGGCTTCGCTGTGTGCCCGACCTCTGCAAGTAGGGAAGCCTTCAGAGACCTCAGATCTGCCTGTCGGCCTCCATGCACAGCCTGTTGGAGCCACTTGTGGACCGCATGAACCCCAGTTGCTGCTCCACCTGTGTTGCCGGCGGGATCATGGAAATGGCCACCCTATCTATGCCCTCAGCCTGTCAGTGTGTGGAATGCAACATCTGCTGCTCCCACACTGTCTGCCTAGGCTGCACACGTCCCCCGAGTGTGCAGGTCCCACATCTGCCTTACCCAAGGGAGCATGGCCCTTGCTGTGATGCCACTGTCTCTGGCTGCCGGACTGCAACCCTCTGTTGTCCATCTGCCCCAGGACCATAAACAAATACATGGGAGTGTGGCTTGCAGCTGTTACTACCACAGATGGGCGTGACTGACTGTGTGGAGGCACCTGACCCCCCTGCAGACTCACAGGCCCCAACTGCTCCACCCATTGGTGCACTCACCTCCGCCAGCATTGAGGAATGCACATCTGGTTCAGAGCATCAAAGCATCAGAGCTACTGGAGTCCAAAGAATCAGAATTGTCTGTAGCAAGGTTCAGGATGGTCTGTAGCACCATTGGATTCTCACGGCCTGCCACACCACATGCTCCACTGGTGGTCTGAAGCACCACAGACTCTTCCACCTCCTCCTCCTCTGCATCTGGTGCCTCCTCACCTGCACATGGACAGAAAAAGACATGTGGAGTTATGTGCAACTTGCCTGCAGTAAACATGTGTAAAACATTGCTGTCATGCAACAAAATACAGGGCATGTCACTATAAGAGGAACAGCATCCACACACTATGTACAAAAAGATCATGGCATATGCAGACTGGCAACAACATTCCCCGCTCAGGGCCATGCTGCCATTGGATACACTGCCACCAAACAAGGTCGTTAACAAGCACACTATGGCACATGGCACAGCTAACTGTTGATTAATATCAGTGAACCAGGCATGGCCATGTGGCTGTGTGAAATACTGTTACATGACATGGCAACAGGCAGACACGCATATCCACATCCAAGTCCGCATCCATCACATGCCACAGCAGTGTTGACCTTGCACAGGGACTGAACACAATGGAAACATCCCCTAAGTCTGTGAAAAAGGAACCTGTCCCAGTTGATATATGGATGTAATATTATCACCTAGCTAAGGTCTGTGAAGTGGGGAGAGAAAGTCAATGGTGTTGTAGATAGGAAAAAGGAACAGTGACACACAAGAAGGAGAGGGGCATGGACCCCTGGAGTATGTGCTGAGTGTGAGAGGGTAACAGGGATCAGGCCTCACAATGATGTGACTCAAGAGTCATTGCCATAGCGGCAGCATGGATGTGCACAATCTAGACATATGCACACTCACTCTGGGCATGTTATAAGGCATGTTGGTTGTCATTTTGGATGTTCTATGTAGAATGGAAGCACCTATATACATGTGTGAAAAGAGAATCTATACCCTGCAGGGCATGAAGTGTAACTCGTTTATCGGTCTCAAGCTCATGTCTAACACAGCAGAATCACTGACATCATGGATGCAGCCAACAAGAGGTCATCTATTGGTATCATGTTGCAGGTGTTGAGTGGGAATGCTAGTGGGGGATGAGTACTGTCATAAGGCCATGTTCAACTGATGTACAACACATGGATTGTATCCACTCTTGTGTACACTGGACAGGAGTCGGTACACTATGACATGGTTCAACCAGGGCAGTCATTCAAATGCAGCCAGATGTGCACCATAACCATACATCTTCGAGATCATTCACTACTGATGCTTCACTACACGTACTCAGGATGCACAATGTTGGTCACTCAACAAACGTGTCCTCGTAATTATCCAGGCCTCCCACACCTAGCACCTGTTCTATTAGAATTAATTGGTGACCCCCCTCCAGTTGCAAGAGCAGAGGCGAGATTGGCACCCAGGTTGGACTTGGTGCGGCAGGTGAGGTAATTCCAGCGCTTCACTACCTGTGCAGTAGTGCACGTCTCATACCCTGTGGGGTTGATCTCATCTGTGACATGTTGGCAATGCACCATACGATAAGCAGGTGTATGTGTGCTCCCTGGTTGCTGGCAGATGTCAGAGTGGTGCATGGTGATATCATAATGTAAGTTCCTCTTCCTCAATGTGCTAGTGTCCTGTGCCATGCCATGGAGTTCAGCCTGTTCCTGCTGTGTCGGCGTTGCCTTCTTGCCACGTGATGTTGCCCTTGTGTGGCTGGGACCACTCTGGGCTGCAGATGCCAGACCACTAGTTGCCTGGCAAAACAGAGGGGGGTCTGGGAAACTCTCTGCCAGCACGAACACAGCCCATTGACTTGTTCTTGGGTGGATGGCCCCTGGGAGAGTCTCAACCAAGTCTTTTGCTCACTGTTCTTTTCACAAAGAAGAAATGTCCCCGCATATCAGTCTTTTTCCTGCCCAGGGGCAGTTCAGCACCAAAATGCTAGGCAATTCTCCTCTGAACAAGAGTACCACAGCAACCCCATACACGTGTTTCAGCCTAGTTGAGCATCATGGGTAAGGTGAAGCTGTGCCTCTCTAAGACCAGTGAGCAAGGGGTCCACGTCTGCATTCCCCTGGTAATTTAGGGTGAGCGCCAAAGTTACTTGCTATGCAAAACAGAGGGGGGTCTGGGAAACTCTCTACCATCACAAACACAGCCCATTGACTTGTGCTTGGGTGGATGGCCTTGGCAAGAGTCTCAACCAAGTCTTTAGCTCACTGTTCTTTTCACAAAGAAGAAATGTCCCTGCATATCAGTCTTTGTGCTGCCCAGGGGCAGTCCAGCACCGAAATGCTAGGCAATTCTCCTCTGAACAAGAGTACCACAGCAACCCCATACACTTGTTTCAGCCTAGTTGGGCATCATCAGTGAGGTGAAGCTGTGCCTCTCTAAGACCAGTGAGCAAGGGGTCCACGTCTGGATTCACTAGTTGCCTGGGGCATGGCATTACCCCCTGGGGCTGTGGCAGCTGCTTCTGCTGCACGTCACTTACTCTTTTGGGCTGGGACAGCTGCTTCTGCTGAACATCCCTTACCCTTCTGGTCCAGGACAGCTGCTTCTGCTGTATGTCCCTTACCCTTCTGGGCTGGGATAGCTGCTTCTGCTGCATTTCCCTTACCCTTCTAGGCTGGGACAGCTGCTTCTGCTGCACTTACCTTACCCTTCTGGCCTAAGATAGCTGCTTCTGCTGCACGTCCCTTACTCTTCATGGTTGGGACAGCTGCTTCTGCTGCACCTACCTTACCCTTCTGGCCTGGGACAGCTGCTTCTGCTACACGTCCCTGAACCTTTTGGACTTGGACAGCTGCATCTGCAGGACATCCCTGACCCGGGCCACCTCTGCCCCTTACACTTTTGGGGCCTTTCAACTCATGTTCCAGCTGTAAGTGAAAAATGGAAGGCACACCAAGCAATTGTCCTGGGCAACAAGTGTGAGGGAGCAGTATTCGTGATGGAAGACAAACTTCTGTGGTCCAGCAAGGCTGAAAACTACTCCAGGTGTCAAAAATATGCTATGCTTAATGCACAGGCACCCCAAACAAAGAAATAATATGTGTACACGAGACCAGGATAGCTTACGGAAAAAGAATAAAGCAGTGCACGATATGCAGTGGCACTCAGTAACACAAAAAATGTGAAGGCAAACCCCAGGAAGCTACCCAAAAGGTAAGAATAGAGTTATGCGATACACAGGGACACCCAGGGGTTCATTCCGAGTTGGGCGGTAAAGGAAAAACGATGCCGGTAAAGGATTACCGCCATCATTTCCCTTTACGGCCCATTCTGACCCACCAGACCGTTATTTACGGCGCCGTAAATTACGAGGTCGTAAATAGCGGTTTAATGGCACGCGCCCGACACTCCATACCGAAAATAGCGCTATGGCGTAAACCGGAGCTGATCCAAAGTAAAGCGGACATGGAAAAAACGGCCTCCACAAGGCTGCAAAGTACCTTACCGCCATGGAGTAAATACCGGCATCGCCGAGAAGGTGTTAAGAAGCATGAGCAGTGTTTCAAAGAGGCACAGGTGCACTCAATCAGCACAGGTGGAGGCAATGGAGTCTGTCACAGCACAAAAGGAGCACACCCACACACCACACCCCCTCCCACACCAAGATGATACCAATTGTAGCAGCATTCCTGGAGCTGGAGGCCCTGCTTGCAAGGCAGCAACTACAACAACAGCAACAACAACAACCACAGCCCCCACCACAGAGGATACACAGGAGGAGAAGGAGGGTGAGACAGGCCCAGCATGCCCTACCGGTGCAGCCACCATTACCATGCCGGCAGCCCCCAAACCTCCGCATCAGAGCCACCCCCTTCAACCTCACACCAGAGCAGATCCACACCCTGTACCGGCTTGACCGGGACACCATTACCACCATAGTGGACCTGATACATGACAACATAGTGAGCCGCATAGAAATATGCACTGCCATCCCCCCTCTACTGAAGGTAGTGTCTGTGCTCCACTTCCTTGCCACAGGCACCTACCAGCATACATTGGGGCACATGCATGGCATTTCACAGCCCATATTTCCCGGATACTCAACCAAGTGCTGGATGCCCTCCTCAACCACACAAGGGACTACATATCCCTACCACAGACTCCCCAGGAGATATATGATACCAAAGTTGCCTTCCATGCACTGGCAGGCATGCCAAATTGCATAGGTGCCCTCGACTGCACCCACGTCGAATTGGTGGTCCCGCATGCCATGGAGGTGCTGTATCGCAACCGCAAGCAATACCACTCCATCAACGTCCAGATGGTGTGTAATGCCAGTAAAGCCATCACACATTGCAATGCCCGATACCCCGGATCAACTCATGACTCCTTGGTCCTGCGGAACTCAACACTACCACGCTACATGGAGCGACATGCTGGACGACGTGCCTGGCTACTTGGTGAGTACCCTGAATGGGCCATGGCAGTGCATTGGGGCTGTGAGTATGTTGTCTGCATACTCCACCTGTGTGGGAAAGGGGGGGATGCATACTCCACCTGTGTGGGAAAGGGGGGGAGATGCATACTCCACCTGTGTGGGAAAGGGGGGGAGATGCATACTCCACCTGTGTGGGAAAGGGGGGGAGATGCATACTCCACCTGTGTGGGAAAGGGGGGGGAGATGCATACTCCACCTGTGTGGGAAGGGGGGGGGTGCATACTCCACCTGTGTGGGAAAGGGGGGGAGATGCGTACTCCACCTGTGTGGGAAAGGGGGGGAGATGCATACTCCACCTGTGTGGGAAAGGGGGGGGAATGCATACTCCACCTGTGTGGGAAAGGGGGGGAGATGCATACTCCACCTGTGTGGGAAAGGGGGGAGATGCATACTCCACCTGTGTGGGAAAGGGGGGGGATGCATACTCCACCTGTGTGGGAATGTTCACGCCAGTGCACGATGTGCACCTCACAGAACACTGTGCCCTAAGACAAGTGACACGGCACATGACCACCTAACCACACAGTGCTGAATCCGAGGCGACAACTAACACTACATGACTAACAGGAAACCTGGCCAAATACCACAACACATGCACCACTCATCGGCGGCCCTTACAGACTGTAAGGGCATCCTGCACCATGCAGTGCAATAGCACCATGTGGCTGACTCCTGCATCACAACACACAGGACAGTCATCCCTGGGAGTGCATAGAAGTGAGTCTAACAGGGATCCCACAGCGTGTCACTGGTCCTGCACCCCCATAGGATTGCTGCAAGTCACCATGGTAGGGATCAGTGCAGAATGACGAGTATGCTACCAACTACAGCCAACAATCCCCTGTCACCAAATCTCGCGCATGAGATCAATGAATGCAGTCAAACACTGCTGCATGCATATATGACGCACATGCAACAAGACGTGAGTGCACACCATGACCCATCAGGAAGAAGCTACCCCCTCCATCATTCCATTGCACAGGACACATACCCGGGCCAGTAATGGGGTGACTGTATCCTGGGACATGTGTGCATGGCCAGTAATCACCTGCTGCCATGTAAGACTAGTACAGTTCTGCACCATGAATGTACAAACACTTACCTTCATTCCACTCTCATGCAGGTGATGCTGGCTACCCTTTGAAGCCGTGGCTCATGACCCCGGTCCGCAACCCACAGAACAGGCACAAGGAGGACTACAATAGATCCCATACCCGTACACGGGTGGTGATAGAGCAGACCTTCGGTCTGTTGAAGGCACGATTTCGTTGCCTCAGCCGGTCGGGTGGGGCACTCTTCTACAGCCACGAGAAAGTGTCCAAGATCACCATGGTATGTGTAATGCTGCACAACATGTGCATCCGTCAGAACGTGCCACTGCCCCCTGACCTGGAACTGCTACCACCAGATGATGATGAGGGGGAGGTGGAAGGAATGGCAGGACAGCATCACGTGCCGATGCACAGGAGGGACGTTCCGTGCGGCAATCATTGATCGGACAATATTTCTGACTCACAAGTCAGCTGAGGGTGTGAGGATGACAGACATTGGGCACTGGGTGTGGGGATACATGTACACCATGCACTGTGAGACATTAAAGGACAACTGCACAATGATCAATGTCCACTCTGTTTCTTAGGGATGATCAACCAGTGTATTGAGTAATAATGTTCAAACGTGTACAACAAAACCTCCACCCTCACCCCCCTCCCCCCATCTCCCAAACACACCCTCACCCCCTCACCCTCCCCCCCAACTCCCACACACACCCTCCCCCCCTCCCCCCAACTCCCACACACACCCTCACCCCCCTCCCCCTCCCCCCCCAAATCCCACACACACCCTCACCCCCCTCCACCTCCCCCCACAACAACCCCACAATAGTCCCATTGGTACAACATAGGCAACATGTGTGTGCCAGCATGGTCAACGTGCACTCCCAGAGCCAGGGGGATCCATGTCGTGGCGGCACAATGTATGCAGTGAGCGTCGGACCAGGCTGGTCTGCGTGGACGAGCTTTGGGCGGGTGGGTCCACCCGCTCGGGCTGTGGTGTGGGGTGTGCTGCCTCCAGGGCAACTGCGATCCAGCTCAGCACCTCGCAGAGCCGGTTTGTGTTCACCGTGATCACCTCGTCCAGAACCTGAAGGTCATTGTGCCACTCCAACCTAGAATCACGATTGTCCCTGATGAACTCCTCAATGAGGCCTGTGAGGTGCTGGGAGCGCAATACATCCGTGGCCGATGTGGCCGATGTGCTTGGCAGGCTTGGTATTGGGCCTGCAGGCCTTTCCGGAGTGTCTGCAGGGGAAGTGGATTCAGGACAGACAGGTTGTAATCCTTGCCCTGTGAGCCCTGGGGTGTCACTCTCCCCGGAGTCGCTGTGTGCCACCTGGCTGTATGATGGTGTGTCAGGGGTATGGGCAATGTCATTGGTATCCTCCGCGTTGGCTCTGGAAATTGATGATGGGCTGTCTGGAACATCGAGGAGGCACATGGCTGCATGGCACACTGGACTCCTCTGAGTGCAGCGTGGGGCACGTGTCCAGCGGCACTGCAGGCATGGGTAGGGGTGCAGGTGGGGGTTGTGCACCCTCCATGGGGGTTGCAGGAGCAGGAGGTGTTGCTTGTGTTTTTCTCCTGCTTGCAGGTATACGTTGGCCCCTGCCTCTGCCCCTGGAGGTACTGGCCCGGGTGCTTTCCTGGTCCTCACTGTCATGCCCGCTGCCTGTGGGGGGGGAGAGAGAGACGGCATGAGCAATGATTTGGGTGTCAGCATTTGTACATGCCTATGGTATCACAATGGGATTGCAGCGTTTTGTGGACATGTGGGGGTGAGTGGGACAATGATCTGGGATTGGATGCTAAATGCATGCAGATGTCTGGGTCACTCATGTTGGCGGAGTACTGTGATGACTCACATTCACAGTGTTTACAATCACTGCCCCATGCGCCTCACAGATTCGCCCTCTTTGTGTGGCATGGGCCATATGGGTTACAGCCTTGCACCTGACATCAGACTGGGTCCCACTTGTTACGGCATGATTTCATTGGGGGGGGGGGGTTTGCCCAACCATGACGTGACACCTTGCCCAGCCCTTGGCAGTGACTTACATTAGGAATGCATGTTCTGTCTTGAATCATGACACTCACCTCCATCAGCGGATGACGCTGCACCGCACTCCATTTCGCCAACCCATTCTATGGCTTCTGTGCCCATCATGGCCACGCACGTTTCCTCCCACGGCATCATTTTGATGGGGGAACCTGGCCCTCCTCCTGCTCCAGGGGCTGACTTCGGTTTGCCGAGAGGATGGCCCGCACCAGGAGACGGAGGTCATCCCACCGTTTCCGGCAATCCTTGGTGGTGCGGGGGGTGTTTCCTAAGGCGCTCACCCTCTGTGCTACCAAGGCCCAGATCTCTTTCTTCCTGACGACGGTGGACCTATGCATATCACTGCTGAATACAGTGTCTGCATGTTCGTGCAGGGTGTCCACCAGTATCTGGAGCTCATCCTGGATAAAGCGCTCCTTTCTTATGCGTGCAGCCCCCTTTTTTAGTGCTTTAGGCATGATGCTGGTCTCGAATGCCAATTTCTCTCTTCAGTATATGCCTCCGGGTCGTGTATGGAGAGGATGGCAATGGATTGTGATTTTAAAGATGGCCGCCATGCTCCTTCCCGTTCCTGTGCGGTGACGTTTTTTCCGGTTCCGTTCTTTACAGGTGACAGTAAATAGCGGGGACCGCTATTTACAGTCACCGCTGATTACTCCATGTCGGTAGTGTTATGTACGGTGCATTTGTTGGCGGTAAGGGCTTTGGGGGCACTTTTGCAGCATGGCGCTAATGTTCATTACCGGCATGGCGGTAAACGCGTGCTCGCGAAGTCAGAATAGGCCGATTTTTACAGCCAGCACGGAAACGCTCTTAACGCCATGCCGGTATTCCCCTATACTTACCGCCCAACTCGGATGACCCCCCCAGAGTTGTAAAAATGGGTAGACGACTCTCTGTTAGCCTCACAAAAAATAAAAGTAGATGTGTTCATATGGTCCCTGAACTGAACGGAATGCGTGGCACCCCAAAATATGCAGTACTCCACTCGTCCTTCTCCTCCCCTGCACACGGAAATTTGGAGTTGCTTCCACACGTACTAATATATCCCCGATTATGGCATGCTCAACGCCTGCGTGCAGCGTGTGTCATGTAGGTTACATGATGAGGGTCTTTCCTCGGATTTCACGTGTCCACTCTCATTTTTTACTTGCAAAGTCCCATCACTCTGTTTCCGGCAGCCAACCTAGATACACACAGAAGACACATGCTCCTGCCTCTGTGCTTTTTTTCCTGCCTCCCAAAGCCCTGTGCAGCCTCTTACTTATCCATCTGCTGCTGCCTGTCCAGTGTGTGTGGCTGCTGCTCACCTGTACTGGGTTTGGAGTGCCAGCTGTCCAGCAATTGCCTATGCTCCTGTCCTTGGCCCTGTGACCACCTCAGATGCTTGATCAGATGCCCACTGTGCCATACCACCACTGTCTTCACAGCCCAGTTCCAGGACCACTTTGCCCACACACATCTGCATTGGGGGTTGCTATGTCGGCACCATCATCATCAGACCAGAGCGGCAACCCCACGGCAGCGAGGCAGAGAACTGTCAACTTCACCGCCAGGGAAGTTGACATCCTGGTGTAGAAGGTCCTGGAGCATTATGATGCCCTCTTCAACCCTTTGATGCAACGGGGCAAGGAAGGACATCAGCAGATCTGGGACAGGATAACGGATGCTATCAACGCTGATGGGTGGCATGCCACACCTTTAAGACCGTGCCAGGCGCTGGGCGGACCTGCAATACAGGACCCAGAGCGAGGCCCTGCGCTACATCCAGGCCGGTGCCACCGCAGTAGTCATCTAACAACATGCAGGTCCTGGAGAAGTTCGACCCGGCGCTGCACACCCAGGTCTGTGAGTTACATGAACACCTGGAGTCGACTGGTGAGTAGACATGCGCTGCAATGCTCTACAGTGCATGTGCTCTGTGCATGTCATGGAATGTTAGCAGTGACCCCCTTAGGCTTGCAGATGTCTGCCTGTATGCCCCAGACATTTCTCTCCATGTGTGTATATAGACAATGGGCCTCATTACAAGTAGCCCGGTAAAAACGGGTTCATTACCGGCATGCCTGTAAGAGCGGGTCCGTGCTCATATGAACCCGCTAATAGCGGGTGATCATGAGTGCGTGAGAACGCGCGAACCCCCATGCCGGTAATGGAAATACTGGCATGCCTCTAAAGGCCCTCCAACCCCCCGATAGCGGCATCACAGGACCTGCCGATACCGGCACCGCCAAGGAGCAACCCCTAAATACCGGGCTGGTAATACCACCATGCTAATACCGGGTTCGCAAAACCGGACCCGGAAATAACGTCATCGCGCAGGAACTGGAAATGGGCCGGTGGCTATCTTTAAAAACACAATCCATTGCCATCCTCCCTAACCACCAGTCCTTTCGTGTCGTGCTGCGTCAGAAAACCCTGAGGATGTCAACAGAAGCTGACCCCCCGGAAGCGGAAACAGCGTTTCTCTGACGCTGAGCTCAACATGCTGGCAGACACTCTGCCCCAGCATGCAGACATAATCAATACAAATGACATGAAGCATGCTGCCCAGATGAAGAAAAAGCAGATCTGGCAGGAGGTTGCCCAGAGGGTGTCGGCCATTGGGACCCCCCCACGTACTGTGCTGGACTGTCGCTAGAGGTGGGATGACCTCCGCTTGAGGGTGAGGAACATTCTGGCAGTCAACAGGAGGGCGGCTATGGCAACAGGCAGGGGGCCACACTCATCAGCAAAGCTGATGCCCTGGGTGGAGGCTGCCAGCTCATTTTCATTGATCCCGAGTCAATAGAGGGATTCGGAGAGATGGAGATGGGTGCTGCATCATCCCCAGAAGGAGGTGAGTGACCCTGCACATCCCGGTAGGGGAAACCATGACGTAGCAAAAGTGACGTGGAGTGAGACTACGCAAGCCAATGCATGTCCCAGACCCACATCAACATATCCAGTCAAGAATGCATGCCACACCCTGCCACACACAAATGCATGCTGAGTGCCAATCCCAATACCAACACACGGGCAACATAACACGACCGTGCCCATCTAACGCAACACACAGCCCCTATATCAATGGCATGCCACCTGCCATGCATTGATAGCCTACATGCCCCCTCAGAACACAAATTGCCACGCTCCTGTAATTAATGGATGCATGAATGTATGAATATATCACAGCGCAATAGTATGTAGCTGGCATGTGACACCATCACTGATGATCTGCATCTCTTCTAACCCCCAGGCACCAATGAGAAAGATGCCAGTCAGGAGAGAGGCGCAAGGGCATCAACATCACGCCATGGGACAAGGGCCACCTCCACCACCACCCCCCAGCCAGAGAAACAGGCCAGACCAATAGGCAGTGTGCCAGACCGGGTTGATACCCAGCAAAAAACACCTGCTGCCAGTGTGGGCCACACACATCAAGACCAGCAGCAGCCACCCACAACAGTGGGAGGGGTTTCCGTTCCTGCACCACCAACCACTGCGGACGTTGCGGATGCGAATGTGGACACCGAGGGTGTCACAGTCGTGTCCACTACACCCACCCCAAGCCCCCTCGTCACCCCCCCACCCCATATGGAGGCCGACAGCAGTGACGACCCCTGCCTCCGCGACTCCAACCTCGGAGATTCGGACATGTGCCTATTCCAGGAGGACAGCACCCTTGATGTGGGCCCCACGCAAGCGCCATCCACCACCCCGGCTACCACCACCCTAGCTAGCACCACCCCGGCTACCACCACTCCAGCTACCACTGACACCTTTGAGGCTCGCCTGTCGAGGGTGGAGGCACTACAGGAGTCATGTGGCAGTATATTGCCGATGGGGAGGACACGAGGAGGGCCATTGCTACTGCCATTGGGGAGACCACAGCAGCCATCGCTGCAAACGCTGCTGCCGTTAACGCATCTGCAATCGTCATGAGGGACTGTCTGGGGGCAGTAACGCAAGTACTAACGTCCATCCTGCACCATATGCAGCAGCCACGCCTTGGAGCAGGCTTGGAACCTGCCTCTGACACGTCCTCTGCTACAACACCTTCAACCTCAGCCCACACAAGCCCTGTACGGATGACCTGAAGGAGTGCACGGCACTCGGAGATGCCACCCCTGGATACCAAAAAGGCCAAGAAGTAGATTGGCCAGACAATGGCCGTTGGACACATGGTTGTTGGTGAAGGGAACAATCATTAGAGTACATTTGGGGACATTTGGGGTTTGTAGGGTGGGTTAGGGAGTTCACTGGGGACATTTGAGGTTTGTAGGGTGGGTTAGGGAGTTCACTGGGGACATTTGGGGTTTGTAGGGTGGGTTAGGGAGTTCACTGGAGGTTGGGGGGGGGGGTGTTCACATTGTTGCCTGTTAGAAAAATACACCCGTTGTGTGCCAAAAATTCAATGGCTGAACATTCTTCATTTTGTGCATGTACATTTAATGTGTGATGGTGTTCAGTGGCCAACTCCCAACAATACAAGTGTACATGTCCACATGGAGCCAGTGTGTCACTGACACATGTCTATCATTGTCCCTGCATTTCAGAAGTATTTGTGAATTAGTGCTTGGCGTACAGCATGGCCATCCCGTGCCATCACGTACTGGCAGGGGGGCTACTTCACCTCCGTCTCCATCCTCATCATCCTCACCTGGGCCATGCATGTCAATGTCAGGTGGCAGTGGTACATTTCTCCGGACTCACATGTTGTGCAGCATGACACAGGCCATGGTGATCTTCGCCACCTTCTCAGGCCTATATAGGAGTGCCCCACCAGACCTTCTGAGGCAGCGGAACCGCGCCTTCAACAGGCCAAAGGTCTGCTCAATCACAATACGGGTACGGGTGTGCACACAATTGTACTCCTCTTCATGGCGGTTCTGCGGGTTCCACACAGGGGTAAGTAGCCACAGCCTCAAGGGATATCCTCCATCACCTGCAAGCAGATACAAATAGGTGTGTGTGTCACTCTGAACTGCCACCTTCAGGGAGCATAGTCATGGCGGCAGCTATTTGGTGTGGGCATGCGCATGTCCCTGTACGCATGCAAATATGTTACCTAGATGCAATCTATACTGTCATGAGGTGTGGTAGTCTGGATGGCGTTCAATAGATGATGCAGGGTGTTATCATGCATGCTGAGGCAGATGTGCTGTGGTAGTTCAACAATGTTTAGCCTCCAATTCATGCTGTTCATTCTTCACTGTGCATGGTCACACTGACCACATTGCCACAGTTGCCATCCTGTTCATTCATGCATTGCTTGCCATCACCATGGTGGCCTGGTTGTGCCTCTTACTTGTTGTCATCGATTTGCATAATTTGTGAAATGTGGCCCAGTGATGTGTCATGTTCCATTTGCTGGTTCAGGTCAGGAGTGTTTAGCTCTGCATGCATTCTCCAATCACAGGCAATTGCCACCCAGGTGGAGTATTCCCCCCTTTCCCAACCAAGTGGAGTATGCCCCCCCTTTCACACCCAGGTGGAGTATGCCCCCCCTTTCACACCCAGGTGGAGTATGCCCCCCCTTTCACACCCAGGTGGAGTATCCCTCCCCCTTATGCATCCCTACACCTCAGTACCCCAAAGCACTGCCAAGGGACAGTTGTGCAACTCACCAAGCAGCCAGGCACGTGGTCCAGCATGTCGCAACATGTGACGGGGTAGCGTGGAGTTTTGCAGTACCATGGCATCATGTGTTGATCCGGGAAATCGGGAAATCGGGCGCAGCAATGTGTGATGATCTTGCTGGAGTCACATACCATTTGCACATTGATGGAGTGGTATTGCTTACGATTGAGGTACACCGCCTCTATTGCAGTCAAGGGCACCAACACAATTGGGCATGCCTGCCAGTGCATGGAAGCCTACTTTGGTGTCGGCTATCTCCTGGGCAGTCCGTGGTAGGGATATGTGGGTGCTTGCGTGCTTCAGGAGGGCATCCAGCACTTGGTACAATATGCGTGAAAATAGTGGCTGTGAAATGCCATGCAGCTGGCCCACTGTGTGTTGGTAGGTGCCTGTGGCCACGAAGTAGAGCACAGACACCACCTTTAGTAGCGGGGGATGGCAGTGCGTATTTCAATGAGGCTGGCAATGTTGTTCTGTATCATGTCCACTATGGTGGTGATGGTGTCACGGTCCAACCGGTACAGGGTGCAGATCTGCTCAGGGGTTATGTTAAAAGGACTGGGTCTGGTGCAAGGGATTGGTGGTTGCCTACGAGGTACTGCTGGCTGCGCTGGTGGTAACTGCTGGGCCTGTCTCACCCTCCTTCTCCTCCTGCGTCTCCTCTGTACTGCCTGTTGTTGCTGCTGTAGTTGTTGTTGTTGCTGTAGTTGTAGCAGAATGGGCATGTCCTCCAGCACCATGATTGCAACAGCTAGTGATAGCATTTTGGTTTTGGAAGGGGTGTGGTGCATGGGTGTGCTAATTTTATACTGGCCCAGCCTCCATTGACTCCACCTGTGGGGATTGTGTGCACCTGTGGCAGTTGCCTTGTATTCTGATTGCTGTTTGTGGGTGGTCCGCGATGCCTGTATGGCCGGCATCGTGCAGCCCGTAATTACCGGCTTCGTGATGCCGGTATTTGCATGTCCGCGTGGGTTGGGATGTCCCCCTATTACCGGCATGCCAGTATTTGCTCCCCGAAGGGGCGCATGTACGCGCCCATGCCGCTATTAGGGTGTTTAGGGTGCCGCTGATACCGGGTTGCCAGGTCAGAATACACCAGAGCGGTAAACGATGCCGGTATTAGCATACCGGCATCGTTTTTGCCTTACCGCCAACCTTGTAATGAGGCCCAATATGTATTTTGAATGAGCTATCACTTGCATTGTGTGTTGTAGTGCTGACTTTCAGATCGTGCACATGCAATATTACTTGTGCCTGAGACATGCCATGGTGACAAGTGTGACAGTTGAGGTAGTGTTGCCCTCGTCATGTTCATTCATGATGTTGATATGTATGTGCCGAAGATGGGAATGTGTGACTGAGCATCACTCACACCTAGATGCAACACATTCATTTGGATGTCTGGCTCAGTCACATAGAGGCATTACAGTTCACAGGACTCTGATGTGATTTGTCATCACACTACTTGGGGCCTCCCAGTTGATGTGTGTGCATGTGCTTTTTGCGGCATGCTGACATGTGCATGTGCAAATGATGCATGCGTGTGGAGCATACGCAATTGATTGGTTGTGACAGTGGCAAGTAGCCTGATGTGAATGTGTGGAGTGATGGTCAAGCAGTTGTCTGCATGGGTGTGGATTGCATGTCCATGCGTGTGGGTGTGGAGGTTGATGGTTGTTTCCTTGACTAGTCATGTTCATGTGAATGTTGGTGTTGCCACACACAAATTGGTGCAGATGTTTTTGTTCTGTGTCCCCTTTTCCACAGTTACATCTGATGAAGCGGGCGGAACCAGTGCTGTGGAGCATTGCAGGAGGGATGCCTCCATCAGGCAGATGTTCAGGGCCAAGCCTTGCCTCCATGAAAGCACATCTTCGGGGAGCGGTGTGGCTGTGACAGTGCCGGTGACATCGGGCATGGCTTCTTGGGGTAAGTTCAAGAAGGTGAAGGTGGGAGTAGTGGTGGGGACAGGTGATGCCACACAGTGGCCATCAATGGCAGAAGATGCCCAAGAGTCATCCAGGTTGGCAGAGGGGGTGGGGGTGGACATTGCAGCCCAGCCCATGGGGTCAGATGGGGGTGTTGAGGTGGGAATGCCTACCGCAGTCCTGTCCCAGGGATATGAGTCTGTACAGGCCACCATGGAGGTGCCTGTGCAAAATCTAGTCCCTGGGCCATCAAATGCAGCAGTATGCGCCTGCCAGGATGCCTCCACCCAGACCCACCACCCATCGTCGGCTGATGTGTCCACCCAGATCGACACCGCCTTACCATAAGGATTATGTGCTACCCCTGCAGGCCAGGTTGGTGAGGCAGACAGCTGTTATTTGTGATGATGTGCAGGCTACTCGTAGTCTGCTTGCACATCATCACAGTGAGCTGCCTCACCTCATCGATTGGCTTGCAAAATGCCTGTTCATTGTTGTGCTCCATGGGATGTTCCCTCTTGAGACCTCCTCCTTGTCTTCCTCCTCTGTGAGCCAGTCATCCTCTAGGGTGCCTTCCGGGCCCAGATACCCCCACGGCCCCCTGTGCACCAGTCCCACCCACATTCCACAGTCTGGTGGAGTCAACATCTGTGCCAGAGTTGGGAGTTCAAGGCAAATCAGCTGAGGTGGTCACGGTGCCTATCCAGGCACTGACAGGGTTACTGGCAATGGAGGGACAGCAGGCACGCAGAAGCAGTGCGTGTGACATTTGCCCTATTATCAGCTCGGAGGGCGTACACACATAGCAGGCACCAAGTACTGTGGCAGCAGGTGGCAACAGGGAGGAGGCTATCTTTTTCAGGGAAGACCATCCAAAAGAGGCATGTGCATGCTGTGAGGCGAGAGGCACACGTGGACATGAGGGAAGGGATGTCTTCCATGTTAAGAGAGAAGCAGATGGGGGCAGAGAGGCAGCAAGATGGGAAGCGAGCATTGTGATGGCCAGGGCTGAGATTGCGCTGCATCAGGCAAGGAGATGGGCTGCCATCCTGTAGTCCACTTGCAGCGAGGCCGAAGTGATAGAGACACAAATGCTGGAGACGTGGGAAGCCCTCCAGGCAAGAACATGAGGCCCGCATGAGGGGTGAGGATGTGGCAGTGAGATTGGAGAGAAGGAGTTGGACTAGCCCGCTGACTGTGTACATAGTTCTTGAGGTCTAGGTTTCCTTTGTTTATTTATTTTTTTTTACAGACTTTGAAGACATTCCATCCCCGTTTGTATTGTATATAGTTGTTCAGGCATAGGATATTTCTTTTATTACATATTTCCCCTGGACTACTTTGCGCTTCATTCCCAGTTTATTTTTGTCCATATTGTTGTCAAATACATTGTTCTGTTTGTTACATTCCAAGCTTCATGCAGTTCATTTGTGCGTCGGCCTCTTTGATCGTTCTATTTTCAGCCAGTGCATCTCTCCATTACTAGTGTACTGTTTCGTGGCAT
This sequence comes from Ambystoma mexicanum, assembly GCF_040938575.1. Taxonomy (NCBI): domain Eukaryota; kingdom Metazoa; phylum Chordata; class Amphibia; order Caudata; family Ambystomatidae; genus Ambystoma; species Ambystoma mexicanum. The sequence goes on along the minus strand of NC_090927.1, from coordinate 655,436,218 downwards.
GCATGCTTGTGTATTGTTCTTGCTGGGTTGGTTGTGGATGGCAGGATGCACATGTGCATGACATATGGGGGTGGGTCCATAAGACGACTGGGTGTGCACTGTATGTTTTCTTTAGCATTTACCTGTGCAGCATCCCTGTGTGTTTGGCATCAGTGTGGTTGTGGTGCAGGAAGGTGGTCTCACTCTGGGGGTGTTCCATGGTCACGTTCATAGCACATTAGTTTGTCATTGCTTTGTAAAACCCATGTCGTGCAGACACGTTCTCCAGCATTGGCAGTCACAGAATGCCTTCTCTCATGTGTTGCTCAACGTCTACCACTGTTATGCAGTAGTGGGCCATTTTTGCTCTTCCAGAGTGGCAGCACAATTCTCCAGTCTCTGTCAGTCATGCTCTCTCTGACTGGCCATGCATGGCCCTGTCATATGATTGTTCCCTGCTAGGTATTTTGCCGCCCAGGTCACTCATGCTCAGGCTGTGACACACCTGCCCATTGTTTGTGGATATTGCAGCAACTTTTGGTAGGTTTGCTTCTGTTGTGGGCACACATGCTGTCACTGTGCTTTGATGCCTTGGTAATGTACCATGGGCAACATGCACATGGTTTTGTATTCACTTGTCACATGGTTATGGCTGGGGATGATTAAAGCCTGGAAGGGTGTTTGAGCAGATGCTCCTCTCATGGATGGACCACAGGTGATTGCAGTTGGTCACATTTGCAGACTACATGTTGGTGTTTCACTTCCTGGTGCTCTCAGACCATGGAAGTTCAGGTGAGCTGCAGACATGCATTGCACTGGTGTTGTGTGAGACTGTCATGGTGCTGCCTGGGGTGGTGTCCCAGGTAAGGGGGTCTGGTGGTGGTATCCAGTCTGGAGTGGGCTGCCTGTCGGTGGTGTACAGTCTGGAGGGAGCTGCCTCTGCAGGGTGTCACAGGTGAGGTAGTCTGGTGATGATGTCCAATGTGGAGGGGGCTGCCTGGGGGGGTGTCACAGGTGAGGGGGTCCGGGGGTAGAGTCCAGTTTGGAGTGGGCTGCCTGTGGGTGGTGTCCAGTTCAGTTTGGAGTGGGATGCCTGTGAGGGGTGTCACAGTGAAGGGGGGCTGGGGTGGTGTCCAATCTGGAGTGGGCTGCCTGTGGGGGGTGACACAGGTGAGGGGGGCTGGTGGTGGTGTCCAGTCTGGAGGGGGCTGCATGTGGGTGGTGTCCAGTCTAGAGGGGTCTGAATTTGGGGGGTGTCACAGGTGAGGGGGGGCTGAGGGTGGTGTCCAGTCTGGAGTGGGCTGCCTGTGGGTGGTGTCCAGTCTGGAGGGGGCTATCTGTGCGGGTGTCACAGGTGAGAGGGGGGGTGGGGGTGGTGTCCAGTCTGGAGTGGGATCCCTGTGGGTGGTGTCTTGTCTGAAGGGGGCTGCTTGTGGGGGGGGGGTGTCACAGGCGAGTGGGGCTGGGGGTGGTGTCCAGTTTGGAGGGAGCTGCCTGTGAGGGGTTTCCCAGGTGATGGGGTCTGGGGATGGTGTCCAGTCTGGAGTGGCTGTCTGTGGGTGGTGTCCAGTCTGGAGGGGGCTGCCTGTGGGGGTGTCACAGGTAAGGGGGCTGGGGTGTTGTTCAGTCTGGAGGGGGCTGCCTGTGGGTTGTGTCCAGGCTGGAGGGGACTGCCTGTGGGGGTTGTCACTGGTGAGGGGGCTGGGGGCAGTGTCCAGTCTTGAGGGGGCTGCCTGTAGTGGGTGTCACAGGTGAGGGGGAGCAGGGGGTGGTGTCTGGTCTACAGTGGTTGATGTGCAGTAGGGGGGTATGTGGACAAGATGGGTGCCGAGGGTGTAGGGGGACTCACGTTTTGGTATGGGGTGTAGCCTACACTTATGGGGGGGACGCGCCTTATTGGCGGGGTGCAGCCTGCCGTTGCGAGGGAGGGCACGTGATTTTGCATGAGTGCAGCCTGGGCTTGCAAGGGATGGCACGCATTTTCTATTGGGTGCGGCCTGAGATTGCGAGGTGAGGCACACGGTTTTGATGAGGTGTGACCTGGGGTTGCGAGGTGAGGTGCAAACTTTCACTGGGGTGAAACCTGGGCTTGCAAATTGAGGTGCAATATTTAGCTGGGGTGCAGAATGGGGTTGCGAGGTGAGGCACACCTTCTCACGGGGTACTGGATGTTGGGCCAGGGGTGGCACAGAGAATTGTGCCGTGTTAGTCCTTAGCTTGCTTTTTGGTGTGCGTGGGGGCGTGTTGTGGGTGTTCCTCATGCATCTTGTTGTTACTTGCACGATGGCTAGTAATGCGTCTAATCTATGAATATGCAAAATATGATATGATATGATATGGCATTTATAACACACCTATACACAAGTGTTTCAAAGCCCAATGAGGCAAGAGAGGGGGTACAGAGGGAAGACAGAGAAAATGATCTTATAGACCCGTTGGCATTGAGATTGTGCAAGTGGATGAGAGGTGGAACAGCAAAAGTGCAGGGGGAACGGAGAGGGGCAGGGCAGTGCATGGGAATGACAGTAAAATAAATAGAATAAATATGCGATAAGTAATAGTGCGGGCAGCTGGTGGCAAGTGCAAGGGTAAGTGCAGACATCAGATGTCAAGTGCTGGTAAGGGGCTGTGGGTCTACAGCAAACAGTCCTCAAGTGTGGGGGATGCCAGGGAGGCAGTGCCAGGGTGCAACTGACCAGGGAGGGACCTGGGCCTGAGATCAGAGGGTAGCAAGGTGACCAGTGCAGTTTCAACCAGGAGTTCAGCAGGGGAGAGGAGGAGAGAAAGCAGAAGCAAAGAGGAAGGTTTTGAGGTGCTTCAGGAACCATTAATGGTTCTCCTCAAGTTTCAGGGGGCAGGGAGGCTGTTCGAGATGGAGACCCCAGCCAAAGAAAGAGATCTACCACCAATTCACTGCTTGGAGTGCAGAGATTTCAGTCCTGGAGAGATACGATCCCTGGGATTGAGGCCAAGGTCACGTCTTGCAGTCCTGTTCTGGATGATTTGCAGAGGGCAGAGAGTAGAAGCAGGCAGATATAGAAAGAGGCTGGCACGCAATTATTTTTCTGTGCCAGGGCTCGCGCTTTAGTCCTTCTCGCTGTGTGAACCTTGGGCCACTTCTGCACCCCTTTACATTAAGCAGCTCCCTACTCTAGATAGCTGTATACCTACTGGACAAAAGGGCATGCATAGAGGAACACAGAACACACCAGATTAAGTAAATGAACATCAGATGAGCAACCAATACGGTTGCATCAAAGCACAAGTTACAACACGCACCTTATTCAATGATCAGGCTTTGAAAAAGACACCTGGCCTCATTACAACCTGTGCGGAATGCGTTTAACGGCGCCGGTATTGGTGCCGGCGCTGTTAAACGCATTCCGCACTATTACGAGGTTCCCTCGCGGGACCCGATGTGGGCGTCTGGTTTTACCAGACGTCCAGAGCGGGTCCCGCGAAGGGACCAGGGAGCTAACAACGGGCCGGTCGCAATCGGCCCGTTGTTCGCTCCCGTACCCATTCCCATTGAGCCCTATGGGGGCTCAAATGGGAATGGGGAAGGTCCGGGCCCGGGTTCCCTAAAGGAGGAATTACCGGGCCCTCCAAACTCAGAATGGCCCGGTAATTCCCCATTCAGGGAACCTGAACCCGGACCTGATTTTGGTGGCAGCCATGCTCTTATTAAGGGCATGGCTGCCTCCAAAGTCGTAATGAGGCCCACTATGTCGAAACACGTGTTGGTTGAATGTACTGCAATGTCAGGCTGAACTAACTTTAATGAGAAGATAGTCAATAAATCAAGATAGAATCTTCTGTGCAATGCACCTGTATATTTTACTGGGTTCATTATTATGTTTACTTGATGATTTATTAAATTCTCGCTACCAATGTTTTGCTCTCGGACCTTTCTGTAAAGTGCTCAATTGCACTCTAGCTAGCTTTTCACTATACAAATATATAATAATAACAAATATATATACAAAAGGAGATGAAGGTGACAGACGCTTCCTTTATGTTCTTGACATGCACTTTGAAAAAAGTATTTCAGAATTTGTGTTTTGAATTAAAAGCTAACGTCACCAACTCCTTATTGGTAAAATGCATTTGCAATTCGAAATTACAGAAACATGAAAGCGAGAGAGAGAGAGAGAGAGCGTTAAAGATACAGAGGGATGTATTAGTCGGTGTGAGAAACATGTACCGCTGTAACCAGATCAGCAATGGGGTAACAGGGTTTCAACATTTACCTATGATCCTAACGTTATCTTTCGTGTGGGTCACAGCTCATTTTTTTTTGTTGCTCATATAATCTGATCTCATTTCATTTACACATTCAATTGCGCTTGTGAGGCACATTATAAAATGTTCAAACCAAAAAATAGTTGAGTATTTTTTAATAGTGGATCTAAGCAATCTGTATCACATAATAGAATGATTCTTTATTGATATCAAGTATCATTATGCACTGCAAAGTTGTCCAAGGTGTCAACCATGTGAGAAATAAGAGATGAGCTCACCTGCCAGGATTACATTCAGTGTACTACGTGCTCAGCACAGATGTGTGATGAGGATGGTGTTTATCACGCTCATCTATGGTATAGTATGTTTCATCTGATTTGGTTTGTTGTACATTGTGAATAACTATTAAATTAATAATGTAATATATATGAAATTAAAACAATTATTTACAAAAAGAAATGGTTCAACTCCAATGATTAAATTCAAGTCTTTGTCAAATGAGTGATGTACAATGATACATTTACAGCGGAGGCATAGTGTGGTAGAGTTGTCTTGAGAACCGAGAGATGAGTAGATGGATATGCAAGTAGATAGATAGCTAGATAGATAGTAGAGAATACGTTGTATCAATGTAAACATCATTGACTGTGTCTTGTGTGAAACTGATATTGAGTGTTCCTACTACTTACGGCATTAGGAAATATCCTGCCACTGACTGTTCTGATTGCCGTTGTGATTGATTCCCAAAAATGACATGATTTCAACTTTGGAAACCGGCTCAGCGTGTCAGGCCAGTGGGTAAAATTGTGGTAGTTAGTGGGCCACCAGCATTTTGCAATATACACCTTCAATCATTGCCGCAGTGTCTCAGTTGGTTCCAATACCAGTTCTAATTTTTTACAGCATGGTGCTATACAAGTAGCGATTTTTGTGACTGAAAAGGGCAATGAGCTATTGACTTGACTCAGAAATATGATCTCCAAAGCTTTCAAACGTTACTTGCAAATATACTCAGCCTTTGATGAGCCATAACAGATTGTTATTATCTCATAGATGCTAATATATGAAGAGTTTTATTTCAGCAGTATTTTAACACACGTGCTCAGATATACATGCACATTAGAATGGGAATGGGAAATACACAGATCGTTTTTCACTGGGAAAATCCCATTGAAAAACGCATTGTGACTCAGGCCAATGGAGGTTTCCTTGGAGGAGTACGAATACATGTGCGCAGACTTGAATTCCCCAAATGCTGACAATTTCAGATAAATAAGGGTCGAGCGAGTTTGCTTCACATTTATCCAAGTCAGACACTTTGAAGTGCATTTCACTCTGGAACCGGCATTTGGAGAGGGAGCAGGCGGCTGCGTAGGGGTAGCTTAGTCAAGTGTACAGGATGTATTCATTCAGAATAGGGGCAGATGAGATTGAGGGCGTTATTCATGAAATATTTTGCACGCTGAATAGTAACCCTGCATACTTTTCAATGCGTAAAACTCCTTCTCCTGATTCATGGATCGAACATTGCCTGTAATTCCTGGATTTAGCGCATGTCCATCACGTCTTTGTGTGAAGTCAAGGGCCCTCATTACGACCCTGGCGGAGGACCATGGTGCAATTTGCAGCATGGTCCATGGCGCTAAGGTGCCAACTCCGCCATGGTGGTTGGCGGACTTACCGCCCCATTCCGACCTTGGCGGGGCGGTAAGTCCCCAATCCCCATTTACCCTTCCCCATTCCCATTTTTGCCCCATAGGGTATAATGGGAGTGGGGAAGGCGTTAATTACGCCACCGTAAATTACGGTGGCGTAATTAACAACAAGTTCTGTAGCGCCATGGTTTTTTTCGCCTGCAAAAAGCAGGCGTAAAAATCACCATGGCGCTACGGGAACTCGTAGTCTGGCGGAAAGGTACGCCATGCTTTACGCCGGCGTAAACCCCTTTCCGACAGGGTCGTAATGAGGCCCAAGAGCTTTGCACGACACTCCATGCAAAGTGTGAGGCGGGCCTATGCAAAAAAATGAATAGGGGGTAGAACATGCATATTCCCCATCCTCCCAGCATGATGAAGAATAACGTCCTCGTTGAGAGACAGGATATGCAAAGAAATCGCATGCCTAGTCAATTGCAAACATAACCGGATTCATGGATTTCAACACGCAATGTCACATCAGGAAAAGTCACATGCAGACCTTGTCATCTTACAACCACACGATGGGAGACTAAAAGTACAATGTGCAAAGGAACCAAAGGTATAAAGCACACAATGCAGACTATTCAACTGTCGTTCAGTGAGGGCGATTGCAGGTATACTGGGAGCCATCGCACATGGTCATAGAAGGAGGAGGAAAATGCAAAGGGCACCGATTTTCTTAATGGGATGCCAGATGACAGGTGTATGTAAGGTACAGATTCCCACCCCATGTCATCCTCTACCTGGTCAGGGAGTAGGAACAAGGCCTTGCATCTCCCACCATCTGCTCCCATGCCCTCACACTCCTGGAGAAGGTGCTGACAGCCCTCCATTTCATAGCCACAGGCTCCTTTCAGCGCACCACTTCCATTGTTGTTGGCATATCTCAGGCCACGCAATCCCGTTGTTTCCACCAGGTTTTGGCCCATATCACATCATGTGCGTAGGTACATATACATGCCACGCTCATTTTAGGAAAGGCAGAGAGTCGCCAGGAGTTTTATGGCATAGCACACTTACTAAGTGTGCTTGAGGCTATTGACAGCAGACATGTCAACCTACAGCCCCCCCACCCCGGATGATGGAGCACTTTTACTGCAACCAGAGTTGTTGGCATTCTATCAATCACCAGATCATCTGTGATGCAAATTGTGTCATTGTGCAAGTTAATTCCAATTTCCACAGGAGCACACGTGGCAGCTTTACGGACAGTCACAACTGCACCTGGCCCTTTGGCAACACCTGGCCCATTGGTGAGTATCAACTGTCATGCGCATTTATGCAGTCACATGGAGCACTTAAGAACTGACCATGATAATGAATGCCAATAACGCCCATTCATGGAAAAAGGCGACTGAGTAAATATGCTGGGCTATACAGTCGCTCTCATATGAGGTTACTCCAACAGTTTGTGGACACAATTTACAAAGTAGTTGAAAATATTCTGCTCCTTTGTATAATGTGCTCTTGAAGATTTAACTCCAGGACGACAATGACATTTGTCCAAAGCAAATTTAATTATGAAATATTTTAAATTGAAAAATGTGTTTTCTTTCATAGGAGGAGGGAGCCAATTCAGCTTTCCAATATAATAGAGAGAAATGTAGTGCCAATGCATTTCGGAGATTAAATGTCCTTCTTCAGGGCTATACTCTCTTAATATAGCTGCCCACTGTGCGTGGGTGCATCAGAACAAACTGTAATTGTTGCCATGTTATGTGAAGGGCTATAATAAGTTCGTTCATAGATTACTTGATATTGGATCTGAACAATTTTGGAGCATGATATATTCAGAGTCTCCTATAGTAATTTCGACTACTGCAGATTATGTTTGTAAAGAATGTTTAACGAAAATGAATTCAGGTTTCTTAGATTGCCCTGAAATTATTTTATGAAGGTTAGTTTGTGCTTTGATGTGTGTTGAATAATGTTTTATAATGCCCTATGTATTTGTTTTTGTATTGTTCTCTTATTTGTAAGTTTTGTCTATGTCTAAGGCTTGTTTTATCTAGCCAAGTACACTATAAATAAAAAAGAAGAAAAAAAGGAGACCAAATCATACATATTGAATTAGGATTTGTTGTTTTCATAGGAGAGTAGAAATATATTTACCCATGATTATGTTGGGACGCAGAAGAGGAAAAACCAAACCACATATTGACCGTCATATTTTCTATGCAGGAGAGCAGCATCAATTCACCTATTGACTTTAGATAATTGTGTATGTTTTTAGTAAGACACCCAATCACACAAATTGGCATGTGTTTTTTGATACTCAGAGGAAGAAACAAAATCATCCAAATTGAGCTGTGTTTGTTTTGTAAAGGGTAAGAGAAACACATCACACACATTGGTATATGATTGATGTTGCATGCAAAAGATGAAAAGTTAAGTCACTTAAGGTTGAACTTGATTGTTTTGGGCTATAGGAGAGACAAAATCCTGAGACACGTAATGCATCCTTTGTGCAAGAGAGGGGAAGCGATGGACATTAATTGATCTTGTGTTAGTTTTCAAGTACAGCAGAAAAGAAACAAAACCGCACACACTGATATACAACATTTATTTGTATAAAATAATTATGCACCAAACTGGAATCTATAGCTGTAATACAGCTTTCCGTGTTTTGTGTGTTTTTTCAAAGAACACTGCAGGAAAGCAACATCTAAAAAACTCTCATCACAACAATTGATATATTGTTCATGCAGTGTGTAAGGCAGAGCTTTACAGGTGACTGCTCAGACCTTTTTTCTAGGAAGTGTTCCCTTGCAACATATGGAAGTGCAGAGATAGATTACTGGTGAATATTTGTCATTGCATTTTGGCCAGCACCCCTTAACATTAACTAATTAATGTTCTTAGCCAATAATGAGTTTTAATTTGCCTTGCAGTGTATTTCTGTACTTAGTCGAATGGTGAAATGACATTTTCTCTAGCAATAAGTTGTTGCCCTGATGAATTGTTAAAGAAATGAAGAAAAAAAAAACATGAGTCATATGTCAGCAGTTCTGTCCTATTTATAATCACTGGGAAACGATGTTTAATTAATGTATCTTTGGTATAGTTTAATGAATGCATTGCAAAGATTATTCAATTCTTTTGTTCATGATGGAGAGCGAACAAGTCACACTCATTGACCCATAATTGTTTTGGGCAATTGGAGAAGATAGACTAAATCATACACATTGTCCCATGATTTTGTTTTTGTGCAGGAGAAGATAAACACAATCACATATGTTAATCACTTTTTGCTTTGGGATGCAGGAGAGAAGAAACACAATCACACACTGTGATTACCCCTCTGGCAGTACGAGATAAACCTTATCAAACACATTGAGATGCATGCTTTATTATTGGGGCAGGAGAGTAGAGACCAAGTCAGACACATTTAGCTGTGAATCATTTTGTGCACAAGAGAGTTGATACATTTATGTGCACCATTTTTGTGGAGGGAAAGAGAAGACAACCAACTACACATAAGTTATGTTGTGAAAGCAGAAATAGAATAGGGACATGTAGATCTAGCAAACTGGGAAGGTATGATGGGTTTGTGGCGGAGGGAATGTGCCTGAAATGAAGGGTGCATGTGGGCAATGGATCCGGTGGAAAGCAGATCTAGAAAAAGAGGAAATAAGAAAAACGCCTGGTAAAAATGGCATGTCATGACACTAACATTAGTGAAATCATAGTGGTGTCATTTTCCAAGATGGGCTCGCGAAGCCATACATGTAGGTTGGAGGCCAGCTGCAAAAATATGATCTGGGTATGCCAAGACAACAGTCAAAAGTGACAGAACCCAGGAACGTTTGTGTAAAAAGGTTAATGTGAGGAACAAAAGGACACAAACAGGCAAATCCAGAATACCAATACGTTATGAAATACATGACAAGTTTAAAAGAGGTTATGTTTTATAAGGACGACACACGTGGTCATTACATACACGTAAAAGCTGGCGTGTGCCAATTTAGTAAACGATGTTTTGAAATGACACCAGTAAGCATTTTGTTTTAATTTGATTTTTGAGTCATTGTGTAATACATGCAGCCTTCTAACATAGCGATTCATTCCTTCATTGCTACTAGATTAAATTTCACATATGATGGTCAGCCGAAATGGAGACAGCTACATGGGGCCAAAAGTGAACAATTAATTATGATCACTACCGTGAATGGACATCCACACTCAGTTAAGGTGGCTCCCATGTACAAACAAGTAGACATCATTGCACTGGTTGCGCATATATTATTCCAGCTCTGTTATGACACAGAAAAGCGGAGATAACAAGCAGCGGTCTCATCCTGCATGGAATAAAGATCACAGTCCAGGCTCCACTACATCTAAGAGCTCAAAATAACAATGGACCAGTCGTAGAAAATCAACGAAAACGCTCTTCTCTGAGTGTGTCACCACCTTTGGGACAGTGTTCAGCCCAATAAGAATGAGGACCTAAGTATCGGCTTGAGTGTTGTGCTCGTTTTATTAACTTGTACAAAGTCAAACATGGATGACATATTCTAGACAACATTAACATTGGAAACACTGTACAAGGAAACATTGACACATTTCCAGTGGGAGGAAATTGGGAAAATTAATTTTGTCTATCCTCCGAGGACTTCTCGTTGCTGACATTTTTTTAGGAGGAGACACGGGGACAATAATGCTAACATATTTTTGTAATATTAAACTGACGAAACAAGTTCAAAAGTCCTTACTTGTTCTTTAATTCAAACGGTACATTGGACATGTTTTGATCCATAGTGTTCAACATTCGATCTATCAGCTGTTTGAGAGATTAGTTGAAGCAGAGTAACTGTATCCTGATCATATGACATGCAAATTGTATATTAAATTGAACACGTGCCTTTGTTTAGGCATGTGCTATCTCATGTACGAATGCATCGAGTTGAGATTGAGATCCTGAAGTCATGAATTAGTTGATAAAGAGAACCAAGGGAGATGGTGGTGAACATGGTGAGGATATCAGTTAGATCCTGGTTTGGCTGCATTAAAGATGGTCCAGTGGGTGTACATAGTGTGTGCATTTATTGTAACTGAGGACTCACATGAAGATTATAAAGAATACAGAAGGCCTTGTATGTTTTCTGACCTTGATTATTATTATTATTATTATTATTATTATTATTATTATTATTATTATTATTAGTATTATTATTATTAATGTTATTGTTATTGTTATTGTTATTATTATTATTATTATTATTATTATTATTATTATTATTATGATTATGCTGGGAGGATAGCTCAGGGGCAACACATAGCAACACAGGTTTGAAATCCCAGGCTAACGTTTAGAAACCAGCTCTGTTATCAAGCACGTTATAAAAGAACAATTATAATTATGATTATGGTATTTATTGAAGGCAGACCTAGCTTTGAGAAACAACAAGCACTTTACAGAGGTATACAACAATACAGATACATAAAGGACGCTTTACAAAGGTATACAATAGTACAGATGCATAAAGGACTGCTTTTCAAGGGTAACAGCAGAACAGATACACAGTTTACAGTGGGATACTTAGGAGCACAGAGCAGTGGTACAGCTGTACAGTGTGGCGATGTGATGTCCAAGGTGTTGCAGCAGAGTGATTCCTTGAAGAGGTGCGTCTTGAGTTCTTTTCTGAATTGTAGGAGCGTGAGGGCAAGTCTGATGCTGATAGGGAGGAGGTTCCATAGTCTTGGGGCATAGGCAGATAAGGCTTGTTTTCTGGTCCTTTCCTTTTCACAGCAGCACATTTCAAGTCTGAACATGTCCTGGCTTCTTGTGGTGTGCTGTCAAAGAAATATGGGACTTGGATCTAACACTACACGCAGGGATTCTCTGGGGCGATATATATTTGGTTCCATTTACAGAAGATTTACCCATCATGGTAGGTAACCAAGAGGTATTAGCGCCACTGTTATTTAAAGTTGATGCCATTAAACTTGTTGGGAAGGGATATGTAAAGCAAATTGAACATGACTATTTCATTTTCAGAAGAAGTGTTAGTATGTTCCACACCATGAACTTGTTACAATAAGGCCCTGGCGATAACAAGAGCATTGTTCAGTGATGGCAATACTAGGGGAGACCTGTGCTTCCAGATTTGTTTATATATGGAGTAACAATGTTGAGTTGGGTGCCAGGTGTTCACAACAAGCCATGGAGAGTGCTGTCAGAATGTCTGTTGAAACCAGCAGTGGCCCAAGACCATGCCCAAGGTACTATTATTATCACATTAGATTTGGAGGGTGTGTTGATTGCAATTGCAAAATAGTAATAGCGCTATTAAGGATTGATGAAGAGGGATTTGAGTGGTTAACAGTTTTGAGTATTGACCCTGCTAAACCGTTGAGTGTGGCATCAGATGGACAGTTGATTGAAGATGCTGACAATGATGGCTGAATGATTTGATTTTAGAGGTGTGTGTTCCTTGTCAAATAATGATTTAGCATAGGAATATCCCATGTCCTGTACTTATTGCTAAAAGCATGCCTGCACATTTACAAGATGACCTGCTACAGGTCCCAAGCACGTTATGGATGGACAAACCTCACGACATAGGGCTCTTGAAGAGCATAGGAGCAGTAGGTATTAAGTTGAAGGATGAAGCAGTGTCACATAAAATGCAACAGTACCCATTGTCAAGAGAAGCAGATGAAAGGATACATGAGACAATTGTTGCGCTATGGCGGCAGGGCATTATAGTGCCCTCAGAGTCACCATGTTATATGACAATATACCCTGTCAAAAGGCGTAAAGTTGGAGGATGATACAAGAATTACGCCCATTGAATAGCATAGTGGAAGCAGAGTTCCCACGTGTACCGAATCCCGCCACAATTCTTTGCAACCTACCAAAAGAGGCCACATGTTTTACTGTCATCAATATGAAAAATGCATTATTTTCTATCCCATTACACCCTATTTCCCAAAATCTTATTGTGTTTATCTACCGCTGGAAGAGATTTCAACACACCAAACCCCCACAAGGGTATTGTGAGTCCCCAAGTATTTTTAATATAGTATTTCATATAGATTTGGGCAATATACATGTACCAAGCACAATCATTCAGTATGTATATGATCTTCTAGTATGTACTGCCACAAAAGAGATGTGCAGAGCAGATTTTACTAGATTATTGACATTGCTTGCAGACAAAGAATACAAAGTACACAAGGACAAAATGCAATATTGCCAGAAAGAGGTTCTGTATTTAGGAGACATGATATCATCAGCAATGAAAAGAGTAACCCTGAGATGCTGCAGTGCAGAATACACCACCGCCTATATCATTTAAAGAAATGCAACAATTCCTGGGTTTGAACTACTGTGGAGGTTGGAATTTTTATTATTTTAGTTACACAAAATCTCTCCTGCACAGACTCAAAGAATCACAGAAGAGGAAGGGGTCACTGACAAATGCTATAAGTAATGCTCCAGTATTGCCAACCTATGATTATTTATTTATTTATTTATGTATTCCTACTGCGCCAGAGCTCGCAGGCATCAGGGCACCACATGTACACGCGTAGTCACATTATACAAACAAGTCATGGGACAACATGAATCTACGGATTTTCAGGCGGGTTTTATCTTAGATTAAGGGAGTTATCTAAACAAGTGAGTCTTGAGTTTCTTTCGGAAGGTAATGTTTGAGAGCTCCAGTCTTATTTGTGGTTCTAGGTTATTTTATTGTAAGATGCCGCACAGTGAACCCGGCTGTGTTTATTGCTATACCTGTTAAGGAAGGAGAGGAGTTGCATGATTGCTTCACTTATGTAGGACCCAAATTTTATTTGGTGCGGGCACAGGAGGACGTGCATGAGGGGGAGATCCTTTTCATTGATGGTTCATCAACGGTGGATCATGAGGTGGGCCAAAGAAACATGGGCAGTAGTGCGCAGCGTAGATGGGGAATATAAGGTTGTTGTTCAGAAAAGATTACCAACACATTATTCGAGTCAGGCAGTGGAACTCATTGCCTTAATTGAAGCATTTGAAGCATTTCAGTGTTACATGGTGACCGTTACTCCGATTCAGCATATGCCAGCACCACTGTACGTTCAGGGTTGTCCAGATGGAAAAGGAGGGGGTTTTGCAGCTCTGCCAGCATGCCTGTACAGCAAGCAACCTTATTGGAAAGATTGATTTGTGCATATTCCCGCCCCTCCTTAGTAGCAGTGGTTTAATGCACTGTCCACATTCAGTATACAGACACTATTTCACTTTTCAATGATGCAGCAGACAAGGCAGCTAAAGGAGCAGCATATCACAGGGACTCAGATGTCAGTGCGTATTCTGAGGTGGTTACAGTTAACTATTTCATACACTGCTGTACTGATTACACAAATAATTGAGTTGCAGGGACAGGCACCCTAAGAGGAAAAAGATATGTGGGTGAAGTGGGGCTTCTTGCAGTGCCCGATGGACCTGACTTGGAGTCAAAAGATTACAGGTAAGGTGGTAATGCTACAGGAGTTGTCAACCGTTGCTTTTGAGCAGCTGCACTACTCGGTGCATGTTTCGAAACAACACATTGCTGCAGATATTTCAGAGGACTGGTTTGTCAACAATTTGAAAGAATTTCTCAACACGTTTGTGGTAAACTGCACAATGTGCCATCTTTACAACACTGGCCAGATGCTTAGGACGTTGCGCGGCACATTGCCTCGTCCCACTGGGCCATTCTGAGAGCATCACACTGACTATGTGGCTATGTCTTCCAGGTTTAGTACTTACCATTATCTTATTGTTGTAGTATGTCCAGTCTCCCGATGGGTTGAGGCTGGACCTTGTGCACACCCAGATGCAAAATCTGCAGCAACATGTGTAGTACGCAAGGTATTTCCTCATTGGGGGTATGAGGTCTTAAAATCTTAATCATAATTTGTGCTCAATATACAACCCTCAACTCAACAGGATTGTAGAAAGGATAAACAGAAGAGAACATTGTCTAAGTTACATGTAACGTTAAGGAGGAACTGGGTGCAAAGTCTTGCTCTGGCCCTCTTTAGCCTGAGAACACCACCACTTTTCCCCACACATGATAGTGATTGGGAGAAGGATGCACACACCTCATACTTCCACACGCACAGCATCAGATGGTCCAGGGCAGCACGAAGTTTAGGGCAGGTGTGTCATGGGTACTTGTGTGAATTAACTGAATGCATTAAAGTGTTCTCTTAACAGATTGCTCCTAGAAGAGAAGATGCAGCAGCAACATAGGTGACGGATTAACTGAACTTGCCACCGCTAAAATTATTTCCAAGAGAAAAAATATATGTTTGAAATTGTGTCCGCCACTTGAACCAGGGACCCTAAAAGGTGGTTTTTGCAACGGCCTTTGATGTTAAACTGAAGGAGTTGCAGTATTGGGTTCACCTATCTGAGGTTCGTACACCGGACAATGCTCTACCTTTCCATGAAACTGACCTAAGTATTGACCCAATTTAAACTACATATTACATGACTTTACCAGTTGTCCCATTAAAGTTTGAACTGATCCAATTATTGACCCACTATAAGTTGCATCATGTTTCCTGTTCACCCATTACAGTGTACCGTGCACCACATTTCTTTTTTGACCCAGTTGCTCATTGAGATTAAAGTGCATACGATATCATGGTCCCTTTTTAATATTACAATTCATTTTGGTACATTTTCACTGATGATGGATTTGTGGTTGTTTGCATGGATGTCTTTTTTTTCTCTCCCTCTGCAGGTGCAACATCACAAACATTGGGTAATATATATATGTTATGGTGGATATATTGTTTTTTGTTTGGAGGTTGTATTGTATATTGTTTCTATGTGATCATTTTTCTATGGTGGGGGCATTTAAAGGAGGGGTAGCGGGATTATGGAATATTTTTGACAACAAAACGAACTTGGGGATAACACAAATTAGGAGCGAAACTGAGGAGGAGATAGAGCACAATCAGTATAAGGACATTATATTTGACACTGTGGCCGATGTACACTAACCCTGAATTGGACAAAGTGTTATATAATCACATATGGGATGGGACAGGTAAATGAGAGCTGCTGTGTATGCTTTTTGATACCTCATGCGACGTGAGCACCCACATTGTTCATACACTAAGAAATGCTGCCTCTGAAAGCCCAGTGTCTGGGACACAGCCCTGTACAGGGTATGGGGTTTTTTCCAAGGGCACACTGCATGATCATTAATCATGGACAGGGATGATGAAGAATGTGCAAAGAAGAAAGCAGAATTGCCTGACGCAGCACAGGAACCTGAGGTGGAGGACCAGATGAGCACAGATCTGAAGGGCATTCCCAGCCTGGATGAGTTTGCATCAACTGGGGGCCCAGATTAGAATGACTTATTCACAGTTCAGAAAGAGTGTTACACTCTGGTGGGTCTGTGGAAGCAGGCAGAGGAGCAGGCTAAGTGTGTGGCCCCTGGCTTGTTCAAAGTATACTGGGAGGATGGACTACTGTACAATGAGAGAAAATACTCTGAGGGTGAGGGCACCAGCAGGTTGGTGATTCCCAAGTGCCACAGAAAGTTCCTTTTGGGTTTGGCTTGCCAAATTCCTTGAGAAATGTGTGGGGCTAATCCGCACCCATTTTCCTATGCTCGCTGTGCAACAAACACATAGTCAAGTGTACTCTGGGAGGACACAGACTACAGGCGCAGCCCTCCTGTCATGTTCAGCTGTGACAGCCACGGGTACTTCAAAACATCTCAGGAAGAAGGAAGGCAATACCTTCCTCCTGCCATGGCCATCCTAATTAAAATATCAAAGGCTCCATTGATCCACCCAGTTCATTGTCAGTTCTGTGTGGTGGTAGCGCATACTGATGAGAGTTAATTGAAACAGTATGTGATTTGATGAAACAGAAAGTCTGTTCTCCCCATAACTTCAAGGTAGACCTGCACTTTGAACAGGGACCACAGAGAGCTCAACTAACAAGAGAGACCCTTTGATCCACAACAGACAGGAAGATGGTTGGGACTTAGTAGTACATGTTATCATCCATTTACCTTTGCAGTTGCAAATCACTCTGGTTGTGACCTCACGCATAACAGAAGATTGTTGGTGGTGACCCAGGATTGGTTTATTAAGGAAGGTTTGGCCTGCACCAATCACTGGGGCCCATTTGGCTTTAAAAGATGGCTGAGCCCCTCTCTTAGCAGATTATCTGAAGAATTTGCAAGAAGTAACAAGAAGAACAAATTTGGAACTTAACTGAAGGTACAGTCTGCCTTACAGCTTCCGCCAGTGAAGGAAGGCCAGGAAATCCAAGATCCCTCCCATAAACATCTCCCATAAAACCGAGGGAGATACTAAATTCAGAGGACCCTCCATCAGCTCCAGAACTGCTACCCAGCAGCACACAATGTACCCTGCTATACTCTTCAAGCAAACTTCCTAGGTGGGAAGTGCCAGAGAGTCTCTGAAACAAAGGACAAGGCTGTTGCCTGAAAACACTCTCCTCTTCTTCGGGGCATCAACCTTAAAGGATGACACAAGCCCAGCAAAGAAGCTAGGAGGATTGTCACGTCAATCGTCAACCAGCATCCATCTTCTAAGGACATTTTCTGGGCATTCTAGCTCTCAAACCGCAACTGGCTGCACCACTGACTGTTTCCACGCTGCAGTCACTAAAGCCGTCTGAGGTGCCTCAACCAGCATTCCAGATCCACCAACCAGCACAGAGACAATGATTTGTGACACCAAGCCGCTGTGTAAGCCAGCCTGCAGCTGTCCATCCAGCCTTGCATGCCGAACAGCCTGCTGCCTGATACACGCAGCGTCTCTTGTCTTGCAATCTGTCACAGAGCTGCAAAGCACCCTGAAACTGATGCAACGCTGTCGAGCACCAGGAACTATTAAAAGCACAAGGTACATTGTGGTTCTGTCCCACTGGTCCTTCTCCAAAGGCCCCTACTGACATTTTACAACCCATTGCTCTCTTTGTGCAGAGACAGAGTATCCTTGAACATTGTGATTCATTACTTTACCGACTGTTCTCCTTTCAGTATCATGTGGGCATCCCATTTGCTTCTTGAAACTGTCTGTCCTCTGTATACCTTTACAGGGTGGGTTGTATTTTGTAGTGTGCTGGAACCGTCTGTTGCGATCATAATAAAGTCGGTATTGTTATACAACCTAGACTTGACAGTCCCTTTTATCATTGAGTAATAATTGTATTTTCGCTGTGTTGCAACTAACCAACGATCCATGACCTTGCAGAGTTAAGCCTGCCATTCCATCCACATTACCAAAATTGGACAAGGAGGTTTATAATTTACTTGTGTTTCTAATCTGTTCAGATCCCTTCTTGTGTACTAAAGGTGTGGGGCTGATTGATGGTTTATAAACCGATATTCATTCCTGGCCAACTGATTGATTTGTCACAGCATCACCTCTTGCTTCTCATATCACAAATTATGGGATTTTCTGCTGCTTGTTCCTCCCTCATCAGTTGCCCTTCCTTAGTGCGCCTTCTTGCGGCCTTGTAGACCACATTAATCAAATAGGACAGCCATTCTCCTAGGGGGCACTCGTACCCTACATCTTAACCAAGCATGCTGGCAGCTGAAGACCTCTAACCTGGCTCCCAGGGTTTTGTCTTACAGGACAGGCGCAGCCCTACACTTGCTCTGCCATTATCAGATGGGTGTGAATACGATTGTTCTTGGCTTCACCGCTGGGGCTTGGGAAGGAATAAATAATTCAAACTGTTCATTGGGCCACTCTCCTCTATTCCCAACAAACTCTCTTTCAATATGGTGATGATTCAGTGTTTCTGACACCCGGGGCCTATGTCTACATTCCCATCGTCATACACTCTATTTCATAACTGTTACTCAATATCACACATGCCCTAAAAGTGGGCCTACCTATACTTCGGAGATTGCCTGCCGATAAAAACAAAAGCATGTTTCATCCCCGTCTCGACTCATGCTCCCACCCTGCGAATGTGCACATCCACTATCTTGTGCTATAATAGGTTTTTCTGTGTCTGAATCATTTTGGGGGACCCAGGAGCAGGACATGCATACCAACAAAAACAATATCCTTTCCCAAGATCTCAGACTTTTTTGCAATCCCAGGCAGTTCTCAGTCCTTGTATTGGTTTACTTCTGCATCACTTTTTTCAACTCCCGTTTTGAAACTGAAGCTGAACTCCTTTGAAACAAATGTCTCATATTTATTTGTGCTACCAAGCCATTCTAATGCAGACCCAGTTGTCAGGACAGTAGGA
This sequence comes from Ambystoma mexicanum, assembly GCF_040938575.1. Classification (NCBI taxonomy): domain Eukaryota; kingdom Metazoa; phylum Chordata; class Amphibia; order Caudata; family Ambystomatidae; genus Ambystoma; species Ambystoma mexicanum. The sequence continues at coordinate 655,417,057 of NC_090927.1, read as the reverse complement.
CCACAATTGACTTTTGATGCTTTGACAATGCCTTCACCCAAGGCTTCGTTCACACCAAAGTATGTCATTCAGAACGGTTGTATTTTATCTATTGTTGAGAATGCAAACTGTTATTCTACATTTCACTAAAAGCTTGTGAGAACCTCTAGGCCCTGAAACAATAACTAATATGTGTGCTGAACCTCACACATCCTCCAAAGACCTTGGCCTGCTGAACACTCGGTGGGGTAAGAAGGAATAAAGCTTAATTTAATGGAAAGACAGAGGCTTGGAACTGCAGCCTAGGGCCATAAATAACAGAAATCTACACACTCTGATGGGTCCTAGTTCAAAATGGCAGAACCATGGCTAATGTGACAAAAGGCCCTTATACTAATGGAAACCAGTAACAATATCTTTGCTGCCCCTCATTCCACCATGTGCTCGGTAGCTCTCTAAAATTTAGCAAAACTAAAGCGAAACTGCGCCACATGACAGAAACACTGAAACTGACCGAATCTCCATGCTAATAGAGCTTCCACAGCTTCTGTTTCCCTACACATTTAGGGTGTTGCACCTGCAGCCCAACAAGCGATGGACATGCAGCAGGAGGGTGTGCAGGGGCCTGTGGGGCTATCCGCACATGCTCATCTCCCACACATCTCTTCTATGCACACACATTTCTGCTGCCATGCTCCTGTGTCATAGAGCCGGCAACGAACTGGCCCGCTGCGGTACCCCGACTGGGCACCCGGACAGTTCCTCTCCTTCCCCTCTTCCACAGGACAACCGCACGCCCGTCAAGAGGGCCCTACTGTGGCCCGCGCTGTCCTCAATGGCGGACAGGGCATCTAGCAAACAGCTCCAACGGTTCCTGCGTAGTTCGACTAACGTCCTCGCCGACAACACCGGAGATGAGCATGGAGCCCGAACAGCTGGTCCGCGCACACGTGGGATGGGGTCTCGCCGAAATCCTCGTCGCCAATGTCATAAACTCCTTCACACACACACAGGTAAGTGGAATAATGTGTCTTTATTGCGAGACCCCGCAGCCTGCTGCTACGGCTCCCTCAGCTCAACGGCCACTGTGGAATGTTGATTGCCAAACATGCATCAACATTCCACCAGTGTGCCTATGCACGAGCCCGTGCATATTACAACATCCTGCTCTGAAACATTCTTTAGACACATCTTACCTCATTGACTAAAACTACCATGCAGGAGACTACCTCTACTGATGGGTGGATTGCAGAGAAGTAATACTCTCTGTGATGCTGTACTCAACAGTCGACAGTAGGCTTCCAAGCATCACAGAGAGGTGGTACCACTCTTCACCCACCTGGCAGCAGCACTTCACAGGGCTGCTTTCTTTGAGCAGCCACCATCAATGCCCTCCTCTTCTTCCATTTACACCTCCTTGCCCACATTTGGCCTCCATGCTGGACATAGCTCTGGCTGCTCCCTTGAATCCTGCCCATCAGTCCTTTGCATGCAGCTTTGTCCCTGGTAGAGCTAGAGGACCACACAGAGAAAGACTAGGCCACATCCAGTGATGCAGTGCTGGAGGACTCTTCACTGGCTGTAAATCTCCTAGAGGTGTAGGTGTCTGTGTCTGCAATTGGAGCCACCAGAGGGATGGCTGTAGTGGATGTGCATTCATTGCAGGACAGTGCCACGAAGGGTGTCTCTTTTGTTGCCAGATTTCTTGCATTGGAAGAGGGTGAACATCCAGAGGAAGGCAGCCAAGATGTCCTTGTTGTGTTGGATCATCAAAGTGAAAGGAAGGAGGTAATGTGCAGAATGTACAGACAGATTCTAACATATTCTAACAGGGTTTGCCTGTATGAGGCAGAAGGGGGTAATGAAACTTGCAGCCAGGGCAACTGCACATGCCACAACCATTGGCAGGGCTGAGGCCAAACAAGCTGTGACCCAGGACATCCATTTAAGGCTGCGGAAATCATTAAGGCACATATGAGGGAGAAACTTCAGGACCAACAGTTGGAGGTCGGAACAAGACTGAGAGGGGCAGAGTAGGTGTCTCAGTTGTCCTTGACTCAGACAGTGGAGGAACTGATGTGGAGGATAGGGACCTATGATGTTTAAAGGGGTGGGCATTGTTTGTTGTAGAGGAGGGCTCTCAGAGACATATTTGTATCAGGCTATTTCTCGGACACATGTATATTTAACATCTTGTTTTTAGTTTCAAATGATTGTTTCACAACTATTCAGTTCAGTTGCTATTGGACCGAGTGGAGATTGGCATTGCATGCTGGAGGATGGCTGAATGTGTCCATGTAATCATAACATTGCGATGCTGTGCCATTATCATGTGCGTCACATGGTGTATGTTGTACAACATTGATATTTAAAGGAATTCATTTGATATTCATATTGGTATTTGATATTGTAAAGCCATGTGTACATGCTTCATGGTAATATGCACATGTATGTTGTAGTGTTGCATACGTTGTTGTTTATGCATGTCGAACATTCACACTTCTACCTGTTTTTGGGCCCACTGACCATATGCTCCAGGTGAGATGCTTCATACAAACACAGGATCCCCTCACAAGGGCCACTAAGAAAATGTCCAGAACCAGCCCTGCTGCAAATATTGAAGTGCAGGTTGGGAGCGGCCCAGTCCCAAAATATCGCCCATGTGCCACAAATGTAATTCCATGTGTTTCCCAGTGCCTCCCGATATAGTTGCTGCCCACTGTTCTTTTTCCAAATTTCAGCCTCACACTATAAAAGCAGACAGAAGGAATGGCAGAGTATGAGTTGTTCTGGTGAGGTCAAATGAGAAGGTGAAGGTTATGTTACCTTGTATGGACAAAGATACCAGCTGGAAGACAAAGGAGCAGAGTGGTGGAGAGTTGGTTTAAAATGTGTGTTATTTGTGAGAGAGATTGGTACCAGTTGTGTGTATTGTGGTAAGTGGGTAGGGTGAGAATAGAAAGCTAGTGAGAGAATAATTGCTATAGTATGGGAGCTGGGAGAGTAAGTGTAATAGTTAGTATGGGGGGGAGTGAGTGTTAGTAGAGAGTAAGACCAATATAGAGGAGTATAGGAGTGGGGTGTGACGAGGAGGGTGTAGAATAAAAGTGGGAAGGGGTAATAATAGTGAGAGTGAGTGTAGTGGAAGTCCCTGCGTTTGGGGAAGAAGAGCAAGTGTAGTAGGGAGGGAGTGCTAGTAGTAGGATTGATAGAGGAGTAACCTAAAGGGTGGAGGCTGGGATAAGAAGCGTGGAAGTCAGTGGAGGGAAGTGTGGAGAGGAGAGAGTAGTAGCAGTGAGTGTGGGTCTAGTAGTGAAGGTGGATTAGTAGCAGAGGGTGAGTGGTTGGAAAAAGGTAGTAACTATCAGAGTGCTGCTGTAGAAGAAAAATAAACAATGGGAAGGAAGAGGAGAGAGATATGGGGGAGAAGAGGAGGTGGCTGGCGTTGGAAAGAGGAGCATCGTTTTGAGCAGGAGGAGAATAGTACAGAGACATATTGGGGATTGAGTTGCCAATGGCACACACGCATACACCAACCTCTAGTACCAACATCATTGACAAGGTACGGCCAGCTGGGAAGTCCCTGAGAAAGTTAGATAGCCTGCATTCAAGAAACTGCCTATTGTTAGACCAGTGCCTACACAGTAGGGGTTACTGGTCAATAGGTCTAACCAATTGTTACGGACACTTTGGTTAGTGAGTGGGAGATGAGGGAGAGAGAGACAGCCCTAGCATCACTCCCAAAACCTATTCTCCAGCAGCTGCCTCTGATAAAATAAAACGCGTGTCTCTTATCTTTGCTCCAAGTAACAGACCATACCTGTCACTATATTTGTAATTAAACCCTTGAACTTTCAGTGGGATTCTGTGACACATATGAACATTAGTGTTGACCAGTTTCATATTGAGGGGACCATACCAATGCCATACCACAGTCTGTGGTTTCCATAAAATGTTTCATGACTAGGGGCCCCATCATGATTAAAGGCATTAGTATATCAGACTGAGGGGCTGCAATGTATGGGTAGGTCTTTTCAACAAGATTATCATTCCCAGTGTTTAAAAACATGTATTGACAGAGTTGAATATAAAAGAATAACATCAACCTTTCAATTTGTGAATTAAAATAAAAAGAAAAAAGGGAGAACATACAAACAGAATTAATGGAACACAAAACATTTTTACATTAATATGATTAAGGGAAGAACAATTGAAACAACAAGGACACACTCCTCCACCTTCTCTTGTCTCTTAAAATCAGAATCACTCATTTAACATATAAAAGAGCTTCATAAATCATCTTCAGATATGTCCAACGAAAAAAGAATTTTATTGATAGCAATTTTTACTGTTCTTTGTCTGGTACAGAACATTTCATACCAGAGCACAGTTAGGAGTTTTAACTCTTTAAAGGTTTCTTTGGATGCAAGCCCGTTGCTAGCATGCTGGTTTGCTCGTGGGACCCGCTAAGGACGCCCGGCTTTACCAGACGTCCTTACTGGGTCCCGCGAAGAGACATCGTAATAGGGCGGTAAGGGGTTGACGGCTCCGGCAACTTTACCGGCGCCGTTAACCCCTTACCCCCTACCTTGTATTGACCCCCTCTGACTGGTTTGTTTCTTTGCAGAATCTACATATGTTGTCAGATTTCGTAATGAGTTTCCATTTTTCCAACACCTTTTTGGTGCGCCAAAAATTGCATCTAAATTGTAAAAATTCATTTCTGAAGATTGGGGAGGGGAATCTCACTTAGTAAGACTCTGTGACATGATATTTTTTATGAGTAAATGTTTTGTTCTTAAAATTTCTGTAAGTCATGCACGCTTGTCGCGATTTGATCCACTCTCATTGCCACAGTTTCTCTTTGGCGCATGTTGGATTCTTCAGCAAAAGTTCAGACGAAATGCCTGCTGCTTTCAAGATTTTTATAATTTCGGATTTTCATATTGCTATAAACTGATGACTGCAGGACATTAGATAAGTAGATAGTATGTGCAGTCTAGATTCTGATCTGGTTGACAGTAAGCACTTTCTGTAGAAGGAGTACAGTTTCCACGCATACAAACTATATAGGGATAACAACCCTAGTGCGTGCCTGATTATAGGCATCGGTGGACATGACGGCAAAGAAAGGACACGTTTCCAAAACATCCCTTCAAATTTGAGCCAAAATGATTCAGATCTCCATTTTTGATCTCTGCACCATACAAAACTGTTGGTACTACCTTTTAATTGTAGAATGTTAACACTGGGACACAGGAACATTTACCATATTTACGATGTATTATATGTGCTTGTGCAATAGCTGTTGGCATCTTGGACTTAAGCTCCATGATATATGGAAGATCAGAACTGTGATCATTCATATTTACACCTAAATAGAGATATTCATAAACTTCTTCCAGCCTTTTTTCATGCAGGGACCATCTGACCACCTGTAAGAGCTCTTATCATTATGTCTCTTAGCACAATGTAGGACCTTCGTTTTGTCTGAACTGACCGCTGACAGATTTTCATGGGCATATTCTCCTGGTGAGGTTGGAAGATTTTGTAAACCCCTTGGAGTTTTTAATAAAAGAGCAAAGCCGTCCGCATAGAGTATCCATGGTATAGGATTGTGTCTTAATTTAGGAGAGTCAGAGATAACAATAGTACATTTTATTCTTGAGATTGGAAATACAGAAATTAAACAAGATTGAGGCAAGGTTTTCTTGGTTGCTGCAAAAATAGTGAAAGCAGGCTTATCCTCAATCCGACTCACGGCTGGTAACTCCATTGCTGTTTGTGCGAGTATCTGGGTCGACTCTAAATGAGCTGGCGTCATTGTCTCGAGCTGGTTGTGCAAGGGCCAGTGATGTCACTGGATTAGCTGGCGTGGTGGTGGTGGAATCATTGTCTCGTATTACTTGTAGCGGGACCACTTGGGTCTCACAGGGTATAGGCACAGGAGCCATCATGATGACATTTGGCTGTATCATCCGATTAGACTTATCAATATCAGTAACTTCTCTTTGCATGAGTTGTAAAATGAAGGACGGTTGATTATTGATGTTATCGTCCAAGCTTTCATGCAATTTTGTTAATGATATGAGGGCTGTATTCATGGCAGTTAGAGTTAAGTTCAAAAAGGGAGTTACACTTGGTCGAGGTTGAGTGATTCGCTGAGACAGAGGCACGTTAGTTAACTTTCTCGGGGTCGGGTTGGCAAAAGATTTTGAAAGTGCTGATGAATTGTGTGAGAAGTGCGTGACTGGGAAAGATTAGTGACACATGAGGGAAGCGGGGAAGCGAGTAGTGGTAACTCGTTCTGTACAGTCACGGTTAATGGATCTGTCAAGGAGTCACGGATGTCATGTACCATAATTTCGGCATCTATCATGTATTGGCAGTGATCCAGATTCAACTGAGACGGTGCACCCTGTATTCGGGTGGTGACAGTAAAAGATTGCTCGATTATGTATTTGAGCTGCTGTAAAAAGTTGCCACTTGCTTAGTGGTTTCATTTATTCATTGTGCGCTCTCAAGTATCTGCCGCGGCATTGTTGCCAAGGCACACAAGCCAAGTTTCCCTGCAGGAGTAACTGCAAAGCCTGCCACCTGACAGTCAGGCGGAGTAACGGGATCCGCTTTGCAAGTAACCATGTCAGATGAGTTTTCCACCGAAGTTGTGGCTTGAGCGCACTTGATCGGGATAGGCACTGCACGATTTGCAGGCTCCGGGTGGTAAAAATCTTGAATATCGGCGGCAAGCGATTTTGCTCGTGTTCGAGTGGCAGTGCAATTGTTCTTAATCATCCTTGATGCATGTGCATTTCTGATGGGTGTTCGTTTCAGATGTAACTAACTTGCTAATCTCTTTTTTGGCACGGATAGTGGATTTTAGTGTGTAAATACCCGATGAAATAATAAAAGGTAAATAGATTAAACGTTGATTGAGTAGGATCTAGTTGTCCCGGGTGCGCACAGGATAGTTCTAAGTGAAATTAAACGTAGACTCTCCTGATGGTGTCACAGCGAGAAGGCTTGGCGTCTGCTGGCCGCTGCACAGGTAAGTAGCCAAGCAGCCATTTCAAAGCACTTCTCGAAATGAGCCTGTGCGATTGCGCGTGAGCCACCTTTAAGTATGGCTTCTGGGTAGAGTCGGAAGGAGCTTAGGTGCTCTTCGCAGACACAGCTCCAAACAAAAAACAGTATTGACTTCTAATTAAAAAAAACTGTATTCTATTAGCATCCGGATGGACCTTCGAGAAACAGCAGCTCATAAGGTTAAGTATGGGGAAAGAAAAGTCTACCGGCCATACCGAGATCATTTTCTTTCATGGAATTCAAGGAGCTGGGCAGTAAGGGCAGCCAAGCAGCACACCAAAAGCACTTCTTGAATGCACCCACACAAATGCGTGCACGCCTCATTTAAGTAGGGCTTCTGGGTAGAGTGGGAGGAGCTTAGGTGCTCTTCATGGACACAACTCCAAACAAAAGATAGTATTGACTTCGAGATAATGTTCTTTGATGGAATTTCAGGAGCTGGGCAGTAAGGGCAGCCAAGCAGCACTTCCAAAGCACTTCTCAAATGTGTTTTCATTCTTTTTGCATATACTGGTTGCTTTATTGGGGCACCCGTGATTTCATGATGGGCCTGGGAACCTGTTGTTCAGCAGGTGTTTGACGCTTGTACTGTATGTTGTGCTAACTGATTCCACAGGTTTGTTGTTGGATTGTGTAGTTTATATGTGACCCATTGTGGGGATGGTGTGTGGGGTTTGGCATAGAGGGGTCACAGGTGAACTGTGTGAAGAACTGACATCTGGTGAGGGTTTAGAAGTCACACATGTTTGATTTGTATCTATATATATATATATTCAGTGCAATACCTTTGTTAAAGGGACTTTATAGTTACTTTGCACTAATGACAACCTATCTGTTTTATGGTTAATAGTAAAACCGAAAACCCCCAGAAATTCTCCAGTTATGGTAAGCTAAGCAACCATGACTCGCACCACCACCGTGCACTGCTAACAGTAACCCCTGACATCAGACATGTCATTGATATTAGTGCTTGGTGCCTCTTACCTCATTTCCCTCCTCACCTTACTTACTAACCTCTCCTGCAAACTTTTTTTTAGAACCACCATTCACAGTAAAAAAAATAGAAGTACACAGGCTCAATACATTTTCCAACATTTCCATTAGCATTTTGCGTTATGCTAATGGGAATTATGTGACGTTCATCCCCCTTTCCAGGGACTGTAATAGGGGATAACAGCCCACTAGCCCAAGTTATCGGCCCAAGCGAAGTGTGTCTGTGTGCGCCCTGATGTCTGTGAGCTTTGGCGTGTTATAAATAAATAAATAACATGGACTCTGGAGCATTATACTCAATTGCAGCCCCTGCAATGGGGGATAAAGGCCATTAGCACCCCTGGTTCCCAAAGCGGGAACCCGGGGTGCTAAAAAATGTGATTTTTCTTCCTACAGGGGGACGCCTGCGGCATCCCGCTGTAGGAAGGAAATTCCTTTTCAAGAAGGCCACCATGGAAAGAGAAGGCGGGTCACCGTACAGAGACCCTCTTCCCTTTCCATGGCAGCCTGTAGAACCCTGTGACCATATTACCACAAGCACATTTTTTTCCCTTTCAAAACTATACTACCTTCGAATAACTTTACCACATAGCCAGTCCCAGGTGGACACGGCCATTTTAACACCATTTTTTCTCCCTTGCGGTCATGGCCAGTAGCCAGATTGTCTGTGTCATGACCTTATACCATGACCCGGATAATCTGGCCACTGCCCACGGCCGCAGGCTATACCTAAGTCACCAAAGGTATATGACTATTTTCTGTATCTACATTATGACACTTGTCAAAAAATAAAACACGGGCACATTTGCAAAACCATGCTTTAATGTCCTTGCCGATGCTCCTTACATGAGTTTGCTTGAAATCCGCCAATGTTTTATTTTTTCAAAAGTGTCAAAATGTATATACATACTATAGTCATATAACTTAGCCCACACTAGACAAAATCCAATCAGTCTTTACACAAACATTGAAGGTTGGGTCTATAATCTTTCTCAAAACCTTTGTCCGCATTTGTCAAACAGCAACTAAGTTATAAGCTATCTAAAACTGTTGAGACCCCCCTCTAATTTCACCCCCTCTTAGAAAATCCCACCAAACTTTAGAAAAACACCTATATCTCGATCTAAAATCAAATAGCACCACATTTATAAGCTTTTACATTATTTTGATACCCCCTCTAATTTTGCCGCCTCTTGACAGAATCCCACCAAACTTTGAAAAACCATTTATATCTATGTCCAAAATCGTTTTGCCAACTGTTGCGCAGATTTGTCAAATGTCACCACATTTATAAGCCATTACTATATTTTGGAACCCCCTTTCTAATTTTCCCCCCTCTTGACAGAATCCCACAAAACTTTGCAAAACCATTCAGAATTAGGTCTAGAATAATAAAATTACATGCAGTTTCATTGAGTGGCGCCAAAGTTATAAGCCATCCAAAAACTGATTTTCACCAACCCTGTAATGCAGAAATGGGCACAGATGTCCTAGGACATCTGAAGTGTCCGCGAACAACACGGGACTGTCCCAGGACATCTGATTGTTTGCAGATTTTCGGAGATTAAAACCACCCATTTTTAGGCTTCTTATGGACATATCCCATCCCATCCTCATTCCCCCCCTACCTAACCAGAGATTGTTTGTTGAGTTTGACAAGTGCAAGGTTGCTTTTTTTCTTTCTTTTTCGTCGTGGTGTCTGCAGACACAGCCAAAAGTATGCAAATCCAGGCGTTTCAGGAAAACTGACGCATTTCATGTTTTTCTCCATCCAATCAGCGAGTGCACCTGATGTCCGCGGACTTCATGTCACCCTATCGGCCAATCAGATGACTGTCCGCGGACCGAACAGGGGCATGGGTCCACGGACTGAACCAAGATAACACTGATTTTGTTGACTTACGTTTAGCCCATTTTAAAGAAAAATCCTTGACCAATTTACACCAAATACAAAAGCACGCTTTCGGGACCAAGCTGCAGCTCCTGCTGAATATTTGGTGAGTGGGCCATATACTATTTTTGGAAAGTTTGGTGAGGATTTGTCCAGGGGGAGCAAAGTTATAAGATGCCCAAAAAGTGCTCTTCCTATGGGTTTAGCAACTTAATCATAACTACTGGGCCACTACCGCAGGCCCAGTAATATTTGTGAAAGTGTGTTTGTATGTTAGGGGTTGGCTCCAGCCCCATAACAGATGGTAGGCTGAAATGTTGGCCCGAGGTCAGCATACCAGTCTGGGGTGTACTGGCGATAGTGAAATTTGACCAACCCCACTCATTCGCCCTGCTCAGAGGTGGAGAGGGGTCCTTGCAAATAATTGCTATGTTCCCTGGACTGGAATTGAAAACAAAATGGATGTGCCTTGTCCCAGAGCCCCAGGATTGAGACTCACATCTTCCTGAGTACCGCACAGCAGATGTAATCTTGTTTTCTATGTTTTGAGCCACTGAATTCAACTGTGTTTGAAGCCCTCTAACCACACAGAACCTGCAGAGCTGCCTTTGGAACTCTAGACAATTCTCAGACTGCTGCTTGCATCTATTGAACAAGTTTGATGCTGTATCTCGTCAGCCACACTCATCACCAATTTGGCTCGAAAAGAAGCTTACTGTTGCCAAAGTCTTCAAACTCATGCATCTTCAAACAGTACTTTAAACTACCAGGATATTTGCACTGACCTGACCTGGGCTTTGACTGGAAGCACTGGAAGTATTGTGTCACTTGCTGACTAGACCCATCCATACCCATTGTCTTGAACCAGATTGACCATCGAAACTCACCTGATGGACTCTTCAAACCACATTGTACAGAGGCTTTGATGAATCACAGCAAGTTCTGCTTTGAACCTGACTTGATGCTGAATCGTTGCCTGGATCAATACTACTCCCCCCACTTTAACACAATTTAACCCATAACTAGCACCGAAAAACTCAGTTCGAGCTAACACACACAAGCCAAAATGAGAGCAAAGTTTGAAGGTAAGGCTTGATTAAAGCAAGCTCAATGAGTTCCCATAAGGAGGTGTTTCGGCTGGGAGGCTCAAGATCTGGGTGGCAGTGGCCATAGGAATTACCATGGCCAGGGCATTCAATGAGTGGGCAAATACCCAAACAGCACCTACAAGCTTTGAGTCTGTCCTCATATGCCATTTCTCCCTAGCTGTACTCTAATGAAACAGTTTTGGCGTATAGCTTGCGCAAGCACCCACTAATAACTCAGACGTAAACATTTAAATGCAAGGGGTTTTAGATGAGAAACGTAATCACCTTACCAGGGTTATTGGAAGTTCCTCTTCATCAGTTTCTTTACATGTTGATTACTGTGGGTCAGATTAGAAGACATCTGATTCCAATTAAGGGAATACATCTCCTGTGGCTGGCATTGCCTTGCACTATGACTTCATGTCCTCTGGAGTTGCTTGCTGTAGATTTGCACATTCCATAATATTAGTCCGTTTATATGTTTCTTTTGGACTTGTCTGCCATGGTATTTTCCCTGTGTCCTCATTGAGGAGACCTCAATAAGGTAAGTCCATACTGCAGTAGCAGGGCTCTAATATGTTGGCAGTATATTGGTAGCAGGAGGATACTGAGTATTGAAACATCTGATTGAATTCTTCTAAAATCATAGCACTACTTTGCTAATTATGGCTTAATGTAGCTCAATTTGGTCATTGGGCAACGTCTTGGTTTTGATTCCCTTCGGGCAAGGACGTACTTGTGAGGATATGTTTGTTTGTTTGTTTGTTTGTTTCTTTATTTATAGCGCGCGCCAGACCCGATGGTATCAGGGCAGGAGGACAAGGATACTTTAAGCTTACAGGTTACAAGATTACATATTTACATAAATACAGGTTAATATATATAATACAGTAGTTACATATGCATTACAGTTGTGAATTCAAATTGGCCGAGCAGAGTACAGATGAGTTATAAAGACAGTTAGCAAGTAATGCTAGGGTTACTGATTGTTTCCTTTAAGCCAGTTGATAATATTTAATCTAAAGTGTGGGTAGGATTGGCCAGTTCTTAAAGTCGGCAGGAGACAGTTCCACAGTTGTGCCGCTTTGACAGGGAAGCTATTCCCTCCAGTTGTAGACATTCTAAAGTATGGTAGCAAAAGGCAATTGGCGTAGACTGTTCTAGTAGGTCTGGTTGACACTCTTCTTTTGAATCTCTCTGTCAGGTATTTTGGTGCAAGGTTGTTGAGACATTTAAAAGTTAGGGATGCTGTTTTAAGTTTTATTTTCTCCACAGTGGATAGCCAGTTGGGTTGTCTTCTGGTTGTTGATATATGTTCTCTTTTGGAAATTCCTAATGCTGCTCTAAGGGCATTATTTTGCAATATTTGCATTTCGATAGTACAAGTGCTCTTGCCAAAGTGGTGCAACTGATTGTAGAGAGGTATGGATTTGCTGATCTGATCAACTTGCGCGTGTAGGCTGTGGACGATGCCATAGCATTCACCTGTTTGGCCATGGTAAGGCACGAGTCGAGGTAAAAACCTAGTGTTTTTACCTCTTTGGCAACTTTAATAGACCGTCTATGATGAAGGCTGTGTAGTCATGGCTAAGTTTCTTAATGTTTGGTGTAGTCCACAGTATGATGAGTTCTGTTTTGTCATCATTCCGACATAGACTGTGAAGTGCCATCCATGCCTGGATCATGGGGTATATCCTATTCACCAAGGTCAAATCCTGTTTGTAATCTCCAGGAAGTGGGATGAGATTCTGGGTGTCGTCTGCATAATTAGTGTAGGTGACACCCAGAAGGTTCAGATCATCAAACAGGAGCTTGGTAAAAATGTTATACATCGTAGGGGAAACACATGAACCCTGGGGTACACCACATGTGATGGGAGCAGGGTCTGCAGCTGCTGTGGTAGAGAAGACCCTCATGGTTCTTTCACTTAGAAATTATTTGATCCAAGCTATTGCTTGGTGTGAAAAGTGTGCTGCAGATTCTAAATTGTAACAAAGCACTTTATGATCCACCAGGTCAAATGCTGCTGAGAGATCCAGAAGGAGAAGCAGTGCAGTCTTCCCTCGGTCTCTCAGCTCGTCAACTTGGGTCTTAAGAGCAATAAGTGCTGTTGGGTCTTAAGAGCAATAAGTGCTGTTTCAGTACCATGCTGTGGTCTGAAACCTGATTGCCGGGTACCTAAGAGTTGAAGTAACTCCAAGAATTTTTGAATCTGTACGTATGCCACTCTGTTTAATATCTTTAGTAGGAATGGCACCATAGTGTTAGGCCTGTAGTTTGTGGGTATGGCTGGGTCGAGTGATTGCTTCTTGAGGAGTGGGAGGACCCACGATTCCTTGAGATTGCTAGGTATAATTCCTGAGGAAAATGAAGCATTGATAAGTTTCGAGATAAATGGTGACAAGTCTCTTGCGACATCGTTTATTATTTGTGCCGGGCAATTATCATCTCGGTTTAAGTGATAATATTATTTTTCCACCTCAAGTATAGACACTTTAGAGAAGTTAAATCTGAGTTCAGCTTTGGCAGTGATGAATGAGTTGTCAGGTTGGGTGGTTGTGGGGGGTATGTTTCTTTTTTTCTTATCAATTTTAACTTGGAGAGTGACAATTTTGTCACAGAGGGCATTCTGAATCTTAGAGCACCATGTTTTGTTTTTGATACAATTGTCAGGTACCGGGATAGGGTTGTCCAGTTCCTTTAGTATTGTGAAAAGCTCCTTGGTACCTGATTTGGATTGCATTATTCTGTTGTCAAAGCTTTCTTTTTTCGCTCGCCGAATTTCATTTTTGTATTTCGTAGCAGTTTTAATGAGGGTAGTTTTGTTCGCCTCAGATGGTGTTAGTCTCCAAGAAGATTCACACTTACATTTTCCTTGCCTTAGTGATTTTAAATAAGGGGTAAACCAGGCATTTAAGTTTGCTCTAAGTTTACTGTTTTGCATTATAATGGGTCAATAGTGTCCAAGGCATTGACCATGACTGTGTTAAATTCGTTCACTAAGGTGGAGGGATCTAGTGTGTCAGGCAGCGAGTTTAAGGTAGGGAGAATTAAAGGTAGTAGCCTATCTGTTGCTATGATTGTTTTTTTATTTCTTGTTAACATAGGGGGTGCTAGTGGATTATTATGTGTTAAGAGGAGTTTAGCATCTATAGAGAAGGTTATGAGAGCTTGGTCTGTCCAAGCTTGATGACTAATGGAAGTGATGTTGGTGTTACAGTTATGTTCGGCTACCAAATCAAGTGTTCGGCCTTTCTCGTGGGTAGGCTGTCTCACTTTTTGAGTAAACCCAAGCTCTGAAGGTTGTATACTAATTGATCGTTTTACAACTGCTCGAATGACAATTGACCTTTTCACAATTGACCGAAACCCCCCACAGCCCCCACCCAACGCCAAACCCCCAAAACTCATATATATATATATATATATATATATATATATATATATTCGGTCAATTGTGAAAAGGTCAATTGTGACCCTTTAAATTTGGTCAATTGTTCATTCGAACAATTGTAAACAAACAATTTGGGTAATACCGCTCTGAAAGGACATTAGCTATGCTGGTGGCTTGTACGTCTTTGTTACCATTGAAGCCCAAGTTCAAATCTCCGAGTAGGAGGGCTTGTGATGAATTTTTTAGGTTATCTGAGAGTATATTAGAAATATCCTCTTTGAAGGAGCCAATGGGACCTGGTGGCCTGTAGATAAGGTGTATAGTAATGGTTTTTTGAGTTAGAGGTTAGAAGCGTGACGGTTAATGGCTCACAGGATGTGATATGCAGGGGTGTATCTATTCTTATCGAAAGATTAGTTTTGGTAATGAACGCTAGGCCTCCTCCACGGGAATTGGTTCTGTCTTCTCTGAAGATAGTACAGTTGGTCGGGACCGCAAGCATCAGTGCAGAGCCAGCAGATTGGTGTTTGTAAGCCAAGTTTCTGTGATAGCTAGGAAGTCGTAATTGCCTGTTTGTAAAATGCCGGCAATTTCTGTTGCATGAGCTATTAATGATCAAGCATTAATACGTGCTCCTTTAAGGATAGGGCTTGAGATAGGTGGCTTAGTTAAGGCAGAGCTAATACGTTTGGCTAGACTAGTTTTTGGTTTGAGATGTTTGTCTGTTTTGTTGTTGGTGGTTGGTGGTGGCTCTTGTTAGGGGGTTGTTTTGTTTATTAAAGTGCTTGCGAAGAGTATTGTGATAGGCGTTTGTATGGTATCTTGCAGGTGGTTCATATATTTTTGGTAGTCTCAAGCGTAAATTGGAATTCCTATGTATGAGGTTGCTTGGTTTGTTGGCTCTGAAGGAGTTGGGAGTGTGTGCCTTTCCTGAGGGCTGTTCAGTGTCTGAGGTAGTGAATGGCAGCCTGATACTATCTGACGTTTTTGTAGAAAAGTTTTGTATAGGCGGGTTTGTTAGAGACATTGTTGCCCAGAAATTAGTTAGGTAGAAACGGTGATAAACATTGTCAGGTGAGGCTAGGCAAATATCTCTGGAGGGTAGGCTAAATCATTAGACAAGTCTAGTTGAGCACATACATTCAACATTACATTTGAGGGCAGCTAAGCAAGTACATTCAGTATTGCGTTTGAAAGACAGAGTAATACTAATACAGTGTAATAGTTTGATAAGCCGGCGGATAGCAACTCACATGCATTTACAGGCACTCTTACCAGTAATCAGCACTTGCATCTATACTTGTAATACGCATTAGCCGGCATTCATAAATTGGCTGACATGTTGACGAATAGAGTTATTTAAGCAATGCTAATAGTGTTTGGCAACAAAAACACTGAATATTTTCCCATAACGTTATGCACCGCATTAGCAAAGCACACTAAAATGTGTTAGGTATGGTTTTAAGGTGAACAAATTGGTACACGTGAGGACAATAACTCAGTGGGAAACTATGAGAGAAGAGGCTATGTATTTTCAACCGCTTATAAGGCTATATGTCTTTCAGTACCCTGGAATAGGCTGGTTTCTCCAGCAGTGGACAGTGCACAGTGAGTGGTCCTGAATGAGAGTGGTGGAACACAAGGAAGAGTGGAAGACACAGGATACAAGAAGCAGTGGGTGCCAAGTGAAGAGTGGGTTACACTATTTCCCAATGGGTGTTCTAGTTTAATGGGGTGGATTCGGACAACCTTGTGTTACTATATGGAGGTCTGATTTACAATGAGATATGTAATGTTTACATTGTATTAACAACTAGATAATTCTTTTAAAGCCTAGATGAGTTTCTATTGAATTTGACTTGAGGTATATAAACCATTTGTTTTGCAGATTGGGGGGCGGGGGGCATGGGATTTGGGGTGTGTGGTATGAACTTCCAGGGTGGGTGCATGGGTTTTTCAGGGGTTGGGGTGGAGACATGAGTTTCAGGGGGGGGACAAGGCTGTTTGTGCTCTGGGCCCTAAAAACGGTTAAGATGGCCCTGGGTCAGGATCAGGTAGCGGCCACCATCCCCTGCCACATGGGAGAAGGTCACCACTGGGGAATTCATGATGACTCCATTGAAGTCATCATACACCCTTCTCCTGAAGAGCTGACTTTCAGAATAAGGGCTACTATTCCAAAGCTGTTCAGCAGTCCCTGCTTTGTAAGGAAGATACCCATTTTCTTTAGTTTGCCATCTCCAAACAGAGCCTTCTGAAGCAAAACCATCTTCCTTCCAAGAACAGAAAGGGGTTAAAAGGGAGAGGTGACTTGTTGGTTTCAAATTTAGAAAAGTCTGTGCCAATTGTTGGTATAATAACAGCAGTCTGTGGTCGTCCCCATGAAAACAGGTAACTTTTATTGGGGTTCCCCTTTAAAGGTCCCTGGTTGATATAAGATTGTACCTTATGGTGGTCTGCTTACTTACTGAATTGATTAGGGCTTTAACGGGTACTCCATTAAATATGGAAGAACCATGAGTTTTAAATGAAGTGCTGGTGCAAAAGAAATTACTAACAGACTCAATATTTTCTTTGGGGATGTCACCTTCCTCCCAATCCTTTCCCACCATATAGCTAATCTCCATGAGCTCTTCTTTCTTATTATAAGGGCACTGTCAGACCGAATGTCCGGATTGTCTGCATGAGAAGCATGCAATGGCAGAGGGTCTTGGGATTCATGCTTCTTCTGATTTTACCTCTCCCTTTTCTCAGATTACTCTAGGTGTTCTTTCTCCTTTTGTCAGGTCTCTTATTAAAGGTTTATATTAACTGTATTGGCTTCTATCCTTGATACGGAAAGGGTCATCGGAAAACCCTTTTCCTCTTTTCTGTGTTCTTCTTTTCTATGAAGGGTTCTTAAATGCGTATTGGCCTCTGCATAAATCTGAGATGTGTCGATGGCCAATATTAAACTGGACCTATTTAGTTGTACAACCGCTTTTTGTAAAGTTTACAAACCGCTCTTTGGTAAGTGTCTCCAGCACTTCTGGTAAGGATTTTTCCCCTAATCATAGAGTTAAAATGTTTTGTACTCTAGCCTCTAGTTCTACCAGGGTTTCATCTGGGTGTATTTGAATATTTCAGAGCTTTTCTTTATTGAAATTATCTGTTTGCCCTACCCATTTTAGTAATTCATGTTTTATTTCATCAAAGGATGTTGTCCCCAAAGGATCTAAAAGCCAATAGGAGTTGTGTAATTCTCTCTTCAGCAAGGTGGCTAAGTAACAGGTTTTTAATGTATCTTCCCTGTGAAACTGATGGCCAGTCTTTCAAAGTTCAGAAAACAATTCCACAGATCTTCCCTTCCTTCTAGAGCTCTAATATCCAACGTTGTAGTATAGACCTTTGATGGGAGGCAAGGAATCTGTATAGCTCAGCTTGAGACATTACTTCAGCCTGGATTTGGTGGGCAATGAGCTGAGTTAATATTTACTGTATAGAAGCCATTTTCAGAATCTTTGTTAGGCTTTTCCTTTTCAACAAAAACTGCATCCTGTTCAAAGCTGTGAAAGGGAAATATCTCTTCCTCAGGAGGCAGATCTATCTCTATTGACTCCCTTACGTCTGACCGGGAAATGGACTTTGTTAGGCCTTCCGTTTTGGGAAGGGTCCAGGTGGCTCTCTTAAGACTGGCAGTGATACCCTGACAGGATATCAGCGGTAGGCCTATGTTGTCCCTAATTATCAGATTTTATTTACTATTTAGTTGTATATCATAGCCTACTAATGTTTAAGTGTCCAGTAAGGGACAACCGTGGAAAAGGAGCTTCTAGTGGTTAATTGGAAAGGCAAATGTAGTGCAAATTCTTTGTTCGATACTAAATATGGTTTCATGAGGGCTTAGTTCAATTATGAAGTCTTCCTCTTCTAATTTTTGGATGGTCAGCTGCATTTATAGTATAAATGATATGTTTGTAAAATTGTATGTGGGATCCCCGTTTGTGTCAGCTGGTATAGCATCTCAAACCTGACACCATATCTGAGGGGTCAGAAATGAAAGTTGGCATGTTCTTTTTTGGTTAAAGACTTTTATTTAACTGAAATGGGTTGGGAAAATGCCTCTCTGACCCTATTCTGAAGAGGAGTGTCTGTAACTTAAAACCAACAAACGAAGGATTTGTCTTTGTCAGTATGTCATAAATCAACAAGGTGTCCTTGTGTCCAAAACAAGCTATCCTGGCCCTCACACTAAAACAAAAGATGATGTGATAAGGGAAATATAATTTAACTGGTATTGGCAGAAGTGTTCTTAAACAAAGAAACAGAATAGCTCCAATGTAAATATGATCCATATTATCCATATTGGAAAGGACCTTAATGCTTGAGGGGGATTCCCTTCCCCTGGATTCTTTACTGGTATCACAAATGTCTGTAGGTATAACAGTTCCTTTGTGTTTTCTTGGCTCACAAAAATCCTGTTAGATAAACACTGTTCAGCCTTGTATGTTCGTCTTTATCAAGAAGTTCCTTTTGTTATCACAAGTTCCTTCCTTGGTTAACAAACACTGTCTCTGATTGTTACACCTTGTAGGTTTGCAATTTGCCTGGTATAGTCCCATGCCAGGACTCTTCAAGCTCTTTGAGTTGCTGGTGTACTGTCCTGCCAGGACATCTCTCACACTCAGAACTGCCTGGTATACTCTCCTGCCAGGACTTTTCTTGTGTTCACAACTGTCGGGTATAGTCCCCTGCCAGGACTTCTCTTGTATTCACCTTTGTATTCACAAGTGCCTTGTGTACGCTTGCCAGGACTTCTTTGGTCACAACTGTCTGGTATATGCTTGCCAGGACTTTTCTTATTTTACAGTCTCTCTTTATCCCTATTTAGCATATACTTTTATGGTTAACTGGGTACAGCGGATGACCAAAATGGGGGTAACTCCTTCTTCCAATGGTGGCTCGGGTAAGGTATTTGAAAAAAAGTAGGATATTCTACCATTGGAGTTATTTTGATTTGGATTACTTAAAATGATTTGTGTACAGTGCGGGCAGGTATGTATCTCTGATATTCTGCTTTGTATGTTCGTCTTTATCAAGAAGTTCCTTTTGTTATCACAAGTTCCTTCCTTGGTTAACAAACACTGTCTCTGATTGTTACACCTTGTAGGTTTGCAATTTTCCTTGTATAGTCCCATGCCAGGACTCTTCAAGCACTTTCAGTTGCTGATGTACTGTCCTGCCAGGATATCTCTTGAGTTGCCTGGTGTACTGTCCTGCCAGGACATCTCTCACACTCAGAACTGCCTGGTATACTCTCCTGCCAGGACTTTTCTTGTGTTCACAACTGTCGGGTATAGTCCCCTGCCAGGACTTCTCTTGTATTCACTTTTGTATTCACAAGTGCCTTGTGTACGCTTGCCAGGACGTCTTTGGTCACAACTGTCTGGTATAGGCTTGCCAGGACTTTTCTTATTTTACAGTCTCTCTTTATCCCTATTTAGCATATACTTTTATGGTTAGCTGGGTACAGCGGATGACCAAAATAGGGGTAACTCCTTCTTCCAATGGTGGCTCGGGTAAGGTATTTGAAAAAAAGTAGGATATTCTACCATTGGAGTTATTTTGATTTGGATTACTTAAAATGATTTGTATACAGTGCGGGCAGGTATGTATCTCTGATATTCTGCTTTTTAGAAACTGGCATATACACCCAAACACACACACACACATAACATAAACAATAATTGGTTCCAGGGACGTCATTTCACCAAAATGTCAGGGGTAGCGGAAGTGACGTCACACGACCCTTGACCGCTGATGACATCACAGGAAGTGATGTCATTTGACCCCAACCCAAAGTGTTATTGCAGGAGCGATGGAACACGACCTTTCACCCCTTGACAAAACATGGCATCACATAGCATTGTTCCTAAGTACACTACAAAAAATATTGTTATGATATCACTATAATGTGATATACATTTCATACAAGAATGGATCACCATATGTATCATTAAGATCAGTGTGTATAGGCCCATATCACCAAATTATTGTGAATGCAAGCAGACTACCATGGCCAAACGATAAGGATGTGTTATTATACAGCACTTACGCTTAATCGCTTTACATAGAAAAAATATACACAATATCATCCAACCTGTGTTAGTACTCATTTATCGAACTCAGAAGGATGAAAGGCTGAGTTGCGTTGTTTAAAAACAGACAAGTTCAGTGTCTCACCCCTTGAAGTGTGCCTGAAATAAATGAGTCTAGCAATTATTGTATAGAATTCCAGAAAGACACATTATTTGGTATTCCTATTCTTTCTTGTTTAGGGTCACTGCTGAAACTTGTGGAACACCTGTTTGTTTTTTTTTTTTTTATAAGGCCTGAACAAGAGAGCCAGCCACTCCACAAGCAAAAAGCCACATGGCGCTGGCCACAGCCCAGGAGCAGGCATTACAAACAAAAGACACATTTTTCTGTACATTTTGTTTAGGGGTAGTAAGGGAGACCACAGGGGTAGCAAGAGAAACCTTCGGGGTCACAGTTGCGACCCCTGGTGATGCCTAAATGATTCCCCTGATTGGTCCTAACAGTCTTAAGTGCCAGGCTATTAAGTGCCCCATAAGTGACAGGCTATTATGCCAGGCTATTAAGTGACCCTTAAGTGTCAGGCTTTCTACCCCTTAAGTGCCAGGCTATTATGCAAGTCTATGCAAAAAGGATGAGTATACTCGTCCTTTACACTTATGGGGTAAGAAAGATAACATATAAGGCTCTATTTATTTTTATGACTAACAAAAGACATATATATTGCCATACACCATTGATTCCATACATAAAGTTAAGTACTCGGTACGGACAGTACCATGGGTGGTCAAGTAATCTTGTTTAAAAACAGACCAAAGGTTTACAGGGTATAATGGTCTGTCCCCAGGAGTAAAAATTCCTTGGTACCTAGATTGGCGTGAGAGATGTGAAATAAAGAATATAATGATACAAAATGAAAAGACAGAAGGACCACAAAATCGGTGGTATAATGGAGTACACAAGAAATTAATTCTCAGTAATGCTATCTCAACTAGTGTTACCAGATAGGTTCACTCATTCAGGTATAGACCTTCATGTTCATGTTCATTTCTGGACATAAATCCTTGTTCCAGTTCAAATAGTGAGATATATAGTTATTGATTTTTATGTATCATTTTGCAACCCTGTGGATGCCTTGCAACTATTATTTTTCAATTTCTAGACTCCATTTTTCTAACTTGGCATATCTACTTGGCAAACAATCTTATTACTTTACTTTCAGTAGTTTCACAAAGTACAAAATCCTCTATTGTTTCGATTCATAAACATTCTTCTTGTCATTTCACTTTCTATGACTTTACAATGTATTATTTCTCATTGGTGTGGCCACCGAAATGCTGGGGTCCCCGACTCTCTCTCTGGCAGACTCACTGGTTCTCTGGTGCGTTTCTGGGTGTGCTCCAACTTACGCGGCATACCTCCACCACCTGCTTCCCACTCTGGCTAGCTCTGACATATCTTCCGGCTTCCCTGTGGCTCCACTCCTGCACACTTGCTTCTCCAGTAAGGACCACACTCCATCTTTTGACAGCTGGACGCCCAGGGACCCACTCTCGGGTCCTGGCATCTCCATGTCTCTTTCCTTCTCTGCCAGTGTGCTCCCCCACTCCACCATGGTGGCTCACGCATCCCGATTCTGCTCACTGATTTGTGCTTCCAACTTCCAAACACCGGCTCGTGTCTCCAGAATCCGTCCGACTTCCCTGAAGCAGTTGTATTCTCCTGAACTGTCTTTTTCCATCTGGCTCATATTTTCAAAGGTCCCGTGCACGGGTGCCTTCATCCAACAGCTAGCAGGCTCAAAATGCTTGTTGCTATGTGCCAATTCCTTCATCCTTCTCGTCTTGGTACGTAGGTGGCAGTGTGAATTGAAGTCCATTACCAGTTTCTGCCTAGGGCTAATACTCCACTGCGACAAATTGATTGATCTCACTTGGCTAACACATTCAATTTACTCTAAATGGGTGCTTTTAGGCAGCAAATAGCAAGACGGTAAGGCTATAGCCCCAAGAGCCTAACAACAAAAAATAATGACCCTAGGAAGTCTGCCTTATGTGCCAATCACGTTATGTCATAGGACTTGATTCCTTATTGGATTTAGAATATTTTGTTAATAAACAATCAAACATTAGAGTTCAACCATTGCCATATTTCTTTAATAGGCGAACCATCATTAAAGTCCAACCATTGTAATTGTAATTGTAAATGTAATTGTTTATTTATACAGCACTTATACACAGGTGGAGTGCTTAAAAATGCTTCAAGGTGGGAAGCAAACAAGGGAATAGAGTAATCATTCATAGGCCTTGAAGTTTCTGAATGATCTAACAGAAAAACTAGCATACTAGGCCTGATGGCATTTCTCTGAGTGCAAGTGCATGAAGTATTACAGTTGGGACCACGCTAGGGAGGGGGAACAAAAATAAGGTGGACAGTACAGTTGAATTTCATAGTCCTGGTAGATTTAGGTCATGCATGCGCACAGACGGAGGTGTGAGGAAGGGAGGTGAGGGGAACAAACGTGTCCAGTCCAGCAGGGCCCTGGGTTAAGTGCAGAGAGTTTGCCCCATTCATGGAGCCTAAGCTGAAAGTGCAGTGGCCTGGGGGCAAGTGCAAAATACTGGCGGGGGAGCCTGGGACCTGTAAGGCTCTGGAGGTGAACCAGGCAACTAGTCAGCAAAAACTGAACAGAGTTAGGGAGGATAAGGAGGTGGAGAGAAAGAGGAGGTTAGCAGGGGAGAGGAAGAAAGAAAGAGGAAGAGAAGAGAAAGGTCTTGAATAGTTTCTGAAACTTAAGGTACTCTTGCTCAAGACAGAGAGAGGCAGGGATGCTGTTCCAGAGGGAGGTAACTTTAGACGATAAATATCTACCCCGAAATCTCGGTTTTTGAAAGCGGCTCACCCGCAGAGAGTTGGAGGAGGATGAGCGGAAGACTCTAGAAGGAGAGTATTTAGGAAGGGAGCATTATAGATAGTGTGGGCCATGGCCCCAGAAAGCCTTGTGGATTATGCAGAGGGTCTTGAACTTGATCCTTGCAGCCACTGGGAGCCGGTGGTGGGATTTCAGCACCCGAGAGATGTGGTCCCTGGGCTTGAGGTCAAGGATAAGTCTTGCGGTTCTGTTCTGGACGAGTTGTAGAGGACGGAGAGTAGAAGTAGGAAGATTGAGAAATAGGCTGTTGCAATAGTCCAGCCTAGAGAGAACCAGAGCTCTTGAGGTGGTGAGCCTCTGGGGGAAAGTGAGAAAAGGTAAAATGCCTCTGAGGAGGTGCAGTTGGTAGTGGGAAGGCGAGAGTGGAGTCGAAGAGGACCTCTACATTTTATGCCACATTGGTAGGTTGGGATGCAGGGCCAAGAGAGGCTAGCCAGAGTGAAAGTGGGAAAGCGGGATCAGGGGTCCAAAAGAGGATGATCTCTGTTTTACTGGCATCCAGGCAGAGATCGGTAGCAGCGCACCAAGATTGAATTGTGGATAGACAGTCAGGGATGAGCGAGGAGCAGGAGGAGGCCAAGGTAGACTAAAAGAGAGGTGTGTGTCATCTGCATAACACTGAAAGTTAGAGGTAAAGGTATAGATTATGTGGGCCAAGGGGGTCATGCAGATGTCAAAGAACCAGGGGGATAGGTTAGATCTATGGGGACATGTGAAGTAGAGAGAGTGATAGAGGAGAGATAGGACACAAGTTCCACCTGGAAGGGCCGGTCAGAGAGAAAGGAGGTGAGCCCCTGGGGCCTGGTCTGTGATGCCCAGGGTATTACTGAGATGGGAGATCAGGATGTTGTGGTTTACTGTATCGAAAGCAGAAGAGAGGTCGAGAAGAATGATGCAGAGGGAGAGTTAGAGTCAAGATTTGAGAGCAGGTCTTCACAGGTGTTCAGAAGAGCAGTTTCCGTGCCTCTGGATGCTCTAAAACCAGATTGATGGTCACAGAGACAACCAACAGATTGAGTGTGGAGGTTAAGTTGAATGATAGCCAGTTTCTGCAGGAGTTTTCCCAGGAAAGGGATGATGGAAATGGGGCAATAGTTTACCAGAATAGATGCGTCAGCGGAGGGGTTTTTGATCAGAGGGTGCACAAGAGGGTGCTTGAGAGGAGAGGGAAAGCTCAAGCGGTGAAAGAGAGATTGCAGAGGTCAGCCAAGGCTGGAGAGAGAGTGGCAATATTGTCCTTGATGGTTTTGGAGGGGTAGGGGTCCACCTGTTTGAAAGAGGCTTTATTAGACCAGACTTGCCCAGAGACCTCATCAGGTGTGACAGGGGCGAGGGAGGAGAGGAGAGGGGGAGCTGTGGGGGTGGGTGAGTGGGAACCAAGAGATGTTGGTGCAGGAGAAGGAGCAGAAGAGAGAGAGGACAGGATGTCCTGTGTTTTGGTGGTGAAATATGTGGCCAAGTCATTGCCTTGCCTTTGACTTGTTCTATCTGTGTGATCACACTTTTGTGTTCACTAGTGGCATGTTCAATTAACAATTCAGCCATTACTTTGACACTTGAATTAAGTTATCCTCCCATTGTTTTGCCAGATCTGAGTCGTGAGGATTATTAAAATCCAGAAAGATTAGGATTCATAAAGCTCTTGGTATTTTATTTTGCTCAAGATATTGCTTCATTGTTGTCATTTCCCAGAATGTGTTGATTTCTTGCCTTAATAGCCTTTCCATTCTTAAACCTTTTTGTCTCAATGTCTCAGTAGTCAAGTTGATATTTTTGAAAGCATTCAGAGTGCTTCCTCTAGGCGACAAAAGTGCATTTATGTCCTCATCTCCTGATGCGAAGTACTCTGCCATGTTCAGTTGTGTGGTCATATAGCTATGCAGATAGGGGTAACTTGAAAAAAGAAATTTGAGTTTAGGGCTAAAACTCCACACACATAGCAAGACAAATCACACAGATAGAACAAGTCAAAGGCAAAGCAATGGTTGAACTTGAATGATGGTTTGCTTATTAAAGAAATATGGCAATGACTGAACTCTAAAGTTTGATTGTTTATTAAAGAACTATTCTAAATCCAATAAGTCATCATGTCCCATGACATAATGGGCTTGTCCTTTCTGCAGAATTCCTAGGTTCATTGGTTTTTATTGTTAGGCTCTTGGGGCTAGAGCCTTGTGGTCTTGCTATTTTATGCCTACAAGCACCTATTCAGAGTACAATGAATGCGTTATAAGAGTTAGAACAATCAATTTCTTAAGTGGTGAGCGCAGCGGAGTATTAGCTCTAGGCAGACATTTCTTTTGCAAGTTACTCCTATCTGCATAGCTACATAACCGCAAAATGAAAAATGCCACAGTATTTAGCATGAAGAGATGAGGACGTAAACGCAATGTTGTCGCCTAGAGGAAGCACTCTGAATGCTTTCAAAAATATCAACTTGACTACCGAGACATTAAGACAAAAATGTGTAAGATTAGAAAGGCTATCAAGGCGAGAAATCTACAAATTCAGGAAAATTACAACAATGAAGAAACATCTTGAGCAAAATAAAATACCAAGAGGTTTAAGATGCTAATTTTTCTGGATTTTAATAATCCTCACGACTCAGATCTGGCAGAAAAATGGAAGGATAACTTAAATCAAAGGTCAAACATAATGGTTGAATTGTTAAGTGAACATGCCACTAGAGAACACATGAGAGTGATTGCACAGATATAAAAAGTCAAAGGCAAGGCAATGGTTGAACTTGAGTGATGGTTTTCCTTTTTAAGAAATATGTCAATAGTTAAACTCTAATGTTTGATTCTTTATTAGAGACATATTCTAAATTCAATAAGAAATCAAGTCCTATGACATAACAGGCTTGGAGCATTAGGCAGATTTACTAGGTTCATTCATTAATGGTTTTTGTTGCGTAATGGTTTGAGGATTGTTTCCAAAGATGTCACATAGAAGATCAGTTCTATTTATAGGAGAACTAACACTGAAGAAGGTTTTCCTAAAGATTTTGGTAAGGACATTATTGGAGCTTTTAGATAAGGTATTCTTGGGTCTGTATGTTTTTGAACCAAAAATGGGAGGTTGATTTGTAAAATGTTGGGGAAGGGATCTTTTACTTTCCCTAAACGGGTGAACAGGCACATGACAATATGACATTAGGGTATTCTCTAATAGAGGGTCTTCCTCATGGGAAAATGTAGGATACCATGCCTCATCCAATGAAGTCATTGAATTCATCACATATTTCACCTTGCTGTTTTCCATCATTCCCCATTAATATGGCATGGGTCATGCCAGAGATTCCTGCAAAAAAATTAGTGAGACATACATCCAGGACAGAACTCATGAGCTTCATACTTACACCCAAATGTAGCTGCTTCAATGGAAGGCATTTTCTACAAAAGACTGGAATGTGACCATGGGCACACAGGGGCACCCCAGTCTACAAACCGTTTTATGGCAGAACTCAAGCAGTGGTTTTTGCAACAATCCCAGAAATCACTACCATATGTGTGATGCATCAAGGGCATTTTCTTGATGTGGACAGAAGGCAACGATTCCCCGAAAGAATTCTATGAATCCCTAAATGGCTTCCACCGCCGCAATAAGTTCACAATGTAATACTCCAAGGTGATCATACACTTCATGGACACCGCCATTTCTGTTGGAAGGAACAGCCACCTAGAAACAACTGCACACCGGAAACCAACAGAGAGACACAGGGCAGGTTTTTATCCAAGCCACACAAAACAATCTATTATCTACAGCCAGGCCCTCTGATACTAACTATGATTGCCCCAACAGAATGAAAAGGGACAGCCTACTTGCCCTACGTCATACATCATTCTTGCACAATGTTAGGAGATTCAAAACCTGCCAACACATCTGCACCAAATCAGCTGGTACATCTCCACAGAATCAAACATTACATATACAAAGGACACATAATTGCATATTAATACAATCTGGTGTACATGATCCAATACAAGAATTGGTTGTAACATGGGCACAGCATTTAATGCACAATATGTCCTACTTTGTGCCTGACACCTTGAAGGCAACCACAACCGCAGCACCAGAAGATGACCTGCCATTACCATCCCTCTCTCACCACCGTTGGTCACAATGTCAAATGCCTGAATTAGTAAGTACACAATCAACATATAGGGTCCTTTTGAATATCTGATAACAAGTGATTGGGAGCCATTATCGAACAAGAGGCCTGCCTAGCCAACTTTGGACATTTCACCATTCTAACAGTGGCAGCGTATTTTTGTATTTCCCACTTCGTATGCAAGTCAGTAAAGTACTTTTAAACATGACACACAACTAGAATAAATTTGCTCATGGCACCTTGGAAGCTTTCTGTATTTGTTCCACCATCTGCATACATGTAGGCTTAAGTAACTCTCTTTAAGCTACTGTATAACGGTAGCACAGTATGGAGCCTTCAAAAACACTCACTAACCTGTGACAATGTTTTAGTCCCAACACGCCGGCTGGCACAGCGCGGTTTTCTCCGTCTTTTTGGGCATTACAATCAGTGCAACCAGTTATGTTGCTGCCTTGAAAAGGCTAACACACATTGTAGTTGGATAAACGTGAACTGGTTTAAACATTGGAAATGTAAGACCACTCTACATGTGAAAAGCCTTAGGCCGTACAGGGACAGTATACGAAACATATTTTTTTTCTCAAACGGTATGCCTTTGAATCTACCATTTGGAAATGTCTCTACAATAGTATTGTGTTTTATATTGGGTTGCACTAATTAGACGTGTGCCTCATTTGAAAGAGGAGCTTAATACTGTGTCTCTGTAGAATAACACCATTGATATAATTTTGGAAGGCAAAGTGAAGGCACCTTGTAATGAAAGGCAATCTCTGCAACATTACTCATACTCACACGGAATTCTGTAAGTTTGACAAAAGCTGGAGTCGCATGAGGACAGGAACAATGTAGAACGCAGGGTGCCGGGAAACTGATTGTGCACAGCTGGCAATTACCTATCACAATTAAAGA
This sequence comes from Ambystoma mexicanum, assembly GCF_040938575.1. Taxonomy (NCBI): domain Eukaryota; kingdom Metazoa; phylum Chordata; class Amphibia; order Caudata; family Ambystomatidae; genus Ambystoma; species Ambystoma mexicanum. The sequence goes on along the minus strand of NC_090927.1, from coordinate 655,388,596 downwards.
CGCAGATTGAGTTCTTTCAGAAATCACCTCAAATTTCACCCACCTTATGATATCGCATTGTGCGAACATTTTTTTGTTGCAATACTTAACAAACATTGACAAATGATAAACGTATAACATAATGGCATTACTACCTTCCTGTGGATATTTGCATGGGCATACATGTTTTCCTATGAAGGCATTTATTTAAAGTGATTATACTGACAGAGGAGGGCATTTTAACAGTCAGGAAATGCGCGTGTGTCTAGGACACCCTTTTGCAGCCTCTTGTTCATTGTCAGAAGGCGTCTGAGAGCAGCTTGATGTGTATTCAGAGACCGCCAGGGGGTTAGTTCTGCCTGGTTGAGCCTGCATTGTAGCACCGAGCAGCTCTGGGCCCTTGGAATGCCATTGATGCTAAACAATGCTAGTTTGAAACGAAACTGAAATAGCTGGACTGCGATGCCTTGCACACTTTAAGTAAGGTTGTATAATAAACTGTGACATTTTAAAAGATATTTTCAAGGGAAATACAGACCCTTTTGACTACTTTGGAAATAATTGAAAACGAAGAAATACATTCATAATTAAATGAAGAAAATGAATCAATCGCTTATTTTATAAGCTTGATCAGAAACGGAATTCAGGAGAAAGGTGTCTGATGAGGGTTGCATAAGGAGCAGCAGAAGTTTGTTTGTTTCTTTATTTAATATTTATTATGTGCGCCAGACCCGAGGGTATCAGGGCACAGGCAAACATTAGAAAGTCATATAGCTTAGTGCACAGGTTACATTGGATGCAGAGTATCAGTAAACATAAGATCAAACAGTCAATAGGTATAGGTACATACCGTAAGCAGTGGTAGAAATTATACATTGGTGGAGTATATACATAGAGACTATATACAGGAAGATGTACAGTTATTTACAAGTATGGTCAGGTTTGCCGTTCAGTTATCATCATTCTCTAGGAGCCATCTAATAAGGCTTTGCCCAAAATTGGTGAAGGAAGTGGTGGCCATTGCAAAAGCACCACATGTCCCGGGCCGTGTCCTTGTTAAGATCATAGTTGAAATACATAGTGGATTTCAGTGGCAAGTACCACGCGATTTTCCTTAAAACACAAGTCATTTATTTGGCATTAACAATTCATGTTGAGAAATAGTAAACATGCCAATCTAAAATAGAATAAAACACAGTCATGTCTACTTCTAGAAGGAAAACAATACTTTCATCATGTTCTGTTATTATTTATTGTGCAACAATGTTTTTTTAATGAGGGGCTGTGGAGCAGTTGAAGGCAAGCTTGTTGCACATATATATTATGCTTAATAAAGTGGCTGGAAAGGACGTTGTGAAATATTGTCACAAAAAAATAACTGAGGAGTTTTGTGTGGAGAAAATGTGCTCTTTCTTACCAGGTGTTGAAATCATATGCACATGCAATCACGTTGTTTGCCAGGTATACGCGTCACATATGCAGTTGCCATCACAATTCGCTGACTATGGTCACCGCATACACAGGTAGGACGATCTTTGAGAGGTATGCTCTGAAATGCTCTGGTGTATATGGCAGCTTTGCGATTATGTGCAAGGTATTATCCAGGAACTCACATTATTACTAGATATGGCAGTACTATGCCGAGGAATTCAGATCATTTTCAAATGCGACCAATGCCAAATAGCAGGGACGATTACGCGTATTGCGGTCTTCAGTGTACAAGGGGACATACCAACTTAGGCAAACAGTGGTTCTCACATGCTTCCCGTTGGTCACTTAGTGGCAACAGTTAAGTCCACTCATATGAAGTGAGGGGCTATGCACTGGCACGATTACAGTTTAACAAAGTTATACTTCGAACTTGCCTCCCAGGCTCTTTATCTCAAAAACCCAGGACATCCTGTCCACCTTCTTCCACCCTCCCTCCCCACTCCCCTCTCTGTCTGTGCTTACTGACCCTCCCTCAGCCTACCCCCACCCTTTCTCATCCTTTCCTATTTTCTCCTCTGATGAGGTCGCTAAACAAGTCTGATCTATGAAAGCCTCATCAAAACAGATTCATCCCTGTTCTCTAAAACCATCAAGGACCACATTGATACCCTCGCTGAGGCCCTTGTTGATTTCTGCAACCTCTCGTTTGCCTCAGGATGCTTCCCCTCCCCTCTTAAGCACTCCCTTGTGCAACCTCTTCTCAAAAAACCCACAGCTGATCCTACCTGACCAGCAAACTACCACCCAATTTCCATTTCTCCCTTTTTGGGTAAACTCCTTGAAAAGCTGGCCATCTCTCAACTCATTCCTGCAAGGTAGGGCCATGAGAGTTTTCTCAGACCAAGCCTCTGCTTCCCCCAACATCATCCAATGTGGATTTCCTCAAGGCTCATGCGTATCCCCACCCTATACAACATCTTCACCAGACCACTCTTCAACATTCTGGACTTGCTAGGCATCACATATACTAACTAAGCAGATGACACACAAGTCCTCCTCCCATTATCTGGTGACTATGAGTCTGACACCAAGACCCTCAAAGCCGCCCACTCCACTATCCAAGCTTTGTTGGCTGAGAATGGGTTGTGCTTGAACAATGACAAGACTGAACTACTCTTGATTGGAACCACTGAAACCTTAAAAAGAACTAGACAACCAATTCCTTTTCTTCACGATTGATAACATCAGAATTATGGTCTCTCAAGTGGTAAAAACCCTCAGAGTTTATCTAGATTCCAACCTTTCGATGTCCAGGCAAGTGACCCCCATTGCGTCATCCACTGCTTATAACACCAAGCTTCTCAATGCATCCAGAACCTTCCTGTCTATGGACAACTGCCTCATCAAAGCTAGAGCCATAACAGGGTCCCAACTTGACTACTGCAATGCCCTCTTTGCAGGCACATCAGTAAACAATTGGAGAAGCTCCAATCTATCCAAAATAGTGTGCTCCATATCACCATTGGCATTCCTAGAAGGGACGATATATTTGCTGCCAGGAAACAGGCCCATTGGCTACCCATCAAATAGCTTGTCCTCGTTAAAACCATGACTCTAAACCATAAATGGGTCATCCACCCCACCTACGAGCCGAAACCTCCCACCTAGCTTTACGCAAAGCCATCAAAACACTGCTATGTGATATGTGCTTGATCCTAATCAGCTGAGTGTAATTTAACTAATGTAATAGAGCTGTGTGCATGTAATTAGTCCAATTGTTAGCATCACTTTACACTTATATATGCTCCATGTATCTAAGACATTTCCATGTAACAGCTTAAAGTTCCACAAGTAATGTTACACACACTAATTTGAAACTGTATGTATGAAAGTTGTGCATTGCTTGCCACATGTTACACCTTGTGTTTACTCCAGGTAACTAAGTTGTTTCCTTGTAACAGTGCCTTGATGCCCCTGTGCGCTTTATAAATTTAAAAATAAATAAAATAAATAAATATATGGTAAAAGAATATCACTGTTTGTAAATGCATACCTTGAATGTATGTACAATGGCATGCACTTGATGTCTATAACTGGTGGCTGTGGGTAGCTCCACATCTGTAAGGTTATCTTGCCCATTAATAGAGGCTGTAAAATGCCATCTACCATTGATAATGTATGCAGTTCTACAAGGCATCTATTTGATATGCTACTGGTTGTTAATCTGAATATTTTACTCATAGCTGCTTTGCAAATTCTGCATGAATTCACAAATAATGCTTCTATAGCGGTTTCAATATTCCCATAATGCACGGTTTCTCTAGAAAGATCAGGACAAGAGAGTCACTGATCTCAAATTGCTTTGTATAACATAGCTGTATCCCAGACTCCAAATGTCTTGTGTTTGACAATAAATGTACTTACCAGATACAGCTGCAGTCCCGATTTCAGCTGCCTCGGATCCTGCAAGCAGCTCAAAATGGCTGCTTAATAAAGACAGTGGCCCTCATTACGACCCTGGCGGAAAGCAACTGACCTGACCGCCATAGCGTAAATAGCGTTTCCGCCATGGCACGACAGAGTAAAGTGCGGCTAATTCTGACCCATCGGGCACGAGCACTACGCCTTGGCGGAAGTGCAAAGTCCGCGATGGCGGAAATGTCCCCAAAACGCCCCTCACCGCCGTCGTACGGCGACCTAGGTGCAATTCCGCCACCGTACATAGCGGTCACCGTAGAGAGCGGCAATCGGAAAATACGGTGACCGTAAATATACGGAAACGGAAGCAAAAACATGGTCCTGGAACGGGAAACAGCACGCCGTACACCTATAAAATCAGAACATTCACACAACCATTAAAAACACTACCCTGAGAGACATCCCAACCCGTCATCCACCCTAGTGAAACCAAAACAATGGGAAAAGTAGCGAAAAAAGGGTGCGACCGCAAGCGGCAGGTCCACTTCTCACGTGAGGAACTCACGGTGCTCACAGAGACCCTCCAGGAGAATGCTGCCATCGTCTTCTCGACGCAAATGACCAGGACGGCACTTGCGAACAAGAAGGCCATATGGGCCCTGGTGGCACAGCGGGTAAGTGCGGTGGGGACCGCACCCCGCAACCCACAGCAATGCAGAAAGCGATGGGACGACTTGCGGATACGCGTACGGAGCATACTATCCGCCAACCGTAACATTGCCACAGCTACCGGGGGAGGATCAGAATCACCCATCAAGCTGACCCCCTGGGAAGAAATCTGTGCCTCCACCATTGGAATGGAGACCATAGAGGGAGTCGGAGGGATGGAGAAAGGAGTGCAGACATCCGAAGAATCAGGTAGGTGGCCCAAATAAAACTATGCTAAAACCACAATGTCCAATCATGTGAAGTACCATGTGTCCACATAGTGCAACAGAAACACATGTCCAGGAGAACGTCCACTCACATTGGCCTGATAGCGGACATTAAAAGTCAAATTAAATAAATAAATAATTAAAAATCCTAAAAACACCCTCTACACGTGCAGCAGGCACCCCCTACCTGCAGGCTGCAATACAACTGCACCCTCAATCCACACAAAAATGAAACCACCTTCAAGGCCCTGACCCAAATCACCCTCAGGTACCACCCCAATGCATGTGATACATTGCCATTCCAATTTCCACAGACCCATTAATAACGCTCGCCCTCCTTTACTCCACCACAGGGTCCGATTCAAACGACGAGCTCCAGGACACCCCTACCAGCACACCTGCAAAGAGGGCCAAGACCAACGGCCAAAGACCCTCCACCTCAGCTGCACGCATCAAGACACGGCAGCAGCACAAATCAAGTGGCAGCACACAGGAGGGGACTTCAACAGGCACCCCAGCAGCCAGCATGGCCACAACACCACCACCACCACAGGCCCCCCCAATGGATGCCACAGAAGGCACTGCTTCTGGTGGCAGCAGCACCATAGGTGACACTGCATTAATGGCAGCATGCTCCGACACAGAAAACGGTGATGTCGATGTACGATCCATCCATGACCTGTCTCAATCCCCCTGTTTGTTTCATCCCGTACAACATGAGGATACCACGCAGGGGCACTCACAAGACGACGACTGGCCATCCCCCACAAGCCCTGTGTCAAGGCAACATGAGGTGATCAGCCCCTCTGTGACACCACCGCAAATGTCCATGGCCCAGCAGAGGCAACAGTCCCTCGACCAGGTGATCGTGCAACAGCAGCAATTGGCCACGCTCCTCAAGGACCATGCTGATGAATGTGGGGGTACCAAGGCAGCCATAGAAACATGTACAGAGACACTAAGGGCAGAAATGGAGAGAAGCACCGAGAGCCTGAGAGAACAAACGGAGAGAAGCACCGAGAGCCTGAGAGTACAAATGGAGAGAAGCACCGAGAGCCTGAGGGGGGAACTGCATGCAACGTCCAAAGACGTATGTGCTGAACTTGCCGCTGTGCGCCGTGTGCTCACTGAGCTCTCACAAACCCTTAGGGACATGCATGGACGTGAGCAGGCAGAGACATCATCCGTTGCAAGTTCCGTCCAGGGCAGCCCCCAACGTAGATCTGGGAGGAACCTGCGCTCCACAGGCAGGGGTGCCCCTGCTACCCGGAGAGGGGGCTTGCAATAGCGTCTGCCCACTGACAATGAGCATCCTTGGACACTGGTGTTCGGGGGGGAGGTAGGAGGGTGGAGGGGGTGTGTTGGGCTTACTTGGGTGGCGGGTCGATGGGGTGTGTAACACAAATTCACATTTGCTATAAACATTTCACAATCATCCAATGAGATGTGTGGACATTGATCTTTGTGTACGAGGCCATCATAGGCGTACAGTTCATAATGTGCATGTTCCAGACACACACAGTGCCACAACTCCCGTGTCCATGTATCAACCACCAGGCGTGAGTGCTAGAAGCATGAATCTATGATAATCTGATGAATTTCACGGGCCTCCTGTGCCTCGCGGACTCCTTCAGGTTCTGCCACATCGCCACCCACATCATGACCATATTCTGGTGCTTGCAGTTCTGCATCAGGGGGCATGGGCACATTTCTACGTATGCACATGTTGTGTAGCATGACACATGCCATGACCATCTTAGCAACCTTCTCATGGCGGTACAGGAGTGCCCCGCCAGACCTGCTGAGGCAGCGGAAACGACCCTTCAGTAGGCCGAATGCCTGTTCTATGACTACACGGGTACGTGAGTGGGCATGGTTGTAGTCCTCCTCATGCTGGTCCTGTGGGTTCCAGAGTGGTGTAAGGAGCCATCTCTTCAGTGGATACCCGGCATCACCTGTATGTGGACAATAAAGGATGTTTGAGGAATGACATTGCTACGTAAGCACCCCCCCCCTTCCTGGCAGGTCATTGCCGCATCACATACCCCACATTATCATGCATGAAAAGAGACTCACCGAGTAGCCAGGATCTGTTCCCTGCACGTCGCTCCATGTAGCATGGTATTGTAGAGTTCCGTAAGACCATGGAATCATGGGTTGATCCAGGAAATCGGGCACAACAATGTGTGATGATCCGGTTTGAGTCACACACCATTTGTACATTAAGAGAATGATATTGTTTTCGGTTGCGGTACTGGGCCTCCATGGTATGTGGGACAACCAATTCCACATGGGTGCAGTCGATGGCACCAATGCAACCCGGTATGCCGGCAAGTGCATGGAATCCCACTTTTGTGTTTGTAATTTCCTGCTCCGAGCGTGGTAGAGAGATGTAGTCGTCTGCGTGCTTCAGGAGGGCATCGAGCACTTGCAATAGTGTCCGTGACAACAGTGGCTGTGAAATGCCATGCAACTGTCCGACTGTGTGCTGGTAGGTGCCTGTGGCCAGGAAGTGGAGTACAGACACCACCTTCAGTAGGGGTGGGATGGCGGTTGGGCTATCTATCATGCTGACAAGGTCAGCGTGTGTCATGTCCACAATGGCGGTTATGGTGTCCCGGTCCAAACGGTAGAGGGTGTGGATCTGCTCATCAGTGAGGTTGAACGGATGTGCTCGGAGGCGTGGGATTGCGGGCTGCCTGCGTGGTGGTAGTGGCTGTGCTGGTGGGCCTTGCTGGCCCTGCCTTGCCCTCCTCCTCCTCCTGCGTCTCCTCTGTGCGGCCGGTTGTTGTAGTAGTTGGTGTTCGTCTTCTTCTTGAAGTTGGAGTACTTGCAGTGCTATCAGGTCCCCCAGGGCCAACATCGCAAGTCCTGCCGGTAGCATTTTGGAGTGGGTGTGGTTGTGGGAGGGGGTTGGGTGTGCAATTTATGTTTTTCCAAGCTGTATAGCCTCCACCTGTGGTGATTCATTCCACCTGTGCAAGCTGCAATCCCCTTTGGGCGAGCACGTCCCGCACACAACGCTGCAAATCGACGCATGGCATCTTGCTATTAATATCATGTATTTCATCCCGATGGCAGTGAGATCTTGCTTCATATGTTAAATCTGCTATGCTCCCATTGTTTCACATACTATCTTTGCAGTCGGGAACATACTTGTGAAGGGTCCCTGGAATGTAGTACTCGATTAACGGTGGACCCTCATGCAGCGCTGTACCGCGGTTCACCGACAGGCGGGGCGTCCCATTTGTGAGTGTAGCCAGTTGCCATTTTCACACACTGCCGCACTAAATGGATGGATTTGTGATTTCAAGCGGTCACAGATGCCTTTCCGACGTGATGTTGCAAATGAGGAATTCGAAGGACAGCGCTTTCGGTTTCCAGCTAGCGGCGAGGAGACGCCCACAGGTCTGACTGCAGATAGAAAGTTCTATTGTTTCATGTCCTTGGGACAGGGGCCATGCCGAGAATGCAATGATTGATATGAATAGTATGGGATGCGCAATAGCGTAGTGGAGGATAAGGCAGGACGTTCCCAAATACATGTTACTTCACAACACTAGAATTCCGGCCTGGAGCACAGTGGATTTTGCAGACTGCATTTAGCACAGATTCAATGGAAATTTCTAATGTGATGTGAGTAAATAATCAGGCGTTTTTATACCGGGATGAGGGAATGATGTATGGATGCATGGACAGATGATTTAATAGAGAGTCTGCCATGTACATGGCTTTTTGGAATCTATCAACTTCCTCTGCGCTATGTGATGCAGGGCTGCCATAGTGGGACCATCGTCTATCTGCCCTTGTTGAACCCTCCCTGTCTCGACGCGCCTTCAAACACTTGTGTCTATGCACGTTACTAACCCCATCTAATGGATTCTGTTTTAACAGACGCATGCACACAAACACTTGTTTGTAATAGTGTTTTCACCTCGATTTATATGGTTATGATTCGCAAGTGATTATTGGGTGCGAATAATCCTTTTGAGTGGGCTAGCATGCATATGGCTGTGGATTTAGTGTGATCTTTGAAGTGAGTAATTCAAATGGAGTTCAGATGCCCATACTATTCTTTTTCGTTTCATTTGGGTGACAGGTATCTCCTCCCCTTTTGCCGCTGCCATCTGTATGCCACTCCTGCAGATGGCTTTTACTCCCGACACCTGCTGCTTCGTGTTAATCAGTGGAGCACCATTACGATCTTATGGGACGATCGCCAATGGCCCACATGCCCTTACGCAGTACTAGTGGCTAGGAGCAACATTTCGAGCTTTCAGCTGGACTAGTGCCTATCTAATGGGACGGCCCTGTGGTTCTAGGCACTTCCATGTTGCCTTTTTGACCGTGGATGTAGCCCCTGTGTACCATGGAGGAACAGGGCGTCACACAAGAAGAAGCTGGTCATTTATTGCGGATGCAGCCCACAATTATGAGATATGATTTGGTGTTCATGACCTAATAGCTGTATGGCCCGGGTGATTTTGTTGTGCATTAAATTTTGATCATGATATTGACCTTGTAGCGTTATTCTTTGCAAGTAATGTAGCATATTCCTATTTGGGGAGCGATGTATTGTGAGGAGATCTGCTTTGGGTTCGGCCTTCTGAGCATAGTCGCGTGGTACTGTACTGGGCGCGTTTGCCTACGAAGGCCAGTAAGGTCAGGGATAGGGGCTGCCATTATGACTGTTTTAATGATGTCATGCTCATGGGAGGGGGATTGGCTTTTGTGTAACAGATGCCGGTCAGCCAGGTGGATTGGTGGAATGATGTGATTTTCAGAATATGGCTGGTCACAGGTGCCTGTGTTTGCGTGCGTTTCTTTGAGGGTGACTGAGGTCATGTCCATTGGAATGGCTTCTGTATTCGTGCCATCTGTGCCCTGCTGCTCCCATTGGCCCCTCTTGAGATGTGCCTGGCTGCTCAGTCACTCTGCCAACTTGTGTGGTACATGCTTATGCTGCTGGTTGGTTTGTTTACTGGCAGGAGTACAGGGCTGGTGCAGTCTCACTCAGGATACTGCTTTGTATGTTGCCTTGCACTGGTGTCAAGCGATGGGGGGCCTGTTTTTGTTTGTCTCAGTTTTCAGTTCATGTTGCTGTACTTGGAGCTTCACATGCCTGTGCTGCATCAGTACGGCAATGGTGCCATGGCTAATATGGATGGCCACTCACAAGGCACTTGGAGCCCCTACATTCATTTGTTCGTTGGCATGCATGGGTGACTTGTACATTTCACTGGTTGCATTGTTTGACTTCATTGCACCTACGAGGAGTTGTGCAATGTGGCCAGGGAGTGGTGTACAGGCACTCAGTAAGGCCTTTTACGGTTGGTTTGCGATGCCGTACTTCTCGCCATGGCGGAATGGTACTTTCCGCCATGCTTGATGGCGTTAGGTCCATGTCCGCTAGGGTCAGAATTCCCGTACCGTTGCGCCATGGTGGTAATTACGGTTTCGCAGTGCACGCGTGCGCGTACTTGGTGCAGTTAGCGTTGGCGTTCACTACGGTGTCGCTAATGGCATCGTACTTTACGGTGACGGGTCATAATCGCAACGGGCGGTATTCGATGGCGGTATTGCATTTCCGCCATCGTTTTTCGATTTCCTCCAGGGTCGTAATGAGGGCCAGTGAAGAGAGGGTCCCAGAATGGCCCACAGATCCGAGAGATGCCACTCGCTGTTTAGCCAACCACAGGGTGAACCAGTGTATCCCACATATGGGAACAGATATTCTCTTAGACAACCATTCAAACCCTATCCAGCTGATGTCTTCATGAAGACAGGTGCCTCATCACTGGATCAGGTTGACTGAAAATAACAGCGAGCTGTGCTGATGTCACTAGAGACACAACAGCATAGTGAAGTTAGTCACAAAGTAAATTTGCACACCTGCACGAAGTTACTCAGACACACACACATAAAGAACATGCTTACACCGTTCTGTAGATATAGGACAGACACATATATATACTGTCAAAAGCTTTTCCTTTTCAGTAGCCAAATACAGAAATGCAAGACAACAACGTATACATGGAGCTACGGCCTGTAACTAGGGCCCTGAGGCATTACATGACATGGTAATGCCCCTGCGGCTCAGGGCCTATGGTTAAATAATCATTTTCTGCAACACTGATGTGAAATATATTACACACTTATTCTGAGAAGACAGTAAATCCCCAAACCCATGAGTAAATTGTTTTGTTTACATGTTCTTCTTTTTTTCCTAAAAAGAATAAGTTGGAAATATAGATCTTCTTGAATTTGCAAATAGAAAGGTGTAAGAGGGTAAACAATAGTTTATCATACTTTAAAAAGTATATAACAAGCTAAAACAAAAGAAAATGTCAAAGAACAAGCACAACACAAAGACAAAGGTTTGGGAAGAAAAAAGATAAAAATTAATGGATAAAACAAGGTACTGCTTTTTAAAAGTTCTGGAAGGCATACAAAGAAGCCACGAAGCCACAAAAGAAAAGATAGAAAACAAGAACGAGGTGCTTGGGCGAGTGGTATAACCACGGTTATGCAATATAGCCAAACAGAATGTGCTTTCGGTACGTGACTAATTACCGCAGTCAACGAGAAGATACACTTGCATGTGGCCGAATCAGAGTCGAGGAAATGCTCAATCACTTTGAAAGCTGCATTGACATAGCTACACAGCTTTGTGCCTTGTTTAAACAGCCAATCGTATCACGGGCTGCTGTCACCTGCCTAGCCACATAAACAAACTAGCCAATCACACACTCCGGTGTATTGATGCGGCTAGGCCCATGCCAAAATCCATGGATGCAAAATAACTCAACAAGATGTCATGCTTCATCAATGTGTCTCCTCGTCTCCGCGCCTGTTGCACCAGCCAATCACATCACGTGCTGTGGTGGCACGCCTACACATGATTCCTGGCCATGACAACAATTGGATCAATCACATATTGCAATGTATTGGCACGGCTATGCCATGCTGTATGACAAAATCTGCATGTGCGACATGACCCAATAAGACGTTGAGCTTCATCGATGCGGCTATGTATCTTTACGGCAGATACGCCAACCAATCATTTCACACACTGAGGTTTCGCTCCTACACATGACTCATAGTCGTGCCAACAAATGGCCCAATCACACAATGTAATGCATTGACAGACATTGGAACTGACCTTCACTGCTTCACTGCATAAAACATAGACAAGTCTGGTACAGTCAGACTGCCTTTGTATAATCATTATGCTCCAATAGAAGCGCCAATGCGTTTTTCACTTTTCCAATATCTATAAGCTGCTGTCAAATATTCTTATATTGTCTGGCAACACCATTTACTAAAACAAACAATGAATCTTCAATGTCACACTTCCAAACATCTTCTGGACTGTCTTGAATTTTCTCCTCAATGTACAATAGTTGTGCTTGAGGCATAAAAAGTGTGTCGACAAGATACGCAACCAATGTCCGGTCTTTTAGTAGACGACAACTCTTTGTAATTTTTTTTATACTGTTTAAAAATCAAATCCTTTGAAAGCATAGGATCATCATTTACACTTCTTGTGTTTCATCTACATACACATATTGCCTCATTAGGAGGTTGCCGCCGGTACTTTTTTTCTGGCGCCCAGGAATGGGCAATAACCGGGTCATTACGGCATTGCCGGACCCGGTATTCGCCCATTCCGGGCGCTGGAAAATATTCTTCCCCATTCCCATTTGAGCCCCATAGGGCTCAATGGGAATGAGGAAGCTGGATGCACAGACACGGTTATAAATGGTGCCAGTGCATCCAACGTGCTGTGCTCACAGGTGCCGCTTTGCCCCCCAGGTCAGACCTGGCGGGCACAAAGGCACACCCGAGCACAACTTGTAGTTTGCCGGTCCGGAAACTACAGTACCGGCAAGATTACGGTACCGCAGTTCCCAGACCAGCAAATTTATACTGAGGCCCATAATCTTTTAACTGCATGATATATATCATGTGCACTGTAGAAACTGAACTTTCCACAGTTCCAGCATGAAGAGTTTGATTTAAAAGTCCAAATGACATACTTGGTGCTTTGTACTCACACAGTTTAACTATAAGGTATCTCATTGTAATATGATGTGCAGCCAACATCTGTATATGATGAAACTGACTCTTACATCTACTTTTATCAAGACGTGCTAGAGAGTGAACACACCGTCCTGTTTTTTCACACACTTCACAGTCATCTATTTTCAAGAATAATATTCAAAGACAGATCAAGATTCTACAGAAAAAAAAAACTGTCCACACTGCAAATAACACATCCTTCAACATTGAACAAACTAACGCTTAAACTAAGCTATTTTAATTGTTTAATTGAATTGGAATACTGTTTTAAAACGATGTGTGTGTCCTTATTATGGCCACCTAAACGCATAACAAGTAAGACTCAATATATCTAAATCCTTCCCTATAACTCTTATTAGTAGTTAACTATCATTTATGTTAGAAACATTGTATTTCATTTTTTTATCTACTACCCACTGTTTACTTGTTTCATATGTAAACAGTCATGACCTTCTATACTCCCTAAAACTCACACTAAAGTGCATGGAACCACTTATGTAACCTAATACGTATTGGGAACACTTGTACATATTAAAATATACACTGTGTTACACAATAAAACAGAAGTAGAAGATTGCAGAATGCTGTTTTTTCTTCTAATTTATGTAACCTTCAGAATGCAATCTCTGCATTTCTTTCATACTAATTTTAAAATACACTTTAATAACAATCTAGCTTGTACTTTACATAAAACACTACCCTATTCTTCAATTTTAAAGTTTTATTTTGCATGTCTTGTTTTTTGGTCTTAAGAGGAATTATTTTATTTGAATGTAGTTTCACTGAATCCTTATGTTTTTCTTTTTGTTTTTTTCCTAAAAAAGGATTACAAAAACTGTCACTTAAAAAACAATATCTAACAATAACAATTAATCTGGTATTCAGATATTAACTTATCCTGGTGCTCAGTTGCGCTACCTCCCACGGCTACCCATTGGTGGCATAGATCACATAAGACTCTCATAACTTAGACATTGGTAGCCAGTAAAATTGGAACATGTGCATTTGACACTGATGCTAAAATCGAGGGTTCTTTCAGTGTCAGTGGTGTCACACTGTTGGAATAAGGTGCTGGATGAGGTGCCGATTTCCGTGAGCGCAATGCATGAGTCCCATTCATTTTGCTTTAGTAGTGTTTGTGTGATTTATGATATGTGTCGTCCACATCATCCCAATGCACTCTCACCAGATGATTGATCATCAGAGATAATCCTAGGCTTTGCGACGGCACATTTGATTGTCTGCATCTTAGAGTCTTCAAGCACATTGTACACTGAATATCCTCTGCCTATTTTTTAGAGCAGTGCTCTTTAAACTTGAAATATCCAACTGTCTGTAGGGGTTTTCATTCCTGTGGCTTTCATCCTGGGTGGTGATGGATTGGGGACTCAGACCCTGGGCATTAACAGATGCAGTAATGCCCCCCTGGTTCAGGGCTTATTGTTATTAGTACTCTGACCCATTGGACAAGGGTACAGATAGGGCCTCATTACAACCTTGGTGCTAAGTGCACCAACTTTACCACCATGGTGTAAACTCCGTTTACACCATGGTGGATGGCGGATTTACCGCCCCATTCCAAGGTGAGTGGGGCGGTAAATCCCCATTTCCCATTTTCCCTTCCCCATTCCCATTTTTGCCCCATAGGGCATAATGCGAGTGGGGAAGGCGCTAATTACGCCGCTGTAAATTACGGCGGCGTAATTAGCACCATGGCAGGTTAGCGCCATGGATTTTAACGCCTGCTAAAAGCAGGCGTTAAAATCAGAATCAGGCGTTAAGGGTTAACGGTGGCGTTAACCCTTAACGCCTAAGTTGTAATGGGGCCCATAGTGTCTTTATTTGGTTGCAAGACACTCAGGCATTTCTCAACTTAAAAAAAGAAAATAAATATGTCTGACAATGGAATGGGATATCAAGTCATTCACCCTTTTGATGGCACCCATTTAAAACAGTAATAAAACTAAACAAAGAAGATGGCTGCCATGGAATGGGAGAAAGGACTACATATAGGCTGTTCTTCTTTTCCATGGTGGCCATTAAAAAGATGGAAAAAATACAAAGAAAATAGCTGTCATGGAAAGGTAGAAGGGAGTACACAAAGTCCCTTCTCCCTTTACATGGCAGCCAATCACAGAAGAAACACTGAGAGACGTAGTGGTGACCGGTGCTTTGTCAGGCTGCTAAGGACCCGATGAGGCCCAATCAGATCGTTTGTAACAATCTGATTATCCCTCGTCAGGTACTAATTGCACTTTAAACTGTCTACTTTGATGACATTAGAAAAATTAACACATAAGATATAGTGGAAAAGCAACATTGTTGCATACAAAAAAGGAAAAAGAAAGTTAAACAGAAAATAGACAAACTGAACAAATGACTAGACAAGGGAAAAGAAGATTAAGGTAAAAGTACGTAAAAAGGAGGAGCAATTAAAAGGTTAAAGCTCCAAAAGTACTTGCAGTTACTTGGTAAACATTTCACTAACAAGCGCTAGTAGCAATGATCAATATGAACATATGTTTTTGTGTGTGGGGTGATTATTTGAGGTTACGCACTGCCATGCACCCTGTTTGGACAAAGTAGACCTCTTCAATCATGATTATGTGCTCATATTTATGAATTCATGTTGGCAAGGTTTAAAAAGCTTCTACTGCACACAGATATTCATAGGCTCCGTAGTATAATTTATTTTGTTTTGGAGTACAGCGCCACTGAATGTGATAACATTATTGCCAGTAATAATGTGGCACAGATAGCCAGCCCTATGTTGCTAGCATAACATATGGGTATGCAAATGGAGACAGGCTCCAGATTTAAAAGTACATTTTTTTTCTTTATTTGAAATGCCTCATTTACAGTAGACTAAATTAGCTGTCTAATTGACTGACTTAATTAAAATATACTAACACTAGTACTAACTCAATACCATTATAATGTGCTCTCCATGTGGAAATGAGGCAGAAAAGACATGCTCTTTTAGACGTGCATTTAGATTTTTTTTTTTGCTCTCTCTGTTCACTGCATTTTCAGGAACCAAAACCTGCATGCCAGGAAATGTGTTTAGATACAGTTTCGTACTGTAAAAATCAAGCTATTGTGGTAGGAAGGAGGATACGGTCTTTAGAATTTGATTTGTGCAGAGTATCTGCAGATAGGCTGCGTAAGCAACAGAGGTCGGCTGGACAAAGTCTGACAGAGAAAAAAGATCAGATCGCTTTGGCTGAGCTGCCGTGAGGAGTTCGCTTTGGCTGAGCTGCTGACACAGACCTTCAGAGACTGGGCATTCCTGGTCTCACTTGGCACTGGCTTGAGAACTGCAGATGAACTGCATGTTTTCACTGTGCACTTTAAACTTCAAGATTACGAGGACAACCCTAGGCCCATTCCTCGGAGGCGGCGAGCCAAGGGAGTTCGCGTGTAGGAGAGCTACAGATAGTTGATAATTATCTAAGTGAATTGAGGTTGTGTGCAGCACGGATGATTTTCTATGAATATCAGGCAGGGAGAGTAGCGATAGGGAATCCCCTGTGTTTAATTGCCATGTTATAATGTTGCAAAGTGAATGCCATGCCGTCGCTGTATTTTTATATTCTTCTTGTTACAGATGATGCAAAGTGAATTTCGTTCTGTTGCTGTGTATTTTTCTTCTGTTTATTACAGAGAAGACTGTAAAAAAAAGAGGGTAACATGTTGAAATGCAACTGTTTATAATACAAGTGTAATGTACACAAACTGTGTAGAGTGTTTTTGCTTTTGTCTTTTTCTTTTTTTTTTTTTTTTAGGTAATACATGTGGCATGTTTCCCATAGAGATGGAATAATATCACTAGCAATGAAAAATAGCTGTGTTCATGTTTCCACTCAGTGTGTATGGTGTCTGAGTGGAATCTAATACAATAGACATTGCTGGGTGTACATGAACCAGCAAAAAGAGGCCTATGGAAACATAGTTCATTAATGTATATAAATTAGTGATAATACCACAGGTTATTGAGAATGCTATATGTGAACTTGTGGTATTTCTGAATGTAGGTCCAAGGCCTCTATAGATCACACAAACAGCCTAAGAAAAAGAAGGATTTTGTATGTTGGGGCCACAAATAAAACAGAAAAATTATGCTCACCAAAATACCACCAACAATAATGCATACCATTAACTGATCATATATAATGTAATACGGAATGGTCCCTGAAGGGAAATAAGGCCAAACCCAATCCAAATGCAAGGAATAGTCATTGCCAAATTACCATTATTCTTGGCGGTAAGAAAATACCGCCAGGCCCCAAATCTACACAAAATACCCAACAGCTCTCAAGAGATCGAGCGCTTTCTCAGGTATACACATTAAGGGAAATGCTGCTTAAACTTCTTCTCAAAAAGCAGCGAAATAATTCTGTGACCTAATTCAAAACAAACTTTGGTACATAAAATTGGGATGAAATGGACGAAGACTCCGGCAGATGCATTGCATCAGAAAGCAAGGACCATGGGAAGACCTCTTGCTCATTCAAGTTATACTGCTGGAGATGGGACCAGCACATCTATAGATACTTCATCAAAAGTCTCCTCTCTGAACCTCTGTAGCATAATGGGTGGAGGTTGATTCTGCACAACCACCGCTCAAGCTCCAGTGAAGAGGTAAAACTGCATGTAAGCCAAAAAAAGCTGCAGCCTAGTATGGGGCAGACCATCCTGAAAGCATTAGGTTCCAGTTTGAGACATAGTTCACAGCATCTATCCCTCATGTAGAATTGGTTAAAGGTCTGCCAAGGCATGAATGAGATCAAAAGTACCTGTGAGCCTGGAATGGAAAAAGGGAGGGCACTTGATGGCCATACACCTCCAAGTATGACACAGAAGGAGAAAGATGGCCAGAGAAAAGCACTGAGGTCGAGGATGAAAGAAAGCAGATGGCAGAAGATATCCTCCCCCAGCTTAGTCGAGGAAAACGACAGCTGGGAGGAACAGTCCAGTGAAGAGGAGGCAAAAACACTGTAATCTTCCAGTGAAGATAAGATAAAGACAAAAGTGCTCCCAAGAAAAGAAAGACTGAGTAAAATCAGAAGGAGAATGGAGATGACTTTGACCCAGACACTCTCATTCATCCCAGGTCATCAGAATGGGAGCCCCCAATGAAAATAGCGGCATACCTGATGAGGAGGTTGAGCACACCACTGGTCTAAAAACGCCAAAAACAAACTACGGACTGGGTGTCCCAGATCACATCTGCCAGAAGGAATTGCTGAAACACCTGAAATGGACAACAAAATGCTCACCTTCATGGGCAAATATACCAAACACATAAAGAAATGGCTTGATGCATCTTGGCAATCATGCCAAGATAAATTACTGAATGTTTTGGGACAAATTACAAAGCTACTCCACCTGGTTGTTAAAGTGAAAGAGGAAGGGGAGAGCATATAGCCTACAGTTCTGACGAGATGGGCCGCGAAAGCCATATGCCTACTGCAGAATTCCAACTGTACAATCACAATGGAAAGGAAAAGTTCAATCATAGATAACATTGATCCTAACTGAGAGAGCTAGCAGCATGGAAGGCAGCAGCAGACAAAGGTAGTTTCATTGGCAACTTGTTCAACAAGGAAAACCCTAAAGATTAATGTTAAACTGTATGCATTCTTTCAGACTTTGTCCATCCGCTATTTAAGAAACACAAATTGTTTGTAATTTGCCTATACCAACCGTATAAACTTAGTTTCCATCCCCATTTGCTCCATAGCAGCAAATAAAAAGGGCCACTCCACCTAGTCAAATGCCTTGACGGCATCTAACAACACTAGCATTGATGGAATCTCCTTTGTGCTGACCTTCTCTATTAAATGGGTAACCCTCCTAATGTTGTCCCAAGTCTTTCTCCCCACCATGAACCTTGATTGATCTGTATTTATCAAGGCTGGAAGAAGAGGCGCCAATCTTGCTGCCAGAATGCCAGTGTACAGTTTTACATCAATGTTCATCAATGCGATAAGTCTATATGAGCCGCATTTCATCAAGTCTTTGCCTGGTTTCCCAAATATCACCACTTTAACTTCTGTCATGGTTGGTGTTACCCCTTCCCTCCACTAGCAACCATTGAGTTAAACAGCACCACCATCCTTGGGATCAATTGCCTAGCATACTTTTTATAAAAAGATCCCGGGAATCCGTCATGGTCCTGACGCTTTATTCTGTGGTAGTGCCTTAATGGCTGCCTCCACCTCCTCCTCCTTTACATCACCATCATGTTCTTCCTGCTCCATAGACCTTATCATTGGGAGTGATCTATCTGAGAAGTAAAATTAGGCAAACGTCTCTATTATGGGCTCTGATTCGGTAGTATCATCGGGTTGCATGATCTGCAGAATCATGCTATCTGCCTCTGATTCCTTCATCTGCTAAGCCAACAGGTTATCTGCTTTTTTTTGGCTTGCACATAATATCTCTGCTTAGCCATCAGCAAGGATCTCTCTGCCCTCCAAGTCCGCAACAGTTCTAGTTGACAATGGAGTTCCTGCAACCTCTTATGCAGAGCCCTTGTTCTACACTTCACTATAGCATGTTGGGTATCTTGCAATTGAGCTTCTAGGTCCTTTTCAATTGTCACTCTCTGTTTCTCTCACCGAGATCACAATGCAATAAGTTCCCCCCTGCATCACTGCCTAAAAGGAAATCCCGGTCACCCCCTACAGAGATAGCTTGGTTGTCATTAATAGAGAAATGTCCATCTATCTTGTCCCTAATCACCTCTACCGCCACTTCATCATTCAACAATTCGTCTGGAAACGTCCAGGCCCATAACCCCACGCACGGCTCTATATCCCTAAATGCAACTAGCAGAGGGGCATGATCGGATAATGATATGGAGCCCAGATCTACCTACCCTACCTCCCCCATTAGCTTAGCTGTTACCCACACATAATCGATTCTGGACAGGGCTTGCTATATATGCAAAAAACACCTATAACCCCTTTCATCTCCCCTCTTAGTACGCCAAACATCTCGTAGGGTTAAAGTTTCAATTTTTTCCTTTAATGCCTGTGTAGGGAGTACTGATCCCTTCCCCGCGCCCACACTTCTATCTATGATAGGATCCCACACCAAGTTAAAGTCTCCTGTAAATAAAATGTCACCTACTGCACAGCTCTCCAGCTTAGCCATCACCTCCCACAGGAATCCTAACTGCACTGTATTAGGGACATAAACCCTCACCAAGGTAATTTGTCTATGTTCCAGCTGCACTAAAACAAATCGATACCTCCCCTCAATGTCCGCATAGGACCGCATGATCGTAGCCCTGAGTGTATCATTGAGCCATGTCAAAACCCCTTTGGTCTTCCCATTGCATTGGACTGAACAATCTGGGAGAAATACCGCCATTTCACCGCATATTTATCTGCCTTGTTTATATGTGTCTCCTGTAACAATGACATCTGCTCTGCCCTTTTTCATTAGGGCTCCACCTTTTTATGCTTCACAGGGCAGTTTAACCCCCTCACATTATATGATACTACCTTGAACGCTTAGTATAGTTGGACTGTTTATTGCTACCGTTATATTGATCCCCAACCTCCAACAATGACAATTTCTCCATTCATTGAGATATTCCCATCAATTCTTGCTGCATGCAAAATTGTATCTTTTAAACCATATGAAGGAAGGGAAATCAGAACGTCTCTTGTTCTAGCTCCCAGTTCCCTTCTTCTTGGCCTCACTCTATGCACTCAGTCAATTCCAATGACTTCCGGCTGTATGTCCATCAATTAGTTCCCAAAGCATTGTTGGATCGTTTTCTTTAAATCAGCATCCAACATTGACTCACTTAAGCCCTTCATCCGAATGTAGACCTACGTGAGTGGTTCTCCAAGTCCTCCGCCTGCAGTTCCAAGCTATGTGAGACCCTAGACAGTTGATCCTACTGTACACTATTCTGCCTTACCTCATCTGACATTTCCGCAAGTCCCTGTTCAATAACATCCACCCTCTCCCCCAGTACTTTCACTTCCCCATTGACTTCAGTCAGGGAATTCCTTGGTTCATCCTGCAGCTAAGTAAACTGTTCCTGAAAAGTATTTGTGATTCTCCCTTCCATGTCTTAGAGGCTTTCTTTTAGGTTTTGCTTACTAAGAGCCATTTCCCCTCTCTCCAAGGTCTCCCCTTTCTCCTCCTCAATGTCCTTTTTTGGCCCCTCTAGTACCGTCCCCACGCTGCTTCCAACAGCACTCCATCTGTCCTTTGTGCACAGTTTGGGGTTGCCTTCTTCAGGCTGGGGTGTCCTTCTATTTAGGTTCTGGCATGTGGTTGGCACCCCTACTTATGTATTATATATTTTCCTTGTCCGCTTATGAGTGGGGGCAGCTGCCCATACTGTATGCGGGCCACTGACTCACTTCCCGGCTTCCTGTGATTGTATATTGCCTATATTATGTGTGCACTGGTCCCTCAATATTCTTTGTCCACCAGTGATTCTTCACCTTTACACCACTTTCACCACAACTAGGTATCTTTTTCATGGGGTGCCCCCAAGCAACATGCTCTAAGGATCTGCAGTGCTTTTAAACACCCTTGTGTTTCCCCCAATGCCCTCACCCCCTGCCACCTTTACACCCCAGGGATTTGACCATTTTTGAACCATGGAGTGAGCTTATGGCACTCCTTTCCTTCTTGCTACATATTATATAAGCCAGCGGCACCGCCCGGCCTTCTAATTGCCCCCTCCTCCACTGGCTGTTAATCAGCTGACAGGCACCAGCAGGTAGTGTCCCCTGCAAGGCCTCCTACCTTACCGGAAGTGTCGCTCTCTTGATCGCACCAGTGCTGCCTGGGTCTCCATTCCTCTGCATCAGTGCTGCATCCAAACTCGGGGCCCTGTCCTCACTCACCACCATACCTCTGAACACTGTGCCCCTGCTGCAATTATCAACCCCTTTGTCAGCTCCACATTCTGCCGTCCTTCTCGTATTTTAGTACCAGCGTGATTCTTCCTTGTATGATACACACTGGCGGCTGTCTTTAAATCTGATCTTTGGATGTTTTTCTAACCGTGGCTATACAAAACTTCAGAAAAAATAAACAAAATGTGGAAAAATGTTAAGGTTTATTGTGTGTGGTGTTTGTAAACAGTGAATGCAACATTTAAAAAACTTTTTATACATAAATAATACATGAAAGTGTTCATGGTTGAAAAAGGTAAGCAAAAATGCAAACAAAGTCTGTTGAAAACACATTTATTTGGGGGGATGTGGTTGTGGGTTTTCATTTTTCTTTTAGTTGGAACACTTGATAAATCTTCGTCTTTACCCCCAATTATCTGGATTTTTACTGCCCATGATTTGTCATACATTTTAAATGAATTGATGATAAGTTGTGTGGGTATTGTTTGTGGTGCTTCTCGCTTTATTCTTCTTGATACTCGAATGACTTCTTCATTATTTTAAATATTTTTAAACAATTGAAGATATAATACACTTTATAAATATTTGTGTTGGTTGTATTCACATTGGATAGCAGGTAGATAAGAATATCTGTTTCGTAACTAATATATAATCCTTAACATTTTATTATTAGTCTCATTTTAAATAACTATAAACAATGGAGTTACAAAATACTGAATGTGGTGTATTGTCTTCTGGTTAATTTTCTACAGCATTTTTTAAAATGTCTTCCTCTGTAGGATAATTGTCCTCCAGCCATTGCATGTAGGTTTCCATTTTTGTCTGGTAGAAAGAAATATTGCTTGTCACTTCAGATATTAGAATTAGCAATGCAGGAAGAGTACATCAGGAGAGAAGATGGAATGTTTGTATGTACTTTCTGATTGGTTGTTCATTGTCTGTGTGGTGGGTGGCTGCCAATATGATGTCAGGTACCTCAGATGCTGTTTAATTGTTGAACCTATAAGAGAGTGAATTTTTGAATGATTTTTATATATGCAACTAAAACTGTAGATTATATTTTATTATTGTATTAAGAGTTTCCCTACATAGTACATTTTTATTGCTTGAGCGTGAGGAGTAGTTGTAGGAGATTGTGGTATTTTTGGGGTACATTTATTGTTTGATTGGATATTTGATTCATGTAATCAATGTTAGAAGGAGAGGATTTTTATTATTCAGATGTCTCTGGGGAATTTGAAAATTTTGAGAATGGCATTCATAGTGATGTTGAGGACATAGATGATGTGTTCTCAAAGCATTGACTTACACAGTTTTTGTAGTTATATATTATTTTAGATGGAGTGTTTGAGGTTTATGCTGCAATTATGGAGAAATATTTTTGACAGGGAGTAGAGGTTTTTTTTTTTGCTTCGGGAAAAGAAAATTAATTCATCATCTAAAGAAATAGAGAAATGTTTCTATGATATTTTGTTTGTTATAGAGGTGAGAGTATTTTTCTGATTGAAAATATATTGTTTAGTTACATCTTGGTAAAATAACACAAAGGCTCTGTTAAGAGCCACCCATAGGCCTTTTTACGTATATTGGAAAAGGAAAATACCTTGCAAGCCTTTTTTTTAATTGCTGCAGTTACATCTGCAGCCAATAAAACTTTGTGGCCTGTCAGACAGATTATAGACGCTGGTACCATTATTGTATTAGGTGCGGGTATGGCGATTCCAATTTATGTGCATTGATCATGTTTTTGCATTGATTTTACTCTAAACAATTTCACATGTGTTTGTGATTCTATACCTTCATGTGTACCGTTATGTTGTTTCAATTGAAACACCTTGCTGGTATGTCTTTTTGAATATGTAAAAATGTTATGGGTAGCCGCGACTACTGGCGGTTGACTCAATCCATGGCTATGAATGCTCCACTCGTACGTCGTACTTTGTGGTAGGCTTTGGTAGCCGCGGTTATAAACCCTTTGGTTGTACCCACAATTATATCTGTCTGTATTTTGGTGCAGTGATCATATTATATTATGGATGCTTCATCACAGATTTGTACATGTGTTTCTGTTTGGATGTTCTTACCTGAAGGATAGTGTGAATTCATTTTGAAAACTTTGTAATATGTGTTTTTCAGTACTTTTGAAAAATGAACGTGTATCCGCATCGATAGGTGGGTTTTCATCCTGACACTGGGGTTATAGCAGCAGTTATGTAATTTTGCAAATTAAGGGGGGGGGTTTATATAGTTGCAAAGGTTGTATATAGTAGTCTTTGGAAGTATTGTTTTGGGGTTTATTGATTGATATGGTTTGTAATGAAAATGTTTTGGGCAGTTTACATTTTTGCTTTCTACTGTCCTCTTTTTGTGCTGTTCATTTATTAAAGCTATGAAAGTGACCTTTTGGTGAACTTTTCACATTCTGGTTCCAGAACTCAGAGTGTACACAGTTTCTGTGTTTGGCTATTGTCAAGATCTATTCATTAATTGGAACAGCTGAAGGTAAGTAATAGTGTGTTCTTATATATTGTGTTTACATTTTGAATTGTTGTAGTTCTAAGATAAATGAATTATGTTTAGGTGTCTGATTTAGTAACGTTTATAAGTATTGTTTGGAAAGTAGGGGTTTCCATATTTAACTTACTGTATGACCTGCTATGCTGTGTTTATGTGTGACAAATAATATATTTTCTAATCAATGTTTTTTTCTCATTGACAGTGGAAGATGTGATATGAATGTGGGTGTATAAGAAACCCTAGTGTGAACCAAGGAGTTAAACTCTATCCTTGACAAATATTGTGGCTGTGTGTGCTTTGTAGCTGGATATTAAAGCTGTTTTTCTGTGACCCTACATTCTTCATTGTGTACTGTTTTCGTATTGTATAAGAGTTTGAATGTGGCTTTAAAATTGATAAGTTTTATGAGGCAATGCAACTGGTGAATGCAAACTTGCTAGTCTTTTACAAATAAAAATCAACAACTATATTTGACAGTTTCACAATTTGCTTGGAAATTGTGTGCTTTGGAAGGGCAGGATCCTATTTCTGTTTCATGCTATGTAATGCAATATGTTGTTACGCAATGCACTGACATAAGGAGATGTAAAATGAATGGGGGTGCATAGTCTGATGGGGAAACAGTATTTATGATGAAGTTTGCTAAGATAGCTTTCTGGGACTGCCAGGGCACTTGGCCATTGAAGCCCCAGTGGAGTGGGGATGAGCAGTGAAAAGAGCACATGTATGTTGATATCTTTTGTTGAGTAGTATTAGTAGTGATTAGTTTGTAGGTGAAATGTAGGATAGTGGATTAAGCCGTTGGCCCCATGATATTTGAATAGGTAGAAATAGGTTAGGTGCTTGACTTTACATATTATTTGACGAGGATGAGTAAGAAGGACTGACTAAGTGGGTGATAGGATGAGTAAGGTTATGACAGGGCACATTTGTTGTGAATAGCAGTAGATTGAATGCTGTTTGTGTGCCGTTGGCCAACAGTTCTTAAGGAAAGGCTTGCGAGGTGTAAATACTGGAGCTGGGTGGAGTAAATAAGTGCAGACACATTATTTTGCAGCTCCTTTCTCTTGTTACCTTTTTAATGAATTGAGGACACACCAGAGATGAATGAATAGTTGGTTGGTATATGAAAACAAAGATGTGCTACAAATTATTTTTATGACTGTGAGTGAAGAAGTGCTTATAATGGGTAGTTTTTGTTTCCAGGGGATCAGTTGTCCAGAGGGAAGAGTCTTAGACTATTTTCAAAAAACGATAATGGATTACCCCTCCCTTACCACCACGCCTATTAGCGATGATACTTTTCACAAGCTACATTAATTTAAGCATTGTATATTCCAGAGACCATTTCTTATAAATGTATAGATGTATTCAGAATATTTTCAGATAGTCAGCTAAAACCAAATATCGGTATTCGTACATATAAACACTGATTCAATACTAAAATTCATTCATATAAAAAATGACATTTTACAAACAGTACACATAAAAAACCTTTGTGTCATAGGGTTAGTAAGTGGTTTGATATATCATTTATAACACATCAATTTGTTCAGACAGTTCTTCTATTCCTGTCTTTTCAAATTGCATTAAGGGAAAAAACATGTGAAAGAACCCTAATGTCCACTTATTATACATAAGACCCTTCAATAGAACTAATAGACAACTTGTCAATCAAGTTATCTGATGTGTCTACACGTATTTCAGCCCTTTCATGTGAATAGGTATGTTCAAATGCATCAGACAGATGTTGACTGGGCTTTCTTCAGGACAATATTTCTTATTTTTACGACGGGATCAATGAACCCCACTGTTTTCAAAAAGGACACACTACAATACAAAAAATACAAAACAATAACATGCATCTATGGGATTTCCTCGACTCGGCATCACAAATCCAATTGTGTCACGATTCACTCTATAGTCATCAATATTAACCTTATTCTTGAGACTAAGGCATGAGGTTGGGTAAGGGGATTACATTTCTTCAACTGAAAAACAAGGAAGACACATCATCGCATATAGACATGGTGGTATGTTAATGAAGAAAGTACAGTTATTTTTTACATGTTGTTTCCAGTGAACATTTCTTCTATTTAGAAGTTGCTTCGGAATTGTACTCTGAAGTTATGTGTAGAGTATGTGAGGTATTCATTAAGAAATGTATAGAGATATGGAATTACGGTATTATTTATTAGGTTTGGTAGGTAGGTTGATAGGGCTGTCCAGGGGAGTTGGCCATTCAAACTGTAGTGATAGAGGGGATAGGTAGTGGAGGCAGGATGTACATGCTGATATGTTTTGTTGAGTAGCAGTAGCAATAATTCGTTTGAAGGTCCCTTTTCGAATTACGGCAGACAATTTGGGAGAGGATTTTCATGGTCTCTGTCATATGAAAAGGGACCTGGTCTCTTTTTGATTTAAATGGTGGTGGTAATGTATTTATTTTTTCTGATGAGGGATGTGCTGCACTTTAGTACATCTACTGTCAGGAATACAAAAAAAGAACATTATTTGTATCTCAGACAAATTCTGAGTTGCACATAACTATTACGCCTGGGCTGATGGGTGGCGATGGGGTTTTACGTCCACAACCTTGACTGAGGCCCTTCTTTCATTTGGCCCAACAAAGCCTGGGTTGGAGGGCTGTTAAACCCTGTCTCTGTCCATCAGCCTGGGCATGGAAGTTATATTATATATTGAAATTATAAAGAAACTCAATGCGTGATCTTCACTATCCCAATTTCTTTTATACACCTTGTGTTGTAAGATGCCTTCCAGAAGGCAACACCAAGAGCCATAAGAAAGGATCATCTGCAGGGAAGTACATTTCTAGAGTCTAAGTTTTCAAAAAGTAGTGTTATTAAATCAGTAGATCCAAATCCTGTAGATAATACAATGCCTATTATTGATAATACTTTTGAAAATGTGCAATTTCAAATAGGAGATGTGCCAACCGAATATAATCATGTTTTTTAAAGAAAAAAGACAACATTTATGAAATATGTTACTAGTTAGTAAAAGAAAATAACATTTCTATAAGAATAGGTTGTGAATGTGCTATGAATCTGAAACAGAGGAATAAAGATATATATAGGAATATGTATAACTCTCAAGTTTATACAAATCTTTGGAGAAATGTGAAACCAAAATCTAGATATGTGGTAAAGCATTTTTTGCAAAAGAAAAAGTAGAAGTGATTAAAGATTTGATATGAAAATAAATGTGTTTCATATTGAATGATGATAGGGCCATAGATATGAAATCCAAAATGGTGATTTCTAAAAAGGAAGGGATTGTACAGTGTGATAATACAGAAATGGAAAGTGCAGATGAGTCAGAAATAAAACCAAAGAAGGATTCTGAGGTATGGATGTGCCATGTTTTGTGCAATATTGATCTGTTTTCTTGTAACATGTTAAAGAGATTATTGCAAGATTTACACAAAAAATTATAATGTTCAAAGACAAATCAAGATGCTACAAAGAATGGATGATTCTGAAGATTGTGAAAAAATAGGACTTTGGTTCATTCTTTAGCTTGCCTTGATAAAAGTAGATGTAAGAGTAAGTTTCATAATATACGGATGCTGACTGCCCATCTAACTAAAATGAGATACTTGAGATAAACTGTATGAGTGCAAAACAAGTATATCTCGTGCAGTTTTAAATCATACACTTTTGACTGGAACTGTAGAAAGTTTTGTTTCTACAATCAAAATTATAACAATGATGCATTTAAAAAAGTATGTGTATGCAGATGAAACACTTACACATAGTGGGAATGATGATCCTATGCTATCAAAAGATCCGATTTTTCAACAGTATAAAAGAAGTATGGCAATGCTCGTGTTGTCTTCTACTGAAAGACCAGACATTGTTTGCGTATCTTGTAAACATACTTTTTTCTAAGCCTCAAGTTCAACTAGTGTACATTGAGGAGAAAATTAAAGACACTGATGAAGATTCATGATTCTGCACCAATGTTCAATATATTTTTCACTTATTTTATGGAAGTGAATTTTCAACTTGCGCTGAACATAATTGGGATGATCTTGCAGAGTGGATTTGTGAAACTAATCCACAGAAAGAAAATATAGACAACATGACACCGGGAGAATTCAGTTCCATAGATCCTGTAAGTCTATCGTGTTTTTTTCATCACAAATATTTAGCCATGTTACACTTTAGATGTAATAAAGAAAATGGTCCATTAGGTACTGTTGAACATTTCTTTTGGAGGAAAGAGTACCAGACATGTGAGGCTCCACATATACATATGCTATTTTGGATTAAATATGCTCCTCAGTTTGGAAAGGAAAGTGTTGGCTGTGTGATAGATTTCATTGACAAATATGTTACTTGTTCCATTCCAACTCAGCACGTGAACGTTATCTACGGAACAAGGTGGAAAGTTGTCAAAAAACACTCATGTGGAAAGTACTGTCAGAGAAAATACAAAAGTAAAGACAAGTACTACAGTCAGTGCTGATTTGGCTTTTCAAGGCACGTGACACTAGTTAGTCGAGTGAATAGTTTAATGCCATCTGTTCGACACCATGTTACGGTTAAGTCACCAAAAAATACATGCAATTTAAAAAGAAGTAAGGCATGCCACTTCATTAAGGATTACAATCCTGTCATTGCTCACCTATTGAATGTAAATACTGATGTACAGTTTATTGCTGATGATTCAATAGCTGTTGCTCGTTATGTTACAGCACACATGACAGATGCTGTAAAAAACAATGCAGCTGAACAACGGTCAGCTTTATCAGCAGATAAACATTTTATTCAGAAACTTCTAAGCTTTGGTTTGAAGATGCTTTAACATAGAGAGGGTGGTCACTATGAAGCTACGGATCGCCTAACTAGTTTGCCTCTGTAGGGAGGTAGCATTTATGTAGTTTGATTACGTCTTGGACCAGCTGGTACTAGACATTTTGTATTGAAACCTTTCAGTGAAATTGAGCAGTTAGCTGAAGCAGTAACTGACAGTACAGCGATTTTGAAAGCCAACTTGATTGATACATACTATCCCAATCGATCAGAAATGTTGGAGGATCTGTGTTTATATGAAGTAGCACAACACTACTCATATCAAAATGTTGAAGCAAACAGTGAGAGAGGATGGTTTAAAGTACATGGATGCAGGGCGGGTCTTTGTGTCAGGCAGCTCAGGTGGCTGCCTGACGTCAGTGAGCCTCTAAGGGGCACCACGCGAGTCCTGAAACTGCAAGCCAGGCCAGGCCACATGCATGACGCACCAGCCAGGCCTTGATTTTGACATTATGTATTAAGCACTGCTTCAGGCTGCAGCCTTTGCCCTCAGGCAGGGCAGGGCAGCAGCAATTGACATATAAATTAGAAATTCGCAACATTTGTTGCTTTTTCACTTCCTCCCTACGCTCGGGTCCCAGTGGTGCTGGCGCCAGCCAGGCCCCGCAGCCACAGGGCGCACATGCAGCATGCTCTCAGGCTATGTGTGCATGCACTGATAGCCTTGATTATTGGGGCTGGCTGGCATTGTCTTGTCAGCCCGGCCCCCCGCCACTCAGGAAAACAGGAGGAGTGGAGTGGATGCATATCAGGTAAATCAAGTGTACGAAGTTGGAACTTATAGGCGACTATGATTCAGGCGCATCCGCCCATCCCGATTTTCCCACACAGCTTGTGAGTAGCACCGAGCCACGAGACATGGGTGCTGCAGCTTAAGTTAGAACTAGTGGGCCTTGCTGCATGTCACACCTACGAGCGGGTGGCGTGTTGGCCTGGGGGCCCCCAGCGTTATGAGTAGTCATAGGTTGCCCGTGCCTGAGTGCCTCCTAAGGTCCGCTCTGTGCGTGATATGTCATCGGTGTGTGTGATCGCTGGCGGCAGCAACTGTCAGGTAAGTGAAGTGATGCAGGACTGCCCGCACTGTTAGATTGTGTCCCGCAGAGCGCACACACTCTCCCGGGGATGGAGGCAAGTCCGGAATTAGCTTTGGGCTGAGCAGAGCCCCTCACCCCGGGGTCTGAGCGTTGCTGAGAGAGTGAGAGGGGGGGCAGTGATGTGCAGCGGCTGCAATGAACAAGGTTCACAATGGAAACTGAGCGGCCTAATCCGGTCAGGTTAATACGTTTTGAGCCGCTCTGTGTTATTTGGCAACAACCAAAATACAGCTAACTTGTCCTCAATAATAGCCGGCCGCAAAGCCCAGTGCACGGGACGGTTGGTAACACAATGGAAGCATCTCCGGTGGTCAGCTGTCTTTTAATGAGGTGTCACAGTGGGACACCACCCAGTGCACTTCAGGCAGGAAGGGCAGGCATCACTGTCATGCTGTGCTCTGGACCAGAGTCTTCGGGAAGCAGGTACCTCGTTGTTTCTTGGTTCAGGTCCTCATGGCTAAGTAGAGGCTAACATCTATGTGACTTTTTTAAATAATGTGCTGAAATAATATGTTTTGCAGTACAGTTTTTGACAAAGGAGTTAAAAAGCCATACAGTGATCGTTCACATGAAAAAATCCAGGAAATGCCATGCTTACACCAGTACCCTAAACAAGAGCATTGTCTATTATTTTCATTAGGCTGCGCCACAATCCATGCCAGTAATGGGCAATCACATGCGTAAGGCTGATACCACAATCTGTCTTTTCCAGTAAGAGCCACTTTAAATCACATACATGAAGCACATCATGTATGTGATATAAAATGACCATTATGGCAGCAGCTTCTTGCATGTGATTTTAACTGACCATTACTGGAAAAGTCTATAGCCGTAGCTATAGCGAGAGAGCCTGTAGCAAACAAGGGAGTTTGGGGATGGGGGTATAATACAGTGTTAAAATGTTGCATTATTGAACATACTTTCTGTGGAAAAACTGGGCAAAAAGCCAAATAGTTTGCAATTGGTTTTGTAGGGTATATCCAATTAAAAATGCAATCAATTCAAGCCACCAACAGTGCAAAGGAGCATTTCACAATCTTCTACAATATATGCAAATATACAAACTTTTAACAACTGGGTGTGTCCATACATTTCCATGCTGGATGCACCACTATTGCCTACTATATACTACAGATTGCCTACTAAAGAACACACTCATGCTTGTTTTGCACATAATGCCAGTAATGATACTATTAGAAAACATGTCCACACTGGCTCTTCCAATGCATGACAGTATCCCAACAAAAGAAAATACTCCTGTTTGCTTTGCCTTTAAAAAAGACCATACCATGTCACAATAGGAAAATATGTCCAAACTAGCTTCACAACTACAGTCTAGACACGTACTAACACTTATGTTTGATTTATTCTTGATGCGCAGTAAAACTGCGCTATAGCCCCGGGGGCCGGGTCTTTTGGTTGTAGCCCAGATAGAATCCCAGGAGCTACAATCAAACACCTTAATGCATATTGATATTATCTAACCCAGGAAAATGTGTGGTCAAGTGTTTATATCACCGGCATCCCGGTCCCACCACTGTATGATCTTGGGCAAATCATCCGGAGTCCATGTAAGTGATTTAGTTAATGCCATCACATTTGCTAATTGTCTGGATTACACGTGGCTCGAACTTCGGGAGTTGTTTCCTCTATAATAATAGTGACTACCAACGACTATGCTGCCTCTCCCATACAATATGCCTGTGATTGGTTACTGCGTTTGTTCTGTAACCCAAGCAGTCAAACGAACACAAAGCCCATTATGAGGACGGTGAGGGTGTACCCCTGATAGATGGTGGCTCCTTCACATGGGCCCAGCATCCACTTTCCTGCTCCCCCTACTGGGGGTGGCTGTGGCAGGTGAGTGACTGCGGGGGGGGGGGGCGCGTATCGGAATTGTCGGGTCTTTCTTGCCGGTACAGCCTGGGGGGCGCCAACAATGCTTCCTGCCTGGGGTGCAATCTGGTGTAAGACCGGCCCTGCATGGATGTAGTGCTTGTTAGTGAGACATGAGACGGCAAGTCTCATTAACCACATGAAATTGTCTTGTTAACTGCAGAGAAAAAGGAATTTTATTTTTGTCTTTTGCAGTTGTTCTTCACATGGCGTGCAGAGAGTGATTTGCTTGGAAGTTTTGAAACTTTAGAAAAATCATTTTTGCTAAATAAAAGCTTAATTAAATATCCAAAATCTGAGCAGTGCTTGGATGTGCTGGAGAAAGAAGTACGTCAAGAGGAACTTTTGGCAACTAAATTGGCAAAAGAGACTCCTGAGTGAAGTCAAGATTCTGCAGTGAACCAATTATTCAAACTGACGTTGAGCTTGTCATTGAGGAAGTAGAAAGTGCAATGCAACAAAGTAAAGTTCAAGACGTGAATTGTGATGAAATTGTTAGTAAACTTAATGTAGAACAAAAAGATGTTTATTATAAAATTATAGATAGGTTCTTAAATGCTTTACTGCATGTCAAGCGTGATTTTTCTTGTCTGCAATGCAAACATGTATTGTTGTATGTTAGTGGAGAAGCAGGGATAGGTACATCTTTTTTAATTCATGCAATAAGAGCTATGATCCAAAATGAAACTGATTCCTCTGTGTCATGCATTTTATCTGCTACAATAGGTTAAGCAGCATTTAATGTTGGAGGTGGTACCTTACATCAACTTGTGATGCTACCAGTGGAGCATGACAACACACTAGAGTATCAAATACTTGTATCAAGTGCAGCACAAGAAGTAGGAAAAGTTCTTAGAAAATGAAATACTTTGATTGTAGATAAAGTAAGTATGGTGTCTAACTTGATGCCAGCTTTCATTCACTTGCAAATGCAAGAGGTGTTGAAGACTGGCTACAATGTTTTTTTTTAGGTAAACGTACTTGTTTTTGGAGACTTGTTAAAATGAACTCCTGTGAAAGGTCAACCAGTTTTCAGAATGCTGCAATCTAAGGATACTCAAAAAAGGTATAGGAAGTATTGGTCATTATAACCTTTGAAATTGTTTTGAATTCTAGGAACTTATGATTAATATGAGGTAATCTGCAGACTCAGAGTATGCAGAAATGCTTAATAAGATTTGCGTTCTTGGGGAAAATGTGAAAGCAGTCTTATGTTTCATGCAGATTGCAGCCGGGCTGATGTCATGTTGACTCTTAAGGAAAAACATATGTCTTGTGTTGCTTTGCTGTGAACAAGTGCAGAGAGTAACAAGTTTAACTGTACGATTCCAACGTCAGAGAAGCAAAATATTGTGGAGATAAAATAGTGTCTTGTTTTAGAGGGTCATGTTATGCCTTTACAGTTGGATAAGAGAGCAAAAGCTAGAGAATTCAATTTCTAAAACAGCAGGTCTGGAAGGAGTTTTAAAAGTGTGCATTAATGCAAGATTAATGTTAAAGAGGAACTTAAATGTAGGAATCGGTGTAGTCAATGGAACCATTGGAAGAGTGATTGGACTGCATACTTTTCCTTACAGTACACATATTGAACATGTTGAAGTTTTGTTTGATCATTTAGAAGGAAGTCATTTGATTTCTCAGACATCTGCAAGATACATTTCTGAAAAGAGCACAGTTTCCATTGTGCTCTGCTTATTCAATAACTATTCATAAATCACAAGGATAGACTGTAGAAACAGCAGCTCTTGACATCGGGAATATCATGTTTAAAGAATGAATATCACATGTAGATTTGTCACATGTGAAAAATATAGGTTTATGTTTTTATAAAATTTGACGAAAAAAAGTGACAGCTGTCATTTCTTACATTGAAGAATATAATAGGTTGTGTGTACTGTATGCTCCTTACCTGAATCTTATATATGTACCTGTGAAGCACTTATCCAGGAAACATAAGGAGTCAGTTAAAGCACATTTAAATTAAATCAGTCCTTATAAGACAAAAAAACAACTGAATTTAACAGAGTTGGAGAGTTGTTCAACTATAACATACTCTCATTACAGATTTAGAAATGAAACAGGATTTGAATGATATTGTAATGCAGCTTTGTGTATGTTGTTTCAAAAGACTCCATTGATGCAGGAAATAGCTTCCACAGCAGAGAAGCAGCTATGTGTGGAACTTGAATTTCTTAAAATATCTGTAAATGGAAAACAACACAGTTTACATTCGGCATTGCCAATCCAAAATGTAGTAGCTGTTGCAAGTGGAAATTAATAATGTTCTCAAAATACACAGAAAGATAATCAAGAATGTTTAATGGCTGCCTTTGATTTATTAGTGAAGGAAACTGTTAGTGTAGATAGGTATGTAGAAATTACTTACAAGTGGAATAATATGTGTCCACAATGAAAGAAATGTTATCCTGCTCCATATCTCTGAAGATTTGTGTATGTGCATATCCCTGATCAGAAAAGTGTAAATGTTTCTGATCTTGTAACTAAGACATTCCATGACACACAATGCAAAGCAATGACTATGGCTGTAATTTAAAATCAACACTGCAAAACATAGTTTTTCATAAGTATAAATTGATTATGTTTCAAAGATACAGTGTAGATGTAGGAAAATTAACAAGTCAATAAGGAATGCTAAATGCGGTCAGGTTTTGGTTAGAAAACAATATTCTAAAATGTGTGCAATTATTTTTCATGATGGGGCATCTGTTGAATGTGGACATTTCATGACAAGGTACATACAGAAGTAGATTGACTTGTTTGTAATGCTCCTATTGTCACATACCAAGCTATATTGCCAAAGGGTTTAAAGAATGCTTACTTAATGTTGTAAGATTCAAAGATTTGAAATATAGGTGTAATATGCTTTGTGAATACAAACATGCAAAATAAAAGTTTGAAATGAAGAATAGGGTAATACATGTTTTATATAAAATAGGAGATGGATTGTTACTAGGATTTATGAAATAAATGTAGAGGCAATTATTCAACAATAAACTAAAAGAGAGAACAGCATTCTGCAATCTTCTACTTCTGTTTTATCGTGTAAAACACTGTATATTTTAATATGTACAAGTGTTCCCACTAAGTACTAGATTACATAAATGTTTCCATGTACATTATTTTGAGTGTGAGGGAGTGTAGCATGACTATTTACCTATGAAACAAGTAAACAGTAGGTTGTAGATACAAAAACCATACAGTACAAAAAGGGTTTGTTTGTTAAACGTATACATAACTGTATGCATTGTGACATTTTCAGAAAAGTTGTCCAGTCATTAAACTGTGTATGTTTTTCTATTTTGTGTAGTAGGTTTAAGAAAATTGTCTTTAGGTTGTTGGGTGTGTAGATGGCCAAAAAAGGATGCACGCCAAATTAGGAAAGATGTTATCACATGGCAATGTAGATATCATTTTTATAATTTAAATACAACTATCAGTGCAAATAGATTTTATTTAAAAAAACATTCTTAGTTTATAAGAAATTGAAATATGATGTCTACATTATAACATGTAATTGTCTACTTCTCATGTGTGTAGATGTCCAAACAAAGGATGCACACAGATTTTATAAGAAATGTGGAAATTACATTTGTCAGGGTTTTAGTGTAGTTTTTGCTAAGTGTTAATATGTTTACACACACAAGTTTGTATTATCTACCTATTATGTGAAATATAGGTTTCACTATACTTTAAAAATATTAATACCCAAAATAATGTTACACTGTTGGCCTGTCTCCATTTATTTGTAAAACTGAAGACAAAGTTAGGTTGTATGTTTTGGTTTCCTGGTTAATGTTGTATAAATTAATCTGTGAATTTGTCATCATGTAATATTAAATAATGATTTTACAGTATTTTAACATATCTTCATTGTAGTGAAATGGCTTTATCGGTATGCAAACTGTTGATGTTGTGGGCACATCTTTTTAGAATTTACTGGTGCAAAACCCAGTTTGTAGTTACCTAAAAGGTTAGTATAGTTGAAGTGATAATACTGCATTTTATTTCCTATAATGTACTGTAGCATCTCTTCGTTTTTTAATGTGTTATTTTGTGAAGTGCGTTTTGTTGATGCAATGTTTCTTTTATAAAATTGTTTACATTTTTATTTTACATGCTATTATATACATATACTTGTAGAAAGTGAGTTAGTGTATAATTTGTATATGCATATATAATTTTTGTTAAGTAGTTAAAATAACTGAATAGAGATTTTCTTTCTTCAAGAAGTTTTTTGTTGTGACACATTCACCTTCATCAGAAGAATTTGTTGAAGATTTCTTCATATAAAACAAATCCATCTACATTGTCCCTTTTTTGCCCAAGCCTTGGTGCCCACATGTCATATCCATGGCTATCATCGCTAGAGTCCTCACTCTAATTGATCTCAATGTGCATGGGCACATTTCATCACATGGCCATATTCTGTAATGTGCAGCACATGACCAAGATGGATAGACCTTCTCCAGCCAATACATAAATACAATGCCAGTTCTATGCAGTACTTTAAGACCCCAAATTCGAGCTAATTGCGGATACGGGTAGGCTCTAGGTATCATTGTAGTGGTTGCCTCGATTAGTCTGTGATGTTATCAGCCAAGGCACGTGAGATATCCAGCTTCATTTGACAAATGTAAAGGGAACTTGTGGTGATCTTTCTGAAACTTTAGCGAGTGTAATAACTGAAAGTCCCTCAACTATCAGTTTTCATGAAACATGCATTTCATTGATTATGGCTATGGAAATTGATTTTGTCCATTCTACAAAGCAGTGCATGGTGGACCAGTGAGATCCATGTATGTTTCACAATGCAGAGGTTGTATCTTGGGGGGTAGCGATAGATTCTATGGGCCACAACATAATTTCATGTCTATGTGATTGATTGTCACAATGGTCCAATGCCTAGGTCTGGCGTTTACCAAAGACATATCTGAGTGGGAAATAAAAGTATTTGTTTTTGCTGTGTTCTATGACGTAAAGTATTTGCTTTGTCATAGGTAGGAGTTATTAAAAGTCTCAGAGTGCAACGATTGGGACCTTAGCTGGATAACTTATTTTTTATTTTTTTATTTTATTGTGCATTTGTAAGGCACTTATACATCAAGAGATTGTGTTTTAAAGTGCCCACTGGACAAAGGGGATGGAAAGGGAACTTACTTGTCTTAATTGTCTTACTTTCACATGTCATAGTAACACATGAGAAATCTGCAATATATGGATACATTAGTATGAACTGGCCAAATGGTAAGTGTAGGGTGTGTCCCTAGGGCTGACAGAAGCTGTCATTGGGCCCAGCTCTTTAATAATATTTTGGGCACTCATAATATGTTTTGCATTAAAGTCCAATGCAAGAACAAGTGTGACATAGTACACAAACACTCTCTGTTTGTTCAGAAAAATGATAAATACATAAATACATGATCTGTCAAATATTTTCTGGGTTATGGATAATATATTATACATCTGACATTCCAATTCCAGTGTCTTAGCTGGGGACTGTCATATGCACAGATTATTGAAAGTGACAATCCATGTTAAAGCCCAAAGAACCTTTCAGAAGAAACAACCTTTATGGCAGCTGCTTCTTAGCCCTACAGGATAGCATATATGTCCCATGGGTTGCCTTGATATAACTGGGGTATTTCTAGAAGAACCAAACAAACGCAGGGCACATTCTTCATATGCCAATCAAGCCACAACATTCCAGTTCAAGCCTCACACAAGAGATGTATATAATTTCATACTAATTGCAGCTGCGCACTCACAGGTGCTCCCATAGTACAGCAAGTGAAGACTACTTTCTACAGATACTGCCACATAGCACCAATTCATTACTGCTTCCAAAAATGACTGCTAACTTTATTTTTTGGATTTGTGCACATGGTTTAAAATAAAATCTTACACAATTCTCATAAATATAATAGAAGAGCCAAACAAGAAAAAAATATACAGTTTCACATTCGCAAGGAAATACCATAAAGATTCATAATTTCTTCAATACACCTTAAAAAAGCTAACATCAAAGAAATGTGTCTTCCACTTACAATTTTGTTCCAAAAACAAGTATGATTAAAAATCAGTCGATTATCGAAAAGTTTACCAACATATTCACATCTTACTAATGCTGTTTGAGGACAAAGCTTTTGGAGGTGCTCCAGGGTTTCAATGGATTCTTCCTCCTTACAAAACCTACATGTTCTTTTTACACTTTCCATTTTACTTCAAGCACCCTCTACTTCCACTGGTGGTAAAGATAAATTCCGAACCTCACAAATGTATTTTGGCAATCGGGGCAGGGAAATCTTTTAATGTAAGGCTTGCATTCTGAAAGTGGTTTCTCCTCTTTCAACACTGTTCGAAATAGAACATATTACTTATTATAATGACACGTCTCAACCCAATCATTCTCCCAGATTGCCCTTTTCACTTTCAATGGATGCTGCTCTAAGTTGATTGAATGCTTACAAGAAATGGGCAGAGGTTTGGCGATGCAGGCTACATTACCATGCAGTAAATCTATTCCAAGAGGGAACATTAAGACCCCCTTTGAGTACACAGATATTTGCAGGGTAATTCATAGAATTTCGCAGAAAAGTGTCGCAAGCGGCTGGCGCAGAGTGTCCGCGTGGGATTGTCTGCGCCAGGCGCGTGTGCTAAAACCGATTTCCGCGCACAGTGTATTCATGGATTTTAGGCTCCCAAACCAGCCGTGGCGCAGAGTATCGCAGCGACCCTGCAGCAGCGCCAGTAACGCCCCCAAGAACGCCCTCGCGCAAGGAAAAGCCATCAAAATTGCTAAATCATCGCAAAGGGCTGCGCTAACCCTGGACCAGTTTACAGGGCTGTCAAACAAGGAACGCAAAGCGGGTAACGTTTATATCAGGGGTACGCGGGAAGTTTTACACGCGATTAGCCAGGGTACGTGTATTACAGGGGTACGCGGGAAGTGTTACACGCGATTGGCCAGGGTACGTGTATTACAGGGGTACGCGTTAAGTTTTACACGCGATTAGGCTGGGTACGTGTATTACAGGGGTGCGCGGGAATTATCACACGCGATTTGGCCAGGTACGTGTATTACAGGGGTGCGCGGGAATTATCACACGCAATTTGGCTGGGTGCGTGTATTACAGGGGTGTGCGGGAAGTTACACACGCGATTAGGCTGGGTGGGTCCTCACAGGTGTTCCCTGTACACCCTCCACGGCCCCTGCAGGCAGCCCACAAAACAGGGGACTACCCTGCACACCTGCTCATGTCCCCCAGCACCCCCACCCCCCAGCACTGTGGCCCACCCTCCACCAGGCCCCCACTCATGTCCCCTTGCACCCCCACCCCCCAGCAGTCATGGGGCAGCCTCCACCAGGCCCCCACTCATGTCCCCTTGCACCCCCACCCCCCAGCAGTCATGGGGCACCCTCCACCAGGCCCCCACTCATGTCCCCTATCACCCCCACCCCCCAGCCACCAGGGGCAGCCTCCACCAGGCCCCCACCATGTCCCCTTTCACCCCCACCCCCCAGCAGTGCAGGGGCAGCCTCCACCAGGCCCCCACTCATGTCTCCCACCACCCCCACCCCCCAGCAGTGCAGGGGCAGCCTCCACCAGGCCCCCACTCATGTCTCCCACCACCCCCACCCCCCAGCATCCAGGGGCACCCTCCACCAGGCCCCCACTCATGTCTCCCACCACCCCCACCCCCCCAGCAGTGTGAGGCAGCCTCCACCAGGCTCCCACCCATGTCTCCCACCACCCCCACCCCCCAGCCACCAGGGGCAGCCTCCACCAGGCCCCCACTCATGTCTCCCACCACCCCCACCCCCCAGCAGTGCAGGGGGTGCCTCCACCAGGCCCCCACTCATGTCTCCCACAACCCCCACCCCCCAGCATCCAGGGGCACCCTCCACCAGGCCCCCACTCATGTCTCCCACCACCCCCACCCCCCAGTAGTGCAGGGGCACCCTCCACCAGGCCCCCACCCATGTCTACCACCACCCCCACCCCCCAGCAGTGCAGGGGCAGCCTCCACCAGGCCCCCACTCATATCTCCCACCACCCCCACCCCCCAGCCACCAGGGGCAGCCTCCACCAGGCACCCACTCATGTCCCCCTGGATCCCCACCCCCCAGCAGTGCAGGGGCACCATCCACCAGGCCCCCACTCATGTCCCCCTGCACCCCCACCCCCCAGCAGTGCAGGGGCACCCTCCACCAGGCCCCCACTCAAGTCTCCCACCACCCTCACCCCCCAGCCACCAGGGGCAGCCTCCACCAGGCCCCCACTCATGTCTCCCACCACCCCCATCCCCCAGCATCCAGGGGCAGCCTCCACCAGGCCCCCACTCATGTCTCCCACCACCCCCACCCCCCAGCCACCATGGGCAGCCTCCGCCAGGCCCCCACTCATGTCTCCCAACACCCCCACCCCCCCACCCACCATGGGCAGCCTCCGCCAGGCCCCCACTCATGTCTCCCACCACCCCCACCCCCTAGCATCCAGGGGCACCCTCCACCAGGCC
Organism: Ambystoma mexicanum; assembly: GCF_040938575.1. Taxonomy (NCBI): domain Eukaryota; kingdom Metazoa; phylum Chordata; class Amphibia; order Caudata; family Ambystomatidae; genus Ambystoma; species Ambystoma mexicanum. The sequence goes on along the minus strand of NC_090927.1, from coordinate 655,347,974 downwards.
CCCACTCATGTCTCCCACCACCCCCAACCCCCCAGCAGTGTGGGGCACCCTCCACCAGGCCCCCACTCATGCCCCCCTGCACCCCCACCCCCCAGCAGTGCAGGGGCACCCTCCACCAGGCCCCCACTCATGTCTCCCACCACTACCCCCACCCCCAGCCACCAGGGCAGCCTCCACCAGGCCCCCAGTCATGTCTCCCACCACCCCCACCCCCCAACATCCAGGGGCAGCCTCCACCAGGCCCCCACTCATGTCTCCCACCACCCCCACCCCCCAGCATCCAGGGGCACCCGCCACCAGGCACCCACTCATGTCCCCCTGCACCCCCACCCCCCAGCAGTGCAGGGGCAGCACCACCAGGGCCCCACTCATGTCCAACTCATGTCTCCCACCACCCCCACCCCCCAGCAGTGCAGGGGCACCCTCCACCAGGTCCCCACTCATGTCTCCCACCACCCCCACCCCCCAGCGTCCAGGGGCACCCTCCAACAGGCCCCCACTCATGTCCCCTATCACCCCCACCCCCCAGCAGTGCAGGGGCAGCCTCCACCATGCCCCCACTCATGTCTCCCACCACCCCCACCCCCCAGCAGTGCAGGGGCAGCCTCCACCAGGCCCCCACTCATGTCTCCCACCACCCCCACCCCCCAGCATCCAGGGGCACCCTCCACCAGGCCCCCACTCATGTCTCCCACCACCCCCACCCCCCCAGCAGTGTGGGGCAGCCTCCACCAGGCTCCCACCCATGTCTCCCACCACCCCCACCCCCCAGCCACCAGGGGCAGCCTCCACCAGGCCCCCACTCATGTGTCCCACCACCCCCACCCCCCAGCACTGTTGGGCACCCTCCACCAGGCCCCCACCCATGTCTACCACCACCTCCACCCACCAGCAGTGCAGGGGCAGCCTCCACCAGGCCCCCACTCATGTCTCCCACCACCCCCACCCCCCAGCCACCAGGGACAGCCTCCACCAGGCACCCACTCATGTCCCCCTGCACCCCCACCTCCCAGCAGTGCAGGGGCACCCTCCACCAGGCCCCCACTCATGTCCCCCAGCACCCCCACCCCCCAGCACTGTGGGCCACCCTCCACCAGGCCCCCACTCATGTCCCCTTGCACCCCCACCCCCCAGCAGTCATGGGGCAGCCTCCACCAGGCCCCCACTCATGTCCCCCAGCACCCCCACCCCCCAGCACTGTGGGCCACCCTCCACCAGGCCCCCACTCATGTCCCCTTGCACCCCCACCCCCCAGCAGTCATGGGGCAGCCTCCACCAGGCCCCCACTCATGTCCCCTTGCACCCCCACCCCCCAGCAGTCATGGGGCACCCTCCACCAGGCCCCCACTCATGTCCCCTATCACCCCCACCCCCCAGCCACCAGGGGCAGCCTCCACCAGGCCCCCACTCATGTCCTCTTTCACCCCCACCCCCCAGCAGTGCAGGGGCAGCCTCCACCAGGCCCCCACTCATGTCTCCCACCACCCCCACCCCCCAGCAGTGCAGGGGCAGCCTCCACCAGGCCCCCACTCATGTCTCCCACCACCCCCACCCCCCAGCATCCAGGGGCACCCTCCTCCAGGCCCCCACTCATGTCTCCCACCACCCCCACCCCCCCAGCAGTGTGGGGTAGCCTCCACCAGGCTCCCACCCATGTCTCCCACCACCCCCACCCCCCAGCCACCAGGGGCAGCCTCCACCAGGCCCCCACTCATGTCTCCCACCACCACCACCCCCCAGCAGTGCAGGGGCAGCCTCCACCAGGCCCCCACTCATGTCTCCCACCACCCCCACCCCCCAGCATCCAGGGGCACCCTCCACCAGGCCCCCACTCATGTCTCCCACCACCCCCACCCCCCAGCATTCAGGGGCACCCTCCACCAGGCCCCCACCCATGTCTACCACCACCCCCACCCCCCAGCAGTGCAGGGGTAGCCTCCACCAGGCCCCCATTCATGTCTCCCACGACCCCCACCCCCCAGCCACCAGGGGCAGCCTCCACCAGGCACCCACTCATGTCCCCCTGCACCCCCACCCCCCAGCAGTGCAGGGGCACCCTCCACCAGGCCCCCACTCATGTCCCCCTGCACCCCACCCCCCAGCAGTGCAGGGGCACCCTCCACCAGGCCCCCACTCATGTCTCCCACCACCCTCACCCCCCAGCATCCAGGGGCAGCCTCCACCAGGCCCCCACTCATGTCTCCCACCACCCCCACCCCCCACCCACCATGGGCAGCCTCCGCCAGGCCCCCACTCATGTCTCCCACCACCCCCACCCCCCACCCACCATGGGCAGCCTCCGCCAGGCCCCCACTCATGTCTCCCACCACCCCCACCCCCCAGCATCCAGGGACACCCTCCACCAGGCCCCCACTCATGTCTCCCACAAACCCCACCCCCCAGCATCCAGGGGCACCCTCCACCAGGCCCCCACTCATGTCTCCCACCACCCCCACCCCCCAGCATTGCAGGGGCACCCTCCACCAGGCCCCCACTCATGTCCCCCTACACCCCCACCCCCCAGCAGTGCAGGGGCACCCTCCACCAGGCCCCCACTCATGTCTCCCACCACCCCCACCCCCCAGCCACCAGGGGCAGCCTCCACCAGGCCCCCACTCATGTCTCCCACCACCCCCACCCCCCAGCATCCAGGGGCAGCCTCCACCAGGCCCCCACTCATGTCTCCCACCACCCCCACCCCCCAGCATCCAGGGGCACCCTCCACCAGGCACCCACTCATGTCCCCCTGCACCCCCACCCCCCAGCAGTGCAGGGGCAGCACCACCAGGGCCCCACTCATGTCCAACTCATGTCTCCCACCACCCCCACCCCCCAGCAGTGCAGGGGCACCCTCCACCAGGCCCCCACTCATGTCCCCCACCACCCCCACCCCCCAGCATCCAGGGGCACCCTCCACCAGGCCCCCACTCATGTCCCCTATCACCCCCACCCCCCAGCAGTGCAGGGGCAGCCTCCACCAGGCCCCCACTCATGTCTCCCACCACCCCCACCCCCCAGCATCCAGGAGCACCCTCCACCAGGCCCCCACTCATGTCTCCCACCCCCCCACCCCCCCAGCAGTGTGGGGCAGCCTACACCAGGCCCCCACTCATGTCTCCCACCACCCCCACCCCCCAGCACTGTGGGGCACCCTCCACCAGGCCCCCACCCATGTCTACCACCACCCCCACCCCCCAGCAGTGCAGGGGCAGCCTCCACCAGGCCCCCACTCATGTCTCACACCACCCCCACCCCCCAGCCACCAGGGGCAGCCTCCACCAGGCACCCACTCATGTCCCCCCGCACACCCACCCCCCAACAGTGCAGGGGCACACTCCACCAGGCCCCCACTCATGTCCCCCTGCACCCCCACCCCCCAGCAGTGCAGGGGCACCCTCCACCAGGCCCCCACTCATGTCTCCCACCACCCCACCCCCCAGCCACCAGGGGCAGCCTCCACCAGGCCTCCACTCATGTCTCCCACCACCCCCACCCCCCAGCATCCAGGGGCAGCCTCCACCAGGCCCCCACTCATGTCTCCCACCACCCCCACCCCCCAGCCACCAGGGGCAGCCTCCACCAGGCACCCACTCATGTCCCCCTGCACCCCCTCCCCCCAGCAGTGCAGGGGCACCCTCCACCAGGCCCCCACTCATGTCCCCCTGCACCCCCACCCCCCAGCAGTGCAGGGGCACCCTCCACCAGGCCCCCACTCATGTCTCCCACCAGCCCCACCCCCCAGCCACCAGGGGCAGCCTCCACCAGGCCTCCACTCATGTCTCCCACCACCCCCACCCCCCAGCATCCAGGGGCAGCCTCCACCAGGCCCCCACTCATGTCTCCCACCACCCCCAACCCCCCAGCAGTGTGGGGCACCCTCCACCAGGCCCCCACTCATGTATCCCACCACCCCCACCCCCCAGCAGTGCAGGGGCATCCTCCACCAGGCCCCCACTCATATCCCCCAGCACCCCCACCCCCCAGCAGTGCAGGGGCACCCTCCATCAGGCCCCCACTCATGTCTCCCACCACCCCCACCCCCCAGCATCCAGGGGCAGCCTCCACCAGGCCCCCACTCATGTCTCCCACCACCCCCACCCCCCAGCATCCAGGGGAACCCTCCACCAGGCACCCACTCATGTCCCCCTGCACCCCCACCCCCCAGCAGTGCAGGGGCAGCACCACCAGAGCCCCACTCATGTCCAACTCATGTCTCCCACCACCCCCACCCCCCAGCAGTGCAGGGGCACCCTCCACCAGGCCCCATCTCATTTCTCCCACCACCCCCACCCCCCAGCATCCAGGGGCACCCTCCACAAGGCCCCCACTCATGTCCCCTATCACCCCCACCCCCCAGCAGTGCAGGGGCAGCCTCCACCAGGCCCCCACTCATGTCTCCCACCACCCCCACCCCCCAGCAGTGCAGGGGCAGCCTCCACCAGGCCCCCACTCATGTCTCCCACCACCCCCACCCCCCAGCATCCAGAGGCACCCTCCACCAGGCCCCCACCCATGTCTCCCACCACCCCCACCCCCCCAGCAGTGTGGGGCAGCCTCCACCAGGCTCCCACCCATGTCTCCCACCACCCCCACCCCCCAGCCACCAGGGGCAGCCTCCACCAGGCCCCCACTCATGTCTCCCACCACCCCTACCCCGCAGCACTGTGGGGCACCCTCCACCAGGCCCCCACCCATGTCTACCACCACCCCCACCCCCCATCAGTGCAGGGGCATCCTCCACCAGGCCCCCACTCATGTCTCCCACCACCCCCACCCCCCAGCCACCAGGGGCAGCCTCCACCAGGCACCCACTCATGTCCCCCTGCACCCCACCCCCCAGCAGTGCAGGGGCACCCTCCACCAGGCCCCCACTCATGTCCCCCTGCACGCCCACCCCCCAGCATCCAGGGGCACCCTCCACCAGGCCCCCACTCATGTCCCCTATCACCCCCACCCCCAGCAGTGCAGGGGCAGCCTCCACCACGCCCCAACTCATGTCTCCCACCACCACCACCCCCCAGCAGTGCAGGGGCAGCCTCCCCCAGGCCCCCACTCATGTCTACCACCACCCCCCAGCATCCAGGGGCACCCTCCACCAGGCCCCCACTCATGTCTCCCACCACCCCCACCCCCCCAGCAGTGTGGGGCAGCATCCACCAGGCTCCCACCCATGTTTCACACCACCCCCACCCCCCAGCCACCAGGGGCAGCCTCCATCAGGCCCCCACTCATGTCTCCCACCACCCCCACCCCCCAGCACTGTGGGGCACCCTCCACCAGGCCCCCACCCATGTCCACCACCACCCCCACCCCCCAGCAGTGCAGGGGCAGCCTCCACCAGGCCCCCACTCATGTCTCCCACCACCCCCACCCCCCAGCCACCAGGGGCAGCCTCCACCAGGCACCCACTCATGTCCCCCGGCTCCCCCACCCCTCAGTAGTGCAGGGGCACCCTCCACCAGGCCCCCACTCATGTCCCCCTGCACCCCCACCCCCCAGCAGTGCAGGGGCACCCTCCACAAGGCCCCCACTCATGTCTCCCACCACCCCCACCCCCCAGCATCCAGTGGCACCCTCCACCAGGCCCCCACTCATGTCTCCCACCCCCCACCCCCCCAGCAGTGTGGGGCAGCCTCCACCAGGCTCCCACCCATGTCTCCCACCACCCCCACCCCCCAGCCACCAGGGGCAGCCTCCACCAGGCCCCCACTCATGTCTCCCACCACCCCAACCCCCCAGCACTGTGGGGCACCCTCCACCAGGCCCCCACCCATGTCTACCACCACCCCCACCCCCCAGCAGTGCAGGGGCAGCCTCCACCATGCCCCCACTCATGTCTCCCACCACCCCCACCCCCCAGCCACCAGGGGCAGCCTCCACCAGGCACCCACTAATGCCCCCCTGCACCCCCACCCCCCAGCAGTGCAGGGGCACCCTCCACCAGGCCCCCACTCATGTCCCCCTGCACCCCCACCCCCCAGCAGTGCAGGGGCACCCTCCACCAGGCCCCCACTCATGTCTCCCACCACCCCCACCCCCCAGCCACCATGGGCAGCCTCCACCAGGCCCCCACTCATGTCTCCCACCACCCCCACCCCCCAGCAGTGCAGGGGCAGCCTCCACCAGGCTCCCACCCATGTCTCCCACCACCCCCAACCCCCAGCCACCAGGGGCAGCCTCCACCAGGCCCCCACTCATGTCTCCCACCACCCCCACCCCCCAGCACTGTGGGGCACCCTCCACCAGGCCCCCACCCATGTCTACCACCACACCTACCCCCCAGCAGTGCAGGGGCAGCCTCCACCAGGCCCCCACTCATGTCTCCCACCACCCCCACCCCCCAGCAGTGCAGGGGCACCCTCCACCAGGCCCCCACTCATGTCCCCCTGCACCCCCACCCCCCAGCAGTGCAGGGGCACCCTCCACCAGGCCCTCACTCATGTCTCCAACCACCCCCAACCCCCAGCCACCAGGGGCAGCCTCCACCAGGCCCCCACTCATGTCTCCCACCACCCCCACCCCCCAGCATCCAGGGGCGCCCTCCACCAGGCACCCACTCATGTCCCCATGCACCCCCAACCCCCAGCAGTGCAGGGGCAGCACCACCAGTGCCCCACTCATGTCCAACTCATGTCTCCCACCACCCCCACCCCCCAGCAGTGCAGGGGCACACTCCACCAGGCCCCCACACATGTCTCCCACCACCCCACCCCCCAGCATCCAGGGGCACCCTCCACCAGGTCCCCACTCATGTCCCCTATCACCCCCACCCCCCAGCCACCATGGGCAGCCTCCGCCAGGCCCCCACTCATGTCTCCCACCCACCCCCACCCCCCAGCAGTGCAGGGGCAGCACCACCAGGGCCCCACTCATGTCCAACTCATGTCTCCCACAACCCCCACCCCCCAGCAGTTCAGGGGCACCCTCCACCAGGCCCCCACTCATGTCTCCCACCACCCCCACCCCCCAGCATCCAGGGGCACCCTCCACCAGGCCCCCACTCATGTCCCCTATCACCCCCACCCCCCAGCAGTGTAGGGGCAGCCTCCACCACACCCCAACTCATGTCTCCCACCACCCCCACCCCCCAGCAGTGCAGGGGCAGCCTCCCCCAGGCCCCCACTCATGTCTCCCACCACCCCCCAGCATCCAGGGGCACCCTCCACCAGGCCCCCACTCATGTCTCCCACCACCCCCACCCCCCCAGCAGTGTGGGGCAGCATCCACCAGGCTCCCACCCATGTCTCCCACCACCCCAACCCCCCAGCCACCAGGGGCAGCCTCCACCAGGCCCCCACTCATGTCTCCCACCACCCCCACCCCCCAGCACTGTGGGGCACCCTCCACCAGGCCCCCACCCATGTCTACCACCACCCCCACCCCCCAGCAGTGCAGGGGCAGCCTCCACCAGGCCCCCACTCATGTCTCCCACCACCCCCACCCCCCAGCCACCAGGGGCAGCCTCCACCAGGCACCCACTCATGTCCCCCGGCTCCCCCACCCCTCAGCAGTGCAGGGGCACCCTCCACCAGGCCCCCACTCATGTCCCCCTGCACCCCCACCCCCCAGCAGTGCAGGGGCACCCTCCACAAGGCCCCCACTCATGTCTCCCACCACCCCCACCCCCCAGCATCCAGTGGCACCCTCCAGCAGGCCCCCACTCATGTCTCCCACCCCCCCACCCCCCCAGCAGTGTGGGGCAGCCTCCACCAGGCTCCCACCCATGTCTCCCACCACCCCCACCCCCCAGCCACCAGGGGCAGCCTCCACCAGGCCCCCACTCATGTCTCCCACCACCCCAACCCCCCAGCACTGTGGGGCACCCTCCACCAGGCCCCCACCCATGTCTACCACCACCCCCACCCCCCAGCAGTGCAGGGGCAGCCTCCACCAGGCCCCCACTCATGTCTCCCACCACCCCCACCCCCCAGCCACCAGGGGCAGCCTCCACCAGCCACCCACTAATGCCCCCCTGCACCCCCACCCCCCAGCAGTGCAGGGGCACCCTCCACCAGGCCCCCACTCATGTCCCCCTGCACCCCCACCCCCCAGCAGTGCAGGGGCACCCTCCACCAGGCCCCCACTCATGTCTCCCACCACCCCCACCCCCCAGCCACCATGGGCAGCCTCCACCAGGCCCCCACTCATGTCTCCCACCACCCCCACCCCCAGCAGTGCAGGGGCAGCCTCCACCAGGCCCCAACTCATGTCTCCCACCACCCCCACCCCCCCTGCAGTGTGGGGCAGCCTCCACCAGGCTCCCACCCATGTCTCCCACCACCCCCAACCCCCAGCCACCAGGGGCAGCCTCCACCAGGCCCCCACTCATGTCTCCCACCACCCCCACCCCCCAGCACTGTGGGGCACCCTCCACCAGGCCCCCACCCATGTCTACCACCACCCCCACCCCCAGCAGTGCAGGGGCAGCCTCCACCAGGCCCCCACTCATGTCTCCCACCACCCCCACCCCCCAGCAGTGCAGGGGCGCCCTCCATCAGGCCCCCACTCATGTCCCCCTGCACCCCCACCCCCCAGCAGTGCAGGGGCACCCTCCACCAGGCCCCCACTCATGTCTCCAACCACCCCCACCCCCCAGCCACCAGGGGCAGCCTCCACCAGGCCCCCACTCATGTCTCCCACCACCCCCACCCCCCAGCATCCAGGGGCGCCCTCCACCAGGCACCCACTCATGTCCCCCTGCACCCCCACCGCCCAGCAGTGCAGGGCAGCACCACCAGGGCCCCACTCATGTCCAACTCATGTCTCCCACCACCCCCACCCCCCAGCAGTGCAGGGGCACACTCCACCAGGCCCCCACTCATGTCTCCCACCACCCCACCCCCCAGCATCCAGGGGCACCCTCCACCAGGCCCCCACTCATGTCCCCTATCACCCCCACCCCCCAGCAGTGCAGGGGCAGCCTCCACCAGGTCCCCACTCATGTCTCCCACCACCCCCACCCCCTAGCCACCATGGCCAGCCTCCGCCAGGCCCCCACTCATGTCTCCCACCCACCCCCACCCCCCAGCCACCCAGGGGCAGCCTCCACCAGGCCCCCACTCATGTCTCCCACCACCCCAACCCCCCAGCACTGTGGGGCACCCTCCACCAGGCCCCCCACCCATGTCTACCACCACCCCCACCCCCCAGCAGTGCAGGGGCAGGCCTCCACCAGACCCCCACTCATGTCTCCCACCACCCCCACCCCCCAGCCACCAGGGGCAGCCTCCACCAGCCACCCACTAATGCCCCCCTGCACCCCCACCCCCCAGCAGTGCAGGGGCACCCTCCACCAGGCCCCCACTCATGTCCCCCTGCACCCCCACCCCCCAGCAGTGCAGGGGCACCCTCCACCAGGCCCCCACTCATGTCTCCCCACCACCCCCACCCCCCAGCCACCATGGGCAGCCTCCACCAGGCCCCCACTCATGTCTCCCACCACCCCCACCCCCAGCAGTGCAGGGGCAGCCTCCACCAGGCCCCAACTCATGTCTCCCACCACCCCCACCCCCCCTGCAGTGTGGGGCAGCCTCCACCAGGCTCCCACCCATGTCTCCCACCACCCCCAACCCCCAGCCACCAGGGGCAGCCTCCACCAGGCCCCACTCATGTCTCCCACCACCCCCACCCCCAGCACTGTGGGGCACCCTCCACCAGGCCCCCACCCCCCCACCATGTCTACCACCACCCCCACCCCCCAGCAGTGCAGGGGCAGCCTCCACCAGGCCCCCACTCATGTCTCCCACCACCCCCCACCCCCCAGCAGTGCAGGGGCGCCCTCCATCAGGCCCCCACTCATGTCCCCCTGCACCCCCACCCCCCAGCAGTGCAGGGGCACCCTCCACCAGGCCCCCACTCATGTCTCCAACCACCCCCACCCCCCAGCCACCAGGGGCAGCCTCCACCAGGCCCCCACTCATGTCTCCCACCACCCCCACCCCCCAGCATCCAGGGGCGCCCTCCACCAGGCACCCACTCATGTCCCCCTGCACCCCCACCCCCCAGCAGTGCAGGGGCAGCACCACCAGGGCCCCACTCATGTCCCAACTCATATCTCCCACCACCCCCACCCCCCAGCAGTGGCAGGGGCACACTCCACCAGGCCCCCACTAATGTCTCCCACCACCCCACCCCCCAGCATCCAGGGGCACCCTCCACCAGGCCCCCACTCATGTCCCCTATCACCCCCACCCCCCAGCAGTGCAGGGGCAGCCTCCACCAGGCCCCCCACTCATGTCTCCCACCACCCCCACCCCCCAGCCACCATGGCCAGCCTCTGCCAGGCCCCCACTCATGTCTCCCACCCACCCCCACCCCCCAGCAGTGCAGGGGCAGCACCACCAGGGCCCCACTCATGTCCAACTCATGTCTCCCACAACCCCCTCCCCCCAGCAGTGCAGGGGCACCCTCCACCAGGCCCCCACTCATGTCTCCCACCACCCCCCAGCATCCAGGGGCACCCTCCACCAGGCCCCCACTAATGTCCCCTATCACCCCCACCCCCCAGCAGTGCAGGGGCAGCCTCCACCAGGCCCCCACTCATGTCTCCCACCACCCCCACCCCCCAGCATCCAGGGGCACCCTCCACCAGGCCCCCACTCATGTCTCCCACCCCCCCCACCCCCCCAGCAGTGTGGGGCAGCCTCCACCAGGCTCCCACCCATGTCTCCCACCACACCCACCCCCCAGCCACCAGGGGCAGCCTCCACCAGGCCCCCACTCATGTCTCCCACCACCCCCACCCCCACCCCCCAGCACTGTGGGGTACCCTCCACCAGGGCCCCCACCCATGTCTACCACCACCCCTCCACCAGGCCCCACTCATGTCTCCCAACCCCCCCACCCCCCAGCCACCAGGGGCAGCCTCCACAAGGCACCCACTCATGTCCCCCTGCACCCCCACCCCCAGCAGTGCAGGGGCACCCTCCACCAGGCCCCCACTCATGTCCCCCTGCACCCCCACCCCCCAGCAGTGCAGGGGCACCCTCCACCAGGCCCCCACTCATGTCTCCCACCACCCCCACCCCCCAGCATCCAGGGGCACCCTCCACCAGGCCCCCACTCATGTCCCCTATCACCCCCACCCCCCAGTAGTGCAGGGGAAGCCTCCACCAGGCCCCCACTCATGTCTCCCACCACCCCCCACCCCCCAGCAGTGCAGGGGCAGCCTCCACCAGGCCCCCACTCATGTCTCCCACCACCCCCACCCCCCAGCATCCAGGGGTACCCTCCACCAGGCCCCCACTCATGTCTCCCACCACCCCCACCCCCCAGCAGTGCAGGGGCAGCCTCCACCAGGCCCCCCACTCATGTCTCCCACCACCCCCACCCCCCAGCCACCATGGCCAGCCTCCGCCAGGCCCCCACTCATGTCTCCCACCCACCCCCACCCCCCAGCAGTGCAGGGGCAGCACCACCAGGGCCCCACTCATATCCAACTCATGTCTCCCACAACCCCCTCCCCCCAGCAGTGCAGGGGCACCCTCCACCAGGCCCCCACTCATGTCTCCCACCACCCCCCAGCATCCAGGGGCACCCTCCACCAGGCCCCCACTAATGTCCCCTATCACCCCCACCCCCCAGCAGTGCAGGGGCAGCCTCCACCAGGCCCCCACTCATGTCTCCCCACCACCCCCACCCCCCAGCATCCAGGGGCACCCTCCACCAGGCCCCCACTCATGTCTCCCACCACCCCCACCCCCCCAGCAGTGTGGGGCAGCCTCCACCAGGCTCCCACCCATGTCTCCCACCACACCCACCCCCCAGCCACCAGGGGCAGCCTCCACCAGGCCCCCACTCATGTCTCCCACCACCCCCACCCCCACCCCCCAGCACTGTGGGGTACCCTCCACCAGGCCCCCACCCATGTCTACCACCACCCCTCCACCAGGCCCCCACTCATGTCTCCCAACCCCCCCACCCCCCAGCCACCAGGGGCAGCCTCCACAAGGCACCCACTCATGTCCCCCTGCACCCCCACCCCCAGCAGTGCAGGGGCACCCTCCACCAGGCCCCCACTCATGTCCCCCTGCACCCCCACCCCCCAGCAGTGCAGGGGCACCCTCCACCAGGCCCCCACTCATGTCTCCCACCACCCCCACCCCCCAGCATCCAGGGGCACCCTCCACCAGGCCCCCACTCATGTCCCCTATCACCCCCACCCCCCAGTAGTGCAGGGGAAGCCTCCACCAGGCCCCCACTCATGTCTCCCACCACCCCCACCCCCAGCAGTGCAGGGGCAGCCTCCACCAGGCCCCCACTCATGTCTCCCACCACCCCCACCCCCCAGCATCCAGGGGTACCCTCCACCAGGCCCCCACTCATGTCTCCCACCACCCCCACCCCCCAGCAGTGCAGGGGCAGCCTCCACCAGGCTCCCACCCATGTCTCCCACCACCCCCACCCCCCAGCCACCAGGTGCAGCCTCCACCAGGCCCCCACTCATGTCTCCCACCACCCCCACCCCCCAGCACTGTGGGGCACCCTCCCACCAGGCCCCCACCCATGTCTACCACCACCCCCAACCCCCAGCAGTGCAGGGGCAGGCCTCCACCAGGCCCCCACTCATGTCTGCCACCACCCCCACCCCCCAGCCACCAGGGGCAGCCTCCACCAGGCACCCACTCATGTCCCCCTGCACCCCCACCCCCCAGCAGTGCCAGGGGACCCTCCACCAGGCCCCCACTCATGTCCCCCTGCACCCCCACCCCCCAGAAGTGCAGGGGCACCCTCCACCAGGCCCCCACCCATGTCTACCACCACCCCTCAACCAGGCCCCCACTCTTGTCTCCCAACCCCCCCACCCCCCAGCCACCAGGGGTAGCCTCCACAAGGCACCCACTCATGTCCCCCTGCACCCCCACCCCCAGCAGTGCAGGGGCACCCTCCACCAGGCCCCCACTCATGTCCCCCTGCACCCCCACCCCCCAGCAGTGCAGGGGCACCCTCCACCAGGCCCCCACTCATGTCTCCCACCACCCCACCCCCCAGCATCCAGGGCACCCTCCACCAGGCCCCCACTCATGTCCCCTATCACCCCCACCCCCCAGTAGTGCAGGGGCAGCCTCCACCAGGCCCCCACTCATGTCTCCCACCACCCCCACCCCCCAGCAGTGCAGGGGCAGCCTCCACCAGGCCCCCACTCATGTCTCCCACCACCCCCAAACCCCAGCATCCAGGGGTACCCTCCACCAGGCCCCCACTCATGTCTCCCACCACCCCCACCCCCCCAGCAGTGTGGGGCAGCCTCCACCAGGCTCCCACCCATGTCTCCCACCACCCCCACCCCCAGCCCACCAGGGGCAGCCTCCACCAGGCCCCCACTCATGTCTCCCACCACCCCCACCCCCCAGCACTGTGGGGCACCCTCCACCAGGGCCCCACCATGTCTACCACCACCCCCACCCCCCAGCAGTGCAGGGGCAGCCTCCACCAGGCCCCCACTCATGTCTTCCACCACCCCCACCCCCCAGCCACCAGGGGCAGCCTCCACCAGGCACCCACTCATGTCCCCCTGCACCCCCACCCCCCAGCAGTGCAGGGGCACCCTCCACCAGGCCCCCGCTCATGTCCCCCTGCACCCCCACCCCCCAGCAGTGCAGGGGCACCCTCCACCAGGCCCCCACTCATGTCTCCCACCACCCCCACCCCCCAGCATCCAGGGGCACCCTCCACCAGGCCCCCACTCATGTTCCCTATCACCGCCACCCCCGAGCAGTGCAGGGGCAGCCTCCACCAGGCCCCCACTCATGTCTCCCACCACCCCACCCCCCAGCAGTGCAGGGGCAGCCTCCACCAGGCCCCCACTCATGTCTCCCACCACCCCCACCCCCCAGCATCCAGGGGCACCCTCCCACCAGGCCCCCACTCATGTCTCCCACCACCCCCACACCCCCAGCAGTGTGGGGCAGCCTCCACCAGGCTCCCACCCATGTCTCCCACCACCCCCACCCCCCAGCCACCAGGTGCAGCCTCCACCAGGCCCCCACTCATGTCTCCCACCACCACCACCCCCCAGCAGTGCAGGGGCAGCCTCCACCAGGCCCCAACTCATGTCTCCCACTTCCCCCACCCCTCCCAGCAGTGTGGGGCAGCCTCCACCAGGCTCCCACCCATGTCTCCCACCACCCCCACACCCCCAGAAGTGTGGGGCAGCCTCCACCAGGCTCCCACCCATGTCTCCCACCACCCCCACCCCCCAGCCACCAGGTGCAGCCTCCACCAGGCCCCCACTCATGTCTCAAGCCACCCACCCCACAGCATCCAGGGGCACCCTCCACCAGGCCCCCACTCATGTCTCCCACCACCCCCACACCCCCAGCAGTGTGGGGCAGCCTCCACCAGGCTCCCACCCATGTCTCCCACCACCCCCACACCCCCAGCAGTGTGGGGCAGCCTCCACCAGGCTCCCACCCATGTCTCCCACCACCCCCACCCCCCAGCCACCAGGTGCAGCCTCCACCAGGCCCCCACTCATGTCTCCCACCACCCACCCCCCAGCATCCAGGGGCACCCTCCACCAGGCCCCCACTCATGTCTCCCACCACCCCCACCCCCCCAGCAGTGTGGGGCAGCCTCCACCAGGCTCCCACCCATGTCTCCCACCACCCCCACACCCCCAGCAGTGTGGGGCAGCCTCCACCAGGCTCCCACCCATGTCTCCCACCACCCCCACCCCCCAGCCACCAGGTGCAGCCTCCACCAGGCCCCCACTCATGTCTCCCACCACCCACCCCCCAGCATCCAGGGGCACCCTCCACCAGGCCCCAACTCATGTCTCCCACCACCCCCACCCCCCAGCAGTGTGGGGCAGCCTCCACCAGGCTCCCACCCATGTCTCCCACCGCCCCCACACCCCCAGCAGTGTGGGGCAGCCTCCAACAGGCTCCCACCCATGTCTCCCACCACCCCCACCCCCCAGCCACCAGGTGCAGCCTCCACCAGGCCCCCACTCATGTCTCCCACCACCCCACCCCCCAGAAGTGCAGGGGCAGCCTCCACCAGGCCCCCACTCATGTCTCCCACCACCCCCACACCCCCAGCAGTGTGGGGCAGCCTCCACCAGGCTCCCACCCATGTCTCCCACCACCCCCACCCCCCAGCCACCAGGGGGCAGCCTCCACCAGGCCCCCACTCATGTCTCCCACCACCCCCACCCCCCAGCACTGTGGGGCAGCCTCCACCAGGCCCCCACTCATGTCTCCCACCACCCCCACCCCCCAGCATCCAGGGGCACCCTCCACCAGGCACCCACTCATGTCCCCCTGCACCCCCACCCCCAGCAGTGCAGGGGCAGCACCACCAGGGCCCCACTCATGTCCAACTCATGTCTCCCACCACCCCCACCCCCAGCAGTGCAGGGGCACCCTCCACCAGGCCCCCACTCATGTCTCCCACCACCCCCACCCCCCAGCATCCAGGGGCACCCTCCACCAGGCCCCCACTCATGTCCCCTATCACCCCCACCCCGCAGCAGTGCAGGGGCACCCTCCACCAGGCCCCCACTCATGTCTCCCACCACCCCCACCCCCCAGCCACCATGGGCAGCCTCCACCAGGCCCCCACTCATGTCTCCCACCACCCCCACCCCCCAGCAGTGCAGGGGCAGCCTCCACCAGGCTCCCACCCATGTCTCCCACCACCCCCAACCCCCAGCCACCAGGGGCAGCCTCCACCAGGCCCCCACTCATGTCTCCCACCACCCCCACCCCCCAGCACTGTGGGGCACCCTCCACCAGGCCCCCACCCATGTCTACCACCACACCCACCCCCCAGCAGTGCAGGGGCAGCCTCCACCAGGCCCCCACTCATGTCTCCCACCACCCCCACCCCCCAGCAGTGCAGGGGCACCCTCCACCAGGCCCCCACTCATGTCCCCCTGCACCCCCACCCCCCAGCAGTGCAGGGGCACCCTCCACCAGGCCCTCACTCATGTCTCCAACCACCCCCAACCCCCAGCCACCAGGGGCAGCCTCCACCAGGCCCCCACTCATGTCTCCCACCACCCCCACCCCCCAGCATCCAGGGGCGCCCTCCACCAGGCACCCACTCATGTCCCCATGCACCCCCAACCCCCAGCAGTGCAGGGGCAGCACCACCAGTGCCCCACTCATGTCCAACTCATGTCTCCCACCACCCCCACCCCCCAGCAGTGCAGGGGCACACTCCACCAGGCCCCCACACATGTCTCCCACCACCCCACCCCCCAGCATCCAGGGGCACCCTCCACCAGGTCCCCACTCATGTCCCCTATCACCCCCACCCCCAGCCACCATGGGCAGCCTCCGCCAGGCCCCCACTCATGTCTCCCACCCACCCCCACCCCCCAGCAGTGCAGGGGCAGCACCACCAGGGCCCCACTCATGTCCAACTCATGTCTCCACAACCCCCACCCCCCAGCAGTTCAGGGGCACCCTCCACCAGGCCCCCACTCATGTCTCCCACCACCCCCACCCCCCAGCATCCAGGGGCACCCTCCACCAGGCCCCCACTCATGTCCCCTATCACCCCCACCCCCCAGCAGTGTAGGGGCAGCCTCCACCACACCCCAACTCATGTCTCCCACCACCCCCACCCCCCAGCAGTGCAGGGGCAGCCTCCCCCAGGCCCCCACTCATGTCTCCCACCACCCCCCAGCATCCAGGGGCACCCTCCACCAGGCCCCCACTCATGTCTCCCACCACCCCCACCCCCCCAGCAGTGTGGGGCAGCATCCACCAGGCTCCCACCCATGTCTCCCACCACCCCAACCCCCCAGCCACCAGGGGCCAGCCTCCACCAGGCCCCCACTCATGTCTCCCACCACCCCCACCCCCCAGCACTGTGGGGCACCTTCCACCAGGCCCCCACCCATGTCTACCACCACCCCCACCCCCCAGCAGTGCAGGGGCAGCCTCCACCAGGCCCCCACCTCATGTCTCCCACCACCCCCACCCCCCAGCCACCAGGGGTCAGCCTCCACCAGGCACCCACTCATGTCCCCCGGCTCCCCACCCCTCAGCAGTGCAGGGGCACCCTCCACCAGGCCCCCCACTCATGTCCCCCTGCACCCCCACCCCCCAGCAGTGCAGGGGCACCCTCCACAAAGGCCCCCACTCATGTCTCCCACCACCCCCACCCCCCAGCATCCAGTGGCACCCTCCAGCAGGCCCCCACTCATGTCTCCCACCCCCCACCCCCCCAGCAGTGTGGGGCAGCCTCCACCAGGCTCCCACCCATGTCTCCCACCACCCCCACCCCCCAGCCACCAGGGGCAGCCTCCACCAGGCCCCCACTCATGTCTCCCACCACCCCAACCCCCCAGCACTGTGGGCACCCTCCACCAGGCCCCCACCCATGTCTACCACCACCCCCACCCCCCAGCAGTGCAGGGCAGCCTCCACCAGACCCCCACTCATGTCTCCCACCACCCCCACCCCCCAGCCACCAGGGGCAGCCTCCACCAGCCACCCACTAATGCCCCCCTGCACCCCCACCCCCCAGCAGTGCAGGGGCACCCTCCACCAGGCCCCCACTCATGTCCCCCTGCACCCCCACCCCCCAGCAGTGCAGGGGCACCCTCCACCAGGCCCCCACTCATGTCTCCCACCACCCCCACCCCCCAGCCACCATGGGCAGCCTCCACCAGGCCCCCACTCATGTCTCCCCACCACCCCCACCCCCAGCAGTGCAGGGGCAGCCTCCACCAGGCCCCAACTCATGTCTCCCACCACCCCCACCCCCCCTGCAGTGTGGGGCAGCCTCCACCAGGCTCCCACCCATGTCTCCCACCACCCCCAACCCCCAGCCACCAGGGGCAGCCTCCACCAGGCCCCCACTCATGTCTCCCACCACCCCCACCCCCCAGCACTGTGGGGCACCCTCCACCAGGCCCCCACCCATGTCTACCACCACCCCCACCCCCCAGCAGTGCAGGGCAGCCTCCACCAGGCCCCCACTCATGTCTCCCACCACCCCCACCCCCCAGCAGTGCAGGGGCGCCCTCCATCAGGCCCCCACTCATGTCCCCCTGCACCCCCACCCCCCAGCAGTGCAGGGGCACCCCCACCAGGCCCCCACTCATGTCTCCAACCACCCCCACCCCCCAGCCACCAGGGGCAGCCTCCACCAGGCCCCCACTCATGTCTCCCACCACCCCCACCCCCCAGCATCCAGGGGCGCCCTCCACCAGGCACCCACTCATGTCCCCCTGCACCCCCACCCCCCAGCAGTGCAGGGGCAGCACCACCAGGGCCCCACTCATGTCCAACTCATGTCTCCCACCACCCCCACCCCCCAGCAGTGCAGGGGCACACTCCACCAGGCCCCCACTCATGTCTCCCACCACCCCACCCCCCAGCATCCAGGGGCACCCTCCACCAGGCCCCACTCATGTCCCCTATCACCCCCACCCCCCAGCAGTGCAGGGGCAGCCTCCACCAGGCCCCCACTCATGTCTCCCACCACCCCCACCCCCCAGCCACCATGGCCAGCCTCCGCCAGGCCCCCACTCATGTCTCCCACCCACCCCCACCCCCCAGCCACCAGGGGCAGCCTCCACCAGGCCCCCACTCATGTCTCCCACCACCCCAACCCCCCAGCACTGTGGGGCACCCTCCACCAGGCCCCCACCCATGTCTACCACCACCCCCACCCCCCAGCAGTGCAGGGGCAGCCTCCACCAGACCCCCACTCATGTCTCCCACCACCCCCACCCCCCAGCCACCAGGGGCAGCCTCCACCAGCCACCCACTAATGCCCCCCTGCACCCCCACCCCCCAGCAGTGCAGGGGCACCCTCCACCAGGCCCCCACTCATGTCCCCCTGCACCCCCACCCCCCAGCAGTGCAGGGGCACCCTCCACCAGGCCCCCACTCATGTCTCCCACCACCCCCACCCCCCAGCCACCATGGGCAGCCTCCACCAGGCCCCCACTCATGTCTCCCACCACCCCCACCCCCAGCAGTGCAGGGGCAGCCTCCCACCAGGCCCCAACTCATGTCTCCCACCACCCCACCCCCCCTGCAGTGTGGGGCAGCCTCCACCAGGCTCCCACCCATGTCTCCACCACCCCCAACCCCCAGCCACCAGGGGCAGCCTCCACCAGGCCCCCACTCATGTCTCCCACCACCCCACCCCCCAGCACTGTGGGGCACCCTCCACCAGGCCCCCACCCATGTCTACCACTACCCTCACCCCCAGCAGTGCAGGGGCAGCCTCCACCAGGCCCCCACTCATGTCTCCCACCACCCCCACCCCCCAGCAGTGCAGGGGCGCCCTCCATCAGGCCCCCACTCATGTCCCCCTGCACCCCCACCCCCCAGCAGTGCAGGGACACCCTCCACCAGGCCCCCACTCATGTCTCCAACCACCCCCACCCCCCAGCCACCAGGGGCAGCCTCCACCAGGCCCCCACTCATGTCTCCCACCACCCCCACCCCCAGCATCCAGGGGCGCCCTCCACCAGGCACCCACTCATGTCCCCCTGCACCCCCACCCCCCAGCAGTGCAGGGGCAGCACCACCAGGGCCCCACTCATGTCCAACTCATGTCTCCCTCCACCCCCACCCCCCAGCAGTGCCGGGGGCACACTCCACCAGGCCCCACTCATGTCTCCCACCACCCCACCCCCCAGCATCCAGGGGCACCTCCACCAGGCCCCCACTCATGTCCCCTATCACCCCCACCCCCCAGCAGTGCAGGGGCAGCCTCCACCAGGCCCCCACTCATGTCTCCCACCACCCCCACCCCCCAGCCACCATGGCCAGCCTCCGCCAGGCCCCCACTCATGTCTCCCACCCACCCCCACCCCCCAGCAGTGCAGGGGCAGCACCACCAGGGCCCCACTCATGTCCAGCTCATGTCTCCCACAACCCCCTCCCCCCAGCAGTGCAGGGGCACCCTCCACCAGGCCCCCACTCATGTCTCCCACCACCCCCCAGCATCCAGGGGCACCCTCCACCAGGCCCCCACTAATGTCCCCTATCACCCCCACCCCCCAGCAGTGCAGGGGCAGCCTCCACCAGGCCCCCACTCATGTCTCCCACCACCCCCACCCCCCAGCATCCAGGGGCACCCTCCACCAGGCCCCCACTCATGTCTCCCACCACCCCCACCCCCCCAGCAGTGTGGGGCAGCCTCCACCAGGCTCCCACCCATGTCTCCCACCACACCCACCCCCCAGCCACCAGGGGCAGCCTCCACCAGGCCCCCACTCATGTCTCCCACCACCCCCACCCCCACCCCCCAGCACTGTGGGGTACCCTCCACCAGGCCCCCACCCATGTCTACCACCACCCCTCCACCAGGCCCCCCACTCATGTCTCCCAACCCCCCCACCCCCCAGCCACCAGGGGCAGCCTCCACAAGGCACCCACTCATGTCCCCCCTGCACCCCCACCCCCAGCAGTGCAGGGGCACCCTCCACCAGGCCCCCACTCATGTCCCCCTGCACCCCCACCCCCCAGCAGTGCAGGGGCA